>NC_139219.1:26173536-26773536 GCF_055691185.1 Crinia signifera | reverse complement strand
TTTCCTGTGTGCAGCCTGTGCGTAGCCCAGGACTTACTCAGCGGCTCCATAGGAACAGGCTGATTGGGGGCGAAGCTGACGTCACATGACTTCCCCTCACACACCTGGGCATGCCGCTCACCATATAATGATTCCCCAGTGTGTGCAGCCTGTGCGTAGCCCAGGACTTAGTCAGCGGCTGCCATAGGAACGGGCTGATCGAAGGTGGAGCTGACATCACATGACTTCCCCTCACACACATGGGCACACCCCTCACCATATAATGATTCCCCAGTGTGTGCAGTCTGTGCGTAGCCCAGGACTTACTCAGCGGCTGCCATAGGAACAGGCTGATCGGGGGCTGAGCTGATGTCACACGACTTTCTCTCATATGCTCGCGTTCTCCCTGACACTCCCAGAAATTGTTACCCCCACCCCTTAAATGCTGGCATCCTGTCAATCAACTTGCGTACGGCCAGCAATGAAAAAAAAATAGCAGGATTTTATCTCGAGATGGCCTTGCGCATGCATACTATGGGCAGTACACATGCACATCCGATTGTCGCTGCCTTGCGATCAGGTCTGAAGTAAATTAAATAATGTAATTTATCGGTATACACTATCAGCATATGGCAAACATTCAATGAATGAGACCCGACCCATCTGTAACACTGCTTCCCCCCATTATCAGAGCTCAGAGATGTACGCAGAGCAGTTACAGAAGTTCCTGAACGATGTCGTCCTTACCGGTAAGTGTGAATGAGCACAGATAACAATACGCCACCATCTGCCAATAGCAATCAATTAACGCTTCATAATGTATTTGTCATCAGGAATGAAATCTAATCAATACCAGCTGTCCAATGTACAGAGCAGAAATTTGTCATGGAAATGATTTATAGGGATTTACTTAAAGTTTTCGCCCCTTTTGCATTTTACACATTTTGGGCATTATTCTGGTTCACTCTCAGAGGCAAATTCCTTCACAAATGGACAAAACCATGTGCACTGCCGATGGGGCGGATGTAACATGTGCAGAGAGAGTTAGATTTGGGAGAGTTATTTTGTTTCTGTGCAGGGTAAATACTGACTGCTTTATTTTTACACTGCCGGGATCATACGCTGCAGGGATCCCGGCGCTGACTGCCGAGAGCGCTGCAGGGATCCCCTGCGCTGCCCAGGTACCAGCCTCCCGGGGGGGGGGGGGTGTTTTGCTGCGAACTGCGGGAGGGGGGGTCGTGGGGGGGGGTGCCGCGAATCGCGGGAGGGGGGCGGGTGGACGGTGTTTTGCCGCGAATCGCAAAAGGGGGGGTCGACCTTTTGCTACTGTCAGGCTTGTCAATATAGCCCATGGGTCCTCAAACTGCGGCCCCAGATGTTGTGAAACTACAAATCCCACCATGCCTTGCCACAGTTTTGCTATAAGGGAGTGTTAAAACTGTGGCAAGGCATGCTGGGATTTGTAGTTTCACAACATCTGGAGGGCCTCAGTTTGAGGACCTATGGGCTATATTGACAAGCCTGACAGTAGCAAAAGGTCGACACGGCAATGAGTTACACATGAAAAAGTCGACTTGAGTTTTTCATGATTTTTTTTTCCATTCACGTAAGGTGAACAAGCGAAACACGCGTGGGTATGCCCTACACTAATTGGGGTCAACGTGCTTACTGCCACCCCCCCAAAAATTGAAAAATTTAGACATTGTCGGTGAGCTATTGCACACTAGGGTGACCAACTCATCCCTTTAATCCGGGACACATATTAATTACACAGGTTCTGTGGCAGTTTAAAACCAGGTGAAATGGAGTCTTGAGGTGTGGCAGTTTAAAACCAGGTGAAATGGAGTCTTGAGGTGTGGCAGTTTAAAACCAGGTGAAAGCCAGCCACAGAACCTGTGTAATTAATATGTGTCCCGGATTAAAGGGATGAGTTGGTCACCCTATTGCACACCCACGGGGCCCAGGGCGATGCTACTATCCCCCGGTGTGTGTAAGAATCGCTGTTACACCACTGCCGCCTTCTACGATCCAGTCATTATTTTCCCTTCTTCATTCGCAGATCAGAGCTTCGCGGCTGACAGGGAAGAGTTCACCTTGGATTGCTGCCGCGGGATATTAATGTTGATGGATGTATCTTTTTGTTTTAGCAGCCCTTCATCTGTTCCAGCTGCTCATTATAAGTCACGGCTTGATGCCATTTGGGCCTTTTCAGGAATTCAGCATCGGGGAATTAATTTGCAGATCGATCCTGATTTGCCCAAATTGGCTGAATAAATATAACCGCGTGATAGTCGCAGGGCGTAGAGAGACGTGGGGGGGGGGGGGGGGGGTAGGCGTCTGAAATCCAACTCACCAGGGATGACCGGAGTGACGCACAAATCTGTCATATGCGACATTCTATAAGATTAAACAGCACATTTACTAAGATGAGAGTTCTGTTGACGATGTAATGGGGCGAATGGAGCTGCAGCTCCAGGCCTCCACATTAAAAAAGGCCCATCACCATGACAGCATGGTTACCAGAAAGACACGAGTTGGCTACATGGTTGGCCCAGTGGCGTAGCTACGTTTTGGGCGCCCCCCCCGCCGTTAGGGGGGGCGCCCCCCCCCCCCCGTCACCACCCCGCCGAGCACCCCTACCCCGCCGCCCATGCAAACCCCCCTCAATCCCCCACAGCCTTACCTATCGCGCTGGTCCCGGCGGCTCCGTTCTTCTGCTGAGGACCACCAGAAAATGGCCGCCCCCATACAGCAGGCAGTTTCAGAGAACTGTGTGCTATATGGGGGCGCCCATTTTCTGGTGGTCCTCAGCAGAAGAACGGAGCCGCCGGGACCAGCGCGATAGGTAAGTCTGCGGGGATTGAGGGGGGTTTAACTATAGCACCGCAGCCCCTGGCGCCCCCACATGCACAGCGCCCCCCCGCGGTGGTGGGGGCTGCGGTGCTATAGTTACACCCCTGGGTTGGCCTTAAATCATAATCAGGGTTGCCTACCCTACCAGAATGGCTGGGAGGATCCTCACGAAAATTCTGCCCATCCCCTGCAACCGCCAAATGACGCATATTGCATCATTGTAGCCACACGCCCCCCCTCCCCGCTGTGCCATGCCTGAAATACCGTGAAATACCGGCATTGCACAGCTGGAGGCGTGGCCACAAGTATGCAATTGCAGTGGCCACTCCCCCAAATCATGTCATACCTTTGTAGCTCAACCCCCATCCAACCCCTTTTTTTTTTTGCACCTGGGCAAAACCATGTTGCACTGGCAGGTGGGGCAGATGTACAGTATGCAGAAACATAGTTATTATACAGAATATTGCGCTGGTGACAGAAAAGTTTCCAATGGGTTTAGTGCGCCATCTAGCAGCAAGTCCCTGTCATTGCCGCAAGCTTGAGGTTTTACTGTATGTTGTACTTTACTAAACATTCAGCTTAATGCAAATGGGAGACTCAATGTCACTGAATTTGGCCGTCTGTGGAAACGCCTGAACATGTGCAAGGTAAATGCAGCTCTCTATGTTAATTTGAGACGGACTTGTAGCCACATGAATGAATGAATGAATGATGGTAGGTAAAATCCAGAACCAGACAAAACCCTGGAACACCGGACCAGACAGGCTCCATTCATCAAACTCTGCATTCCGGAGCTTCTAGTGTCTGGTCCAGGGGGTACCTGACCAGTCAGGAGGGGGGATGGTGTGGGTCATTAGGTCGACAGTCAAAAGGTCAACAGTCAAAGTCAAAATTGTCCACATGCATGACAATTGTAAAGTGCAACGAAATATACTGTGCTATGTAAGAGTCTGTAATAAAAAATTAGCTTGATTTGGGCAAAAGGTTGACATGACAAAGGTCGACGTGGAGAATGGTCGCCATTTGTGTCTATGTCAACAAGCCGACATGGACGCCGTATAAGTGTACCGCGCCCCCACACATGGCTCGCTTCGCTCTATTTTATTCTCACTCTATGCCCACCGGGATCATAAAGCATGAAACAAAACCGTGAAAAACTCATGTCAACCTTTTTTGTGTTTACCTTCTTCATGTCAACCTTTTGCTCGTGTCAGCCTTTTGACCATGTTGACTTAATGCATGTCCACCTTTTTCATGTGTCAAACTTTTAACTGTCAACCAATAGTGGTCAACTTTTTGACTGGTGACCTCGACACGGACGGCCTAATGACCAGATACCTCCGGGGGGGTGTCCCGTTTGGAAGGTGCCTGTGACGGATGTGACCGGGAACAACGGGGGACAAGGGTCACGACCGGTCCGGTTTTTACTGCATCCCCAAACCACACAGGGAGGCTGTAATCTCTCTCCTTGTCTCTCTGGTGACTTTATATAGTGTGGCGAGCGCAGCGATCCACCGAGCCCGAAGCGTGGCGAGCACAGCAAGCGTTACGTTACAAGTATTCCGCGTCCCCGCGCGGGGCTCGCTGCGCTCGCCACACTATATAAAATCAACTCCACACCTACGTGGATAGTGGGGGTATGAAAAAGTCGGGGGGGATCTGGGAAATCTGCATTGGTGAAAAAAGGGGCGTGCCAAAGCACAAGACGCCTTAATGATGTCACTCCTTTCTACAGAATTGATAGGCTGAATTCTGGGTTTAGGAGGGCGTGTCCATAGATCCCCCTGTAGCCAATCACTGGTCTAAGCAAGAGGCAACAAGTAACAGAATGATACTGACTACACAGGCTACACCTCCCTTTTCCCATATTTACCTGTGGGACACATTATACACATGTTATTGAACCATAGAATGCTGCAGTCATACATGTAAGACATTGGAGCAATGTAACAACATAATATATATATAATATACATGACATCTATGCGTATGGTCACATACTGTATTTGCAGGACATGTTCCGGGCCATTGACAGGAACAAGTCTGGGTTTATCGATGGATACGGCTTAGAGAAGGCTGTGCATGAAGCTGGTAGGTTCTGTATTACGTAACGGTCCCATCTTAGTGCCTGTACATAGGATCTGTCACATAAAACCCTATTGGTCCCCATACAGTAACATGCTGAATATATAACACACCGCTGACTACTAGAGGCCACTCGATAGGCCGAATTACTCCTTTGTGTGCTAAAATATATCATAGCAGAAAGCGAAAGCAATTTTTGCAGGGGCACTGATCTGTTTCAAACTTGCTGGATATGGGGCCTGATTCACACTTGTCTGTGCAAATTCGCAGACTTGCGAACAGGTAAACGCCGCCCACCCAGATGCTTACACATCCCCTCGCATGCGGCCGCACAAATGAAAAATCATTTGATAATCGCCGACAATCGAATGTTTTTTTTTTCCCCCGTTCGCAAATAACAGTCCGTCTAGACGGACTTTTATTTCTGCCGGATATGGCCGAAAAGGGGGCGGGCACTGATGTCATGTGACATCAGCTGCCCGCCCCTGAGCAGGCATCGACCCACCTGTGTTCCCTGCGGCCCCTGTGAATGCCCCAGCAAGTGTGATACTCGCTGACTGTTAAGTTACAGGCTGGGTTTCAAAATAGACCGTCAGGAGCTGATTGGCCGGTGATAAAGGCTCTTTATCACTTCTCCCTTATCACTGCTTCATGCATCTACCCCTGGGTGTGGATTACAGGGTGGCTGGTGTCTGGGTCGGCAGTCAATAGGTCAATACCAAAAGGTCAACATGCAGTATTGACACAGGCAAAAGGTTGACATGGCAAAGGTCGCCACTTGAAAAAGTCGACATGGGTTTTTCACTTTTGTTGGGTCAATATTGACACCTGGTCACGTGGCCCCCCAATAAATTGCTTGCTTCAGGCCACACTCTACTGTTCATAATTGCAGTCCACGTGGGTGGTAAAGTATGAAAGAGTCCAAAAGAAAAAAGAAAAAATCATGAACAATTGATGTCGACCTTTTGCCAAGTTGACCTTACTCACTGAATGCCATATAAATGTGGACCTTTTGACCCTATTGACATTTTGACCCCCCGCTGCTGACATTCTTCACCTGTCAGCGGGAGGCACAGCTCCCACTGCCTCCCAAACAGTGTCTCAACTGTCATAAATTCTAAAAACAAAATACAAACAAGATATTACACAGTATACACAGGTTTTTTTTTAAATCATTTATGACAGGTGAGGCGCCGCCTCCCCTGACTGCACGTCCCTGCATGGCGGATCATTCTCTTTAGATGATAACTTTGCACATTTATGAAATTACGGCTTGAAACACAAACCTGAGATGTTTCTACAAGAATTGTTCATTGTATGTTGTTTCATTGTCCAGGACTCATGGCCAGCGACGCCGTACTTAATATAATGCTTCTGAGATATGGAAATTCTATGCAGAAATTTACCTTTGTCAGCTTTGTATGTTGCATGATTCGGCTGGAAACTGTGACAAGTAAGTGACATTATTATCTATCTCCTTATGAACTTTTACTGACAGGGGGCAAGGTAGGAGTTAAAAACGTAAGAAGAGCCAATAGAATTGGAGGTAGAGTTGCATTGTCAGGGACCAGCTGAAGTAGTGCAAGCTGATAGGACAGGGAGAGTGACTTCCAGAGCAGGGAAGTGGTGACAGTTGAAGAGTGGACACAGCAAGGGGGCGGTATGGGTTGGGATGAGGAGATGGATGTTGGAAGAAGAGAAGTTGGAGTGTTATGGTGTTTAGGTTGAGGAGTAAGGGAAGAGGATCCATTGAAGGAGAGGAGACGTCAAATAAAAGTGAAGGGATATGAGATCTGAGAGCTGAGAATTGAGGATAGATGTAAGAAGGGAAAAAGACCAAAGAGAAGAGGAGATGCAAGGACAATAAGCTCAGTCTTAGACTTGTTGAATTTAAGAAACAGCTAGGGCAGCCATGAAGATTGATATAAGAAAGAGGGTGCCGGGGCTAGAGGTCAGAAGAGGAGCGGCAGATTTGAGAACCATCATATTAACCTTATCCTAGACCAAAGTGGCTGATGCGTTCTCCAAGGGAAGAGATGCAGTGAGAAATGGAGGAGACCAGGCACGGAGCCTCAGTGAATGCCAGTAGGGAGCGGGCAGGACAAGTAGGACAAAAAAGCAGTGATAAGAGGGCAGAATGTCGCCTGTCAAGAAGGGAGTGGGAAGGAAGGAAGTTGGACAGGCACTGGAAGATAAGGCTCTACAAGGGTTTGGAGGAAAAGAGGGTGTTGGATAGAGAAAGAGCAAAAGCTGATCATGAAGTGAGAGATAGAGCAAGAGTGAACAGGATTTTTCCCAATGACTTTCTGCAGTGTTGGAACATCTTTAGGTGGACTTGATAGATGCGGTAAGGGGAAGATACCCATGCCACCTTCCTCCTGATTGTCAAGGCAGAAGGTGTGAGAGAAGCAGACGTGTTTTCTGAATGGGAGATCCAAACCTCAGGGATAGCGAGTGGTTGAGGCATTTGGAAAAAAATATAATCGCAGAGGCCAGTTTCTTAAAGAGCATACACACAGGGGAATTTTAGCTAATTTTCTAAGCGATCTGACTAGATCACTTAGAAATTAAGCTCGGATCACTCCTGCACATCGCCTGACTACATGTAGTAAAGATCTAGTCAAATCTCCAGTGTTCTCACCAGAGAACACTGGTCAGCACAGATCGCCCATACACATATAGCAACGTGTGTATCGGCGATCTAGCCACCGGGACGTTCAAGGGAAGTCGTCCTTCCCTAGAGCGCTCAGCACGGAGGGGCATAGGTGTGGATGACCACTACACACAGACGTGATGTTCCACTAGGTGCAGTAGAGAGGGTGAAACAGGAAACGGATACGGAGAGGGTGCAGCAGGAGCAAACAATGGGTGAAGAGAAAAGATAGGGAGGGCAAAGAGAAAGTGGGGCAAATGGGGGGGGGGGGGGGGGGGAGAAGGGGACAAAAAAGATCTAGAGACTCCAGAAGGGGAGAAGCAGGATGGAGGATGTAGTAGTAGCAATGGATGATGGGAGGATGATAGAGCTTGCACCTACAGTAACTGCTTATTTTATAGTAATGTATGACATTGTACAGTAGGTGCCCACACTCCCTTCAGCTGTTCTGTTACCTGTGATTGTTACCACTAGGCACCCCCACGCCCCTCCCTCCGCCCCCTATTGTATCACAGAGCACTCTCTGCGCCCTTCTGTCTCAGGCCCATGAGAGACAGCGCTATGTGATATTGCCATTATTGTTACATTGTATCTCTGTGCTCTCGGACTGTTCTCTTACTGTAGGTTACATGGGATGAGATATATAACTGATAAAGGGCCTGAGGACTGATATAACTTATATTACTTATTGTCATTTATCCGCAGAGGTATTTAATAACCTAACGAAGGATGGCCGCAGCGTATACCTAAGCGCAGAAGAGGTAAGACTACACAGCAAATACTGACGCAGGGCATCACAATCCAATAATCAATACCCATACATGTAAATACTGAAATGGGCTTAGTATAGTAAACACAAAGTACCGGCGGGTTCACTATACAAATATATTGATATATAACACAATGGAGAACCTCAGGGAGTGATATATAATGGGTGCAGGGTGTTCTGTGTATATGGTCTCATGGTCAATGGTCACACCTCACTTTGGGACTGATTCAGACGCCGCCTGACCGAAAAGTCTAGACGGAGATGTCCAAAAAGGGGACGGGCACTGACTTCGTATATCCGCCCCGAGCAGGCATCGATCAGCCTGCGTTCCCATGGGAAACACCCAGCGTTTTCAGGGGACGCCCACAAAACGATGGGCGTTCCCCCGCTGCCGCCTTCTGCCCGCCCCCTTCCCTCCCCTGCATGTGCAGACCTACTCCTTCAGAAACGGGGCCTTATTCGGGCCCCGTCCGATCGTGCCTGAATAAGGCCCTGTGTACCCATTGTCTAAACTTACTAACATGCCCTTTGTGACCTCTTCCTATATCCCCGTTCCACGTCACTGGTGTACTTGTGCGCGCCCGCTGAGTTTGCACTGCGTGAATAAATGCAAGATACACGAACGGGCTTATGTAATACACTGCATCAGACCCAAGAAATGTACATGCATAGGGAAAAATCTACCCCCCCTCCCCCCCCAAAAAAAACAAAAACAAAAAAAAACATTAAAATAATATAAAGTTTTTTTTATTTTATTTATTTATTTTTTCATACTGGCAATTGCATTAGCAGTGAGATAGATGCTGTCCGGATTATTGTATTATTTTGTGTTTTATTGTGTATATCTGTGTCTCTTTTACAGTGGATGCAGATTATAATGTCCAGTTAGCCGCACATTATACTAATGGCTGGTAAGTCGTTTTGGGAAGAGATTTGGCTAATGCTGTTATTTCTGGATAATGAACACAACGGATAAGATACAGCTGATCTCACAGTGACGGCACCTAACCCCAGACATAGGCAGAGCTGTCAGCATATCCGTCCCAAGGTTCCTCAACGGAAAGCTGGGACACATTCGGTCATTCCCTGAATTCCCAGAGACGTCTCCCTGTGCGTCAGCATCGCCCATTGTCGTTAGCGTTACTGCCACACAGCACCTGGTCAATCGTTTGATTCACATTCATGGTCTTCGGCACACGTGTTCATTTTTTCATACCCCACTTTAAAAACTTCCACTGCGAGCACTGAGTATGAATGTGTAGCTGTTAATGTAGTTGCCAGTTACTGTTAAAGTCCTAACATCTGAGGATGTGGGGGAACCTGTCTAGGACAGAAATGCATTTTGTACCCAACCAGCCAGAGGCAGAACTATGGGAGGCAATGGAGTCAACCACCACCGGGCTCCTGCTTCCATGGGGGCACCTCTCTTCCCCTGTGAGCTTGAATCAGTTAATTGAACGCCATTTCTATCGCTTCTGTGGCGGACTCCCCCTCCTAGCAGGACAATAGACGTCATACTCTCTTTATTGTAAACATAATATTTGCAAGTGTCACACCCTGTATTAGAACCCATGGCTTGTTCCACTAGAAGCAGACACCCTACTGTTTGGGCTATTTGCTCCTGCATAGGAAGCCTGCGCATTCCAGCTATATGAAGTTACTGCACCACACAGCTCTGCCTAATAGTAATGGTTTTGAACTAACAATTATACATAATTGGAATCTGCGCACTTACTGTGCAAGAGCAAATAGCTCTATCAGTAAGATGTCCGCCTCCAGTGCTACAGATCGCTGCGCGGCCTCACGCATATGTACTACGGGCCATGCCCAGTCTATCGATAATCGGCCGCAGTGTGAATTCGCAGCCGTGTAGTCAGGTCTGAATAACCCCTATGCACTAAAGATCCATTTTCATCCATTTCAAATTGACTGAAGTGACGTTGCGTCTGATTCATTTGATATCAAGATATGCATCTTGGCAAAACGTCCAGCGCTAGTGGATTGACGAAAGACCTATCAGCTCACTCCCACCAGACATCTCCCGATGAGTGGAGTCTTGAGGTTAGATGTATACGGACCCATCTATATGTGTGTTTTAGCTCCCTAAAACCCAACATGAATTTATATTGATTTTCATCACATGGTAATCTTTGATGATCTGACAAAGTTCTTTTGCTCTTTCATCGCTGCCTAATTGCCTTTCCTCATGGGATATCAGGACTTAGAACAAGTCAGGATGAATTACAGGCCCTGTATACTGCATTAATTCAAATTAAATCTAAATGCACCCGGCAGGGTCATACATACACCCACATACACCCACATTCCACTGTTTGTGTAAGGGCAAATCACTCCACAGTGTTCTCTCATTCAGTGCCAGATTAAGCCTTCGGAGGGCCTTGGGCACTTTAGAGAGGGGGCCCCCTGCACTTTTTATTACTGGCTGCAAACTGCATGGGAGAATATTACACTGTCAAAACAAAGAGTAAAGGCAGTATAAGCTTGGTCAATGGGTAACTGCAGGGGGGAGATATATATATAATCACTTGAAATGCCTGTGTTTGTCCCTCTGCGCCTTACTCTGTAGGACTGTAAGAGACCTCACAGTCCCAGTGCTGCCTCTGATTAAAAACCCTCCCATGACTAGGCTGCTGCTGCTGTCCTCCATGGGCCTGAGAAGCATGTAATGAGTTCCACCAATCAGAGCTCAGCACAAACCTCTCAGCCTCTGCCCTCTTGTGCAAAGTGTCATGGGACTTAGTCAACTCCCAGTAATGCATTGCACACTTGTGCAGTCAGTGTGCCTTGGCACCCCATGCTCAGCACCATTAATCATTGTCACATTGGCAGATAGGTGAAGCTGCAGCATTACCCCACTCCCATGCACAAAACCTTTAGCTAAAAAAAAATACATGCCAATCACAGGGGGCCCCTAGCTAGAGGGGGGGCCCAGGGGTACTGACCCCTTTTGCCCCTGCTTTAATCAGGCCCTGCGCTCATTTACCCTGTGGATTCCTTGTTAAATCCATTTCTGTAATGCAAAGATAGATGTCATTTACCTAAAAGTGTTTTTTTTTCCCCAAACATAACTTTATTTTGCACTTTGTCATCGCCCCAGCTGTAAAGTGTGTGGCTGTGGTGCGTGAGGTTGTTCATTCGAATCCCCAGCATGGTATATGTTGACCAAATGCGTGTTCTAAATACAGGGGGGATTTAACTAAAAGTTACTGTATTATTGACAAGGAGCCTGCATATTGCATTGAAAAGTGAAGTGTATAAATATAGGGGCGATTCTGGTTAACCCGTCTGCCCAAATGACCCCCCCGACCTTCTATTGATTTTGCAAGGGATCGCAGATGTAAGACACCACTCTGGTGTCTTACATCTGTGAGCGCCCTGTGCAGAAACATCTGCTGTTTCTTATATAGCGCACACATATACCGCAGCGCTTTACAGAATATAGTTGAACATTCAGTCCCTACCCCAGTGGAGCTTACAATCTATATTCCCTACCACATGTACACGCGCACACAGACATTCTAGGGTTGGGAGCCAATTAACCTACCAGTATATTTTTGAATTTTGGGAGGAAACCGGAGCACCCGGAGGAAACCCACGCAAGTACGGCAAGAATATACAAACTCCACACAGTTAGGGCCATGCTGGGTATTGAACCCATGACCTCAGTGCAGTGAGGCAGTAATGCTAACCATTACACCGTCCGTATCAGCATAAGTGTCCACATTTTCACGTAGTTCTGACCCAGAATCAGGCCGATATTATCCAGGAGGTAGATTGCAACGGAGAAGACTTCATATATGTCTTTACTACTGTATTGTTTAAGTTAAAACAATTCTATACAAATAATGTACATTTGCATTTCTAGGTACTTGGTGGGAGAATAATCCGAAGACTGAAACACGAGACAGGCGCAGTCACCTCATAACCCGCCGAACGATACACAGAGGAAATTGCTGAATGTTTTTGTATTCTGTAGATTATTTGTAAAATGTTTAAAATGTTCTGTGTTTAATACCCCTTTTACACTGCCGCAAAACCCGGGTCAGCGGCGGGTCAGACCCGGGTCAGCGGTGGTGTAAATGGGTCAAGCCGTTTTCATTTACACGGGACTTCTACCCAGATCCTGACCTGGGTTGAACACGGCTAGGACCTAGGTAGAGGGCAATGTAAATGGGTACACCGGATCACCCAACCCGGCTCCCGTTTACATCAGTGGGGGAAGCCCAACCTCCAGACCGCAGCGTCTTGCGGTCAACTTGGAGGCAGGCAGGAGGTGAATGGATGCCTGTGTGTGGTATCCTAGTGGACAGGGGCTGGGGGGGTGCACAGGGGCTGGTAATAGCCCAGCAGCTTACCTTGGTGCTGGGCTTGCCCCAGCGCGGCAATCGGCGGTCCCGGCAGGGGTGATTGTGGTCCCGGAGCTTGGAGATGATGTCATCTCCAAGCGCCGCCTCCGTCTATACTGCAGGTAGGCACCGCAGTGTAAACGGTGCAAATCCCGGATCCGACCTGGCTTGGATCCGTATTCCAAATGCCAGGTCAGATCCAGGATTTTTGGTGTAAAAGGGGTATAAGTGACATGTTTGAAGTTTATTTTATAGCAGTTGTGGAATAGGGTCTAGCTGAGATCCAAGTGACAACTGCAACAGACAATAGCGTTCTCATTGTGTGACCAGAGTCTTTCTTACGGCGAGGAGAAGGTATCATCGCACGGCTCATGTAGATAATGTGTTAGAAGATTTCACTAAAAGCTTGAGACAATAACTTAAATATCAGATAAAAGTTTGATGGATTGTTTTCAGTTTTTAAATGAATTTAACAGAAATAATAAATATAACTAAATATAATGGTAGTCTGTGTGTTCGGGAGTATCGACGATGTACATTGTTAAAGACGACAGTTTTGTGTAACATTACTAACTCTAAAAAGAAGCAAGGAACAGCGTCTGGTATATGCCATATATAACCAACAGTCCCCCGTATATCCCATATACAGAATGCGGCCATCACAGCGCCCGGTATATCCCATATACAGGATATGGCCATCACAGCGCCCGGTATATCCCATATACAGAATGTGGCCATCACAGCGCCCGGTATATCCCATATACAGAATGTGGCCATCACAGCGCCCGGTATATCCCATATACAGAATGTGGCCATCACAGCACCCGGTATATCCCATATACAGAATGCGGCCATCACAGCATCCAGTATATCCCATATACAGAATATGGCCATCACAGCGCCCGATATATCCCATATACAGAATGCGGCCATCACAGCGCCCGGTATATCCCATATACAGAATGCGGCCATCACAGCGCCCGGTATATCACATATACAGAATGCCACCATCACAGCACCCGGTATATCCCATATACAGAATGCGGCCATCACAGCGCCAGTATATCCCATATACAGGATATGGCCATCACAGCGCCCGGTATATCACATATACAGGATATGGCCATCACAGCGCCCGGTATATCACATATACAGAATGCGGCCATCACAGCATCCAGTATATCCCATATACAGGATGCGGCCATCACAGCACCCGGTATATCCCATATACAGGATGCGGCCATCACAGCGCCCGGTATATCCCATATATAGAATGCAGCCATCACAGCACCCGGTATATCCCATATACAGGAGGCGGCCATCACAGCGCCCGGTATATCCCATATACAGGATGCGGCCATCACAGCGCCCGGTATATCCCATATACAGAATGTGGCCATCACAGCGCCCGGTATATCCCATATACAGAATGTGGCCATCACAGCGCCCGGTATATCCCATATACAGAATGTGGCCATCACAGCGCCCGGTATATCCCATATACAGAATGCGGCCATCACAGCATCCAGTATATCCCATATACAGAATATGGCCATCACAGCGCCCGATATATCCCATATACAGAATGCGGCCATCACAGCGCCCGGTATATCCCATATACAGAATGCGGCCATCACAGCGCCCGGTATATCACATATACAGAATGCCACCATCACAGCACCCGGTATATCCCATATACAGAATGCGGCCATCACAGCGCCAGTATATCCCATATACAGGATATGGCCATCACAGCGCCCGGTATATCACATATACAGGATATGGCCATCACAGCGCCCGGTATATCACATATACAGAATGCGGCCATCACAGCATCCAGTATATCCCATATACAGAATGTGGCCATCACAGCATCCATTATATCCCATATACAGAATGCGGCCATCACAGCGCCCGATATATCCCATATATAGAATGCAGCCATCACAGCACCCGGTATATCCCATATACAGGAGGCGGCCATCACAGCGCCCGGTATATCCCATATACAGGATGCGGCCATCACAGCATCCAGTATATCCCATATACAGAATGTGGCCATCACAGCGCCCGGTATATCCCATATACAGAATGTGGCCATCACAGCGCCCGGTATATCCCATATACAGAATGCGGCCATCACAGCACCCGATATATCCCATATACAGAATGCGGCCATCACAGCACCCGATATATCCCATATACAGAATGCGGCCATCACAGCGCCCGCTATATCCCATATACAGAATGCGGCCATCACAGCACCCGATATATCCCATATACAGAATGCAGCCATCACAGCGCCCCGTATATCCCATATACAGAATGCCGCCATCACAGCACCCGGTATATCCCATATACAGGATGCGGCCATCACAGCGCCCGGTATATCCCATATACAGTATGCGGCCATCACAGCACCCGGTATATCCCATATACAGTATGCGGCCATCACAGCACCCGGTATATCCCATATACAGAATGCCGCCATCACAGCACCCGGTATATCCCATATACAGGATGCGGCCATCATAGCACCCGGTATATCCCATATACAGTATGCGGCCATCACAGAGCCCGATATATCCCATATACAGAATGCGGCCATCACAGCGCCCGGTATATCCCATATAAAGAATGCCGCCATCACAGCACCCGGTATATCCCATATACAGGATGCGGCCATCATAGCACCCGGTATATCCCATATACAGTATGCGGCCATCACAGAGCCCGATATATCCCATATACAGGATGCGGCCATCACAGCGCCGATATATCCCATATACAGTATGCGGCCATCACAGAGCCCGATATAGCCTATATACAGGATGCGGCCATCACAGAGCCCGATATATCCCATATACAGTATGCGGCCATCACAGAGCCCGATATATCCCATATACAGGATGCGGCCATCACAGCGCCCGGTATATCCCATATACAGGATGCAGCCAGCACAGCGCCCGATATATCCCATATACAGTATGCGGCCATCACAGAGCCCGATATATCCCATATACAGTATGCGGCCATCACAGAGCCCGATATATCCCATATACAGGATGCGGCCATCACAGAGCCCGATATATCCCATATACAGTATGCGGCCATCACAGAGCCCGATATAGCCCATATACAGGATGCGGCCATCAAAGAGCCCGATATATCCCATATACAGGATGCGGCCATCACAGCACACGGTATATCCCATATACAGGATGCAGCCATCACAGCGCCCGGTATATCCCATATACAGGATGCGGCCATCACAGCGCCCGGTATATCCCATATACAGGATGCGGCCATCACAGCACACGGTATATCCCATATACAGAATGTGGCCTTCACAGCGCCTGGTATATCCCATATACAGGATGCGGCCATCACAGCGCCCGGTATATCCCATATACAGAATGCGGCCACCACAGCGCCCGGTATATCCCATATACAGGATGCAGCCATCACAGCGCCCGGTATATCCCATATACAGAATGTGGCCATCACAGCGCCCGGTATATCCCATATACAGGATGCAGCCATCACAGCGCCCGGTATATCCCAAAGACAGGATGCGGCCATACAGGGAGGTTTTTTCCTCCCCCTCCTCCACTCCCTGGTGACAGGTGTCACAGGCAGCCCCCCCCCCACAGGATACCCCCTGGACCGGACTCTACTAGCTCTGGACTGCATATTATAATGTCCGGTCCGGGGGTCTTGTCCTGGTCTGGTTTTTACCCATACCCCTTGCATCAGCATATTGAATGCCGGCATCCTGACCACCAGGATGCTGACTGCATCACATATATACATAGACACACATGCACACACATTGGAAACCCCCCCCCCCCCTCCCCCACAATATAGTCCAAAAGCACAGAGTTTGGAATATACAGTATAATGCATTGCATGAAGTACACAGAGCATACAGGGTGAGGCGAGCACACAGATATACTATAACTGTACTGCAAGAGGATTATGCTGGGTACACACCAAAACGATTTGGATTGGATGCAAATCGCATGCAAATCGTATGTAAATCGGATCGTACGATTTACATAAAATTTGCATACGATTTACATACGATTTGCATACGATTTGCATACAATCCGATCCCCTCTGTATTCAGATGAATGGATCTTTTACAGATCCTACCTGCAGCAGGTAGGATCGGATTCAGATCCAATTCAGATCCAACCAAACGATTTTGACCAAATCTGCATCCAATCTGCATCCAATCAGTCTGAATTGGATCCAGATTGATGGGATTGTGCCAAAATCGTTTTGGTGTGTACCCAGCATTACACACTGGTGGGATCCAGATGGCTCAGCAGAGCAGCGGCGTGCAAGGGGACTCCCTACTGCCCCTCCCCACCTCCACCGCAGGACACTGCCAGCACCGGGTTGGACACGGGACAGTTCTGAACAACAGGGACTGTCCCGCGAAAAATGGGACAGTTGGGAGGCAGCTCAGGCAGGCACTCCAGGGGGCAGATCACATCTCCCGGACCACAGCTCTAGGTTCGGGCTGCGAAACCACGCCCCCTAACTTGAGAAACCACACCCTATCCCACAAGGCCTCTTTTTGAGGAAGCTGCACTAGGTGCCTATTTAGGCAGGGACTGATTATGTTTAATTATAGTTACAAAATACAAATCTGCCTTGAAATCAAGGCACTAGTACGGTAACTATAATACAATGCTGCCATCTAGTGGTCAAGTGGATAAAGGCAGTCAGTGTGAAAATACAGTACAGAATACACGTGTATTTTAATTGTGTATTTTATGAACCTGTGAAGTCTAGGTTACTTAATTACTTTACACATAATCTGCTATGGTTATCTTCATGTTAATTTGTTCATCTTCAAATATCAAAATGATAAGTGTTTCATTCATTTCTTGCCAATTCCTTAATTACATCTATCCTTGTGTCTGCCCCCCTCACCCCAACACCCACAGGATTCTGGACACAGAGTTTGAGGCATGCCAATGGTCCAGGTTTTAAGTATATCCCTGGCTCAGTACAGCTAATACCCCTTATACATTGCATATAGGACCCGGGTTATTGCTGAGTTGGTGATGTGTTGACTCAAGTCAAGGTGCAGTGTGAAAGCACCACAGTTTATAACCCGGGTTGACCAACCTGGCAATTCAACCCGGGTTGTAACCAGTTGCGGTTTTACCTATGGGCTGAAGGGCTGCAGCCCCCCCCCCCCCCCCCCCCCCCCAGGTAAAATCCACCACTGTAGTGAAGCCAGATGCAGTCTGTGAGACTGCACTAACATCACTACGACTGGCAGTGACTTCCTATTGGAAATCCGACCAACCAATCACCAAGGCAGTCCCATTGGGAGGTGTTCCCTCCCTCCAGGATGCCTCTCTATGGGCTGCCGTGTGGCACCTGTGATCATAGTACAGGCACCAGGAATGCTGCGTCTGTGTGTGGCGGGGACCAGTAGGCGTGGCGGGGGGGGGGGGTGTCGCCTACATTGTGGCCAGTGGCAGCCCCCCTCATCAGTCCACAGACTGCACGGACATTTGCTGGTGAGTGACTTGTAAATGGATCTAGGGCTGCGATACATATTTTCACAACCTTTTCGCAGGCATTGCACTGGGTGGGATTTCCCTCTGGCTGGGTGGGGGTTACCTGACTGCAGGGCTCTGCATATTAGCAGCCCAGCGATCCGGCCTGCATAACCCCCATAGTTGGATAGAATTATTATTCTAGTTCATAGAACAGTTAATATCAGTTGTACATTTATGTGTTCCTACATGTAACGCGAAGCGCAGGGTTTCCATGAGAACTAGCATTAATGTACTGAGCCTTCCATGAAAAGTATTTGGATATTGGGTACAATATACCGTCGCTTGGGTACTACTGAATTCCGAGTATTTCAGAGTGGAAATTCTCAGGGACCCTCAGCTTCAAGGACAGCGCAGGACTATGGCAGCATAATAGGCACTGTACTGATTCTATGTGCCATATTTATTTGATTCTCTCTTTTTGTAATCGTCTGCTACAGCCTCTCATACAATTCGGGTATGCGTTTGTGTGCATTGTGCCACTATGCGTACATAGTGGTCTATTTAATAAGCTGTGGAGAGAGATGACGTACAGAGAGATAAAGTACCCCTCAAACAGCTGTTAATTGCCATATTACAGGATGTGTATGAAAAATTACAGTTAGGAGCTGGTTGGTTAGTAGTTTATATAGCTCCACTTTATAATAGACCTCATAGTTTCCATCAGTTATGGTAGTGCTGACATAAAAATGTATATACAAGGGCATAGCTAACATAGATGTAGCTGCTATGGGGCCCAGGGCTGAGGGACCACATTCTCTGTCACAGTTACATGTGTTATTATACACAAGGGTGTAGCTACCTATAGCTAGGGGGTGCAGCTGCTATGGGGCCCAGAGCTGAGAGGGGTCACCTTCCCGGTCACAGTTACATGTGTTATATACAGGGTGTAGCTACCACATAGTTGCCTCCCCTCCTGTATTCTGCAGGAGACTCCCTGAAATTGCAGCAATCTCCCTCATTAGTCTAGCAATCTCCCTCTATACCTCATTAGTCTAGCAATCTCCCTCATGTCACCTAGCACAAATTACACTGTTACATGTTTGACAGTTGCCGCCTCATTAGTGAGGGAATGCCAGACCTCCCGTTACCACAGTGGACATGGCCAGGGGCTGGGGACAGGCGCTCAGCTGGACTGCTGGGGGAGGACAAGGTAGGCGGCAGCAGTAGCACAGCACTCAGCATGTGTGGGGGTTGGGCTTGGTTGTTGTAAGTGTTAACTCCACTTTCTGGAGTAGTGGAAGCCCTCTTGACAAAAAAAATGCACGGTGCACATTCGGAAAGGGGTTTAACTGTGGCCACACCTACTTTACAAATGGCCACGCACCCTTCTCGAATGTGTATCGATTTCTGCCCTTCAGATGTTGGAGGGAATGTATATACAGGGTGTAGCTACCATAGGTGCAGGGAGTGCAACTGCTATGGGGCCCAGAGCTGAGAGGGGCCACCTCCCCTGTCACAGATACATGTGTTATATACAGGGGTATAGCTACCATAGGTGCAGGGAGTGCAGCTGCTATGGGGCCAGAGCTGAGAGGGGCCACCTCCCCTGTCACAGTTACATGTGTTATATACAGGGGTATAGCTACCATAGGTGCAGGGAGTGCAGCTGCTATGGGGCCAGAGCTGAGAGGGGCCACCTCCCCTGTCACAGTTACATGTGTTATATACAGGGGTATAGCTACCATAGGTGCAGGGAGTGCAGCTGCTATGGGGCCAGAGCTGAGAGGGGCCACCTCCCCTGTCACAGATACATGTGTTATATACAGGGGTATAGCTACCATAGGTGCAGGGAGTGCAGCTGCTATGGGGCCAGAGCTGAGAGGGGCCACCTCCCCTGTCACAGATACATGTGTTATATACAGGGGTATAGCTCAGGGTTGCCGACATTGAAGAACTCCTCTCCGGGAGAAGCCCGGAGAGGAATCTAGCATTACTCGTTTTGGGGGCGGGGCTTAACTGTGACGTCATTAAGCCCCGCCCCCATTACAAGAAATAGCCGAAATGACAGTTATCCATGGAGGGGGCGGTGCTAAAACGTCACGATTGTGCCGTTTTAGCTCCGCCCCCTCCCCTGAGACCCGCGGATTGCGGCATATAATGCCGCGATCGGGGGGCTCAGTGGGGGTCCCCCTGATTCCGGGAGGGTTGCCCACCCTTCCGGGGGCCGGGAGGAAGGACCCGATTTTCGGGAGACTCCCGCAAATTCCGGGAGGGTCGGCAACCCTGGTATAGCTACCATAGGTGCAGGGAGTGCAGCTGCTATGGGACCCAGTGCTGGTTTTGGGTTCTCTTTATGTCTTTTTATCCTACTGTTGCTTTTGAAACTTAGAATTCTCCTGATGCGCCGTATGACATCAGTGATACGAGTCATGCGACATTAGCCATTCTGTCATCATTTTATTTTAATTGTTATGATCCAAAACACTAATTAGAAACAGTATACAGAACAATCACAACGTCTGCGCCTGGGTGAGTGGGACCCGTCTCGTCGTACAGGAACGATATGACAATTGTAGCTGATTACCGCAGAATGTCAGGGAAACGTTGAATAGGCCACAATTACACTACAATTAGGCATGTGTCTATATTTAGCAAAAATAAATAAAAATATATTCGCCAATCGCTACTGTAAGCACCGGCTCATAATTGGAAACACAAGCAGCCGCTTCGCACCCTCGACGAGCTTGTTATTCACCAAATTACACCCTGTCTTCTGCAGAGCGGCGCGGTTTTAATAATTTGCCTTTTTGATCAATTATTTCTCCCTTTATGTATTCAGCTGTCTAGACCGAGCGCTGCGCAGCTTGTTATGACTCACACAATGATTAAAACGTGGTGTATTTAAATAATGATAAAGTGATCCCAATTATTTTCTGCGTGCGGTGTGTAATGTCAGCGTCTGCGAGGTTATCGTGTGCGCTCGGAATTAGGGTTTTGGGTAAGGAGAACAGGTGTCTCCTTGGCGGAGATCCAGCGAGGGCAGAATTAATACATAAAATTACTTCTCAGGACTAATGGTGTCATTTTATCTGCACCGCCGGCCTACGGATCAGACTCGTCTCATAATGCCGATTCTCTGTAATCAGTGATGTAATGTATATTCCTCCTGATTATTTCATGTGAACTATAATTACAGCAAATAGCTAATAATATGTTTATTATATAATAATCTATATAATAAAGTTGGAGTGTGTGTGTGTGTGTGTCTGTTGCATTGCGAACACACCGTGGCACTCAGAGCCACCAAACTCAGCAATAAGATACCTCTGGACCCGGTGGTGTGCACCTCAAAGCCGTTTTGGGGAAATTTCACTTAGAAATGCCAAAAAACACCAAGTTTTAATTTGCCTTCGTTGATGATCGGGAAAAAAGATTGACGATCTGGGAAACCGATGACGAAGGAACAACTCCTGGGGCGAGATTTAGTGAAGCGATTTTTTTTTAAAAATGTGCGATTTAGGTGACAATCGCACTATATTGCATTTTTTTTTAAATTGCGTTTTTGCTGTGAATTCGCATATCTAATGTGATGCGCATTGACGGACAAAAAATGCTATATTGTGAGATATGAGGTGATTTAAAAGCTAAAAAAGTGCGATTTCTGGCTCTGGTCAAGTGCGATTTTGTGACCAACAGGAATGTGATTTACTACACTACCTTGCCACTCCTTACAACCTCCTAAGTTATTGGGCCATCAAAGTCCACTAAATTATGCATCACAAACCCTATAAAAAGGGGCACAGGGGCCATTTTGAGCTTTGATAGGAAGTAAGGAGCATACAATGGAGAGAGCAGTGATGAGAGGTGCAGAGGTGAGAGTCAGATGTGCCAGAGTTATGGTGTGTACACATGGTACTTTTTGCCTTCCGATGTTGACGATATAGTCAACATCGGATCGGAATCGGATGCAGATTGCAAGGGTTTTAACCCTTGCGATCCCAATGCGCGTTCACGTATTGCAAGGCAGAAAGTCTTGTCTGCCATGACTATATAGTGCAGATCTGCACTATATAGTCAGACTTGTATGCAAATCGGATGTGCCTTCAGATACTATCCACGATCCCATCTGATCGGATTGTGGATAGTATCTGAAGGCACATCTGACAGTGTGTACACACCATAAGGCGTCTATACATTTATTTGGCTTGAAACTCTAACACACACTTTAAGCTAGCTTAACTAAAAATAACTAACGCTGACACAATAAAGACACGGACACCGTAACAATTAGATTTAAAGGTCATAAGTATATTTATTAATGTGGTATGACCCTCTCGTAAAGGGCTGGCAATAAGGCGCCACGGAATGCTCAGCTCTAGTCACATCTCAAAAATGGCGGCGACTTAAACGCCACAACTGATTGATATTAAATATGGGAATGACTGAGACGGCCCATCTGACTAAGGCACAACCTAACGCTGGGAAGTCTCACCACCCCCGCTCTGGCCGGTGTGGACACTCACCGCGCCCCCCCCCCCCCCCCCCCCCAAAAAAGGCAGGACACCGTGCTGTCTTTCCAGGGGGCAGTGCCTCCCAGCGCCCTCTCATGCCACAAGTGACCGCTGTATTGTGACGCCCTACCGCCTTAATTGAAATAATGGTAAATGTACCAATGATTTGACTATAAATTGAAATGCCAAAGGCAAGGGAGGGTGGGTGGAGCTGAAGAAATTCTGCAAGAGGAAGTACTCCCTTTAAGGACCTGCCTATATACCCCTCTCCCTAAGATCACGCCCCCCCCCCCCCCCCCCCTTCCCTCCAGTTCACCCAAAGGCTAACTAAACAAAACTGAAACCAACTTTAAACACACTAGCAGTCATTAACTCTTTCCTGCCAACCCAAAAAATGTAAGCCTCTTAAGTACGCTCTGGCTTAGGCAGCCCTTGCTTAATCTTAGAGGCAGCAGAGGTCCACTATCAGGTAGTGGAGGGGGAGGCACCAGTGTCCCTCTCACATCTAGCTGTCAGTGCGGGGTGAGCTGGCTGTGGAGGAGGGAGGCAGAGCTGGACCCTGGTTCTGTAAGTATATTGATGTAAAAGTGAGGTGTGTGTGTGTGTGTGTGTAATAAAGTTGTACTTTTCTCTGTGTGTATTTTTTATTTTAACATTCTTTTTACAGGTGGACTACAAGTTCCAGCAGGCCCATTAATGCCCTGCATGCTGGGACTTGTGGTTCTCCAAGTACCAGCATGCGGGGGATGTCTGCTGGCACTTGTAGTTCTCCTGCATAAAGCAATGTTACGTATGTGAGATTTAACACTATCAGACCGGCGTCCACTGGCCACGGATGCCGGTGACAGCCCCAGGCTTCAGCCCTGGATGGGTGAAGCCTGGGGGGGGGGGGGGGGGAAACCACTTTATTGGGGGGGTCTCCACTCCTCCAGGTACCATGTCCAAGGCTGACCAGCCACGGTGCTCATGTCCAAGAGTCTGGGGCTGGTTTCAGAAATACGGGGGACCCCTACGCTTTTTGTCCCCCGTATTTTTGAAACCAGGTCCGGCTCAATGAGCCCGGGGCTGATTATGCTCAGGAGGGGGGACCCCACTCCATTTTTTTATTTTATTTTCACTTTTACACATATTTTAACACAGAACCATACACAGATCTCAATGATCTGTGCATGGTTCTGTCAAATTTGCCAGTCAGAACCTGGTCTATTTTTTTGGCGATTTTTAGACATTTTTTTTTTGCCAACTTCTAAATTCACATACCATTAAATTGGCGAATTCTATATTTTTCAATGGGAAAACATCTGGATGCGAATTGAGAAATTGCCACTTCTGAATGTGCAAATTCACGGCAAAAAGTGAGATTTTTGCCGCAATCCGCATCCCATTAAGTTGGCGATTTAGGAAACAGCGCATTCGGACGTTTTTGCTATAAAAATCGCCAAAATTAAAACCTCACGCCATTTTTTTTTTATTTTTAAAACACAAAATCGCACATTTTAACAAATTCGCAACATTTTCATGACTAAAAAATTGCACATTTTCATGACTAAAAATCGCACATTATCGCAACATATCGCACCTTTTTGCCGCAAATTCGCATCTCATTAAATTTGCGAATTCACAGCAAAAATGTGATTTCTAAAAAATGCGATATAGTGCGATTTTAAACAAAATCGCACATTGTGCTCCCGGTGTTTTCCCCTCCTGAGGGGGCAAAAAATAGGGACAAGTTGAATAAATTGGACGTTGTCCGCGCCTTGCAGATTTATGTGGAAAGAGTAAAGGGTATACGCAAATCTGATTTGCTTTTGGTGTTGTATGATGTGCATAAGATTGGGTGGCCTGCTTCTAAGCACACCATTGCCAGATGATTAAGGTCGGTGATTGCTTATGTTTACACCAAGGGAGGTCGACCTGTTCAATGCACATACCACCAGGTCAGTTGCTTCCTCTTGGGCTGTGCGTCATGGGGCTACAGCGGAGCAGTTGTGCAGGGCTGCCACTTGGTCCTCTGTTCATATCTTTACCAAATTTTACAGATTTCATGAGTTTGCGTCGGAGGATGCCTCATTTGGATGGGCAGTAATGAGAACTGGCAGTCTGAGCGTACCCTCCCAAAGGACCGGCTCGTGAACGTCCCAAGGTTAGCTGTGTCCAGGGCCGGCGCCACCACTAGGCAAATCTAGGCATTTGCCTAGGGCGCCGGCCACTGGAGGGCGGCATTTCGCCCCCCCCCCCCCCGTGCCGCGGGCGTACCTGTCCTGCGGCTGTGTATATAAAGCTTGCGGCGGCAGCGGGGGGTCCCTGCAGTCAAGAAATAATGAGCGCTATCCGCCTGGCTACGCGGAAGCGCTTCTGTTGTGGAAACACTGGCCGCACGCTGATTGGCTGAGATTCAGGCAATCAGCGTGCGCCGTGAGGCCAGTGTTTTCACAACAGAAGCGCTTCCGCGTAGCCAGGCAGATATCGCTCGTTATTTCTTGACTGCAGGGACCCCCTGCTGCCGCCGCCGTCGCAAGCTTTATATTCACAGCCGCAGGACAGGTACACCCCCCCCCGGCACCGGGGCGCCCCCACCCCGACTCGCCTGGGGCTCTCCGGCCCTGGCTGTGTCACCAGGATGGACTCAGAGAAAGGATTTCGAACTGTAAGTTCTTACAAAAATCCCCTTTTTTCTTCAGTGTGAAAGGATCAACACAGGTCTTAAGTCCTGGCACTCGAAGCCTGCTATTGACCAGGGCCAAAGTGCCGGGATTAAGACCCATGTTGACCCTTTTACACCACAGAAAACCCTGGGTTTTTCAGCAAATTCCCAGGTTAAAAAGCTTTAACCCGGTAATTTGATTCTGGTGTGAATTGGGGTCAGGCTGCGGCCGGTGTGAAAGGGGCATAAGCTACACACGATCCAATGTAGCTCACCCAGGGCTAGTGATTTATCAGCCTGTGGAGGGATGTAGACAACTGAAAGGACAATAGAGCTGAACTCACATGGTAGATAGAAAGGTCTCACTTTGATGGAGTGCAAGTGAGCTTTCAGGACACAGACATCCGTAGCCCAGGAAGAGTTCACCATAGAGCACACACCTCCTCCCATTGCCTGATTCCATGGCTCTATCTTACCGGGAGACAGAGAACCCCTCCAGTGCAACCGCGCAGTCTGGTACATTAGTCTCTAACCACATCTCGGTAAAGACCAGCGGTGTAGCTAGGTGCCATGGTGCCCGGAGCAAGGGCATATTTCGCGCCCCCCCCCCCCAACCGGTAATTAATTGGGGGCGTGGCTAACATGTGTATATATATATATATATATATATATATATATATATATATAGCGTGGGGGGGCGGACCGGCACTCAATCCCAGACGGTTGTTTCTGCTCCGGTGCCTTCCAATATAGAGTGGATAACTTGAAGAACACAGCGGCGGCACTCGGAGACTTGTAAATAAACAGCTTTATAAAATCATCAAACAGGTGCAAACAAAGACCGACGTTTCGGGGGGAAGCCCCGTTTTCAAGGTCACTCCTGCACCTTGAAAACGGGGCTTCCCCCCGAAACGTCGGTCTTTGTTTGCACCTGTTTGATGATTTTATAAAGCTGTTTATTTACAAGTCTCCGAGTGCCGCCGCTGTGTTCTTCAAGTTATATATATATATATATATATATATATATATATATATATATACACACAGTTTGTTTTATCACGGTCTACTATTGTAAAGCGCAACGGAATCTGCTGCGCTATATAAGACGCTGTAACGGAATCTGCTGCACTATATAAGACGCTGTAACGGAATCTGCTGCGCTATATAAGACGCTGTAACGGAATCTGCTGCACTATATAAGACGCTGTAAAAGAATCTGCTGCGCTATATAAGATGCTGTAATGGAATCTGCTGCGCTATATAAGACGCTGTAATGGAATCTGCTGCGCTATATAAGACGCTGTAACGGAATCTGCTGCGATATATAAGGTGCTGCAACGGAATATGCTGACGCTATATAAGACGCTGGAACGGAATCTGCTGCGCTATATAAGACACTGTAACGGAATCTGCTGCACTATATAAGACGCTGAAACGGAATCTGCTGCGCTATATAAGAAGCTGTAACGGAATCTGCTGCGCTATATTAGACTCTGTAACGGAATCTTCTGCGCTATATAAGACACTGATACGGAATCTGCTGCGCTATATAGGACACTGTAACGGAATCTGCTGTGCTATAAGATGCTGTAAATAAATAAAGATATATACAGCACATCAGGGAGGCAGCAGAAGCCAGACAGATTCACTCACTCTCTCTCCCTCCCTCCCCCCCAAATCACAAGTTTATTAATATGTTTATTAACATCATTATTAAGCTGTAAAATAAAAATCCACCTTGAATAAAGCGATAATAGCAGGAACAGGGCGGCACGGGCGGTAGCAGAAACCCTTCTCCTCCTCCAGGCTACAGCTTAGCAGAGCGAGGCAGGTGACTCTGGGAGGAGTCTGGAGTGCTGCTGCTGCGCTGCGCTGCCAGGAAGACAGACCGAGCAGCAGCAACAATTTAGAGAGGAAGAATCGAGGAGTGAGTGAGTGAGTCAGCCGCCCGGCCTCCGTCCATGACGCTTGGCGGCAGGGACCAGGGGAGCTGAGGAGGGCAGGCGCCGGGCAGGGCAGCTGCCAGCGCACGCTGCCTGCCGTGTTAGTTTTACTAGTGTGTGACTGAGTCTGTGTCACAGACTCTGTTATGTTAACTTTATGCAGGGATCATTTGCGGGGGGGGGGGGGCGGGCCGGCGGCGCCATTCCACCAATTAGTCCAGGGGTGCTGCTAACTGTACTGTATAATTCCAGGGGTGCTGCTAAGTGTGCAGTATCAGTCCAGGGGTGCTGCTAAGTGTGCAGTGTCAATCCAGGGGTGCTGCTAAGTGTGCAGTGTCAATCCAGGGGTGCTGCTAAGTGTGCAGTGTCAATCCAGGGGTGCTGCTAAGTGTGCAGAATAAATCATGAGGTGCTGCTAAGTGTGCAGTATTAGTCTAGGGGTGCTGCTAAGTGTGCAGTATTAGTCCAGGGGTGCTGCTAACTGTGCTGTATAATTCCAGGGGTGCTGCTAAGTGTGCAGTATTAGTCCAGGGGTGCTGCTAACTGTGCTGTATAATTCCAGGGGTGCTGCTAAGTGTTCTGTATAATTCCAGGGGTGCGGCTAAGTGTGCAGTATCAGTCCGGGGGTGCTGATAAGTGTGCAGTATCAGTCCAGGGGTGCTGCTAAGTGTGCTGTATCAGTCCAGTGTTTGTGTTGCCCACTTCTGTCACTTAGCTTAGTCATCCAGCTACCTCGGTGCAACTCTTTGGCTTAAAAACAATACTGTGAGGTGTTCTGGATAGTCTGGAAATAAGTGGAAATGAAAATGATTGAGGTTAATAATACTGTAGGAACAAAAAAAAAAAACTGTGAAGCCACGCCCCCTTTCAAACCCCTGTTAACTCAGGCCCCCTTACCGGAAGTGCAACTCAGGATATCTTTGAAGTTGGGAGGTATGGTTACCCTCACTGACTCCCATGAGGCCACGTCCCCATTTTTGCAGTTGTGGGGGCATGGACAGCCCTCTCAAAGCTACTGCCCATGCCTCCAGACCCTCTGTCTCCATGAAAAGATGCTGTGTGCAATCAGAACAGTTCGGGGTTTGCCTCACTGTCATTTTTGAAACACAGCCTGTAACATGGCAGTTAGGAGACGATTGGTTGGTAATTTATCTCTCTCAAAGATTGGATAAATCTCCCCATCTTATAACCTCTGTATTTCCTAACGTCAGACTGCAGGACAATGATGCTGGATTTGCTGATACAGTATATAACATCATACAGTACTTACACATTTTCACCAGTAGATGGCAGCGTTTGTCAAAGTATGGTCAGTGATCTCCCATACAAGCACCAGAATGGAATGGAAAGATTCGATTTTATATTAAAGACAGTTATAGGAAGGACGACAAAGAGAAAACACATTTAGGGGCTCATTTATTAACGAGTGACCAAACTCATTGTGAGGGATGAAACTCGTTGTGTATCATAAGTGAATACTTGCCGGCGATAACCAGCTAGTGTCCTGGTGACGCCGTCACTCCTGGGTTTCCGCCCGGCGCGCTAGTTGGAATGTGTAGCCTTGATATGTCTCACCCAAAACGTATTTTCAGTGTGGTCTACAATGATGACATTCAAACTGTCGACACTGAAATATCCGACATAATGTAAACACTGCCCTAACACTGACCCTAACGGTACCCTTAACCTAATCCGAAAATCATTCACAATGTTGCCACTCTGACAACGTTGACATTATGCTGATGTCGACATACTGAATGTTGACATTGTCAATATGTCGAGACCAGATTAATAGTGGGTACACAGGGTGAGATTTCCACTATTTTCCTCTTCAATTTTGCTTATAGAAGCAAAATCAAATTGGAATCGAATGGGCATCGATTGTTTTTTCCACATTCGATGCAGATTTGATCCCGATGCAGGTACACGATTAGTGGAACTCGAAAAGATAGTCTTGCCAGGCAAGACTACAGTATATAGTAGAAATCGAATCGATTTCCAATTCACCAGAATGTATATTTTGCCGATGCAGGGTTCCCAACCGTATTTAAGATGGAATGTCTATGAATGGGTGCAGTTGCTGACTGGGTGCAGTTGCTGACTGGGTGCAGTTGCTGACTGGGTGCAGTTGCTGCGATGAAGCTTGGGTGATCAGGGACAGAGCTGACATCAGAGGTCCTCTCATAAAACACCGGGAAATGTCTACGGTTTCCACGGACACTCCCTGCAAACAGCTGGGTCCCTCCTCCAAACACTGACCCCCTGCCAACCATCCCGTGTACGGCCACAATTAATTATCCAATGCTGGCTTTGGAAGGACCCGTCACGCATGCCCGTGTGCATGTGTGGCCATCAATAATTGCAGTGATATAAATACATAAACACACAGTGCAATCATATAAGCACACACTATGCAGTGATAATGCACACAAATTTAATAGACAGCAGAAAAAAAGCTTTTTATCTCATTGTCATTCAACCTAATTGAAACAAGCAAAAACAAAAACAATAATGAAATCACACGAAGAATCTAATTAACCAATCAAATTTAAGTGACCTTCATTAAAAGAAATGTCCTCCATTGTAACACCTTTATTTCCCTCGTATTACCAGATGCATCCCAATAGTCTTCAGGTATTGAACCAGTAACAGCAGAGAACCTTGGGAATCACGTTGTTGGGGGGCAGGGTTGATTGGTTTAAACCAAATGTTTTTTATTTTTAAAAACACTGTTGTTTTAAAATATGTTATAACTACAGGCACAACATCGTGACATCTTTAAAAAAGCCTATTTATAAGGGAATCGCTGGTGTTATTCCACATTCTTGTTGCTTGTGGTCTTTATCTAATACCCCTTTTACACCGCCGAAAAATCCGGGTCAGCGGCGGGTCAGACCCGGATCTTCGGCGGTGTAAATCCCTAACGCCGTGTCCCTTTACACGGGACTTCTACCCAGGTCCTGACCTGGGTAGAACACGGCTAGGACCTGGGTAGAGGGCGGTGTAAATGGGAACGCCGGGTCGGATGACCCGGCTCCCATTTACATGAATGGGGAACGTCCAACCTGCAGACCGTAGCGTCCGCAGGTTGGACGGATTGTCAGTCTGACACTGACAGCCGGCGCTGCTGTCTGCTATACCCTGCAGACAGCAGCGGCGGCAGGGGAGGGAGGTGAATGGATGCCTGTGTGCGGCATCCATTCACCTCCTGTCCAATGGCGGGGGGTGCGCGTGGGGACTGGGGGCAGCCTAGCAGCTTACCTTAGTGCCGGGCTGCCCCCAGCAGCGTCCCGGGTACGGCGGCGTCGATCGGCGCTTGAAGATGACATCGCGCTGTCATCTTCAAGCGCCGGGAAGGGGCGGGAGGGGGGTGCGGGCGTTTAAGCCCGTCCGGGGTAAATGCCCCTAAACGCCGGGTCGCACCCGGCTTCAACCAGGGTCCAAAAAGCCGGGTGCGACCCGGCGTTTTGGTCTAAAAGGGGTATAAGTAAGCTGAACCAATGCAGTAAATCACACACAACAGAGATATAGGGAGGTGATTCAGATAAGAAAGGTGCTAAGTCTGCCTAGCATCAAGCTTCTCCACCAACATATATAGAAAAATCCAAAGCATAAAAACTTTGGATTGTTAGGGGGAAATTTACTAAGATTACTAAAATAGAAGTTATATTGCAGATGGGATGTTGCCCATAGCAACGAATCAGCTTCAGCACCTTCCAGAAGATAATAGATAGAATCTCATTGGTTGTTATGGGCAACATCTCATCTGCAATAGAACGTCTATCTTAGTAATTTTTCCCCTTAATGTTAGAAAGCATTAAAACATGGTTGATCAAGGTTTCTAATAAGTAGCAATGTTTCTCAATATAAATATAGCAAACGGAATTACATTTTTCTTTCATTAAAACTTGCAAATAAAAATTGGTTTAAAAAAAAAACGGTTTTAACTAAAAAAAAGTTTTTTTTTCTACTTTTTTTTTTTTTACAACCCTGTTGGGGGGTAACATCCGACCCTTCCCAGACTTGTCACATCTGCATTAGACAGAGACCTGCAACATTCCTCCCAAGTGTTCCAATTTTTGGGGACTGTGCCACCCATGGGCCACAGTGTCTCACGGTGGAGGGGATCCCGCTGTCACTTGCTGCTCTATACATGGGTATACAGTAGGGTGGCCAATCCCGGGATCGGGATCGGCGGGATCCCGGGATTTGGCCCCCAAAACGCCGGGATTTCAATCCCGGGATTGGAGTTTCCAATCCCGGGATTTCTGGATTAGACTGCGCATGCGCGCAGTCTAATGCCGGGCAGCGTCTGAGCATCGCTCAGACGCTGCTCGACTTCTCCCGGCAGCACTGTGTGCAGCGTGACCTCTCAGCGTGAGATCAGGGGTCACGCTGCGCAGGCAGAAGACACGCCCGGCATTGTAATGCCGTGCCGGACAGCGCGCCCACCCACCCGCCAAGCCCAAGCACCCACCCAGCCAGCGCGCCCACTCGCCCAGCCCAAGCGCCCACAGCCAGCGCGAAGCCAGCGGCATGGACGACCCGTCGCCCCACCCGGCAACCATCAAATGTAAGTTTGTGGGGCAGTCTTTTAATTAGGAAAGCCAATCCCGGGATCCCGGGAATCCCGGGATTGAGCATTTTTCAATCCCGAATCCCGGGATTGAAAAAATGCCCCGGGATTGGCTTCCCTAGTATACAGTACACATATACTCTATACAGATGTCCTATAAAATATTTATGTGTGCTGAGTGGTTCCCCCTGCACAATATGTTCGGTGCTGCAGCCGCCACTTCAACAAAACAGAGCAACTCCGCAGCCTACACCTTCCGCAATACACCAATGTCACGGAAGCGCAAATCTGGACAAGATCCAATGGACTTTAGAAGGGTCAGTGGGAATCCGGTACATTTTTTTTACCATTGTGATTTAAACTATGCATCCCTTTTCTGGAATGTTCTAAGGGGTGATTCAGGTTGGCTCGCAAAGCACATTTGGTTTGCTAATGGGCAAAACCATGCTGCTTTGCAGGTGGGGCAGATACATAGTTACCTCCCCTCCTGCATTCTGCAGGAGACTCCCTGATATAGCAGCAATCTCCCTCTCTCCCTCATTAGTCTAGCAATCTCCCTCATGTCACCTAGCCCACATTACACTGTTACATCATAGTTACCTCCCTCCTGCATTCCCTGACATTGCAGCAATCTCCCTCTCTCCCTCATTAGTCTAGCAATCTCCCTCATGTCACCTATCCCACATTACACTGTTACATTTTTGGGGGAAAAATGGAATGAGAGATAGATACATTTACATTGAATCATCAGCACCATTTCCCAGCACTTTACCAAGTATAGTAGCTCTTACTAACTGCTCTGGGACTCATCTACATTTGGATATAAATCATTTTAAAAGATTCCTCTCAGATGTAGCAGTACACACCCACGCTTCTAGGTGCCACGTTCACAATCTCTTTTCATGATCTCTTCATATATGGAACTAGACACACCCTTTAGGTGGAGCATGACACGCCCCCTCAATGGGTCGCTTTGTAAAATTATTCTACCATCTATGATCACCTTGAAACTAGTTTTCAAAAGTAGGCAAGTATGGGCAGTAATAACATGGGCAGAGAGAGTTAGATTTGGGTGGGGTGTGTTCAAACTGATATCTTTATTGCAGTGTAAATATAAACCAGCCAGTATTTACCCTGCACAGAAAAAAAAATAACTCCCACAAATCTAACTCTCTCTGCACACGTTACATCTGCCTCACCTGCAGTGCAGCGTGTTTTTTTCCATTAGCAAACCAAATGTGCTTTGTAAATCAACCTGAATCATCCCGATAAAGTCCAATAATTCCAGATAAGGATTCTCTAATAAAATAGTTGTGTAGTTCTGTTCGAATACAGACACAGAGAAAGGAGGAAAAGTTTCCTAAATATACGCTAAGTCCAGTGTTAGCCGGAACCCTCCAGTTCCTCTGCGCATACTAATCTCCAGGCAGCGGCTGAAATTGATTTATCCCAAATTTACCTAAATCTCCCGTCTAATCCTCTGTCTGAGTTAGATTTTCAATTGTTGAACAGCGTTTCTATAATTGCATTTGTGTGCCACCAGAATGAGTGTAATCCTCAGGCCGAGGAAGCCTCCAACCGCAAAGCCTTCGTGGCCTCCATCCCCTGCACTGATCCAGATTGCAGTAGGGTAGACACTCTCCACTGACTCTGCTGCTAATTATATAAAATACTAAAGTCCCACAACCTAGGACAGCCGGCGTAGTCTCTTTTACATCAAATGGGCCTGATTCTGATTACTAGGCAAACAATGGTTTACGTACTAATCCGACGTTTCTGGGTCTGTATAGGTGCAGAACGGGTCCTTTGCTATTGCTCCCAACCCCTCACCCCTTCCACCCCTGCAGCGTAATTTAAATGCTGGAGCGTTACCCTGTAGCCAGTAGCGCTTCATCAGTGTTATCCAGAGAGTGTCTTGCAGTGCATAGTGGAGATCTCCGCTCCCTGCAGCCAGTGGCCACACCCCTCATATGACATCACTGGTTTAGGGGCGGGGCCAGTACAGGTAAGCAGTGAGCCCTGCTTCCCTGCTGACTTTGACGGACAATCTGCACCCAGCATGAGAGCGTTGTGGATGTGTACATTAGCTTCCGCTATTGTTTGAGGATTGTGCGCACTGGTCTCTAGTGTACTATTGTTGGCCGGTGTGATCACAAGAAGATTAAATGCTTGTGGCAAAATATTTCAGTTGCAATATATTTTGGGAAATTTTGCAATTATTGGTATTAACATTGCTGCCCGCAATACTGCATTTCTTAATGTGCATCCATTTACCTGTACATTTTTTTTTTCTCACTCAACACAATATATATAATAAATGCAATTTGACACTGTGTGAATGTTTACTTTATTGATCATCTCTTGTTAAAAAATTAATTTTAACACTTTTTTGTTTTATTGTCCCTTTTCTGTGTTTAACTAAAGATTACTACAGTAATAAAACATTCAACAGCTCACACACACTAGCAGCCGAAATAATAAGACACAGATCACAGGGGTCAGTACGCTGTATTGTCTACTGTAGGGGGTCACATAAGGGTTTGCAGAGAGTTGAAAGTAGAGGCAGATGATCTCGGACATAAGTCATGCTGCAAACCACGGTGCTTGCCCAGATATTCCTTGGTGGGGGTCCTGGTTACAGTGAAGAATCCGAAGAATCAGGAGATTTGAGTTATAATGCAGGGTAGAGGGAGATCAGAACTTCAAAGGGGACTATCCCACAGGATTTGTAGTGCATCTGGGCACCGCTGGTGTTACTCTCATTGGGCAGCCTCCGGCCACTGGAAGCCCCACCACAGGTACCGGTCTGGCTGGCAGAGGGAGCCATGTGTGCTAGGCTGCAGATAGGGGCGCAGCAAAAAATGGGGCAGCCTGACCCTTAAATTCAGCAGAGGGTTGTCGCATGGGAATGCTCAGCAGCTTCTGGGGTTGCCCACAAAAACGGTGGATGCACCCAGAAAAACGCTGGACTTTCCCATGCGGGCGCCTGGTGACATCATTAAATGATGGGCAAACATCTAATGATTTTTCGCCCCTATGACCGCATGAGAATGGATGTGGAAGCATACACATCTATTTGTATGCCGGCGCGGGCATTCGGTCAATGAAGGGGGCAGGCAGTGGTGTAACAATGGAGGTGCAGGGGATGCAGTTACTATGGGGCCCGGCGGTTCGGGGGGTCCGAGGCCAAGCCAGCAATCACCTGCACCCTTTTAACTTTTGAAATAATGCTGCAGGCAATGGCAAAAATCAGATAGCAGAGCTGCTACCTTGTCCCAGTGACAGCGCAGAGACACTCACTGTATGAGGTGGTCCAACCAGTGGTGTAACTGTAGCGCCGCAGCCCCTGTGATGGCGGGGAAGCGCTGACTAAGTGTGGGCACTATTGTTACGCTCCCCAGCGCCCCTCTTTCTGGGTGCAGCATCGCAGGGGAGGTGGTATTTGCATTGTGAAGCGCCAGCTCCGCAGAGTCCGGAAACTGAAGCGCTAAGAGCAGACACTGTGGATGGACAGCGGCGGCTGAGGCCGCTGACTGGCTGAGAGAGAGCGCACTCTCAGCCAATCAGCAGCCTATCTTTTGAATTCAAACTCTGCAGACGCTGTCCGTCCACAGTGTCCACTCTCAGCACTTCTGTTCCCGGACACTGCGGCGCTGGCGTATCACTTAGCACCCTTCAGTTCCCGGACACTGCGGCGCTGGCGCTTCACACAGCACCCTTCAGTTCCCGCCACCACCGCACCCACAGCACCAGGTACAGAGTACCACCTCGCCTCCCCCTGCCTGTATCTGTCCCAGACAGATTTTCTTGGTGGTGGTGGGGGGGGGGGGGGGCATCATTTGTCATTACGCTACTGGGTCCAGCTACTAGAATCCTGCCTCTCTCCTCTGACTCCTCCTCCTCTCTTCTGGGGCAAAACATCAGTGACCAGCCCCGGCATGCGCTGGAATACAAAATCACCTGACCCACACCTGTCCGGCTTCCAGTGCTGACAGGAAACAGTGCAGTATTGGAGACCCGGCAGTGTGTAGTGGTGCGGCAGTGCTCTGGAGAACAGGTGGTGTGACTGTGCAGTTTGGAATCAGGACATGTCTTATATTATGTGTGTAAACTGTAGGTGACCCTGGTTTGAGTTTGAGGTCTGTATTCCCTCAGATTGACCATCTGTAGAAATCCTTTGAAGGTAGGATGCCAGATAAAGATCTGAGACCCCTCATAAACCATGGCCCAGAAGAGAGGACAGTCACCCCCACCCAGTTAAACCTCTTATCAGTAAAGCCTGCCAGTTATCAATCCCTTTGGAACAGCAGACAAATTCTTCATGTATCTATGGACATCCCCTAGTGATCAGCAAGAGAAGGGTTAAAAATCCCAAGGGTGGGAGGGATGAGGGAGGCTGCAGATAAAACCTCTGTACCTTTGAATACCTAGTTGTACTTCTTGGGGGCGCAGCATCGAGCTGGAAGCAACCGCTTGTTTCTGGTGGAGACCCCCCCACGCCAAAATCTGTATTTACGTGTAAGTCATTTCTGTCATTTCATTTTATTTTATTTATGAAATTGCATTTATCTTATGTGTGCTTTTAAAATCATTATACTATCTTGTAACCATTTTTATCACTTAAAGCTCTGTAGTATTTCTAGGAATAAAGAATACATATTTCCAGTCTCTGATTCTGTGTTCTTAGGACTCATTAGCCTCAGAAGAGAACGCTCCAACGTTACCATTTTTATACTGCATTGTGTGGTCAGGTGCGAGCCGAGCCTCTCATTGCGCAGTTTCAAGCGCTAAAATCAGGTTTTGGCTGGTGGCAGTGTACCTCAAAGAGGGGACCCGAGTGTCCAAAGTGAACCCCAGTCACGGCCGGAGCTGCTCAGATTGACGTATCGGAGCAGGCGACCGGTGGGTCCGTGACATTTGGCGATCCCTATTAATTTTTGATTGGGATTGCCAAAAGGGGGAGCCCACACATCTAAAATTAATTGTGGCAATCATCTCCAGATCTGAGGATTGTCACAATTAATTGCTGATGTATGGGGCCCATTAGATTTGGGTGGGGGGTGTACTTCAAACTGATATCTATATTGCCATTTGCAAATAAAGCAGCCAGTATTTACCCTTCACAGAAACAATAAAACAGCCAAATCTAATGGGCCCCATACATCAGCAATTAATTGTGACAATCCTCAGATCTGGAGATGATTGTCACAATTAATCTTTAATGTGTGGGTTCCCCCTTATGGCGATCCTGATCAAAAATTGATCGGGATCACCAATCGATTGCTGAATCAGGTTTTTAAGCATTTTTAATAATCTGGTATTATCTGCGGTTGTTTTTTATATGTGTGGGCATTCCCGTTTCGTCTTCTTCTTCTATTTAAATTATGAAAAGAAGTAAAACAGCTGAAATAACAATCGATTGAGGTGATGTATGGGCACTTTCCAGATATGAAGATGCAATCTTTAGATATGAAAAATCTGCCGATCACTGAAATAAATCTGTAATGTGTGGGCAAGTCAAATAGATTGTAGAAACCATTTATCTGGCCAAAAAATCACTGGATCTGGAAAACCATTAATTGTGATTGCTGATGTATGGGGCCCATAAGTGTCTAATGGACAAAACCATATGCACTGCAGGTGTGGCTGATGTAACATGTGCAGAGAGAGTAATGGGCCCCATACATTAGCAATCACAATTAATGGTTTTCCAGATCCAGTGATTTTTTGGCCAGATAAATGGTTTCTACAATCTATTTGACTTGCCCACACATTACAGATTTATTTCGGTGATCGGCAGATTTTTCCATCTAAAGATTGCATCTTCATATCTGGAAATTGCCCAATCGATTGTCATTTCAGCTGTTCATAATGTAAATAGATGACGAATTGGGAATGCCCACACATATAAAAAAGATCCGCAGATAATACCAGATTATTAAGCATGTTTAAAAATCAGATTAAGCAATCGATTGGCGATCCCTATTAATTTTTGATTGGGATTGCCAAAAGGGGGAGCCCACACATCTAAAATGAATTGTGGCAATCATCTCCAGATCTCAGGATTGTCACAATTATTGCTGATGTATGGGGCCCATAACCCCCACTGTCTCTTTCTCAAATCTATCTGTAGCCCTGTCTCTCCCAACCAATCTCTCTCTCTCTCTGAAATCTTTCACTCCTACTCGCCCCCTCCCTTTCTCTCTTGGTCCCCCTCTCTCTTTATCCCTCCCTCTTTTTCAATGAAGCTCTCTCCCCCTTTCTCTCAACCCGACACCCTGTCTCTTACTCTCTCTTTCTTCTGTCTACCCCTCCCCCTCCCAAAAATGGGCATTGTAGTGACAATGGAGGGGGGGCCCTTTCAAGATTTTGCTATGCGGCCCACATCGTTCTAGTTATGCCCCTGGGGGCGGGCGTTCGCTCCCTCGGCAGGTGGCGAAAGAACGCTGCTTAGAGGGCGTGTCTGAATAAGGCCCATAGATGCATAGAGACGTAGCCGTATGATTTGTAAATAGCTATATTGTCTTCAACATTCTCGTTCTCAGAAAAGTCAGCTGACCCAGAGATAACACCAGAGAAATAGCCCGCACAATAGAGTCTAATTAACCGCAAGTAAACACTTTGTTTAGTGAACTAATTGAAGTAATTTCCCAGTTATAATTGCACTGATTACAGTATATTAGTCGCACTCGAGTGGGGAGCATCGGACCTGCTACAGGGCTTATAACATTGCACTCTGTAACATATTTATTATAACATTTTTTATAATTGTTCGCTTTTTACCAGCCGAGCCATTTAAAAGTTAGTTATATGAGAAACTTAAACAAACTCTTTGCACATACTGATTGTGGGGCTAATTTATCACTATCTGCATAAACATACCCCAATCATGTGCTCCACCGCTGCCAGCAGCCCCCTCCCCATCGCTACAACCCCTTTCCCCGGGCTGCGCAGTGCGCACCCCTCCCCCAATTGTAATTACCAACACAGGCGGATTGTAGGGGTGCCGGACAGGGTCCCAACAGTCAGGCATTTACCCAACATCGGGATCCCGACTGTCAAAAAACTGATAGCCGGGTTCCCGACGGCCACCTGCTATTTTCCCTCGTGGGGGTCCACAACCCCCATAGAGGGAGAATAGAATAGTTGGCGAGAGTAGCGTGCCCGCAAGGGGCTTAGTTGCGCTCACCATGCTGTCTGAGTCCGGACAGTCGGGATCCCGATGTCGGGCTAATGATTGTCGGGATCCTGACTGTCGGAACCCTATACCACATTCGATTGTAGTGTATACTCTACCAAACCTGTGCAGTTCATATTTCCTTTCTCTCTGCTGTGGTGTCTTTATCACATTGTGGCTTGTATCTCAATACAGACCAGATTGTACTAGAAGTACCAAAGTAGACAGTGACACCCCAGGCAGGACAGAGGAACTTCACATGTTTTCCAAGGTGTCAAGGTGTCGGGTGCTAGAACGAATACTAGGATCAGCGATTGGACCTCTTGGTGGGCTTTGAGTCATCGGGCTTCCTGCTTCTGAGACCTCTGGTGCTGTAAAGTGAGATGCCACTTTTCAGCATCACTTTAGTGCACCAGGGGTCAAAGGAGCAGCAGGAGTCCCAATGACAGGCAGTCCTCACCTGCTGAGCCCCGATCAGTGGACACTGGGGAGGTCAGTATGGTTTTATTTTTTATTTTTTTTTTGCACAGTGATCAGATGCCCTGGTCAAAGTCACAAATGACCTGCTCCCAGCAAAGTCCAGGGGATCACTTCTCTGCGTATCCTACTAGACATTTCTGCTGCCTTTGACACTGTGGATCATCTTCTCCTCCTCCATACCCTCCAGATTATTGGCCTCTGTAGCATTGTTCACCTCACCAACTGCTCCTGCTCAGTGTCTGCCTCCGGCTCTACCTCACCCCCTTCCATGTTCACCTCACCAACTGCTCCTGGTCAGTGTCTGCCTCCGGCTCTACCTCACCCCCTTCCATGTTCACCTCACCAACTGCTCCTGCTCAGTGTCTGCCTCTGGCTCTACCTCAGCCCCTTCCATCCTCCCTGCCCCCAGGGTTCTATCCTAGGCCCCCTTTTTTCCGCTTGTACCACTTTTCCCTGGGTGCACTCATAAGCTCCCTTTGACCTTCAATTCCATCTCTATGCTGACAACACAAATCTATACCTCTCCCCCTCTGTCCTCTCTTGCGTATCCACCTGCCTTTCTGCCATCTTCTGGATGTCTGAGCGTTCTCTGAAGCTAAACATGGACAAAAAATGAAATCATCATCATTTCTCCATCCAGAGTCTCCAACATCGCTGTTGACCTTTCCTCTTGTCGACCTAACGGTGTCGACCTAATGACTGTCGACCAACTTGCTGTAGACCAAACATTCCCAACCCCTACCAGCTCACTCCCCTCCAGTCTGTCCTCACTGGCCTCCCGTGCACCCAGCTCACTCCCCTCCAGACTGTCCTCACTGGCCTCCCACACTACCAGCTCACTCCCCTCCAGTCTGTCCTCACTGGCCTTCCACACTACCAGCTCGCTCCCCCCAGTCTGTGTGGCAGTCCACCCCTGGTGTACTCTTGTGCCCCCAAAGAGATTTTAATTGCAGCCAATGCTGCTCAGAGGAAAACCTCCTTTGCTTGTGGAAGCTGCAGGTCTGTGAGGGGTTAACAGACTCAGCTAGTGTCCTAGTGTCCCAGCTCCCCTGGACATGAGACAGGAAGCTGGGAGGTCAGAGGTGATCCCAGCAGCAGTGTGAGAGAGAGAGAAAGTGTGCAGAGGGGAGAAAAGCTTGTATCCTGAGCCAGGAAGCATGCAGACAGAGATGCTTTGCAGAGAGAAGCACACACCTGAGACCAGGCACTGGGAGCAAGGACCCAGCAGTGAATGACAGCCAGCACTGCTGACCAGAAGAAGGGGTGAGCAGCATGTGAAGGGAGATAGAGCCCTGTAGGAGTGACTGCAGAGACCTACAGCACGGAACTAGGCAGAGAGGGACATTGCAGCCCATCTGGGAGTCACCCAGAGGACCACACAGCACCCAAGACAGGCAATGGCCAGCCAGGAGTCGTGACCAGCAGGAGCTGGCAACTGCAGCTGAGTCTCCAGGTATTGTGTGCTCCCCACTGCTGGCCTGGAAGCTATATGCCCCTTGGCCCCACCTGTGCCCCCTTCTAATGTACCCAGACACCGCAGAGAGTCCTTCTCCCCTGCCTAGGGGACAACTGTTATTGGGGTGCTGATCACCCTGCGACATTAGCAGCCAAGAGACACCTGCAACGCCCCTCTGGCTGCATGCCAGATTTGCCACCCCGCCAAGCCTATATCTACAGCCTGTGTTGTATATCTAGCAGGGAGTTGCCCTAGGTAACGGGGACTCGCCTGTACCCCGTTATAGGGGACCATTAATATTTTCTGGCCTTTATATAGTAGTGTGCACACTAAGGTAGGGATTACCGTTTACTTGTGAGGATTACCGTCGTGGGACCATTATTTGAATGTAATAACTGTGTGGTTTGCACCAGGGACTACTGTGCAGCATATAGGGTGCATAGCGCCACCTGGCGGACTTATTGTGTTGAAGCGTCATATGTGTAGCAAGTGCCGTAGTGACGTAGTAATTTGTGATTTGAATGTTTTGCTCTTTTTCGTATTGGTATTGATGTTCTACTGCTTTAAGTACTAAATAGTATTAAGTGACTGTTTTGCATTTAGCCGTGAATGTCTTGCAGCAACCGGTTTTCATATATTTTCTAAATAAATATTTGTTGCTGCTAACCGTAGTAGCCTTGTCTTTTGTGGGTTCTCCTTGGGTTGTGCCGTTCCCTGCCACAGGTTCTCCAGCAGAAGCCGCGAAGAATCCAGAAGCCGCTGCCGTCACCAGCTCCAGATTAAGGTACGCCATCTTGCCCCACACCGTACAGGGGCACTGTCACACTTGGCGTCACGAACAGGATTGCACAAGACCCCTGTGAACGGCAAGATGTGGCGATCGCAGTACATAGAACCGCTGGAGATGCGAAGAACTGCCACTCCACCAGCCCAAGCCAATCAGAACTCGATTGGGGCCATCATCGAAGCGATGACCGAAATGACCAGGATGATCCGTGAGATGCGTCAGGAATGGGCGGAGGATGAAAAGGAAAGACAGCAACGTGAAGGTGGCAGAAGGCATAGATGGCAACAGAATCGCCAATGGAGGTCGGAACGACTACACAGTGACCGAGCCGATGTATGCCCACAGACTGTGAGATGGCACGGGAGAAGAGGTCCACCGGCAGTGTTCCAGAACACGTCAAGAGCATCCGGTGTAACGCAGATGACTGATAGGCCGCGAACCGGCCCAAGAAGGATCACAGGTCGTGTCCTGTGGTTTGATGTGCCATGCGGATATGGATTCATTAAGCGCGCAGACACTGGCCATAGCGTGTATGTCCACTATACCGCCATCCAGCATGCCAACCCCCAAAACAGCTTCCGGAGCCTGAGCAACGGAGAGGCTGTAGAATTTGAATTGACAAGCGGGAAGAAAGGCACCAAGGCCGCCAACGTGACTGGACCAAATGGAACACCGGTGCTACGTAACAGACGCACCCCAGCACACTATCCAAGTCATAGAGAGCCCCAACCGTACTACCAGCAAGAGTACAGCCACAGCGGAAGTAGAGCTGAACTGAGGGAAGTAAATGGCGAGAGTGACCGATTTAATGCCAACCCTCCTCGACCAGGACAGATGCCCGCCCACCAGAACCTAACATCACGAGGTCAAGCAAGAAACCGGTCGTGCGGATTGAGGCAGTCCATCAGAACTGGCAAAAAGCGACCAGGCCTCAACTTCCGGAGCCGACGCAGGAGTATGTGCCCAGGATGGACGATGCCGATTACCGGGTGGCGAATCTAAGGCCGAGAAATGTCGGAATGGTAGACCAGCAGAGAAGCCCAGAGATTGTGGTTCACATGGCCGTGACACAGACAGTGGAGCCGTCAGCAGCAGAACCAGTTGTGCCACTGCCTGAATCCAAGGCCAAAGTAGAAGCACCAGAGAGAGAAGACAAGGCCAAGGTCTGTTTCATCGGTGGGAAGCCGGTAACAAGTGGTGAATATAGGACCATCTCAGGAGAGGAATTCGCCCTCAGAATCCAGCAGGCGATACAGAGGTCGAAGAGGCAAGTTCGAGAGGTGAGACATGCCTAAAGATGCGTACATCGTGAGAGTGGGCGCCATCCATTGACAGCCTTGGAGAAGCTGGACCGCAGAGGGATGGAGGTCCTGTGGCGGAGGGATGGTTGGCCCGGGGAGCCCACATTAGATATCAGGTGATAGGGAGTAATTTGTCATTTGTATTGTTATGTAAGTGTTTGCAATTTTTTTATTTTTGCCGTTAGAATGTTTATCGACAGGACTTTGTCCGGGACTTATTGGCTCTGGTTAAGTTGCCTGCGGACAGGCAAATTTCCAGCAGGGAGGTGTGTGGCAGTCCACCCCTGGTGTACTCTTGTGCCCCCAAAGAGATTTTAATTGCAGCCAATGCTGCTCAGAGGAAAACCTCCTTTGCTTGTGGAAGCTGCAGGTCTGTGAGGGGTTAACAGACTCAGCTAGTGTCCTAGTGTCCCAGCTCCCCTGGACATGAGACAGGAAGCTGGGAGGTCAGAGGTGATCCCAGCAGCAGTGTGAGAGAGAGAGAGAGAAAGTGTGCAGAGGGGAGAAGAGCTTGTATCCTGAGCCAGGAAGCATGCAGACAGAGATGCTTTGCAGAGAGAAGCACTCACCTGAGACCAGGCACTGGGAGCAAGGACCCAGCAGTGAATGACAGCCAGCACTGCTGACCAGAAGAAGGGGTGAGCAGCATGTGAAGGGAGATAGAGCCCTGTAGGAGTGACTGCAGAGACCTACAGCATGGAACTAGGCAGAGAGGGACATTGCAGCCCATCTGGGAGTCACCCAGAGGACCACACAGCACCCAAGACAGGCAGTGGCCAGCCAGGAGTCGTGACCAGCAGGAGCTGGCAACTGCAGCTGAGTCTCCAGGAATTATGTGCTCCCCACTGCTGGCCTGGAAGCTATATACCCCTTGGCCCCACCTGTGCCCCCTTCTAATGTACCCAGACACCGCAGAGAGTCCTTCTCCCCTGCCTAGGGGACAACTGTTATTGGGGTGCTGATCACCCTGCGACATTAGCAGCCAAGAGACACCTGCAATGCCCCTCTGGCTGCATGCCAGATTTGCCACCCCGCCAAGCCTATATCTACAGCCTGTGTTGTATATCTAGCAGGGAGTTGCCCTAGGTAACGGGGACTCGCCTGTACCCCGTTATAGGGGACCATTAATATTTTCTGGCCTTTATATAGTAGTGTGCACACTAAGGTAGGGATTACCGTTTACTTGTGAGGATTACCGTCGTGGGACCATTATTTGAATGTAATAACTGTGTGGTTTGCACCATGGACTACCGTGCAGCATATAGGGTGCATAGCGCCACCTGGCGGACTTATTGTGTTGAAGCGTCATATGTGTAGCAAGTGCCGTAGTAATTTGTGATTTGAATGTTTTGCTCTTTTTCGTATTGGTATTGATGTTCTACTGCTTTAAGTACTAAATAGTATTAAGTGACTGTTTTGCATTTAGCCGTGAATGTCTTGCAGCAACCGGTTTTCATATATTTTCTAAATAAATATTTGTTGCTGCTAACCGTAGTAGCCTTGTCTTTTGTGGGTTCTCCTTGAGTTGTGCCGTTCCCTGCCACAGGTTCTCCAGCAGAAGCCGCGAAGAATCCAGAAGCCGCTGCCGTCACCAGCTCCAGATTAAGGTACGCCATCTTGCCCCACACCGTACAGGGGCACTGTCACATCTGTCCTCCCACACTACCAGCTCGCTCCCCTCCAGTCTGTCCTCACTGGCCTCTGACGCTCCCAGCTCCCTCTCCTCCAGTCTGTCCTCACTGGCCTCTGACACTACCAGCTCGCTCCCCTCAAGTCTGTTCTCACTTGTCTCCGACATTACTAGCCCACTCCCCTCCAGTCTGTTCTCACTGGCCTCCCATACTACCAGCTCGCTCCCCTCCAGTCTGTCCTCACTGGCATCCCACACTACCAGCCAGGGGCGGATTGGTTCTTGAAACTGGCCCGGGAGCGGGGGTGGATGGTGGATTGCCCGGGGGGTGGTGGGGTGGCGGCGGCGGTATGCCCGGGGGGGGGTTGCAGTGGTATGCCCGGGGGTGGGGGGGTGGCAGCAGTATGCCCCCTTGCTAGCAGCGGTGGTATGGCCGGGGGGGAAGATGGGGTGCTGGCGGCGGCGGTATGGCTCGGGGGGGGGAGGGCAGGTGGCTCACCTGCTGCTGCTGGGAACAGGAGCTGGGAGGTGCTGTGCGCGCATGCGCAGCAGTCCTCCTGCAGCCATTTTGGAGTTGGGCAAAGTGCTGCGGCCGCTGCCCACGGCCCAGCCAGCACATGGGGAGCGTGGCCGGCCTCTTTTAATGACTTTTGGGCCGGCCCACCGGGAAATGGCCCGGTTTGCCGGTCGGCCAATCCGCCCCTGCTACCAGCTCACTCCCCTCCAGTCTGTTCTCAGCTCCACAGCCAGCCTTACCTTTCTCTCCCGCCGCTCTACTTCTGCCAAGCCCCTTCACCAAATTCTACACTGCTCCCATTCCCCTACAGAATCCTCTTCTCTTCACCCTCACATACAAGGCTCCCTACATCCCAGCTGTATCGTGTACTGAGCATTGTGCTGCTAATTGTTACCTGTGCTCTGTTGTAGTGTCTCCGTTACTGTAAGGCCCTGTATTTTTCTAATGTGTGCCCTATGTACGGCGCTGCCAACCACTTGTGGCGCCTTATAAATAAAATAATACTAATATTCTTGTGGAGTCTGATTGGGAATTGTAAAGTGTGCCCTACGTAGAGGCAAATGTGTGTCCATGTACTCAGGTGTCGACTTTAACACAAAAAAGGTGTAAAACTCACGACAACATTTTCACGTGTCAACCTTTTCCTGTCAAAAACTTGTGTTGTCCTTTTTACAGTGTCGACTTAGAACACTCCATGTATGAGAGCTTATTAAACACATGCACGCTGGTGAGTCCTATGGAAACTGGGAGTTGAGCTATCATCACAGTGAACTACTGTACATTGGCCTATAGGATGCTCTATAGAAATTGGCCTTTTAAAATAATAACCAGCACTAAACAGAATAGTCGGGACGCTGTTACATAAACAGCATCTATTATTTCCCCGCTGTTCCTTGATCTGTTGTGCACATAATGGTAGATATTACAATGATATTTGCTTGAATGCCTTCCAGAAATAAACACATATCCCATTATCAAAGCTGTTACCCATTCAGCGCTACCAATATGCAGCTAAAGATAGTTTGTGTGCATTAAAATGTCCTCTCCCCGGCAGCGCTGCCATTGAGCTGTAATTATAGCGCGGGTTCTGATGTCTGCTTCGCCTCTTGCAGAGATGGCATATTGCAGCTGTAGTCACCTCCTGTGCTCCAGCTCATCGCTTAAATCCCGTTGTGTTCCATATTCTGCATTCAACCTGATAAGAACATTGACAGAACCATGAGTGTGGCATTTGTCCCCCTGCTGTCACATCGATTCTCAGGAAAATACATCTTTCCTCCTTCGCTGGGGATTAGCAGGTCAGATTTCATGGTTTGTAAATAGTAAAGGTAAAAGGTCATTCACAAGCTGTGGGGTTTTTTTCTTTCAGTTTTGCATATTTAATATTTTTGGGCCCACAAATTTTGTTATGGTTGCAAATACTTTTGCAGATTTGTCTGTCCATGTACAAATGGTCAGGGTGGAAGTACAGCCTCTGAACTTTGATCACTTCCTGTGAAGCTGTGATAAGCGAGGGCAGTTCCAGACAGTGGATCACAAGCTACAGGTGCTCCTGGTGGCAGCTGGGACCCACAGCTCAGGTCCTTGTAGCCTGGTTGGGCCAACGTGGGGCTCTTTCCAGATGTAGCCCAGGTTGAGCGCCCATCTACAGCTGGAGGCGCAGAGGATGATGTCACCGGTCGCATCACCATACATTGTCCCATCTGCACTGAGGCTGGCTACAATTAAAGAGGATGGGGCTAGAGAAAGTTATGGGATGGGGGCCTGAGGAAGGTGATAAGGCTGGAGAAAGTGATGGGACTAGGGGCTGAAGAAGTTATGGGGCTGGGGGGCTGAGGCTAAGGAAGATGATGGTCTGTGGAATAAGGATAGTGATGTGAGTATGAGCTAAGAACAGTGATTGGGTCAGGACCATGATAGGGCTGTGACTGATGAAGATGATCGGGCTGTGGCTGAGGATGGTGGGGCTGTGGCTGAGGAAGGTGATGGGGCAGTGGCTGAAGATGGTGATTAGGCTGTGGCTGAGGATGGTGATGAGGCTGTGGCTGAGGATGGTGATGAGGCTGTGGTTGAAGATGGTGATGGGTCTGTGGTTGAGGATGGTGATGGGACTGAAGATGGTGATGGGGCTGTGGCTGAGGATGGTGATGGGGCTGAAGATGGTGATGGGGCTGTGGTTGAAGATGGTGATCGGGCTGTGGCGGAGGATGGTGATGGGGCTGTGGCTGAGGATGGTGATGGGGCTGTGGCTAAGGATGGTGATGGGGCTGTGGCTGAGGATGGTGATGGGGTTGAGGATGGTGATGGAGCTGTGACTAAGGATGGTGATGGGGCTGTGGCTGAGGATGGTGATGGGGCTGTGACTAAGGATGGTGATGGGGCTGTGGCTGAGGATGGTGATGGGGTTGAGGATGGTGATGGAGCTGTGACTAAGAATGGTGATGGGGCTGAGGATAGTGATGGGGCTGTGGCTGAGGATGGTGATGGGGCTGTGGCCGAGGTACAGTATGTGATAAGGAACTGTGGAAGATAATGAGTAACTGGGGACAGTGTGGAGGGGCCGCGGGAGGTAGGGCATAGGACCAAGTTTCAACCCACTGCTTGGGTCTGGACTCTGGAGGAAGGCAATCACTGGTGTGGACTTGGAGGCTGATTAGCACTGCAGCTATCGGTGACAGCCCAGCAGGAGAGGTCAGTCACCTGTAGGGGGCTGGTGTAATCAATGTTTGTTTCATTTATTTTCTGGCTTTAGGGGCAATGAATCCATGTGTTATTTTTTTCCTGTGGGAGCAATCATTGATTCTAGGGGGTGTATTTAATGAGCTGGGAGTTCTATTGAAGATGGACTGTTTCCCATAGCAGCCAATCAGTATCTACTACTTATTTATTTAGCACCTTCTAGAACATAATAGAATCTGATTTGTTCCCATAGCAAACATCTCATCTTCAATAGAAATCCAGTCTTAAACTCCAGTGGCCAATGTTTTTGTTTGTTTTCCTGTGGGGAACAATGTGCGTGTTTTTCTTTTGCGGACCATGGCTCTATGCTACGCCTCTGCGTACTGTCCTTATTTCAGAAGACAAGGAACGACAGTCATTATGGAAAAAAGGTGTCACAAACTTGGGGTGCACTACCACTCGGGGATTGGCTAGACCTGACACAGGGGCGCGGAGTCTAACCGTGCCGGGGGTTTTCTGCCAGTGACCCCTCCAAGCGGGATATGGGCTTCTGCGGCACCCGACACGTCGGTCGCGGCCCCCTGGTCAGGTTCCCCGTATGAGTGGCGGTAGCTTGTGAAATATGGAAGCGTGGTCGTCTAGCCGAGTTGGTATCAGTGCGGGCAAGTAGGAACACAAGGGAAAGGCAAAGGAGTATCCAAGGACAGGCCGGGTCATACACTGGAAGCACAGTTCGCGGTACACTGGGATATGGCTGAAGAATAGTCAAAAGGCAAGCTGGGTCATACACAGAGTCACTGGACACGGTACCAAAGGATCAGGCAGGAGAATAGTCAGGAAACAAGCCGGGGTCAAATATGGTAATCAGGAAACTGGTAATATTCTAAGCACAAGGACGCTGGAGCTGGTGTGAACCTATACTCTGGCAGCTTCTGTCTCCCAGAGACTGCCTTTTATAGGAAGCACAGTGAACACACAGGTGAATTAATCAACGGGCTGAGCATGCTCAGTTGACACAGAGCTCTCCTGCAGGAGAGAGTTTACCAGGTGTTACTAATTAGCTGAGCTCAGATCTCACAGCACAGTTCAATTATACAGAGCTTGTCAGCAGCATGAGACAAAGCCAGCAGGATGACCAGCAGGTAACTGAAATACCTGCATATTGTGACATTACCTCCCCCTCTAGGGGTGGGCTCCGAACACCCCACAAGGAATTTTTTAGGGTCGTCTGCGGTGCTTCGTCTTTTTGGAAGATCGTTTGGATTTGGTTGATTGAGATGTGGCCTTTGGCTCTACAAAACGGGCAGTAGAGAATATTGGACGTCCCAACAAAGCAGTGACATCATGATCTGAGCCACACTCTGAACTTGAATCTTTGTCCATGATCAGTGTAGGGAGTTCTTGAGGATCCGCCACCAACTTGGAAGAACCTACACATATAACTCCACCTCTTAAATCCAAGGAGTCGGGTCTCAAAAATTTTTTTGGAGATGCTCTGGGAGTTTTAGAATGTAGTTTAGCTGACTCACCACTCTGACTGACCTCAGGTGCAGAAAGGATAGACCTCTCACCAGGAGTCTTTGGTCCAAATCTTTCAACCACAGCCCTGGAAAAAGAAATTAGGTCTTTTAGCCTGGGATCATGAGTCTCAATGAGTGGACTAACCCACTCCATGGCTTCTCCCTTGAATGACAACACTAAGTACTTGACAATGTTTGCCAAATTAACCCCAGAGGATGGATCAGAGTTCATAGCATCTAAATAATAGTCTGCTAGGGCTTGGAAATGGATGAGATCTCCATCAAATTGGACAAACTGAGGCTCCTTAGATGGATCTAATTGAACTGGATTCCCCTGACGAATGAACTGGGAGGACAGTTTGGGTAGGGTAGGGACTTCCAGCAAGGCAGGTAAATCTTCCTGAATGGCAGGCATTGGAACCCTAGAGACCCTGATGGTACTGGAGACTGGCCCGGAGGCTGTGGAAACTGGCCCGGAGGCTGTGGAGACTGGCCCGGAGGCCATGGAGACTGGCCCGGAGGCCGCGGAGACTGGCCCGGAGGCCGCGGAGACTGGCCCGGAGGCCGCGGAGACTGGCCCGGAGGCCGCGGAGACTGGCCCGGAGGCCACGGAGACTAGCCCGGAGGCCATGGAAGTGGACCTGGAGACCACAGAGGCAGGCCCGGAGGCCACGGGGACTGGCCCGGAGGCCAAGGAGTTTTTCCCGGAGGCCACAGAGACTGGCCCGGAGGCCACGACACACAAGTCCTCATGCCCGGAGGCAAGGGCAGATGGGTCCTCATGCCCGGAGGCAAGGGCAGATGGGTCCTCATGCCCGGAGGCAAGGGCAGATGGGTCCTCATGACCGGAGGCAAGGGCAGATGGATCTCCACCAGGAGTGACAGACCCGGAACCCCCACCTGGGGTGACGGACTCGGAACCCCCACCTGGGGTGACGGACTCGGAACCCCCACCTGGGGTGACGGACTCGGAACCCCCACCTGGGGTGACGGACTCGGAACCCCCACCTGGGGGGACGGACTCGGAACCCCCACCTGGGGTGACGGACTCGGAACCCCCACCTGGGGTGACGGACTCGGAACCCCCACCTGGGGTGACGGACTCGGAACCCCCTTCTGGGGTGACGGACTCGGAACCCCCTTCTGGGGTGACGGACTCGGAACCCCCTTCTGGGGTGATATATAGAGCCCCTTCTTGAGGCAAAGTGCTCAGTGGCCCCACTTGGGAAGCCACACTCAGAGACTCCTCCTTGGGTGTGACGACCAGAGTACCTTTCTGGGGTGCAATGCTCGGAGATCCCTCTTGAGGTAATATACTCAGAGAACCTTTTTGGGGTACCGCTTTCAGAGACCCCTCTTGGGGTACTGTGCTCAGGAAACCCACCTGGGGCGCAATGCTCAGAGACCCTGTTTGGGGTGTGGTATACTGAGACCCTGCTTGGAGCCTGACAGTCTGAGACCCCTCCTGGTGCACGACACTCTGAACCCCTTTCTGTGGCTTGAAGCTTTGAGAACCCTCCTGGGAAATTACCCTCCGAGACCTCTTCTGAGGTGAAGTACTCTGTATCCCTTCTTGGGGCTCACTATTCTGAGATCCCTCTAGGAACTCGACGCTGTGAGGATCCACTTGGGGTGTAGCACTTTGATGCCCCTTCTGGAGCACAACACTTGGAAACCCTTCCTGGGGCAAAATGCTTGGGAATACCCCCGTTGGGGTTGGAGACTTTGGGCCTCTGGATGTGTACAGACCCCCACTTGGGGCTGGGACCGACAGGATCTCCTCTTGCTGCTTGCCCAAAATTTTACTGTCTTTATGTAAAACGATCTTAGTTCTGGGACCCCAGTGATAACCACGGAACTTTTCCGGAGTGAGCATAGAAGCAGTACTCTTAATCCTGGCCTCACGGAGGGAACAATCCCCAATCAAATGGTTCTGAGCTCCACAATAGAAACATAAGTTCAAGGACCTGCGCCGCTGGCGTTCCTCATCTGTCAGCTGAGGACGAGGCCGACTCAGGAACCTGTCCTTACAAGACACAGATGCATCTGCCGATGGGGTTCCTGGACTGGAATCTAAGGGTCTAGCAGGTACCAAACCCATAGCGGAATTGCCAAGCAATTTAGTGACAAGGGTGAGGATGTTGGCCAGCAGTCCCTGTAACTGCTGTATTAGCTGGCGAAGCACTCCAATAGTGCCTGGATCTGATATAGCAGGTGTTGGAGGGGGTGGAGCGAAGTCCATTTGCTGCTGCAGAGTCTGCAAGCTTTGCATAATCAGAGCTTGGTCCTGTTCTTGTTTGTTAACCCTGGCCAGCAGGAGTTCCAGGAGTTCTTTATGAGATAAACCACTAGCGGACTCCATATTCCAGTTGGGCCAGAGTATTCTGTCACAAACTTGGGGTGCACTACCACTCGGGGATTGGCTAGACCTGACACAGGGGCGCGGAGTCTAACCGTGCCGGGGGTTTTCTGCCAGTGACCCCTCCAAGCGGGATATGGGCTTCTGCGGCACCCGACACGTCGGTCGCGGCCCCCTGGTCAGGTTCCCCGTATGAGTGGCGGTAGCTTGTGAAATATGGAAGCGTGGTCGTCTAGCCGAGTTGGTATCAGTGCGGGCAAGTAGGAACACAAGGGAAAGGCAAAGGAGTATCCAAGGACAGGCCGGGTCATACACTGGAAGCACAGTTCGCGGTACACTGGGATATGGCTGAAGAATAGTCAAAAGGCAAGCTGGGTCATACACAGAGTCACTGGACACGGTACCAAAGGATCAGGCAGGAGAATAGTCAGGAAACAAGCCGGGGTCAAATATGGTAATCAGGAAACTGGTAATATACTAAGCACAAGGACGCTGGAGCTGGTGTGAACCTATACTCTGGCAGCTTCTGTCTCCCAGAGACTGCCTTTTATAGGAAGCACAGTGAACACACAGGTGAATTAATCAACGGGCTGAGCATGCTCAGTTGACACAGAGCTCTCCTGCAGGAGAGAGTTTACCAGGTGTTACTAATTAGCTGAGCTCAGATCTCACAGCACAGTTCAATTATACAGAGCTTGTCAGCAGCATGAGACAAAGCCAGCAGGATGACCAGCAGGTAACTGAAATACCTGCATATTGTGACAAAAGGTCGTGTTTCAACACCGCGCAGCAGAAGATGAATAAATCCTGGAGCTGGGAACTAGGATTCAAGAATGGGACATGATGGGAAGATTCAAACCAGGTCGCCATAAACTCTGATTGGGAGTTTTTGATAGTTAGACCTTATTTCTTAGCGGGGAACTCAGTAGTCAACTATATGACCTGGGTGCAGGCCCAGTAACCCTCTGGGACCCATAGCCATGGTTCTCCCTACACCTACTATACTGTATCTACTCTAACGGAAAGATGATTCCAGCCATACATTGCAAACATTTATATCACCAACCACCGTGACTACAGATTTTCTTCTGGGTTTTCAGGCTCTTTCTCGGTTTCTTGTGGTTGGATGATGGTTTTATACATCAAGCGGCTGCCAACTGACTGCTAGAATATTATGCCCTGAAGGACCAATCTGTGGCTGCTATGATATGTTCAATTGTTTCAAAAGCTGTAGCCAGGGGAGCACTTCTGCGCCATCTGTCTTACTAGCGATATTGACAACCTAACGTCAGCGAGGCTGAGGCAGCGTATTCTGCTGCCAGGAACTCTGCGCTACTGTTATTATCCAGAAAAAAAAAAAGAAAAAATAGTTCTAAAACTTCCCAGAGAGTATTAGTGTTAGGAAATAAAACTCAGCATTTATTGGCCCATAGAAAATCCCCTCTGACACAGAGGAGTCATTACTGAAGTGGGACACCCGGGTGCATCATCCAGCCAATCAGAGAGGCAGCCGGTAGGCGAGCTCTGATTGGCTTACCAGACGGTGTCACATTTTAAATGGCCACCAGCGTCTGGAGGTGAAGGAGCAGCCAGCAATCTGGGAGCAGTGGGCTTCAGCAGGGACAGCTCAGTGGAGGCAGTTGGGGGGTGAAGTGGGCGGAATGAGTAGCCTGGGCCCTTCCCTTTCTGTCTGAGTGGCTGGGCACAGGACTGCTGTGCCCACAGTACCCCTTTCATGGTGGCTCTGCCTATCCCCATTTAAAAATGCACAGGTCTGGTTTTCTGTATAGGGAATCCGGACCAATTTCTGGGAACCAAGTGAATCTGAGCTGTGCATCTGAATTTCCCACCAGTTTTGGATTTCAAAGGGTAGAGGTAAAACGCAATCTTCCCGGCGTCAGATCCAGGGCCGGTGCAAGGCACCGGAGCGCCCCAGGCGAGTCGGGGTGGAGGCGCCCCGGTGGGGGGTGGTACCTGTGTAAAAAAATTGCTGCCCCGGCATCCCTGCAGTGCTGTGGCGGTCAGGGGTGTCCGTGCCGTAGGGGTACCTGCGGCGCTGTCATGTGTATAAAGCTGGCTGCGGCCGGCGGGGTCCCTGTAGTGAATAGCAAATAACTAGCGCTTCCCGCGCCGCCGCGCGCATAGCGCTAGTTATTTGCTATTTTTTTACACGCTGGGGGTGAGGGGCGAACTGCCGCCCTCCAGGTGCCGGCGCCCTAGGCAAATGCCTAGAGCTGCCTAGTGGTGGCGCCGGCCCTGTCAGATCTCACTAGTTTTGAATTCAATATAATGCCCTCCTGCAGGATTTTGGGTGCCATTACACACAGGACACCGGACAGAGAGAACCCTGGACTACTGGGGAAGCATTATATATTAACCCTCTAAATGCCATCATATCTGTGGGAGATGTTCAAAATATCCACTAAACATGCCGGCATCACTCACATTTGTTTAGCCTTCCTTTACTGGAGCACAGCCCAGAGCTCCTACATCAAACAGCATTTCATTAACCCTTTACTAGTGCACAGTCACAGTCCTTTTTTATAATATCCAACATTCCCCAAATACATTCCTTGACCACACTTCTTTTCATGATAGACTGTATTTTGGGGGGCATTGGAGGTGTCCATTTTTGCATAGACAAATTGTAGTATTTGTAATTTCTCTAAAACATTACTAATAATGTCCATTTAAATAGACAAGCGGTCACAAGGGGATATTAATACTGTATGAGCAAAAACTGACCAAAATTACATGATTTTAGCTGCTATTATTATTCACATTATCTTATATGGTATCCGGGTGGCTCACATACAATGTCAAGGTCAACAGTAAATAGGTAGACACCAAAAGTTTGGCATGAACTTGTTTGACATTACATGTTTGAATTATCTCTTCCAATATATCACCTAACCCGACCTCTTCGCTCCTCACACAATCTACGTATCTCATCCACACGCATTACCTTCTCCCATACCTGATTGCAGAACTTTCTTCGGGCTGCACCCACTCTGTGGAATCCCCTCCCACACACAATAAGACTCTCCTCCAGTCTCCAAATATTGAGAACTCACCTCTGCAGGTAACGTATCAGATTCCAGAACCAGCCGCATAATCTTCATATACCGTTCCTATCCGATGGTTGGAATGTTGACACAAGCATAAGGTCGATAGTCAAAAGGTCGACATGAGTTTGTTACGTGTTTTTTGAGCCGACATCTGCCAACAGCGGTATTTCATACCCTACCATCCACTATGGTGTGGTGGGAGAATAAGGGGATTTCTGTAAGAACTTACTGTTTGAATCCCTTTCTCTGAGTCCATCCTGGTGACACAGCTAACCATGGGATGTAGGAGGGTCCGCAGGAGCAAGGCACCTATGCTGACTTCTTTGAGAGGCAGGCTCCTCCCTTCTGCATCCCAGAATTCCTCAGTTCAACCTCTTTTTTTTTTTCAATTCATCTCCATTTATGTCCATCAAGTTGCAAAACTAATATAGTACCTTATTGGAGTAAGTAATATCAATAGTTCCGTGTCAAATAATCAAGCGATAGCATTCTATTACATATGCTGTACTTAACACTCGACAGACGTATAGACAAACAGACAGACAGACAAGACAGAAGGTATGAGGAAAAGTGGAAGGGGAGGGGAAAAGAATAAGGAATACCAATGATGATGGCCATTTTTATCACTTGTTACATATCATTAGATATCGATTCCTTGCATTTATATTTCTTACATTCTTTTTGTGGGTTTGACCCTTATACCTTATTATTCCGCAAGTTAGTCCCACTGAAGTTTCTTTGTAGTTTTTAAAACTCCCTGACACAGCTTGGGGAGGGGGGGAGGGAAAGAGAGGGGGGGCAAGTACATGCCCAAATGAAGCGTCTTCCGACGCAAACTCATGGAACCTGTAGAATTTGGTAAAGGTATGAACAGAGGACCAGATGGCAGCCCTGCACAACTGCTCCGCTGTAGCCCCATGACGCACAGCCCAAGAGGATGCAACCGACCTGGTGGTACGGGCATTCATCCTAGAGGGAATCGGTGTGCCTACCTTAGTGTAAGCAAAGGCAATCCCTGACCTTAACCATCTAGCAATGGTGTGCTTAGAAGCAGGCCACTCTCTCATATGTACGTCATATAGTACCAAAAGCAGATCAGTTTTGCGAAAATCCTTTACTCTATCTACATAGATGTGCAGAGCGTGAACTATGTCCAATTTCTTCAACTTGTGCCTATTTATGCCCTCCTCTGGAGGGCAAAACACCGGGAGCACAATCTCCTGGTTTAATTGAAAATTTGACACTACCTTGGGTAGAAACTTAGGGACTGATCGAAGCACAGCCCTGTCATTATGGAAAACAAGAAATGGAGACTTGCAAGACAAGGCCCCCAATTCTGAAACTCACCTAACCGATGCTATGGCCAACAAAAAAGTAAGTTTCCAAGAAAGATATTTAAGATCAGCCGACCTTAAAGGCTCAAATGGAGGTTTTTGTAGAACCAACAAAACCAAAGACAGGTCCCAAGGTGTCAACAGCTGCCTATATGGGGGTTTAAGTTTCATAACTCCCCACAAAAAAGTCTGTACTTCTGGCAAAAGAGCCACTCTTTTCTGAAGGAATATGGATAAGGCAGACAGCTGTTCCTTTAAGGACTGCAGGCTAAGCCCTGCTGAAAACCCAACCTGGTACCTTCTGAAGTTCACACCACCTGATATAAATTTTCCAAACGCGATGGTAATTAGCTACTGAAACAGGCTTGCAAGCCCTAAGTATAGTTTGGATAACAGCATCTGAGAAACCTTTCTTCCTTAATAAGGAGGTTTCAAATGCCAGGCCGTCAAATTGAGATGAGCTACTGTAGGTCCAGGTGTAGAAACGGTCCTTGTTTGAGTAAGTCTGGGGGAAGAGGAAGACGCCAGGAGTCCGTTGACAACCTCAGTATGTCTGAATACCACAATCTCCTTGGCCAATCTGGGGCAATCAGTGTGACTTGTACCTCCTGTGTCCTCACTCTCTTTAGGACCCGAGCAATCATAGGTAACAGAGGGAACACATAGGCGAGGGTGAAACACCACGGAACTGTCATCTTATGAACACTCTGCGCAGTGTCCGGCATAACCTGCAGTAAAGCTGGGTCCCCCTGAGATGGGGTAATAGAGCCCACAGACGGTTGAGAGGGGGGAAAAGGGGCCAGGAGATTTTACAAGATCATCCCTTTGCCTATTTAAAGCATGCACCAAAGTATTCATAGGTCTCCACAAGGCAGCTGCCCACGCAGGTTCAGGCTGCTCAGACCTCTGGGCTTGAGCCCCACTGGGCACAGACTCACACGAGGGGCACAAACCACCCTGATACATCTGTTCAATTGTAAATTTAACACCACAAAATATGCAGTTAATTATCATGGCAGGCGCTCCCTCCCCAAGAGCAGCACCTGCACTACACCTTTCTGTCATAATTACACACAGTGCACAATGTAAGGTGTTTGCACAGAATAATTTAACAGTGTACTTATCTGTCTGCGCTGCTGCAATGGTCCCTCAGCGGTCACCAGGGAAAGCGCTGCCCAGGAGAAACTTTCACTCTGATCTGCAGTGTAAATCCTCCTTCAGCTCCGCAGTGTTGAGAGAAAGGGCACCAGAACAGAGAGCAGGAAGAGACCAAGGGTGACATTCTATGTGTAGCGGTAAAAACCGCATGATTTTTACTGCACCTAATCACACTGGAGAGACGCAGAGATTTTCATCTTCCGCGCCTCTCCTCCGGATGATTCTATTGGCCGCCTAGCGGCCAATCAGGAGCCGACTTTCTCGGCTCCTGATTGGGCGCTAGGCAGCCAATAGAATCAGTCTGAGGAGAGGCGCGGAAGATGAAAATCTCTGCGTCTCTTCAGTCCGTGAGCGGGTACCAGCCGGGAGCAGCGCGTCTGGAGCTGAAGATGCCGGGGACCAGGTGAGTAGGATTTCCTTCCTCAGGTACCCCTTTGGATTACTATGGATCCAGGACCCCAGAATCTTCAGCCCAGGAGCCCCGGACCCCGGACCAGCCCCGGAACCAGGACCAAGGCCCCGGAACCGGACTCTTCAGCCCTGGAGCCCCGGACCAGCCCCGGAACCAGGACCAAGGCCCCGGAACCGGACTCTTCAGCCCTGGAGCCCCGGACCCCGGACCAGCCTTGGAACCAAGACCAAGGCCCCGGAACCGGACTCTTCAGCCCTGGAGCCCCGGACCAGCCCCGGAACCAGGATCAAGGCCTCGGAACCGGACTATCCAGCCCTGGAGCCCCGGACCAGCCCCGGTACAGGACCAAAGCCACGGAACCGTACTATTCAGCCCTGGAGCCAGGACCCCGGACCCCGGATCCAGGGACCGAACCAAGGGCTCAAGGTAGGTAAGTATCAGTATGTGTGGGCTGTGGATGTATTAAACGTTTATTTTTCTGGGTGTCAGTGTGTGTTTTATTTAACTATTTCTTGTACTGTGGAACTACAAGGGCCAGCGGACCCTTTAATGCACCGCATCCTGGGAGTTGTGGGTCTCCAAGTCCTAGCATGCGGGGTAGGCTTGCTGGGACTCATAGTTCTACAGTATAAGACAATAGTTTTTATTCTTTTTGTTTACACTTTTCATCAGCCCGATGCCCAGGGGCATCAGGGACAGCCCCGGACTTTCAGCATGGGCTGGTAAGTCCTGGAGGGGGGGGACCCCTTCTTTGGGGGGTCCCTACTTCCCCAGGACCCCTGCCCATGCTGACCAGCCAGGGGGATAATGCTTTGGCCGCGGGACCATATAATAAGTGTCCCCCGGCTGTGGCATTACCCTGCTGGCTGGTTGGGTCTGGTGCTGGTTCTTGAAATGCAGGGGGACCCCTAGTCATTTTGTCCCCCGTATTTTGGAAACCAGCGCCGGACCTTGAGCCTGGTGCTGGTTTCATTAAATCAAGGGGACCCCTATTTGTCGGGGACCGTGATTTTATGTCACCAGCACCGGCTCAATGAGCCCGGGGGCTGGTTATGCTCTGGCGGGGGACCCCGCGCAGTTTTTTTAATTTTTAAACTGTTTAACCCTTTTTTTCCACCAGAACCCTGCACAGATCTCAATGATCTGTGCAGGGTTCTGGCTAATTCGCCCATCAGAACCTGGTCTGATTTTTGGGCGAATTTTAGACACATTTATACAAATCGCATACCATTAAATATGCGATTTGTATACTTTTCAATGTGAAAACATCTGGATGCGATGTGCTGCGAGAAACAGCCATCGCATTTCCAGAATGTCCAATTTGTTGGCCAAAATCGCACTTTTTTCACATTTTCGCAGCTCATTAAATATGCGAAAATGGAAAAACGTGCGATTTCGGCCGTTTTTTGTGAAAAAAAAATCGCAAAAAAAAAAATCTCACTCCATAGAATGTCACCCACTGTCTCTGATTCAGTGGGGAAGGAAGCCTATTGGTGCCTTTTCCTCTTTAGCCGCTCCTACCAAGTGTTTCTCCTCACCTCCAGTGTCTCCTCTCAGACTGGGACCACTTGGAAGCATCCAACTACGCTGGACTCCTGTAATAGGCATCAACTCCATTTCTGGATTTCTACCTATAAGCCCCTGACAATGGCGTCCCCCCTAAGCAGGGAGCTGGTTCAGGAACTCACTTCCTGAAGGTTAAGGCACTGTGCAGAGAGGGCACACAGAGAGCGGACAGGACGCACTTCTGTCAGCCTCTGCTGCGCTCTCAGTGTGCATAAACTTCCCGTGGAAGTTACACACTGTGCCTGCACTAACTAGTGAATATTAATGAAATAACAAACACCTAGCTACTCTAACACAAAGCGGCTGCAGCATGCAGGCAGTCAGCACAGCACCCACTCCGGTGGGCACCTAAAATTAACTGAGGAATTCTGGGATGCAGAAGGGAAGAGCCTGCCACTCAAAGAAGTCAGCATAGGTGCCTTGCTCCTGCAGACCCTCCTACATCCCATGGTTAGCTGTGTCACCAGGATGGACGACAGAGGAATAAAAGTGTGCCAAGTGCAGCAAGCCAGGCGAGGGGCCACAGTACACTTTGACGGTGTCCATATTGACTACTAGCTGACCCGCCCGGCGTTGCCCGGGAAACCCTTGGGGTTTCTTTATTTCCAAAATTGCTGAAAAATGTCATTTTACAATATGCTGTGCCAAAGACCTAAGATTGTAATTTGTTATAGATTCCACCATAATGTTAGAATGTGTTTGCATTGATACTCAATGACGGCAATGAAATCAGGTGTGGTGTTGTTGTTTGAAACACAACGCTCCTGAGTTGATAACTTGTATGTGTTGATGAATTCCACATCCACTCCTGAGATTTAGCACCTACTGTATGACATATCCTCCAACATCTGAGGGTCAGAAATCGGTACAAAATCAGAAAGGGACGTGGCCACACCTCCATTTCTATACTTTCAATGGTACAGTTTCTAGGGTGTGTAATTACAGGTGCTGAGTGCGAAGGGACCAGGGTGGGCGTTACTTACCCCGCCATAATTAATTAAAAATTCACTGCTCCCTGCCACTGCCACTCCCATCACCGAACCTGCAGCAGTCTCTGAGGTCTGGGGATCTGTAAAGCACATGCACCGGGCATCTCTACCAAACAGTGGGGCAGCCCCTGAGTGTGGGAGCAGGTCCGCGGGCCTGGCCACATGACGTCATGACGCACGCTACCCGCACCACTGTAATGCCCCACTGGGAATGGGTGCAATGGGCCAAATTCTTCCCTACACCTGCCGAGCCAATCCACTGATCCAGCCATCACAATCATCAATGGGTGCATTGATAAGGTTTGAGTGTAAGAAGTTGAAGAATAAGACTGAGAAAAAGAATTGCCATGTTACAAAGTGTACAATTTACTCAATAAATTGTGAAAAAAATGTAAGTGTACATAGAAGTACATTCAAGAAATGAAAGTAGGATTAAAAAATAAGTTCTGATTCAAACTGATAATTGTTTGGATGGGGGTGGGTTGTGAAACAAATCTATAGGTGGGGGTATGGATATTGTGGGCATAATTGGTGTTTGTTACACCTACATGGGCCCTCAATTGATGGGATTTTCACTACAGTGTCACGGTCACATTGTCACCATAGGGGGATTCCCAATTGGGGTCCAGGTGGTCTTTTAGGGTCCTTTACAATCCTGTAGGTCTCTTCTCCTTGAGCTTACAGTCTTCCTTAAATGATAGTCAATCACTGAGGGAGACCATAGGCTCCAGGAGAAGAGACCAACGGAATTGTAAAGGGGTCCCTAAAAGACCACCTGAACCCCAATTGGAAATCCCCCTACGGTGACACTGTAGTGAAAATTTCTCATCATCTGGGTACCCCCTGTAGGTGTACCAAACACCAATTATGCCCACAATATCCATACCCCCTCCACCTATAGATTTGTTTTCGCAACCCACCGCCATCCAAACAATTATCAGTTTGAATCATAATTTATTTTTTAATCCTACTTTCATTTCTTGATTGTACTTCTATGTACAAATATTTTTTTCACGATTTATTGAGTAAATTGTACACTATAACATGACAAATCTTCATCTCAGTCTTATTCTTCAACTTCTTACACTCATAACATTCAAACAAATGCATGCAGCGCTCATGCCCATCGACCAAACATCTATGAACCAAAAGAGTCTGGGAAACCCTTAAGGCAGAGCAGTGCCTGATATCCAACTGACTAACAGGGTGAGTGCAGTGTACCCACTTTGTATTGATCAATGGGTGCATTGGCCAGGACAAAGATTTCTCAGTGCAACTGGAGGACTGGAGAGATGGATATGGGGAACAAAGTAGAAATGGTACATTAGGTACAGTTTTTATTTGCCGGTACAGACTATTAAATAAACGGCAAATTATTTTTTATGTGTTCTGTGTGTTTGTGTGTGTTGTACTGTTTTTGTGTGGGTGTTGTAATGTATGTGGTTTTGTGTGTTATATTGTATGTATCTGTCCAATGCGTAAGTGTGTGAGGTGTGCTATGTATATACAGTATGTGTGTGTTGTGTCTTTGTGTATCTGTGCAAAGTTTAAATGTGTGTTTTGTGTGTGTTGTACTGTTTTTTGGGTGTGTGTGGTGAATGTGGGTGTGTGTTGTGCTGTTAGAGGTATGTTATGTGTGTGTATCTGTGCAATGTTTAAGTGTGCGTTCTGTGTATTGTACTGTATTTGGGTGTGTGTTGTAGTGAATGTTGGTGTGTGTTGTACTGTGAGTTGTGTGTTATGTGTGTGTGTTGTGTGTATATCTGCCGAATGTGTAAGTTTGTGAGGAGCGCTACGTATATATGTGTGTGTAGTGTGCTGTGCATATCCTGGCAATGTTTAAGTGTGTGTGTTCTCAGTGGCATAGCTTGGTTTGGGGCGCCCCCCCCCCCCCGACGTTAATGGGGGGGGCCTCCCCCCCTCCCCGCCGGCCTCCCCACCCCCGCCGTTAATGGAGGGGCGCCTCCCCCCTCCCCACCCTGGCCGCCGGCGACACCCCCCCCCCCCCATCGCCGCAGGCTTACCTGTCTGCGCGACCCGGCTCCCCTCCTGGCTTCAATTAATAATTCTATGGAGACGGAACACGATAAAATGGCCGCCCCCATACCCCAAACAGTTTCAGAGAACTGTCTGCTTTATGGGGCGGCCATTTTATCGTGGTCCGTCTCCATAGAATTGATTGAAGCCAGGAGTTGTGTGTTTGTTGTACTGTTTTTGGGTGTGTGTAGTGTGTATGGATTTGTATTGTACTGAATGCAGTGTGTTTCCAGCGATTTCAGCCCCTATCTCCCCCGTGTGTACACAGCTTAAGTGTGTGAGGTGCTCTACGTATAAATGTGTGTGTTGTGTGCTATGTGTGCGTATGTGGTGTACTGTGTGGGTGTGTGTGTGTGCGTGTACAATGTGTACGTGTGTGTTATGTGTGGTCTATGTATATCCTCAATTATTTCCTAATTGTTTAAAGCCTTCACCATAATGTTAGAATGTGTCTGTCATACTCAATGACAGCAATGAAATCAGGTGTGGAGTTGTTCCTTCGTCTGCGGTTTCCCAGATCGTCGATCTTTTCCCCAGATCACCAATGAAGGAAAATTAAAACTTGGTGTTTTTTAAAATTCTAAATGAAATTTCCCAAAAACGGCTTCGAGGTGCACACCACCGGGTCCAGAGGTATCTTGTTGCCAAATTTGGTGTCTCTGAGTGCCACGGTGTGTCCGCAATGCGATGGACACGCACACACACACACACGCACACAGACTCTTCAACTTATTATATAGAAGATGTCGACATTCTGGACAAAAAAGTGAAAAACGCCAGAGCGTACGTTCGCTCTGGCTGCGAATGGATGTTTTAAATAAACATCCATTTGCAGTCTGCAGGGTAATACATCGAATGATGTGGAACGTGCACGCATATGTAAGGTTGCTCTGATTCAGGAGCCTCACTAGCCTGGGAATGCTCTTTATTCTCATGGGGGAATGCCCATGAGACACTGGGCATTCCCATATACTAATGGGACCACCCACGCCTCCCCCCTGCTGTCTCCTGGGTGCATGCACACAGCGAACAGACAGAAATGCACATGTGCAGTAAGACAACATCGGTCCCTGTGCGAACAAATGGCTACTGTGAACGGACCTGAATAAGGTCCTAAATACCAGGTTTGTTGTACGAGTTTTTCCAATTGGATTTTGTTGCACTATATATATATTGTCCAATGGCCCAAATTACTCCTTTGTGTGCTAAATATTAGAGATGTGCAGGTTGGGTTTTACCTGGATTTACTAGGATCTCAAAGCAGGATCTTATTGGTTATCCAAAACACGTGACAGCCGATAGCCAATCAGAAAAATCCGAACTTAATATGTGGATAACCAAGTAAACCCAAACCTGCACATCTCTACTAAATATAAATAAAAGGCTAACTACTCCTCACCTCTATGAGTACCACCACTGACCACTAGAGGCCACTCGACGGACCAAATGGCTCATTTGTGTGCTAAAAGATGTCATAACAGAAAGCGAAATACATTTTTGAAGGGACACTGATCTGTTTCAAAACTTGCTGGTAGAAGCAGATGGGGACTGGTGTGGAGTGGAGAGTTTGTATGCAAAAACTGTCACAGCTCAAAGTGAAAGAATATTGCAGAAGCCGTATTGCAGAAGACTCGTAGAGGGGTTTATGTGATTATGACATGGTCAGATTGGGAACTTTAAAATGGCCCTGGAAAAAAATTCAAAAAGTTGCCCGCTTACATGGCCACCATGCCAGCCTACCCCAGCCTACCCCTTACACACTCACACCACCAGCCTGCCACCCTCTGCCCTGTCATGGGCCTCCCCACTGGCACATTGGCCAACCAATGGCCCTTTGGCTTCTATTGCCATTCCACCCCTAGAGGGTGATATATTTTCCTACTCAGGCCCTGTTATTCTGCCGCCGGAGAAAACAGGAAAAGCAGCGATGGCGGTGGACGAGACGCACATTTTGCATATGAGTTTGGAGAGCAGAGCAAACAAAGTCTCCTCAACTCGCTTATGATTTAGGCGCCTTCAAAAAAGCTTCAGCTTCATCAAAATTGCATTAACGTTATGAAGACGATGCCCCATCTCCCCGAGTTCCAATTATAGTCAGGCATTTATAATAAATGACCTCTATGCCGAATCCTGTTGTGCCAAAGCCGTCTCCATATGCCCAGCTAACAGAAAGGGACCTTCGTTACCGGGAATGCATAATTTAGTCTTCAGCTTCAATATCACTTCAGTAATTTTCTGTCCCCGGGGAGCTGAGCTACAAGTGATTCTGCATAATATTAATAATGTATATATAGCATAGCCCAGGGGACTGGCAAAAGATCATCATCCCAGTGGGAGGGTTCTGTGGTGAAAGCCAGGGGAAGGACGACGAAGGGACCAAGCGCAGAGCCTGCCGGCTTTGACATTTAGCAGACTCCTGCGCCTGACCTTTTATGAAAAAAACTGAGCGCTGATCATGCTGGATTTATTTTAGGAAAATCATTTCTTATTTTTAAATCCAATTCGATAGAATATATGGAGATTTCAGCCTAGAGGGTCCTTTCCAACACTCAAGCTTCGGAACATGTAAAATGTTTAATTTATTTATTTATAGTTTCTTACACAGCGCAGCATATTTCGTTGGGTTTTACAATTGGATGGCGGTATTTTGTGGATTGTGCATTGAAGACAGTGGGAAGATTGCGGGGACAGTGTACTGTAACACTTTCATGAGTGCACACCCCATTTAGGTTCAGAACGAGGCATTTATAGGTATACGTACCAGAAAGCGGTCACCTCTTCTATTAGCCAGTGCCAGCTTGGATCAAATTATGGGGGTCATTCAGACCTGATCGCACAGCCGCGAATGTGAATGGCGGCCAAATATCGATAGAATGCGCATGCGTATGGCCTGCAATATGCTTGTGCGATTGCAAAGTTATTGACAGGAAGTAGGCGCCTGGGGTGGTAACCGGCCGTTTAGGCGGAGTGCCAAGAAAAATGCAGGGAGTGCCTAGGGAAACGCTGAGAGTGTCCAGGAAAATGCAGAGTGCCTGAGCCTGTTAGAGGAGGGCGTGTGACATCAGCTCAAGGCCGGTTACGCCTTCATCCATCGCAGCCGCTGAGTCTCTGGCGATGTCTGGTGCCCATTGGAAAATCATTTGTTTGTGGGCCGGTAACAAAGGGATTTGAACATATTCACCCGGCTGCGAAATCTTCGCACAGTGTACACATCCATTTGCTTGGCGCGCACATTAATGCGTAAGGCGTGATTTCACTCTAGACGGCGGCGTTCTACCTGAGTGCGATGAAGATCTCGCACCCCGCACAAATTACGTTTTTTTTTTCATGGATCAAGCCATGCCCCCATCCGGTGGCCACGACCCCTCTATTTTACCGCAGCCTGGACTACCTGTTGGAGCCCCTGACCGCGCATGTGCAGATCTCCGGAAAATGGCGTTTGGACATTTTTCTGGGGATTTCCACCCCAGCAGCAGCATCGTGGACTCCGATGGTACAGTGTGTCATTATGGGAGCGAGGCACCTGGCCCAAAGCATGGCAAGCAAAGCGAGGCATGCGAGGGTAAGTGTTACACTGGGAACCGCTGTGCTCAATTGACACCCACATTTTTTTAGAAAACCTAGCTGACCTCATCATGTGTCAACCTTTTTCTTTTCTACCTTGTGCATGTCAACCTATTGGCTGTCGACTTGACACTGTCAAGGGCGATAACTGGAGGTTTGTCTGCATTTTTTACGTGGCTGCATCCGACCCACGTGTTATATAATGGTTCCACCCAGGGGGTTAAGTGAGGGGGAGGGGGTGAATGGGGTGGAACTGGGTTCCACCGCTTTAAACCATGGCCCTGCACAGTAATTTCCAAAATGCCTGTCCCACCACCCATGTCAATAGATAATGCAGGCGATGCTAGTGTAACTGACGAGCTGCAGCCACCTACCACTTCCTCATAACATTTATAAGGGATAATATTGTGTAGCCTATTGTGAATAAGGGGCACTACTGAGTGAGGTAATATGAATAAGGGGCATTTCTATTCGGTCTAATGTGAATCAGGAGCACTACACTAAGTGTAATGTGAATAAGATTGTGCTACTACAGTATGTGGGGTAAATTGAATTGGGGGCATTATTGTGTGACCACACTCCTTACTTGTGAGACCACTGTCTCATTTGAAAGTATGGAGAGAAGGGCACAAATTCATAGTTTGTAGGGGGTAGCAGGTACTTATGTAATATCTGGGCTCCCGTTTTTCTTATGAGACCGCGTCTCCTCGCGGGGCTCGCTGCGCTCGCCACGCTTCGGGCACGGTGGCTCGCTGCGCTCGCCACACTATATGAAATCAACTCCATGCGTAGTTGGATAGTAGGGGTATGAAAAAATGGGGTGCATTTAACATGGGAGCCCAGATAATACATAAGTACCGGGTAGCAAAAACCCTGGTGGAGTTTTGGTGTCAGGAAAAAGGAGTTCCGCCACCTCTACAGGACCACTTTAAGCCATGTTTCCACCATTCCGCATTCTGTCTTATTTATTGCAGATCAAGTAAAATCAGCGCAGGTCAATCCGCATTAATACAAAGAGTTGCTTTTGCCGGTACTTGTTTCCTAGCACGGCCACATCGATTTGCATCGGGGTGATCGTGTCGGAAAAATCGCGTCGGTCGCATAGCATGCGATGCGACCGACGCAATCAACCCGATTTTTACATTGAATCAAATGTGAATAGGGCCCCTGGGACCCTATTTTACATTGGATTCAATGTAAAGTATTCCCCAGACCCCCAATTTTACCCCCTCAACGCCACCCCACGATTGACGCCAACCCGAAGCATGGCGAGTGCAGCGAGCCCGCGAGGGGCGGCGGTAGGCATCCTCCGACCTTTTTATACCCCTACTATCCACGTCGGCGTGGAGTTGAGAATATAAAGTGTGGCGAGCGCAGTGAGCCACCGAGCCCGAAGCGTGGCGAGCGGACGCGTATAACTTCACAGGTATACACGTCCCCTCGCGGGGCTCGCTGCGCTCGCCACACTTTATATTCTCAACTCCTCGCCGACGTGGATAGTAGGGGTATGAAAAGGTCGGAGGACGCGCACCGCCGCCGCTCGCGGGCTCGCTGTGCTCGCCACGCTTTGGGTTGGCGTCAATCGTGGGGTGACGCTCACAATGGGGTTGCATAACCCATGACGGGGTGCGCGTCCTCCGACCTTTTCATACCCCTACTATCCACGTCGGCGTGGAGTTGAGAATATAAAGTGTGGCGAGCGCAGCGAGCCCCACGAGGGGACGCGTATAACTTCACAGGTATACGCGTCCCCTCGCCACGCTTCGGGCTCGGTGGCTCGCTGCGCTCGCCACACTTTATATTCTCAACTCCACGCCGACGTGGATAGTAGGGGTATGAAAAGGTCGGAGGATGCGCACCGCCGCCCCTCGCGGGCTCGCTGCGCTCGCCACGCTTTGGGTTGGCGTCAATCGTGGGGTGACGCTCACAATGGGGTTGCGTAACGCATGACGGGGCCATATACAAAGTGAAATGGGTCATATTGGCCCATTTCCCATTGTTCCCTATGTAAGATGGACTTAATCAAGTCCATCTCATCTTGTGCCATTATAATGGCACAAGACCGACGCGATGCTCCCGATTTCAATGTTAAAAATATTTAAACATTGAAGCCTATGGCAAAATCACGGGCATCGCGTCAGTCGCGTCGGGGGCCATGTTAATGCACGCGACCGACGCGATGCCCCCGATTTTGCCTTTGCCGGCAAAATGGACCTGATTTCAAAGGAAATCGGGTCCATCACGGGCATCGTGTACCTTAACTTTAAGGTACACGATGCCTGCGATTGTGGCCATGCTAGGAAACAAGTACCCTTTTGCCTGTTAATCAGCGCCAGTTACCCTGCTGCCGTGCGCCTATTATGTTTGTTTTGCTTGCAAATTATGCAACTGGAAAAAGCCTTGTTCCTAAACTGTGATTGAAATGGAATGAAAATAGATTTGCAGTAATGTATTCCCATGAAACATCAGTGCGATCCTTTCATACACTCTCCCGTCACCCTTAATTCGGCATTGGTGCGAGACATCATTATCTGCCCAGACACATATTTTATTGCTTTTTTGGTGATATTTAGTAAAGTTGGCAGAGCCCAAGAAGGTTCCGACCCTACTTAATAAGGACCCGCAACACAGAGAGACTCAGACTAGTTATGATTAATTGCTAGACAGTAACAAAAATGGAATACATTACCTTAGAAATGACAGGATTGACAGCCTGGAACAGGCCTATGATATAGTGGGAGGGTAGAGGAATACAAAGCAGGAAACCTATCTGCATGTGAGTAGCCGCAAGCTTCCACTGTCATTTTGTTTCAATAAGGAATACGAAGACGGATTGAGAACGGCTTGGTTACACAAAGGACATTTCTATCTCATTTATAGCAATATATATATATATATATATATATATATATAGTGTCTGTGTGACTCTGAAACACTGCCATCTGATTTGTTGGCAGTATAAGCACCGGGGTTTGTTGTGCTCCCGGCTAAGACCTGGGTGGACCAGTGGAGGGCACTGGAAAACGGAAACAGGGTTGTTTGATGTATGATGATGACATACACTGGGATACCAGGGGACAGCCGGACCAGAGGGTTGGCGGAGACCAGAGACAGAGGTGCAGAGTCTAACTCGCCAGTGGTTTTCAACAGGGAGCCCCACAAGGAGCATTGGACTTAGCTGCGCACGATGAGCAGGTCGCGGCCTCCTGCCCTGGTCAATGGTCTGGAAGCCGGAGATGGTTGCTGACGGCCTGGGAGCCGGAGGTAAGTATCGACAGCCTGGGAGCCATTAGGAGATGTCGACGGCCTGGGAGTCATTAGGAGATGTCGACAGCCTGGGAGTCATTAGGAGATGTCGACAGCCAGGACGCAGATGATATAGTCTCTGACTTAGTACAGTAGCTGGTGGTTGGCCTGGGTGCCAACAGTAACTGTCGAAGATCAGGACACTGGTGGTGTTAGTCACTGACGTAGTTCAATAACAGGAGACTAGCCAGTAAGAGGTAGCTTTCCAGGTGGCCAGTGGTGAACGCTGCTAAAGATGGCTGGAAGCAACTCAACTGCTGGGATGGAATAAGCAGGAGTTACTGGCAAATGATGGGATAACCAGAGCAGCAGCAGTACACAGGTGATGGTAACACTGGAGCACAGGACTGAAGCCTAGGAACTACTGATACTGGAGACTTAGCCCACAGGGAACAGAACAGTTGTTCAAGGTAAGGAGGAAGAGCCAGAAGCTTGACCTATATCCCCCTTGCCTGTCGGGCAGCAGTTGGAGCAGACGTCACAGGCCCCGCCCTAACGCGTTTCGTAGTACAACTTCGTCAGAGGGCATCCGAAGTTGTACTATGAAACGCGATAGGGCGGGGCCTGTGACGTCTGCTCCAACTGCTGCCCGGCTCCCTCCTCTGTAGCTGTTCCAGTGTGGTTCCCGATACACTGACACCTGTTGACGGTGATCTCCAGTGGTGGTTCGTGGCTTCCAGCGGTGCCCCGGCGTTTGGTGGTAGGAGCTTTGCCTGGCATTCAAAATTTGAATATCTTGTGGTACCCAGCCCACAGCGCTGCATGGTTCGGTACGAGTACAGTGTTGCTTTTCCTGGACCGTGTTTTTATATGTTGTTATTAAATTGTCATTTATGCACTATGGAGCACCCCTCTTGTCCTTCTTTTTGACATATTCTTCCCCCTCTTGTGAGTCCCGAGAGTTCAAAGAGGTGGCTGCTATTCATATTGTGGATATAGTGCACTAGCCCCAGGTGTACCCTGTTTGAGCTAGTCCATTGCTGGAGTGGTGCTAAGGAATCAGCGCCCCACGTCCATCACCTGCTTTTCCTTCCATACATATATATATGTATATATATACACTGTTTTTTCACCTTGAAAAAGGAGCGCTAAGCTCCGAAACGTTGGTGTGTGTTTTCCCTTCAATATATACTTTTTGGAAAATCCTTGGAGTGCCGTGATTTGTTCCCAAACCTACACATCTTTCTTCAAGGGCACCGGGGTCCTATAACCACAACCAGGAGAGTGCCAGGCCGCCATCCCCCATATATATATATATATATATATATATATATATATATATATATATATACATATATATATATATATTTATATTTTATATAAATACCACGTTAACTTTATGAAGTTGAGCACCTGTCTGTTGAACCTAAAAAGTGTGCAAAATAATTTACCTTTGCAATTATGCCCAAAAACAGCTGGGAGTGAGGTGTGTGCAATACTTTGATGTGGGGAGCTGTTTTTGGCCTTCCACTGGATGGATTTGGATGAAAAGTTTAATAAACTGTAAGAACTGACAGAAATTATTTTAAGAATAAAAATTGCTAATATCTATGTGTATATTTTTTTTTAAGGCAACAAAAAGGACAAAGTGGTAAGTAAAAAAAATACAAAAGAAAAATAAATGCATAGAACAGAAAAAAAAAAAAAAATTACAGAAAAAAAAAACTAAAATGTAATCACAATTAAAACCAATAAACTGACAGTTGTAAATATTCACACAATAAAAATCATCACCAGTGATATCTCATATATTTGGCTACGTCTGTCACTCAAAGTGTGTCTGGAGCTATAACGCTGGGTGGAGCCTCTGACTCACATGACTGACTCACATGACTGAATCACATGACAGATAACCAGCCCAGTGAGCCCACAGACAGTGCCAGACACCCTCTGCCTCTCCATGTTACACAGCAAAGACACAGCTACTCACCAGACACACCAGGTGAGCGCCCCACACCTCCATACCTCCCAACATGACCCTCTCCAGGAGGGACAGAATGCTCTGTTTGTGGACTTCCATCTTAATTTATGATTGTCATCACCTGTTTTAAACAGGGTAATTGATAAGAAAGATGTTTAAGCACAGGTGATGGTAATCCATAAATTGAGAAGAAAGTCCAGAAACAAAGCAATGTGTCCCTCCTGGAGAGGGTCATGTTGGGAGGTATGCATCTCCCCCCCCCCCCCCATTCACGGCATCCCCACGATTAAATGGCACATGCAAAACACTGACATGGCTATGGTCGACAATGAAAAAGGTTGACAAGATTTATTTTTCACTTTTTCAATGTTTTCATATTCATTCTCATGTGTCGACATGGACACCAATGAAGTGCCACACTTATGTCAACATTTACATGTGTTGACCTTTCTGTGTTGATTTTTTCTTGTGGTGATTCGCGGCACCCCCCGCGACCCCCCTTCCGCGATTTGCAGCACACACCCCACAATTCGCGGCCCCCCGGTGACTCCCGCGATTCGCGGCCCCACCCCGTGACACCCCCCTCCTGCGATTCGCGGCACCCCGCGACCCCCCCTCCCACGATTCGCGCCAACCCCCCCGGGCCCCCCCTCCCGCGGTTCATGGTGCCCCCCACGAGCCCCCCTACCACGATTCCCCACCCCTGACCCCCCCTCCTGTCATTGCGGCAACCCCCCCGCCCCCGTGACCCACCCTCCCGCGATTCACTGCAACCCCCCGTGCCCCCCCTCCCACGATTCGCCGCACCCACACCCCACCCCCGCGACCCCCCCTCCCGCAATTCACGGCATCCACCCACGACCCCTCCTCACGTGATTCGCAGACACCCCTCACCTCCTCCCCCCCACCCCTGCGCGCGATTCACGGCAACCCCAGGATTAAATGGCACATGCAAAACACTGGCACGGCTATGGTCGACAATGAAAAAGGTTGACATGAGGTTGACAAGATTTATTTTTCTTTTTTTGAATGTTTTCATATTCTTTCTCATGTGTCACCGATGAAGTGCCACACTTATGTCAACATTTACATGTGTTGAACTTTCTCAATTTTTTTCCAGTGACAACTATGTGCACGTCAACCTACACATCATCAACCAATTCTTTGTATAATATATAACACCTGTTCTGTTTTACTGTAGGTGTTTTAAGTCAGACCTTTTACTGCTACTATTACTGTTTATGTAAATGCATTCTGAATGACAGCAACATCCTACCATCCTTCTACAAGAATATATAACCAACTAGGTGATTCATCGCGCCCCGTGCCCCCCCCCCCCCCTCGTGCAATTCACGGACCCCCCGCGCACCCCCCTCCCGCGATTCGTAACCCCCCCTCGCGCAATTCACGCCCCCTCCCACGCTTTGTGGACCCCCGCCCTCTCCCGCGATTCGCCGACACCCTTCCTCCCTTGATTCACGGCACCCCCCGCGCCCCTCCCGCAATTCACGGCACCCCTAAGCCCCTCTTTAGTCCCCCGTATACTCACACACCCCTATCACTACCCAGCTTCCTGCTCTCCTGAACCGTAACTTCCACCACTGGGGAGTCGCTGACGCTGTTTTGCCCACATGCCCCTATCATGCCTCATAGCCCAGCCTCCTGCTCTCATGCACCCGAACTCCCACCCAGTAGGAGGAGACACTGACTAAGGGCCACCATCCTGTACTCCTGTACTGCCACGCTGGACCCTCACCCACTGGCAGAAGCTGCACATTATCTCCCACCCTCCTCTTTAGTCCCCCTTATGCCCACACACCCCTATCACTACCCAGCCTCCTGTTTTCCTGTGTCGTGACCTCTGCTAGTGGGGAGCCGCTGACTCAGAAACACCCTACTATACTATTGCACACACACACACCTAAACAACATGCACACACAGCCCCCCCCACCACACCCACAAATGTCACTGTACCATCCACACTATCAATGTACATCTTACTCTGTAACCGCTTTTTAATTAAACAAAACAATACACACCCCCTTCCACATCATATGCTCTCTATTTAACACATTTCACCTATAACTCAAGTTGCAATACAGGCCATCTTTCATACAATTCTAACCATCTTTCTCATATACAAATGTTCACAAATTAAGGGGGCGCAGCCCCTTACGACGGTGTGAAGAGCGCCCGTAGGGCGCGATGAATCACCTAGTTCTGTATATATATATATACACATATATATATATATATACTAGGTGATTCATCGCGCCCTACGGGCGCTCTTCACACCGTCGTAAGGGGCTGCGCCCCCTTAATTTGTGAACATTTGTATATGAGAAAGATGGTTAGAATTGTATGAAAGATGCCTGTATTGCAACTTGAGTTATAGGTGAAATGTGTTAAATAGAGAGCATATGATTTGGAAGGGGGTGTGTATTGTTTTGTTTAATTAAAAAGCGATTACAGAGTAAGATGTACATTGATAGTATGGATGGTACAGTGACATTTGTGGGTGTGGTGGGGGGGCTGTGTGTGCATGTTGTTTAGGTGTGTGTGTGCAATAGTATAGTAGGGTGTTTCTGAGTCAGCGGCTCCCCACTAGCAGAGGTCACGACACAGGAAAACAGGAGGCTGGGTAGTGATAGGGGTGTGTGGGCATAAGGGGGACTAAAGAGGAGGGTGGGAGATAATGTGCAGCTTCTGCCAGTGGGTGAGGGTCCAGCGTGGCAGTACAGGAGTACAGGATGGTGGCCCTTAGTCAGTGTCTCCTCCTACTGGGTGGGAGTTCGGGTGCATGAGAGCAGGAGGCTGGGCTATGAGGCATGATAGGGGCATGTGGGCAAAACAGCGTCAGCGACTCCCCAGTGGTGGAAGTTACGGTTCAGGAGAGCAGGAAGCTGGGAAGTGATAGGGGTGTGTGAGTATACGGGGGACTAAAGAGGGGCTTAGGGGTGCCGTGAATTGCGGGAGGGGCGCGGGGGGTGCCGTGAATCAAGGGAGGGAGGGTGTCGGCGAATCGCGGGAGAGGGCGGGGGTCCGCAAAGCATGGGAGGGGGCGTGAATTGCGCGAGGGGGGGTGCGCGGGGGGTCCGGGAATTGCGGGAGGGGGGGGGCACGGGGCGCGATGAATCACCTAGTTGGTTATATATTCTTGTAGAAGCATGGTAGGATGTTGCTGTCATTCAGAATGCATTTACATAAACAGTAATAGTAGCAGTAAAAGATCTGACTTAAAACACCTACAGTAAAACAGAACAGGTGTTATATATCATACAAAGAATTGGTTGATGATGTGTAGGTTGACATGCACATAGTTGTCACTGGAAAAAAATTTAACAGAAAGTTCAACACATGTAAATGTTGACATAAGTGTGGCACTTCATCGGTGTCCATGTCGACACATGAGAATGAATATGAAAACATTAAAAAAAAGAAAAATAAATCTTCAAAAACTCATGTCAACCTTTTTCATTGTCGACCATAGCCGTGCCAGTGTTTTGCATGTGCCATTTAATCCTGGGGTTGCCGTGAATCGCGCGCGGGGGTGGGGGGAGGAGGTGAGGGGTGTCCGCGAATCACGTGAGGAGGGGTCGTGGGTGGATGCAGTGAATTGCAGGAGGGGGGGTCGCGGGGGGGGGTGTGGGTGCAGCGAATCGTGGGAGGGGGTGCACGGGGGGTTGCAGTGAATCGCGGGAGGGTGGGTCACGGGGGCGGGGGGGGTTGCCACAATGACAGGAGGGGGGTCAGGGGGGAGAATCGTGGTAGGGGGGGTCGTGGGGGGCACGTGAACCGTGGGAGGGGGGGCCTGGGGGGGTTGGCGCGAATCATGGGAGGGGGGGTCGTGGGGTGCCGCGAATCGCAGGAGGGGGGTGTCACGGGGTGGGGCCGCGAATTGCGGGAGTCACCGGGGGGCCGTGAATTGCGGGGGGTGTGCTGCAAATCGCGGAAGGGGGGTCGCGGGGGGTGCCGCGAATCACCACAAGAAAAAATCAACACAGAAAGGTCAACACAAATGTTGACATAAGTGTGGCACTTCATTGGTGTCCATGTCGACACATGAGAATGAATATGAAAACATTGAAAAAGTGAAAAATAAATCTTGTCAACCTTTTTCATTGTCGACCATAGCCATGTCAGTGTTTTGCATGTGCCATTTAATCGTGGGGATGCCGTGAATGGGGGGGGGAGGGAGGTGCATACCTCCCAACATGACCCTCTCCAGGAGGGACACATTGCTCTGTTTCTGGACTTTCTTCTTTATTTATGGATTACCATCACCTGTGCTTAAACACCTTTCTTATCAATTACCCTGTTTAAAATGACAGGTGATGACAATCATAAATTAAGATGTAAGTCCACAAACAGAGCATTCTGTCCCTCCTGGAGAGGGTCATGTTGGGAGGTATGGAGGTGTGGGGCGCTCACCTGGTGTGTCTGGTGAGTAGCTGTGTCTTTGCTGTGTAACATGGAGAGGCAGAGGGTGTCACTGTGGGCTCACTGGGCTGGTTCTCTGTCATGTGATTCAGTCATGTGAGTCAGAGGCTCCACCCAGCGTTACAGCTCCAGACACACTTTGAGTGACAGATGTAGCCAAATATATAAGAGATAAGCGAAGAGATATAAGTCGGTGTAGACAGGGTAATGGCGGGTCTGCGCATGCACGAATATGCGCATGTGCAGACACCCTGTGCGAACACCTTCTACGAGTATCACAATGGCCAAGGCTTTGCACGGGCAGGGGGGCTGGGGGCAGGTGAACGCAGGCGTGATGGTGCCTGTGTGGGGCGGGCATCTCATGTCTCATGAAGTCAGCACCCGCCCCAAATCCATTCACCTCCGTCAGAAATAAAAGTCAGTCTAGACTGACTTTCATTTGCAAAACAGAAAAAAATTCATTCGATGGTCAGCGACCATCGAAATATTTTTTCACTCGTGCAGCTGCATGCGAGGGGATGTGTAAGCGTACACATCCCCTCGCAAACATACGCAGCCTAGCGAACCGCTCTGAATCAGGCCCAAAGTTGCTTTTAGTGTCCTACAAATACCAAGAGATGAGCGGCCGGGCCAGCGCTTATATGGGAGCGCTCATCGCCGGCCTGCACACACTGGGCAGTTTTTTGAGATGAAAGCCGCTCAAACGACAAAACTGAGCAGCATTCAGCTCAAAGTCGCCCGGTGTGTACGGGCCTAAAGAACAACGATGTGGACAGCAGCGCCCCTACTGGTCACATTACAGCTGACGCGTCACGTTATAGAACAGATACAGCACCAGTGACAGCAGCGCCCCTACTGGTCTCATTACAGCTGATACGTCACGTTATAGAACAGGTACAGCACCAGTGACAGCAGCGCCCCTACTGGTCACATTACAGCTGACGCGTCACGTTATAGAACAGGTACAGCACCAGTGACAGCAGCGCCCCTACTGGTCACATTACAGCTGACGCGTCACGTTATAGAACAGATACAGCACCAGTGACAGCAGCGCCCCTACTGGTCACATTACAGCTGATACGTCACGTTATAGAACAGGTACAGCACCAGTGACAGCAGCGCCCCTACTGGTCACATTACAGCTGACGCGTCACGTTATAGAACAGATACAGCACCAGTGACAGCAGCGCCCCTACTGGTCACATTACAGCTGACACGTCACGTTATAGAACAGATACAGCACCAGTGAGTGACAGCAGCGCCCCTACTGGTCACATTACATCTGACACGTCACGTTATAGAACAGATACAGCACCAGTGAGTGACAGCAGCGCCCCTACTGGTCACATTACAGCTGACGCGTCACGTTATAGAACAGATACAGCACCAGTGACAGCATAGTTACATAGTTACATAGTAGGTAAGGCTGAAAAAAGACTTGCGTCCATCTAGTTCAACCTGGTATAGATATCCATTGCTGATTTGGTAGGTTCTGGTATTTTACAGACAAATTATAATTCTTATTTGTACCCATGGATGTTTTTCTCCAGTAAATGTTTGTCCAACTTTAAAAAAAAAAAAAAAAACAACAACGATGTGCCGAGTTCTGGGTCTGTCCTATCAATACCGATATTTATATGATCAAAGAACAATAAGTGAAAAGCGTAGGTTACGTATTATGTCCGTAACCTGCGTACCCTTTATTCCTAGCTACGTGCGAACAAAACGTAGCGCAGCGTAGCGTACCTTTGTTGTGTATTATACACGGAAGAACCAATGTATTAATATGAGATCCCTTCGCAGTACTTTGTCTCTAATCTGCGAATACACCTTTAAGGACAATGTCCGTGATACACCTTATCGCTAGATGCGAATAATAGACGAGACCACAGTATAAAGGTGAGGAGATAGAAACTCCGTAAATAGTGTATTTAGTCCCTAATGGACAAAAGGGGATTACAGAAACAGGAAAAAACACAGGGTAACACGTGATGCAATTTGTCTAACAATGAATATACTAATCAAGCTCTACTAGGGAAAGAAAAAACAGGCACAGGATACAATCAGCCAACAATACAATAAAAGCAAGTACAGTGAATGCAACCGTTTACCGTCTCATAAAATATGCGCAGCGCAGTCCGGTCGGAGCTCGCTATATTCAGGTTTGAACTATAGCCCGGTCAATGGTCAGGGAAAAGAATCAGTGCCAAAGTGACCGAGGCCGCCCTGGGTCACCTAACTTATAGGGTCAGAAGGGGGAGGTCAAAGGCCATTCCTATTGGTCAGGGTTCGTATATCAAGTCCTCTGTGATTGGGGCAAAGTATTGCACCTGGTTTGGATAGGTGCAGGGGGAGTGAACTTTGGAGTCCTTTGTCTGTTGGCATCGTCGTCAGGGGTCGTAAATAGCAGTAAGAACCGGTTATAACTAGATTCTTTTGTAACACACCGTTTAACAGAAACAGTCTTGGGAATATGGATTTTGTCCGTAATTATCGGACCGTATGAATTGCGATTTATTCGCAATGACCGGAATACTGCGCATGGGAAACGGAACGGAACGGTACCAAACATTATACAGACGGAAGTATGTAATGCTGACTAAACTATGTGTAGTGCTCTAAACCTTTAACTATATTTTATTTGGTGTAAGTATGGTATTATGAATTTATGTGTAATAGTGTGGCTGCGCTTCTGGTCCACTTTGTCACACAGACTCGGGTATGGATACTTTATTTGCGCAACTCTGCGAACCAAGATGGCGGCCATACCATCCTAAAATGGCGTGTGTGCAACTCGACTTTAACAGTCCACCCTTTGACAGTAAACATAAAACTGTCACAGTACAAACATTTTTATAACAACACAGAAATTCATAATCCTAACAGAGAAATTGGGATCGGTGAATTAAACATATAAGGGGAGTAAACCATCTGCTCTTTGGCCGATCCTGGATCATGGATAAATGGTGGGCCGCATTTATCGAACAATCTACTCAGGGTGACGAAGGATAATGTACAATTTTTGGGATAAAAATAAAAACAAGGGAGGTTACAACATATACATCTTAACAAATATGGTATCTCTTAGCGGGTGGTGGTTTCAATTCTAGGGTCATATACCAAACCCTGGTCTTCCTCTGCATCTCTCGTTCTTACACTCATGATTTCAGTATGTTTTGTCTTTCCCCGGGTCACCATTTTTAAACATTTAAACAATAACACAAAGACTATGATGGCACCACCGATACAGAGAAGGAGTTTTCCGATGTTTGCTATGATTCCTTGCGCCCATTCTCCTAAACCAGAGAACCAGTGCATTGGGTTCAAAAAGGAAGTCCATTCGCTGACCTTATCACCTATTTCTGCCAGGCTGATATTGTGTTCCCTTCTAAATTCCCATTTAAGCTGAAGAATCTCATCCATCCGGTGATCGATGATTTCTTCTGGGTCTTCAGTATTGTTGGTGATGTATGTACAACATTTCACCCCAAACTGTGTGGAGAGGGTGACACAATATCCTCCTGTCATGGCTGTCAGATAGTTCAACACCATCCGATGTTGAACTAGCTCTCTTTTATATGCTTGTAACTCTCTCCCAGTGTATCTAAAGGTGTCATCATAAATCTCAGTGATGTTATCTACCAAGCTTGCTAGTGCTTGGATATACTTAAAATTTATGACTCCCCTGGCGGTATGGGTAATGTCTAACGCAATGAGGAGTTGGATACCGAATGATTCGTGTATCAATTCAGAAGCTAGGGGTTACTTCTTGATTGTTAAATCCCTTTTATGGATTTGGTCATAGTGGGTATGAGTGTAAGGAGGAGGTGTACCTTTTTGTATGCTTACCATTTCATCATGTGTAAGGGTCATTACTTCGGGTAACACTCTACCTAAATAACAAATTCCAACGTAGTTCATGGAGAGCCATTTGTACGCCCTTCTACCACAAATATAATAAACATCGTCAGGGAGAAAATAAGGGACAGAATATTTCATGATTTTGTCACATACTATCCATAAGAACATTCCCGTCCCCTGCTCCCTGACCTGTTCCTCACAGGTTTCTGGTTGTAAGGTCATATTACAATAACCGGCGGATACTCTGCCGGCCATCATTTTATTTTTCTTCACAGTGTAAACATATTTGTAGTGTCTCCCACTGGTGCGGATCTTTAATAATAATTCCTTATCAATAGGCTCTCCATCTAGGCGCTGGGTGTAAGTTATCGTCTGGTTGTGCCATGTCACTTCCCAAGTACCGATCATTCTGGAACTAGAGAAGTTCATACATACCATGGACTTATCCACTTGGTATGGGTGTAATCTAAGACTAGGGGACCTGGTATACAGGTATCTCTTATCCAGTGGCCTCCCTTTATTTAAGACGCTTATCTCAGAGATATTTAGCGGGTATGGGACTAGGCCTACACTACTTCTTTTATGTAATACTTGTGAACACACCCAGCATTCTGTTTGGTTTAAGACCTTACCCACTAGTGAGTGGTAATCACTCAAGGGATGTCGGCTCGTAGTTGCCTTACCCATCGACTGACATCGCTGGATGCATTCTTCTTCCATTTTTGGCTGACAATATCTACAGACACAGTATTCACCAGACAATAACTCATCACATTGCCCTTGAACTACGTTTTCCTCATACCTCTTACCCTCTCCTGTTATGGGTAAAGTATCAAGCTTGTTTAGGGATTCTACTTCACCCATATCTGGGTCCATTAGTACACTGTCAGAACTCCGCTCCGATCGCTCTAGAGTGTGGCAGCCACTGAGTATCCTTGAATGAAGAAGAGGAAACAGGAAGAAAACAAAGAAATAGATATATAACCATGAACCTGTTGCTTGGAGTCCTTCCATCATCTCTACCAGGGAACTTTTATTGCTCTGCTCTTTGACTTTTGCTCGTACAGGTTGCTTGACCTTGGCTGCCTTTCAGTCTTCCCGGAACAATGCCTCTAGCGATACTTCTTCTCTTTCGCTCTCTGCACACAGGAACTCCGGGTTACTGGCTTTCTTGCAGTGGGACGAATGTATCCAAGTCTCTCTCTCTGCGACTTTAATTGATGTACAGTTCTGGCCAGGTACATCGTGGTTTACAACGCGCTTTTGAGGGCTCTGACTCGCGAGTTGCAGATCGCGTTATGTCCTGCGTTATGTACCACGCCATGCAATACATAGTTTAACCACTGGGTGACTAATGCTCCACGTTAAGACTTTACGCTACGGATTTTTGCTAACCAGCCACTTTTCACTAGGGATTTTGTCCTTACTTTACGGACAGAGTATTTTGTATTTATTCGCAGACGCAGCTACGTACGGTCATTTATGTAATTGGTACAGAAGCCATGCTAACCTTTGCTATTGCTAGATGACTACTTAAATTATTGGAGGACCTACAGTATCATACAGTACTTTACACTACGGATTTTGTCCTTACTTTACGGACAGAGTTATTTTCTTTTATTCGCAGCCGCAGTGACGTACTGGATGGTCATGAACTGTATTTGATTGGTGCAGAAGCCATGCTAACCATCTGCCAGCAGTAAAATCACAGGCAATAGTGGCCTAGCAGGTAGAGGCACGGCTTCACTATCTCAGTATCAGTAGTTCGATCCTCAGTTGGTTACATTATATTTTTAATTTTTAAACGTTTTTTTTTTTTAAACTAACACAGGTACTTTAGTTACAGTAGTTGGTGCTTATCAAATTCTTTCGGACTTTTCCACAAACAAAAATTCACAATGGCAGGCCTCCATGTACACGATAGTTAATACCCATACTGTACTGTACATACTGTACTGCGCTACAGAGAACGGTTTTTTTCGCAAAATAGATTTAGCTTTTCAGGTAAAACTCCTTGCCTTGAGGACCGAGTTTCGGGATAAAATTCGCTAACCTTTACTAACCAGCCACTTTTCACTACGGATCTTGTCCTTACTTTACGGACAGAGTACAGTATTTGTACATTACAGTATTTATTCGCAGAAGCAGCTACGTACGGTCATGTATGTAATTGGTACAGAAGCCATGCTAACCTTTGCTATTGCTGGATGACTACTTAAAACATTATTTGAGGACCTACAGTATCATACTTTACACTACGGATTTTGTCCTTACTTTACGGACAGAGTTATTTTCTTTTATTCGCAGCCGCAGTGACGTACTGGATGGTCATGAACTGTATGTGATTGGTGCAGAAGCCATGCTAACCATCTGCCAGCAGTAAAATCACAGGCAATAGTGGCCTAGCGGGTAGAAGCACGGCTTCACTATCTCAGTATCAGTAGTTCGATCCTCAGTTGGTTACATTATATTTTTATTTTTTAAACGTTCTTTTTTTTTAAACTAACACAGGTACTGTAGTTACAGTAGTTGGTGCTTATCAAATTCTTTCGGACTTTTCCACAAACAAAAATTCACAATGGCAGGCCTCCATGTACACGATAATTAATACCCATACTGTACATACAGTACTGCGCTACAGAGAACGTTTTTTTTCGCAAAATAAATTTAGCTTTTCAGGTAAAACTCCTTGCCTTGAGGACCGTGTTTAGGAATAAAATTCGCTAACCTTTGCTAACCAGTCACTTGTCACTACGGATCTTGTCCTTAGTTTACGGACAGTTTGTACAGTATTTATTCGCAGAAGCAGCTACGTACGGTCATTTATGTAATTGGTACAGAAGCCATGCTAACCTTTGCTATTGCTGGATGACTACTTAAAACATTATTTGAGGACCTACAGTATCATACTTTACACTACGGATTTTGTCCTTAATTTACGGACAGAGTTATTTTCTTTTATTCGCAGCCACAGTGACGTACTGGATGGTCATGAACTGTATGTGATTGGTGCAGAAGCCATGCTAACCATCTGCCAGCAGTAAAATCACAGGCAATAGTGGCCTAGCGGGTAGAGGCACGGCTTCACTATCTCAGTATCAGTAGTTCGATCCTCAGTTGGTTACATTACAGTATATTTTTATTTTTTAAACGTTCTTTTTTTTTAAACTAACACAGGTACTGTAGTTACAGTAGTTGGTGCTTATCAAATTCTTTCGGACTTTTCCACAAACAAAAATTCACAATGGCAGGCATCCATGTACACGATAGTTAATACCCATACTGTACTGCGCTACAGAGAACGTTTTTTTTTCGCAACAATAGATTTCTCCAAACTCAGACACAGACCGACACCTCAGACAATAAGATGTTGATTGCAGTCATACAGTATGTTAATTGCAGTCTGCCTTTTTGTTATGCTGGTAATTGTACATAATTCAAATGCACCTATCAGCTTCATGAAGGATTTCCTTTGTCTCTGCCAGCATAAATTCAGCTACAGATATTAAAATTGTCAAACAATCCAGTTTGTTTTTCTGCATCTAAACCGTGTAGAATTGCTACGGATCGTCTCTTCATCTCTTGCCTGTATACAAGCACGAGATTGTACCTGTACACCTGGACTATTCATTCTGCTGAATCCAAAGTCAAGTTGTTGCTGCGTTCGTGTTTCTACCAATTTTTACCATCATACAGTACTGCCTTCCTTTCGCAAGAACAGTATACAGTAAGCAGCACTACAAAACGGTCCCTGCGCGGAAGCGCTCGTTTCCCACCCTTCCCTGAATGAAGATGTTTCCCTTTTTTCCCTACTGTTCAAATGCACCCGGTGCAGAATACTGTATACAATCGCCTGCTGTGTATACTGTATTCAGATACTGCAGGCTGCCGCTATGGGTATTGTCCGTAAATACTAGAGTCTGTTTCGCAGACTTACTGTATACAGTAGCGAGTAGTGATATCGTGATTTTTGATGTTCAGTGCAGTGCAGTAGAGATAGCGCCATTGAGAATATTGTACAATGTGTTAAAATTGCCTGGTGTGTATGGGCCGCAAATCCCCGACTAGCGATGACAGTACTCTATTAGGGTGGGCTACTGTAGGCTGCTAAATACTGTACTACTGTAGTTCTCTCCGTAATACCATTGGTGTAATACCGTAAAACACGTATTTTTTCCTCAAACGAGGGGACCGGTGTTTTTCTCATGTTTACAGACTGTTTCGCAGGCTTAGTCAGTAGTAGGAGCACATGTGATACAGTATCGTGATTTTTTCATCTGAAAATTGCCTGGTGTGTATGGTCCAGAGTTCCCCGACTAGTGATGAGAATACTTTAGGCTACTGCAGGCTGCCGCTATGGGTATTGTCCGTATAATGTGTAATAAATCCTGGATTGGGGTATTGTCAGTAATATTGTTGTAATACCGTAAATAACGGATCATTTTGCATTTTTTCCCGCATACTGTACTTGTAATTGAAGTAGTCACAGCAATAGGATCACGTGGTATCGTGATTTTCCGCCATTTTAGGGATCAACATGGATGCCACATACTGTACAGTACAGTGCAGTGCAGTAGAGATAGCGCCATTTAGAATATTGTACGTGTTAAAATTGCCTGGTGTGTATAGGCCGCAGATCCCCGACTAGCGATGACAATACTCTATTAGGGTGGGCTACTACTGGCAGGCTGCTACTATGGGTATTCTCGTATAATCTGTGCCTGTAAATACTGTTGGTGTAATACTGTAAATACTGTACAGTAACGTATTTTTTCGCAGGTGGGGGGATTTTTGCGCATATTAATAGACTATTTCGCAGACTCAGTCATACTGTATTTGTGTAAAAAAAAATCCCCTAGCTGTGTACAAAATCCCCTAGCTGTGGGTGTATTGTACTGTAAGTACTGTACAGTCATTACATTAAAAGTAATTTAACTATTATTAATAGTAATGCCATGACACAAATTATTATACAGGGGGAGCAGCCTGTGGTGTCATTGCATTATTATTATACAGAGGGAGCAGCCTGTGGTGTCATGGCATTACTTTTACAGTATATTATACAGGGGTAGCAGCCTGTGGTGTCATGGCATTATTATTATGCAGAGGGAGCAGCCTGTGGTGTCATGGCATAATGCCATGACACCACAGGCTGCTCCCCCTGTACAATAATAATGACACCACAGGGTGATCCACCTGTATAATATAAAAGTAATGCCATGACCACAGGCTGCTCCCCCTGTATAATAATTTGTGTCATGGCATTACTATTATTAATAGTAATGCCATGACACAAATTATTATACAGGTGGAGCAGCCTGTGGTGTCATTGCATTATTATTATACAGAGGGAGCAGCCTGTGGTGTCATGGCATTACTTTTACAGTATATTATACAGGGGTAGCAGCCTGTGGTGTCATGGCATTATTATTATGCAGAGGGAGCAGCCTGTGGTGTCATGGCATAATGCCATGACACCACAGGCTGCTCCCCCTGTACAATAATAATGACACCACAGGGTGCTCCACCTGTATAATATAAAAGTAATGCCATGACCACAGGCTGCTCCCCCTGTATAATAATTTGTGTCATGGCATTACTATTATTAATAGTAATGCCATGACACAAATTATTATACAGGTGGAGCAGCCTGTGGTGTCATTGCATTATTATTAATATACATGAAACAGCACAGCAGATACTGTATGTCGTTTTAGATCATGTTAACTTACTACTGTCCTGTGTTTTATCCTCGACCAGGCTCCTCCTGTCCTGCTGCGGCTCCACAAATTTCTGTTCCCCTCTCTGCGGCCTCCTGAAGCGTCCCCCACGAGTTGCTCTGCGGGCGGCCCCAGCCTTCCTCCAGTCTCTGAGTGCAGACGCGTGGGTGGGAGGCGTCAACGTCATGACGTCCACACCGCACCCAGCGTCTGCCGACTGCCACTGGGGATAAAAGGGAACAGGCTGCCGGCCGGAGCCCTCCTCCTTGTAGCCGTGGAGGCCGGCGGCCATGTTGCTGTGGCCTCAGACATCATTTAAAAAACCACAGGAACATGGCCGCCGGCAGTGAAAAAAAAAAAAAACGGCAATGCGGCCTCAGAAACGGGCGCGGCGGCGCGGCCCGCAGCACACCTGCCAGAGCGGCCTGGGGGGCAGATGGCACCCTGCCCCCCGGCCCAGCCCGCCCCTGCCTCCACCCCTCCTAGTCTGTCTGTCTAAGCCCCATCTGTTAACGTACTGTACTTTTGTTTATCGCTTCATCCCTTTTATTGAAAAAAAAAGCTCATGTCTATGCAGTACGGTCACATAATTTTCGGTACTTGTGACTTACAGTATCTGGGCAGCCAATGTTGAAATTGTATGCCAGTACCCTAAGCATGCGATTTGATGCGATTTCCCTTGAAATTCCTTTGAAGAGAAAATTGCTGTTGCATTGTACAGTATGCTATTGTATTGCATGCGATGCGATTTGATGCGATTTTAATACTGTACAGTACAGTATGTACAGATGTACCCAGATGCCTGTTTCATACAGTATGTGAAATGGCCCCCCAGACCCCATTTTTAATTGTATTCCCACCCTGATGGCTAAATGCCCCCATTGTTAACGCCACCCCACTATCAACGCCAACCCGAAGCGTGGCGAGCGGCGGCGTTACGCGTCCTCCGACCTTTTCATACCCCCACAATCCACGTCGGCGTGGAGTTGATTTTACAGTATATACTGTACTGTAGTGTGGCGAGCACAACGAGCCACGAGCCCGAAGCGTGGCGAGCGGACGTGGATACCTTCACAGCTATACGCGTCCCCTCGCGGGCTTCACAGGTATCCGGGTCCCCTCGCGGGGCTCGCCACGCTTCGGCCTCGGTAGCTCGCTGCGCTCGATATAGGGATAGGAGCACATGTGATACTGTATCGTGATTTTCATCCATGTTGGGAATCGACATGCACAGTGCAGTAGAGATACAGGTACTGTAGCGCCATTGAGAATATTGTACAATGTGTTAAAATTGCCTGGTGTGTATGGGCCGCAGATCCCCGACTAGCGATGACAATACTCTATTAGGGTGGGCTACTGTAGGCTGCTAAATACTAGTTCTCTCCGTAATACAATTGGTGTAATACTGTAAATAACGTATTTTTTCGCTATTTTGCACTCAGTCATACTGTATTTGTGTGAAAAAAATCCCTTAGCTGTGTACAAAATCCCCTAGCTGTGGGTGTTCGTATTGTAAGTACGAGGGGCGGCAGTACGCATCCTCTGACCTTTTCATACCCACACTATCCACGTCGGCGTGAAGTTGATCTTACTGTACAGTATACCGTATACTGTAGCGTGGCGTGCGCAGCGAGCCCTGCGAGGGCACGCGCATTACTTCACAAGTATTACGCGTCCCCTCACGGGTCTTGCTGCGCTCGTCACGCTTCAGGTTCGGTGGCTCGCTGCGCTCTATACAGTATACTGTACTGTAAAATCAACTCCAAACTCCACGCCGACGTGTGTAGTGGGGGCTGCCTGCGCTCGCCACGCTTCGGGTTGGTGTTGATAATGGGGTCTCGTTAACAATGGTGGTGCATTTAAAATAGTCATTACCCATCAGGGTACTCATCTGGTTGCCTGTACAATTAAAAATCGTTCCTATCGCTTCATATCACATGCGATGCGATTTTTGGTTGTACAATGCCCTGCGATGGAAATCGGGGGCGCCTTGATAATACACAAGTAACCCATTTTTTTTTAATCATGCTACTTTTTGCCAATTTTCCGATCTACAGTAAATCTCCAAGTGTGTATAGTGTAGGCCACCAATGGGAGACACAACACTAGCAAAGTCTCCCGTCTGCTGATTTGACCAGCATGCCAGCGATGATGGATAATTTTTCATCCATCATCGCTGTGTGTGTGTGTGTGTACACCGCGCGTGCTTTCAACTTGCGGACCGCCTCTGCGCCTCCCCTTCTCCTGCCCCTGCTCCTTCCCCCTGCTCTGTGTTGTTATGAGCAGGGAGAAGCCACACATTACCGGCCGCTAGGGTTGCCACCTCATCCCTTTAATCCTGGAGACTGTACTGTATTTGGTACTTTATAACAGAAAAAATGGGAAAGGTCACTTATCGGGCGCTTGAAGGAGTTTGATCTGCGCTGTAATCTCCAAAGTCAAATCTTATGGGAACTGAGTTCTCACCAGTCCCATATGCGTTTAAAGATGTAGTCTCTCCAGGGCACATCAGCTGGGCTTTAGTACTGCCAAAGGTCCTGGTCCAACGATTCCTTTCTCTGTCCCATACACAGTCCACCAACGCGTTTCTTCCTCCGCAGAGGACTTTTTCAAGGTGTCCTGCATTACTGCGTATGAGCCCTTTATACAGTATACAGTACCTGGTCTATTCCCGCTTCCTGGCCGGACTCTAATTAATTGTGTAGAACTACGTGTCCCATAGTCCTTTGCGAGGAACAGCGGGACTTCCTGTTTGCCGCTGCCGGCTTACAGGGTAGTCTTGGCAACCCTGACGCTCAGACGCAGCAGAGCGCAGGGTGCGTGTTCACGTCACTCCCGATCCGGCACTCTTATACTGTAGATCCTTTATATCGTGGGCTGTTTGTAGACGTTTGTGTAATGTCGTAACGTCACTTCCGGTTTCGTCTGAAGTGACTACAGCTCACAGGATTCCTCTCACAAAGTGCCGTGATTCCGGGCAGTGTATTTGGTACAGTACTTGTCTATTATCACGGCGCCCATCGCATCGCATACCACTAATTAAGGGAAGGCAACCCTACCGGCTGCACGTCCGGCCCCAACTTCACTCCTGCCTGCCCGGCTGCCAGCCAGTCGACTTGTTGCCGAAGTACCAAAATTTCCATTACTGGTCAGTATTTACGGTACATTACTGTATCTTGTCTCCACAGTTCCTGAGACTAAACATGTCGCCAAAAATCACCAAAGAAATGAGCCAGATCATCGTCAAGATGAAGCAAGATAACAAGACAACACGAGAGATCCAGGCTTGGCTGAAAGAAAGTGGTACTGAAGTTCATTTACAGACTGTGCGCAATCATGCTTCTATGAGGATGCGCCCCAGATACAGAACTCCTTCTCACTGCACATTGTAAGTACAGTACTCTATACAGTATTAGCAGATTCTATAATTACTGTACTGTACTGTACATTACTACTGTATACTGTACTGTACCAGGCGGCTTCAAGCTGTGGCCCTCCAGCCGTTGTGAAACTACTGTACAATTGCCATCATGCTGTGCCATCGATTTGCTATTAGAGAAAGATACTGTAAAGTACAATTACAGTGTGGCAAGGCATGCCTGGATGTGTAGTTTCACAACAGCTGGAGGTCCACAGTTTGGACATGCCTGCTGTACTGTACAGTATGCTGTACAATCATTTTTGTCTGTGTTATACTGTACTATAGGAAAGTCCAAAAGATTGTAGAAGAATTAACTTGTGGTGATGATGAGCGTACTGCTGGAAAAATAAAAAACATTCTTCATTCGGACTATGATATGGACGTTTCAGTTTCCAGTGTGAAACGGATGCGAAGAACAATGGGATGGAGATATTGTCGCACAAGGTAATGTAAAATACTGTACTGTACAGTACATCAACCTTAATTTTACAATACTGTATACTGCAAGTCATAAGCATTTAATGTCTCAATGGTCCTAATTTTTTTTTACTTACTGTACCTGTAGGCTGCATCCCATGATAAGAGATGTCAATAAAGAAAAGAGAGTGATACAAGCTCAACAGTGGATTGACAGTGCCGAAAAATTTAATGATGTACTTTTCACAGATGAAACTTCTGTTTCTATGGAGAGGTTCTCAAGAATGTCCTTCCGCAAACCTACCTTTATCTCATTGAAACCACGAGCAAAGTTTCCATTAAAAGTCCACGTATGGGGAGGTATATCTCGCAGGGGTGCTGGACCTATGTTAGTTTTTGAAGGTACTGTACTGTACTGTACATTTCTACTGTACTGTAGTTTTAAACAACTCAGAACCCTGAAATGTGTACATGTTAATGGCATCTTACTGTATCTCTGTAGGGATTATGGATAAGATCTTCTTCCAAGAACAAATAGTCGATCGTGTTTTGGTGCCATTTATCAGAAAATACTATCCATCTGGACACAGAGTATTCCAAGATAATGACCCAAAACATTCTGCTTCTGCAAAATACATGGAAGAGAGAGGAATAATTTGGCAACGCACACCACCAGAGTGAGTATTATTCGAACAGCATTTACTGAACTACAGTACACTACTTATTGTACAGTCGTGATTTTAATACTACTGTACTGTACAGTATGTTAATACAGTAGTACGTACTTAACTTTTGTATGTACTGTACTACGTATACTTTAGGTCACCGGACATGAACCCAATTGAAATGGTCTGGGCACAAATGAAGAAGTTCATCAGGAATGAAGTGAAACCGAAAAATAAACAAGAACTTTTGGATGGGATCAGGACTTTTTGGGAAAAAAAACTGACACGTGTCCAGTGTATTAAGTACATAAACCATCTGGACACCGTCTTGCCTGTCGTCATTGAGCGAAATGGGCATGCAACTGCTATGTAGATTCTCCAGTACTGTATAATACAGTATAAAGTACTGTACCTGTAAAACTGAACCCCTCGCAGCAGTCTCTTACAGTACAGTATACTGTACTGTACAGTACAGTACCTCTCCTTTTACTCGCTGTCCACCTCACAACTTACTGTATTTCCCTCCCTTCAATGTTTACTTGACATGTACTACACATTGCAGTTTGCTTGGGTCAGAGAACAAGGAAGAACCACTGGCCTGAAAAAAGTAAGTTTACAGTATGATCTTACTGTACAACACTCTTACAGATTGTCATGTGTACTGTATCTCTCCCTCGCTATTATTTTTTCTACTCTACCATGAGCAAAATCAAGCGTGTTTGGGCCAGAGAACAAAGGACAGGCAATGAAATGGAAAAAAAGTAAGTTTATGATCTTACTGTACATTATCTCTCTCCCTCTCTCCCATCCCCTTCCCCTGCCAACATGTCCCCCCCCCCCCCGAAACCCTTGTGACCATTCAGTACTAACGCTATTCTTTTTTCTTCTCCCCTTACTGTATCCACCACATGCCACTCTACCATGAGCAAAATCAAGCGAGTTTGGGACAGAGAACAAAGGACTGGCAATGAAATGGAAAAAAAGTACGTTTATGATCTTACTGTACATTACTGTATCTCTCTCCCTCTCTCCCATCCCCTTCCCCTGCCAACATGTGTCTCCCCCCCCCCAAACCCTTGTGACCATTCAGTACTAACGCTATTCTTTTTTCTTCTCCCCTTACTGTATCCACCACATGCCACTCTACCATGAGCAAAATCAAGCGAGTTTGGGACAGAGAGCAAAGGACAGGCAATGAAATGGAAAAAAAGTACGTTTATGGGGCGAGATTTATTGTGTTTACCGTTTTTCCGAAAATGCGATTTTTGCTCAAATCGCCCTTTATCGCCGTTTTTTAAAATCGCTTTTTTTTCCAGAACTAGAATATTTAATGAGGTGTGTATTCCGGCATGAAAAGTGCGAGAAAGTGCGATGTACAGTAGGGCGATTTTCGGGATGAGAATTGCGATTTTTTAGTCATGAAAAGTTGCAATTTTTTGGAAATGTGCGATTTTGTGATTGAAAAAAAAAAAAAAATTGGCGTGAGGTCCCCCCTCCTGTACATAACCAGCCCCGGGCTCATTGAGCCGGACCTGGTTCCAAAAATACGGGGGACAAAAAGCGTAGGGGTCCCCCATATTTCTGAAACCAGCCCGGGACTCTTGGACCGGTCCTGGTTCCAAAAATACGAGGGACAAAAAATCTGGTGGTTCCCCCGTATTTTGAAACCAGCACCGGGCTCCAACAGCCCGCAGTGTCATGCCACAGCCGGGGGACACTTTTTACACAAGGTCCCCCGGCCGCACCATGAGCACCGTGGCTGGTCAGCCTTGGACGGGGTACCTGGAGGAGTGGGGACCCCCCCAATAAAGGGGTCCCCCCCCCCAGCCTTCACCCGTCCAGGGCTGAAGCCCGGGGCTGTCACCGGCGTCCCTGGCCATTGGACGCCGGCCTGATAGGGTTAAATTGTCATTCCTAGCATTGCTTAATACAGGAGAACTGCAAGTGCCAGCAGACCTCCCCAAGCAGGCTGGGACTTGGGGAACCACAAGTCCCAGCATGCGGGGCATTAATAGGCCCACTGGGACTAGTAGCCCACCTGTAAAAAGAATGTTAAAATAAAGCACGCGAATGCGAATTCCGGAGTTAAAAATAATCGCACTTTTAGAAAATTGCGATTTACAGTATGCCGCAAATCGCCACCCATTAAAAAAATGGATTTGGGAAAACAATGAAAAAACGGCCGTTTTGGCGATAAAAATCGCCAAAAACCCACCATCGATCTCTAATACTGTAAATGTCACCCATGATCTTACTGTACATTACTGTATCTCTCTCCCTCTATCCCCTCCTCTTCCCCTGCCAACATGTGTCTCCCCCCCCCCCTGAAATCCTTGTGACCATTCAGTACTAACGCTATTCTTTTTTTCTTCTCTCCCCATACCACTCTACCATGAGCAAAATCAAGCGTGTTTGGGACAAAAGAGACACCCACTGCCTTGGAAAAAGCTTTCTTGTCACCTACTGTAAAATACTGTACTTTACTTAAAATACTGTGTTAGGACTGATTGAATTACTGTACTTTTTTATTATTATACAGTATTCTACGTTAAGTCCCCAGACAAACTGCAAACCATCTGTACAGGGTCTTGCCTGACGTCATTGAATGAAATGTAATGTAATGTACATTACATGCATACTGTAAATAACACTTCTCATGCACTGTATTGTACTGTACTGTATGTTTTAAGAAAAATGAAGTGCTGTAATGTACTGTACAATATTTTTGGTCAATTCTGTGTTTTGTCAATAAAGTACCGGTAGTCCTTGCAGGTGCTGAAGTACTGTAGCAGGCAGCGGCGGAGAGTTGAGTGCAGTGGTGGGTGTCAGGGTAGCGGCACTGCGGAGGTAGTAGGCGGCTTTGCGGCTGTGAGGGGAGTTGTAGCTTGGAGGTCGCGGCTGGAGAGGGTAGCAGGCATTGTGCGCACTCTGCAGAAGTGTGTCAGTGAGTAATGAGTACACCTGTGTGTCTGTGCTGTGACCTGGGAAGTGTGTCAGGGGGTGCGGGTGCATATACTGTAGTACAGTATTTGGCTTTTGTGTGTTTGTGTGTGTGTGTATAATGCTGGGGGGGGCGGGGTTCATTGGGGAGAGAGTGTGAGAGAGAGAGACAGTGGGAGAGAGAGCAGGGGATACAGATGCACAAATATTAAGTACTGTAGCACTGAAATGTACAGTATTAAGGTGGACCGCAGCAGGAATCTCCGATCCCTGCTGCGATCCCCCCCTGCAGCACCGCCGGCCGCATCCCCCATAGGTTTCTATGGGGGATGCGAAGCTGCCCGATGTATCAGCCCCCCTTTCGTAGCCCTGTCCCTGCGCACAGCAGGTGATACAGTACATCCCGGTGATACTGTATGATCGCATTTTACAATGCGATCCTGGAGGTACTGTAATATTCCGCCCAGATCGCATTGTAAATGCAATCAATGATAAATGGGGGCCATAGAGAGACAGTGGGAGAGAGAACAGGGGATACAGTAGGTGTACAGTGTGAGAGAGAGCAGGGGATAGATGCACAGTGTGAGAGAGAGCAGGGTATACTGTAGATGCACAGTGTGAGAGAGAGCAGGGGAGTGGGAGTACCTGTGTCTGTTGTGTTCCGCAGTTACTGTAGCTGCTAGGTATAGAGCCAGCCTTCTTCTTTGTGCTGCCAATGGAACCCGGGAGGAAGAAGATGACCACGGGAGAGGTGAAGGGGGAGGGTGCTTCCAGTGGAGCGTGAGCTTCAGCAGCCGGGGGGAGAGAGCAGCGTTGCCGCTGCTGCAGGTCGGCAGAGCCCATGCTCTGGGATGTGTGGCTGCGTGGAAGACCAGCGGGGATTAGTGCAGAGGCTGTCCGGCAGCGTGAAGGAGACCAGGGGAGATTAGAGAGAGCGAGGGCTGCCTAGGCATGAGGGAATATAAGAGTCGGTGCAGTTTGAGATGGTATGACAAAGATAGAAATCAGAGTGTCACTTACCCATAGAAGTGCTGTTGAGATGGGGTAGCCAATCAGGTGTAGAAGGGGTGGTAGCTTAGGTGGAGGTATATAAGAGGTAGTCAGATGATCCATCGTCCTCTTGAGTCTGGATTTTCTTCAGGATCAGGGACAGTCGACCTGCAGGGAAAGAAATAGGAAGCTAAGTATTTTTTGGCATTTATATTCTCCTGCTTTGTTAATAAAGTCAGCCATGCGCCGATCACAGCGTCAGGCACCCCCTCCCCGCTGGCTCGCCGAGTCAGCGCGGCCCCTGTCTGCCGCAGCAGCAAGGGGCACCTCCCGCGAGTTGCGGCCTAGCGCCGGCTCATTGGTAGTACAGCGGGACCCTACCCGCTCCCCTTCCCCTGCAGCCGCGGCTGCATCTACTTCCTCACAGTCAGCGGCGAGCGTCTATGGCGGCTCCCCGCCTGGCTCGCCGCTGGATCTCACCCTGGTCCGGACACAGACGCCGGGCGGGGCGCGGGGTGTGCACATGGTTGCACAGCCTCCCGTCCCCGCGCCCCCGCCCGCAACCCCTCGCGCGAGCAGCGCGGAATTGTTCCCCTCCATGCTCGCGGCGGGCTATGAGCCGCGAGCGGGGTCAGGGGGTCACCGCACGCCGCGTAGGAGCTCCACTCCGGCGGCTTCCCTTCACCCCTCCACTCCGGGGTCTGAGTCTGGCTGGCCCCTGATACATGGGGGAGCCAGGACGCCCAGGCACGAGGGAGGGCAGGATACAAGCACTGGGGGCCTCAGAGCCTCTCACAGTGCTCTGGCGCCACCTGCTGGGCACATGGGGTCCATGCTAGCACAAGGTCCCATTAGTTTTCATATAGGGGGTTTAGCACATGGCCAGGGCTCCCCATCCTCCGGGGCTCCCCTGTTGGGGCCCATGCAGCAGCTCCACCAGCTGCCACCCCCTGGGCAAGGGGGGCCATGGCCCCCAGCCCATGGGACTGCACACGGCGGGGACGCACCACAGGGGCCATACCCCGGGTCACTTTCCCGTTTCCCACCGGTTTTTCCGCCGGGGGGACAACAGTTTGCTCCCCAATGGCCCTACCCGCCGCAGTCGGCCCAGGGCCCCGGCACTCAGCAGGCCTTCCAGCCGCATTGGGGGTACCCCCAAGCGACGGGCCCAGGTCCACAATTTTTCCAGGGCCACGGTACGGCGGGGCATTACCCCACCTACTTTGGCCAGGGTTGGCCAGGCCAACAACAATTCCCCCCGCAGTACCCGCCAGGCCCATACGGTAATTTCACACAGGGTTTCTCATACCAGGCCCAGGCGGCGGGCAGCGCCACCGTTACGTCCGCCGTGGTCGCCCAGCACAGTAGGGGGGAGTATTGCCCAGTGTCACAGATGCCTCACTAACCCTTTTTGCTTCTCCCGAGGTGTCGGCCGTCCAGCAGACTGCGGTGCCAGAGGCAGCACGTTCCTCCAGAGATGGAGTCCTTGAAGCCGAACAAGAACGGCGAACGACACGCACGACGCCGGCTTCCGCAGCTGAAGCAACATCGGCACCCTCAGGAGCCACTGCAAGAACATCTCAGGCTGCCGGGTCCCTTGGGGCAGACGACATACCGGGTGATGGTGAGCATGATGATGACAATGCTGATTCTGATTGTTCCACATCTGGCCAGTCATCTGGTAGCAGTGACGGGTCAGATACCGGTAGGCGCCCCCGTAAACTAGCCCGGTTAGTTGCGCGTGCAGTGGCTAAAAAGGTGGGTGGTAGCAAGCAGGCCCCTAAGGCTAAACCCGCAGAGAAAACACAGCCCCCCACTGACATGGTGCACTGCAGCAATACAGCGGTAGTCCGCGGCTTGCGCAGGGGCATAAAAGGCAAAATAGCCAAGGGGAAATTCGTGGACGTCTTCATGTTGACGACCGAAATGAAGGAGGAACACGAAAAGGCCAGGAAAGCTGCTGGGGCAGGGGAAAACCCTTACAGGAGCTTTCATAACTGGCTAAAGGGTTTCCTCATTTTTGGGTCGTGTTACCTCGATACCAGGCCTGAGGAACACAGCAATGTCCTTAGGTACATTTATTTAGTGAACGAGACGTTCATAGCTTACAAGGGCTCGGCGTGGAGGGACTATGACGACAAGTTTCGTCTGACCCACGACGGCACCCGAGTAATGCCCATGGGCCTTAAGCACGTGGAAATCTGGTTAGAGGTCATTGGGAAGGGCCACGCAGGGGCAGAGGCAACACACAAGAAGCCCTTTCTTGGGGGGAAGAAGGCGGCCAAACCCGCCGCCAAAGGCAGGTGTTTTGCATTCAATGACTCCAAGTGCGACAGGGGTGCGAAATGCCGTTTTCGCCACGAATGCCGCAATTGTGGAGCCAACCACCCGGCCAAGTCCTGTAAGTCAGGCACGGGGGGCGAGCACAGCGCTGGCGCTAAGTAAAGCCCCCTCCCCCATAGTCATAGAGCAGCTAGAGCTGCTGTTGCGATCCTACCCGAATAGGGAGGATGCCTCATTTTTGTTAAACGGTTTTCGTTACGGTTTTAGCTTGCCAATCCCAGAGGATGTCAGGGTAGTGTCCCACAGGAACCTTAAATCTGCAATGGAGTTCCCCGAGGTGGTGAGACAGAAAGTACGAGCCGAAGTGGCGTTGGGCAGAATGGTTGGCCCATTCGCTTCTGACCCGGTGCGTGACTTGTGCTTCTCGCCGTTAGGCGTGGTGCCCAAGAAAGCTCCGGGGAAATATCGACTTATACAACATCTGTCTCACCCCCATGGGGCATCCATTAACGATGCCATCCCCGATGCGTTGTGCAGCGTCAAGTACCAGCTATTTGATGAGGTGCTGGCATTAGTTCGGGGGTTCGGCAGGGGCGCCCTGATGGCAAAGCTGGACATTGAGTCCGCTTTCCGACTCCTACCGTTACACCCTAAATCCTTTAGATTTATGGGTTTCCGTTTAGACGGGGGGATTTTCCTCGATAAATGTCTGCCCATGGGTTGCTCCGTCTCCTGCTCATACTTTGAGAAATTCAGCACTTTCCTACATTGGTGCGTCCAGGAAACCTCAGGGTGCCCCGGGGTGGCACATTACCTGGATGATTTTCTCTTTGTGGGACCTGGAGGCGGAGACACTTGCGCTTTTGTGTTGTCCGAGGCGATTCGGGTGTTCCAAACCCTTGGGGTGCCCATCGCGGCGGACAAGACGGAGGGGCCCACATGCGTGATTTCGTATCTCGGCATCGAGATCGATACAGCGGCCGGCTGTTGTCGCCTCCCGGCGGACAAAGTCGACAAATTGCTGGGGCTCCTAAGGGAATGCTTGCCGCGTAAAAAAGCGCAACTACGGCAGGTACAGTCACTCCTGGGCTCCCTTAATTTCGCATGCAGGGTCATACCGATGGGCAGGGTGTTTTGCCGCAAGTTGGAGAGGGCCACAGCAGGGACACGGGACCCACACCACATGGTCAGGTTGTCCAGGGAAATCAGAGACGACATGGTCGTCTGGGCATCATTCCTGGTGAACTTTAACCGGGAACTGCTCTGGCCCTCTGAACCGGCGCCAAACGCCAGGCTTCAGCTATTCACAGACGCTGCGGGGTCCACAGGTTTCGGGGCATTTTTCCAGGGGGAGTGGTGCGCCGCACCATGGCCTCAGTCATGGGTCGACAGAGGTTTCACTGCCAACTTACTCTTATTGGAACTCTTTCCAATAATAGTGGCAGTGGGGTTATGGGCACAGAGGTTAGCGAACCAGACAATTGTGTTCTGGTGCGATAACCTGGGTGTGGTACACGCTATTAACAACCAGCGCACCTCGTCACCCCAAGCCCTACGTCTGTTGCGGCATTTAGTGCTCCACTGCCTGCAGCATAACATACATTTCATGGCGCGTCACGTCCCGGGGGTAGATAACTGTATAGCTGATGCGTTGTCGCGGTTCAACTTTGCAAAGTTTCGCGAGTTGGCACCCAACGCATCCCCCCTTGGGCTTACTTGTCCATGTTCTGTGTGGCAGATTGTAGAGCAGACATGATGGGTCTAGCATTGCGATCCCTGGCCCCCTCCACCCGTAGGGCGTACGCTGCGGCACAGCAAGACTGGGAGGCGTTTCAGGAGTCCCCGGCGAACAGCGGTAAGTCGGTCGATGACCGTTTGCTGGAGTTCGTATGGGGCCATTACAAAGCTGGCAGGTCTAAATCCGCCATGTCATCGGCCCTAGCGGGGATATCCTTCCACGCCAAATTGCTCGGGGTGCGTGATCCCACCAAGTCCTTTGTGTTGACTAAGGCCTTGCGTGGTTGGGCTAAAGAACGCCCTGTGGCAGCGGATTCGCGCAAGCCAATCGACCCGCGTATGCTCAGGCAGTTAATTAACTGCGTGCAGAGCGTGGCGGACAGCGCAGAGGAGGCGTCGCTCTTTCGAGCGGCGTTCTCATTTGCGTTCTTTGGGGCCTTCAGGGTGAGCGAGCTTGTAGCGGCCAATAAGAGTGCCACTGATTCCGGTTTGCGGTATGAAGACATGGTCTTCCAGGAAGGTTTAGTCCTTTGCAAAATCCGCCGGTCCAAGACCGATCAGTTGGGCAAGGGCCGCTGGGTCACCCTGAGGTCCCAGACAGAAGAGGACATATGCCCTGTGCGCCTTGCCGCGGCATATTTGCCTCTGAGGCCAGCATCACCGGCACAGTTCTTCGCGCACGCTGATGCATCACCCTTGACGCGCTTTCAATTCACTGCTGTGTTTAAGCGCTGTGTGGCTGCGTTGGGTTTGGAGGTCGCCGACTACGGGACGCATTCGTTCCGTATTGGTGCGGCCACCAACGCAGCAGCGGAGGGCCTTCCAGTGAATGCCATTCAGCAACTCGGCCGCTGGAAGTCTTCCGCTTATAAATCTTATATACGTTTAGATAAGGTTTAGCATGCGCCTTCGGCGCTGGATCCAAAAACTATGTTTACAATCGGTTTTGTAACGGCAGCGTTACGGAATCGACGGTGTGAAGGGAATTTTTTACTTTTTCCTCCGATAGTGGGCTAATTACAATTGGCTTCCCCCCCCTCAAGTCCACCGGAGGTTTTTTAAGGTTTTCCCCTTCACTTGGATTCTAGTGTACTAATTCATGTTGTGCATTATATGTCTAACCCTACGTTGTGCATTATACAGTTTAAGTTTGAATGCTAACCGGTGAGGGTTTTCTTTTTCAGCCCTTCCCCCCCCTTCAACGACTCATGCCACTGTCTGGTTCGTCGGGCATTCATACATTTTCTGGGCATCCAACCATCAGTTAGCTGTCAGGGCCCGGGCAGAGCTAGGGGCGAAGGCAGTACATTGGTTTGGTGTCAGGGGTCTCCGGTGGGATGGTCTTTTACCATTATTGTCTGATAAAGAGCGTCGCTGGGGTCGCCCGGATGTGTTGGTGATACACCTAGGAGGTAACGACTTAGGCCGGGGAACCAGCATAGGCCTTATTTTGAGGATCGAGGCTGATCTTAAGACTCTGGTAGGCCTTTGGCCTGGATTGCGGATAGTTTGGTCCGACATAGTGCCTCGTTTCAACTGGAGAGGCTGCTGGAACCCCAAGTCATTAGAGAAGATCAGACGTAAGGTCAACTTTGCGGTCTCCAAAGCGGTCACCTCCATGGGAGGCACAGCGGTTAGACACCCCTCTTTAGCACTGGAGACCCCATCCTTCTACAGAAGGGATGGTGTACACTTGTCGGAATCAGGCATGGCTGTTCTACTTCAGGACTTGTTTCAGTTGTTGTAGATAGGGGATTAGGTTTTGTTACTCTGGTTGACTTAGTTATTGATTGGTTTGGCGGGCTTGGGTTCTACAGTAATTGTCTTTAAGTGGCAATTTTTGAACCCAGCTTTGGCGGGAGTGCGCTCTCGATCAGCAGTCCAGTTTGAAGTACAGGTGGTCACTGTGAGGTATTGCCACCCTCTGCCAGGAAGGCTGGTGAGTTCTGCCCCCGAGGGGGGACGCAGGACACTTTTAGAACTGTCCTCATTAGGCCCTAGGAGGGGCGGCAAGACAGTCACAGCGCAGGCTGGCTTTGAATTCAATGGGGGCGGTTTCTTCGCCCCAGTTACAAGTTGGGGCGTTGCAGTCGCCGCCATTGCTAACTTTATGACTGGCTGGTTGTCAAGCGCTCTCTAGGCCATCCCTTTCAATAGGGTCATACCACAATAAATACCCTTTACCTTTTTAAACTTATGCAGTGGTTGTCCGTGTCGTTATTTCAGGTCACGTGTCCGTGTGAGTTATTTCAGGTCATGTGTCCGTGTGATTTACTGCTAGGGGTAATCAAGGTTTAAGTTGAAAGAAAAGGTTCATCTCAATAATGCATTAGACGCCTTAGAGAGAGCGAGGGCTGCCTAGGCATGAGGGAATATAAGAGTCGGTGCAGTTTGAGATGGTATGACAAAGATAGAAATCAGAGTGTCACTTACCCATAGAAGTGCTGTTGAGATGGGGTAGCCAATCAGGTGTAGAAGGGGTGGTAGCTTAGGTGGAGGTATATAAGAGGTAGTCAGATGATCCATCGTCCTCTTGAGTCTGGATTCCCACCCTCCCTCCCTTGTGCTAACCTACCACATGGCCTTTGGCCTTCACCCAAATTTGGCTCTCATCAATTCTAATTTAATTGGCGGGAGTGCGCTCTCGATCAGCAGTCCAGTTTGAAGTACAGGTGGTCACTGTGAGGTATTGCCACCCTCTGCCAGGAAGGCTGGTGAGTTCTGCCCCCGAGGGGGGACGCAGGACACTTTTAGAACTGTCCTCATTAGGCCCTAGGAGGGGCGGCAAGACAGTCACAGCGCAGGCTGGCTTTGAATTCAATGGGGGCGGTTTCTTCGCCCCAGTTACAAGTTGGGGCGTTGCAGTCGCCGCCATTGCTAACTTTATGACTGGCTGGTTGTCAAGCGCTCTCTAGGCCATCCCTTTCAATAGGGTCATACCACAATAAATACCCTTTACCTTTTTAAACTTATGCAGTGGTTGTCCGTGTCGTTATTTCAGGTCACGTGTCCGTGTGAGTTATTTCAGGTCATGTGTCCGTGTGATTTACTGCTAGGGGTAATCAAGGTTTAAGTTGAAAGAAAAGGTTCATCTCAATAATGCATTAGACGCCTTATTGTGTTGGCTGTCCGGCTCCTGCTCACCTTGTAATTCACCGCAGTAATTCCATTAAGGGGGGGTGGGGGGGTGGGTAGAATGGGACTTGTTTTATAACTTCCCTGTCTCCAAATCTCTGCTGCTTTGCATGACCCCCACTGTGCCAGTGCCGGGGAGATGGCAAGTGACATGCTGCGCGCTGGGGTCGGCCGGCTGGCGAGCCAGGGATTGCCCTGGTGGCTCCGTTTCCATGGGCGGGGTGATCAACCCCCCAAAAAAAAGTAGTCTACTACTAAGATGGATAGTAACACAAATAAATAACACTGCACATTTAAAACAAAATTAATTATTTATATATTTTTAACAATATATTCAAACAGTTTATTTTGTGCCCCAATGAGTCTCCCGATTTCACTTCGTATGGCATCTGTGAAAATAAAAAAAAATGAACAGTTTTAGAACAATAATACAAGTTGAGTACTTTACAGTAAACATTATTACAGTGTTTATAAGCTCCTGCATTCAGCAAGGCACAAAAAGGCCAAGAGGAATCATGACTGGCAGATGGCCTGACGTCATGATGTTGCCAAGCAGAGGCTAAAGGCCCCCATACACTATGAGATTTATCTTACCTGTAAAATTGCATCTGATTTCCCTTGAATTTCCCCGGCTGCTTCCCAGGAGGCCTACATACTGTACAATTTGACACTAGATGTGCCATTCTTTACTGTACAGTACATCCAATTTGCGTCAGATAAATCATACTGTATGTGATTTATCTGATGTAAATTTGGATGTGCCACTGAGACAATGCAGGTTAGCACCTAGCACACTGGCTAAAGCGTCTATGGGACATTGCAGGCTGGCACCAAGCACACTGGCTAAAGGCCCCCATACTGTACATTAGACCGACTTGTCCTAAGGACAATTCGGACCCAATTCTCCTGCGAGCTTCCCGGCAGCTCCCCGGGAGGCTCACAAACAATTTGGCCCTTGATGTGCAATTACAAAACCGGGGAGCTGCAGGGCGGTGAGGAGCAGTGGGGCGGGCAGCAGCGGTGCCGGTGAGGAGCAGGCATGGGGCAGCAGCGGTTCCTGTGAGGAGCAGTGGGGGTGGGCTGCGGCGGATCTCAAATGATCATCAGTGTGCACCGCCGCAGCGGCGGCTATTACAACTTTAAAATAATGTGTCGAATGACTGTCCAGCTTTTGATTGGCTGAGATAGAGCACTCTTAGCCAATCAGCGGCCTCCCTCTGGCGGCAGCTTATTGGCTGAGAGTGCTCTATCTCAGCCAATCAGAAGACGGACAGTCAATGGACACATTATTTTAAAGTTGTAATTGCCGCTGCTGCCTGCCCCCTGCACACAGCACACTGATGATCACCGCCGTGGCCGCACTGCTTCCCCACCGGCACACACACACCCCCCCGCCCCTTAAAGCGTCCCTGGGACAATGCAGACTGGCACCTAGCACACTGGGTACAGAGGGGCAGATGTATTAAAGATCGATATGAGGGAGAAGGGGTATCAGCGCACGTTACTGTATGTGCACTGATACCACATCTCCCCAATGTATTAAGGAGCCAGCATGCAGTAAATGACAGGGGCACTATGCGCCTCTGTCCATATCGGCGCTGCTATCTAAATGATAGCAGGCCAAATGTATGAACGGTCAGCACTGCTGACCATTCAGCCCGCTGCTGGTTTTGCGCCAGCAGCAGGCTGGCGTAGCCCTATCTCAACAGCAGGGACAGCGCTGTCCCTACTGTTGGCTCTGTGCTACAGTATGCTGGGGATCTTGCAATTAAAAAAAAAGGTTTAAAAATACCTGTACTGTACTGTAAGTTACAGTATTAAGAAGTACAAAACTGTACTGTACCTTGTTGGTCTTCGTCCTCAGATGGTGCAGGAGTTGCTGTAAAAAAAAAAAAAGCACTGTCAGTTTACTACTAGTTTAAAACTAAACTTCTAATCTTCCATCCCCCGAACATACTACAGTACCCTTTTTCCCACTATCTCCATCAGCATTGGTGAAACCGAGATCACCTCCACCGACCAAACGCGCGGCCTTGGTGTCATCATTGACTCCTCCCTCTCTTTCACCCCCCACATTCGTGCTCTCTCACAGTCTTGCCGTTTTAACCTACGCAACATCTCACGCATCAGACCATTCCTCTCCACTGACACCACCAAAATTCTCATTCACTCTCTTGTCATCTCCCGCCTTGACTACTGCAACATCCTTCTCTCTGGGTTACCTCGAACACGCCTTGCACCACTCCAATCCATTATTAACGCTGCTGCTAGGCTCATCTTCCTCTCCCACCACTCTACCTCTGCCTCCTGGAACAACCTCCCGCCACCTACTGTATCAGGCTTTCTGATTCCCTTACCTCCTTCAAGAGCTCCCTCAAAACCCACTTTTTTCGACTAGCCTATCCCTCCTCCTAACCTCTTTTGATCCTCCTATCATGCCTCCGTTCCCATCTGTTCCTACAGTACTTACAGTACAGTATCCTATTGTTTTTCGTTCGTCCTCCTTTTACTGTAGTCTGTTAACTCTTATGAGTAGGGCCCTCCTTCCTCACGTACTCACCCTACCTCTTTACCTCACCTGTGCTCCTCTCCTGTTGTTCCCTTCATCTACTGTACTGTACTGTACTTCATTTCAACACCTACAGTACTTCTGAACTGATGCTGATTTTAGTTCTACCAGCTACAGTATACTGTACCCCTATTTACAGTATGCTGTAATTTTCAACACACCCTGTACAGTACGTTACCTTGTAATTTGTTTTTTTGTTTGCTACAGTACTGTATGTACGGCGCTGTGGACACTTTGTGGCGCCCAGGGGCGCTGGAACGTTTTTAGGTTGGGGGGCAAGATATAATCTCATTTTGGCGCACCCTAAATTGCTATACAGTATGTTACCCCCGGGCACTATACACACTGGCAGCGGCATATACACGTGGGCATATACTGTATGCATGGGCATTATACACAGGGCAGCGGCATATATGCGTGGGCATTATACACTAGGCAGCGGCATTTACGCATGGGCATTATACACAGGGCAGCGGCATATACACGTGGGCATTATACACCGGGCAGCGGCATATACATGTGGCCAGAGACACCAGGACTGACATTAATCCAGGGGTTGTCATTTACTCGTAAAAAGTGGAAAAAGTGGCACTGTCACCCCCAAACAGATTTATGTGATTATGTCTGATTATGATAATCAGACATAATTACATAAACCTGTTTGGTTGTGAATCCAGGGGTAAATGACAACCCCTGGATCCAGGAGTCACTGGGGAAGGGAGGGTGAGAGGAGCAGCATTTACTTTTAAGTTTTAGTTGTGGCAGCACAGCGTGATGGCTGCTGCTGCGGCTGTTGTAGGATGCTCCCGCGGCTCCCGCCCATGCACTGATCCACGCGACCAGTCTCCCTCCCTACGGCCCGCATCACGCCCGCCAATCACTGTGGACGCATCACATCCACAGCCACTGTGATTGGCGGGCGCTGGTTCTCAACATCTCCCCGCAGAAGTCATCCATGTGGGCGGGCGGCTGCGAATAGGAATCGGATTCTTGCTGAGGCGCTAAAGCAGCTGTGCGGGCGGGCGGCTGCGATTAATCAGTAATATAGGCGGACGGGCGGGAGGCTGGATCAAGCTTAATCAGCCCACCGCCCGCCCGCCTATATTACTGATTAATCAGCCGCCCGCACAGCTGCTTTAGCGCCTCAGTAATTTTGGGGGGGGCAAGCTGCCCCCTCGCCCCCCCCTTCCGGCGCCACTGGTGGCGCCTAATAAATAAACGTACTGCTACTACTACTACTTACATGGTTGGGGAGGAGTTTGTTCGTACTGCCAAGGTAGCCAAGGGGAATGCACTGTGGAAAAAGAAATGTTTGATCATTTTCTGTAACAATAGTAATACAGTACAGCATATTGTACAGTACATACGGTACATTACTGTACAGTACAGTACAAATACTTTACTGTACAGTACTGAACAATAGTGTCTCATACTGCAGCACATACAGTACTGTACACTAGTGTACTGTACAGTACTGTATGAACACCAATAAAGTCATAAGAATTGTCATAGTGGAGCACAACTTTCTGTGTACAGTAATGTACAGATGGAGCAGCTCCCATTTCAGCTGCTCCTGGAGACAGAATCTCAGGACAGCTATCCATACTGTAGGCCAGTATTCAATGCAGCAGAAGCAGTTGCAGCAGTGAGTGTTGATGAATGAAGGCATTACACAAGTCAGGGGGCATTGTGCATTAGGTGATGGGGGGGGGGGGGGGGTTGAATGCATACTGTAATTACTGTAGGCACTAAAGGGGGGCATTCTTCATACAGTATGGGTCATTCTGTACAGTATACAGAATGGCAATATTGAGGGAATTTTGTAGTGCACAGGTACAGTACAGTACTGTATATGGCTTTACAGGTGGACTCCACAACTCCCTCAATGCTCCACACCATTACTCCCACCTTCCCTCCCTGCTCCACACTACTACTCCTACCCTCCCTCCCTCCCTGCTCCGCACTATTACTCCCACCCTCCCTCCTGCTCTGCATTATTACTCCCTCCCTCCCTCCCTTCTCCACACTATTACTCCCCCCCTGCTCCACACCACTACTATGCTTGATGGGGAAGGGGCCCCAGAGAGATCAATTTATGGGGCCCCAGGATTGCTGTTGCTGGCCATGAATACAGTACTTACACCCTGGGGGAGTTCTGCTGGATGCAGGAGGAAGCGCTGCTGCCACCTCGCTTTCTTCCTCCGAGCGGCAGGAACAGTAGCTCCAATTTTCCTGGGGCTCCGGGGATGAACAGCTCCAGGTGTCCATACTGCAGGTGTCCATACTGTCCTCGTTTGGCACCTCTGGGTATTGCAGGTCTGTAAAAAAAATTGCACCAAAATTTGAGCTTGCTGATACAGTACAGTATACTGTAATACAATAGGTAACAATAAAGTCTTGAGCGTAGAGGATACTGTATGCTGTACAGTAGAGAGGGGTGAAGAGAGACAGAGTGCCTAATTCAGAGGTGAGCACAAGCAGACACACTTGTACAGTATTTCTGCGCATGTGTAAGAGGGCATGGAAGGGAGGTGGGGTATATTAGCAGCACTTGCCTCCATAATATACTGTACTGTACTGTACTGTACTGGTAGAGATACAGTACCAGTGTTGCAAGTAAGGGGGTACGGCGTGGTACGGAGAAATATGTTGCAGGTACGCAGTACCACTTATTCCCTGACCCACTGTCAATTCTATTTTTATTGTAAGTCTAAATATAATGCATCCGCAGCCCGCCCACCCAGTGTTATGATTGGTGCTGTATGCAGCTACTGGCTACTGCTGATTTAGCCTGTCACACGGTGCCGACAGCATGAAGAGCAGGCTCCACAATTGTAAGTACAAGCTGCCCGGCTCTCCCCAAGCAAGAGCCAACCCACCCCCAGTCATTCCGTTTCTCATTCCCTGTCTCCCAATGCCATGCTACTATTGTCATTAATACCCCTTTTACACCAAGTGAGAAACCCAGGTTGGACACAGGTCAGTGTTGGTGTAAAAGGGGCCACCCTGGTCCAGTAACACTGGTTTCCTACCCAGGTCCTGACCGAAGTTAAACACTGGTTGGACCTGGGTCGTGGGTGGTGTAAATGGTCCCACCCCAGGTTCCACAGGGGAGCTCACATGGTTGATGCTGTACTTTTATACCGCTATGTGTCCTTGAGCACTGAATAACATTTTTTGAAAAAATATTTAACAAAATAAACAAACCGACATTTTTCAATGCTACTGTAACTTTTCATGTCTTTTTTATTTTATTTTTTTAATCAATGACGGAAGGTTGACTGGAAGTTTATCAGTCCTAAAATGGACATTTTTTAATGTCATCCAAAGGGAAAAGCAGGGCTGACCCAGGTTCAGTATAAATGACGCAGACCTGGGTCCGACCTGGGACATAGTGCTGTGTAAATGGGGTATAAAGCTGGGTTCAACCCTGGAAACTCCTGTGTACAAAGATCAGGTCTAACCAAGGATTTTGGTTTAAAGTGGGTATACTGTAAGTCACTCCCCTAGCTTTGTGTGACCATGCCCCCTCATGACACATGGCCACGCCCATTTTTGGTGGAAGCTATCAGTACCACCAAGAAAAAAATTCTACTTGCACCACTGTACAATACTGTAACATCTGATGCAGCCCCATAGAGAGAAAAACTAACAAATACTGTAAACAAAAACATGTACTGTACTTACTAGGTGGAGGGCTGATACGGCCTCTCCAGAGCTGTCTGGGAGCTCCCACTTGTTGAGGGGGTTGCTGGGCTGTTGGAAGACATGTCACCGCAATTAGCAAACGGCCAACGGCACGCCAGACACAAGCATTAGATCGACATGGTCTAGGTCGACAGTCAAAAGGTCAACATGGGGTTTTTCACTGTTTTTTTTTATCCGAATGTCGACAAACTGTAGTTTTAAGTGTCCATGCACTCGGCACACTATTTTATTCTCACACAATGCCCCAGTGCAGTGATGGCTAACCTTAACACTCCAGCTGTTGTTGAACTACAGTACACATCCCAGCATGCCCTGCATCAGTTTTAGCATGGCCAAATAGTAAAACTGTAGCAGGGCATGCTGGGATGTGTAGTTCATTAACAGCTGGAGTGTCAAGGTTAGCCATCACTGCCCTAGTGGATATTAGGGCATGAAATACCGCCTGTCGGCTCTTTAAACAGTGAAAAATCCTATGCCGACCTAATGACTTGTTGACCTTGTCCCATGTGGACCTTGCAGTATGTCGACCTAGTGGTGAGGCCCTAATGACTGTCGACCATCTTTAGGTCGACCAACTGAATGCTGCTGCAGGGGCAGAGGACTGGGGGGAGCACATGGGTGATGCTGCACTTTTATACCGCTACAGTATGTGCGCTTCATCACTGAATACTGTATAACTTTTTGACAAAATATTTTGCTAAATAAACCAACCAACATTTTTCAATGCTAACATTTCATGTCTTTTAATTTTTATTTAAATCATCAAGGGAAGGTTGGCTTCAGTTTCTCACAAATACATAAACGACAATACATTAGTGGGGGTTGGTGGTGGAGCTTTACCAGATAGAAATGCTAATGAGTTAGTGTACTTGGAGTGGGGAGGCTAATACTGTAGTGTGATTTTTCCTTTCACAGATACAAGATTCAAATGTAAATGTCCTTTTTAGACAATGCAGTCCAGGTTTATAGCGACCCTTAATCAAATTATCTGTCTGCACTTAACACTACAGAAAGGAGGGTGAACTGGCATCTCTAGTATGCAGCTTTGAAAAGGGGAATCCAGTCATCACATTTGAAGAAAACTTTCAGATTTTCACAAATACAGTATACAGGCCCTTAATCTGATCTAAGCGGTAACGTCCGCATGCGGCCGTTCCGCCGATGTTTTCGATCTGCGCATGTGCAGAGGGCACTCTGCGCATGTGCAGGCGAAATCGCCGCACAATTTTTTTTAACGCCGCAAAGGGGGTGGATAGGGGCGTGAGGGGCTACTTAGCCTCATTTCCCTATGCATACGCCCCGCGTTTCATGGGCGTTCCCATGCAAACGCGGGGCGTACGCATGGTAATGAGGCTGTGACGCATGTGTTGGGGGCGGGCATCTGACATCGCCGGATGTCAGCTGCCCGGCCCCATACATGCTTTTACACGGACAAGTGTCCGTGAGGTCTATGGGTGCGGGAGCTGGTGACGTCACCGGCGCGCGCACACACTCGCGCAATGCATTCCTGGGACCGCTGGAGACCCTGGAGAAGATGCCGGAGGCCTGCTGTTGACGCCCGGGGACTTGGTAAGTATGAAAAGAGGGTTAGGGGTTAAAAAATAAAAAAAAATTCGAATGATTCCAAAAACCACGGTTTTTGGAATCATTCGGATAAGGGATGTCCGGATACCGGATACTCAACCTGTATACTGTACTGTAGTAGCAAACAAAGATGGGTCATAGGAAAGACAGACATTAGGTCTACAAGCATTAGGTCGACCACTGAAGGTTGACATGCATGAAGGTCGACATGACTGAAGGTCAACATGGGTTAGGGAGACATGGTCATTAGGAAAACTAAATTATTAGGTCGACATGGGTATGGTCAACATTCAAAAAGTTCACCATCGAGTTTTTCATTATTGTTGACTGAATGTCGACACAGTCAACATGGACACTAGAAAAGTGCATTGCGTCCCCTCAGCCTCGGCCAACGGCACGCCAACAAAAGACACAAGTTGGAAAGGAAGAAAAAATACACAAACTCAATAAACAAATGACAGGACTTACTCTCAGATGGAGCGGCGCCGCTTGTTGAGGCGGTGGGGGCTGTATCGGCCTGCATTTCCCTCCTCCTCCTCCTCTGAAGTCCTGTGTAAAAATAACATTTACAGTATACTGTAGTGTCCTTTCAAACATTAGTGCATTGGGTCAACACCACTAGGTCGACAGAAAGCAAGGTCGACATGGGTTTAGGTCGACTTTGGTCAAGGTCGACATTTCATTTGGTCAACACACCTATTACAGCATTCCCGCCAGACAATGGGCCTTATTCTGATCGGTGCGGATTTCTCCGCATGCGGTCGTCCCGCCGATGGTTATCGCCTGCACATGTGCAGAGGTCACTCTGCGCATGTGCAGGCGATTTCGCCGCACGTATTCTTTACACGCCGCACAGGGGGCGTAGAGGGGCGTGAGGGGCTACTTAGCCTCATTACCCTATGCATACGCCCCGCGTTTCATGGGCGTTCCCATTATCTGCAAATATTGGGGAAGATGTAGAACCGGCCCTTTGAGGGTGACCAAACTGCTGATGCGGCCCCGGATGAATTTGAGTTTGACACCCCTGCCCTAGTGGATGATACAGTAGGGCATGAAATACAGTTTCGCCTGTCAGCACATGGCGGATTCCAAAAACACTGGAATATACCATGTCGACCTTTTGAATGTTGACATACTGTAATGCTTGTGTCAATTTAATCACATTTCCACCTTGGCCCATGTCGACCTTCCTGCCAGTCGACCTAGTGGGGTCGACCTAATGACTGTAGACCTAAGTTCATTCTGACCGATGTCCCGATTCCCTTTTTTCACAGTAAACCACCCCCACTGTCAACGCCGACCCGAAGCGTGGCGAGCGCAGCGAGCCCACGAGGGGCGGCGTTACGTGTCCAACGACCTTTTCATAACCCCACTATCCACGTCGCCGTGGAGTTCAGAACACAAAGTTTGGCGAGCGCAGCGAGCCACCGAGCCCAGCGAGCACCGGGCGCGAGGGGACACGGATACCTGTACAGATAAATGCTTACCCACGCGGGCTTCTCAGGTGTCCGCGTCCCCTTGCGTTTGTGTCTATCCAATTATCCATACCCGCTATAATAACAGTAAATACTGTACTACAGTACTAATGTACTTTAATTTTGTTAATGTCATGTACTATACAGTACCTCTGCTCAGCTTGGCCCTCAATTTGGCCAGTTTATCTGGCTGTCTCCGAAGCAGGTCACTCCACCTCTTCTGCAGCGAGAGGATACTCCTATCCCTGTGCAGGACTTCCTCTATCTCCTCCTTTGCGCTCCTGTATGCGCTGTGCTTCTCGGCATTACTGGCCAAGGATTTGTCCACATGCCGCAGCAAAATCAGGAGCTCCGCATCACAGAAGTTCCTGTTTCTGTGCGCCATGTTGTCTACAGTATACTGTAATGGTGGCCGCCTTCCACGCATCACATGTCGACACAGGTCACATGTCAAACACAGCAAGTCCCATCATTCCAGTTTTTGTCCCTACATTAGTGTACTACAGTATTTACGGAAGCCCTCCACTAAAAACGGAAATATTCGCAGAACTAATTTGCGCTGTATGAACCTGACCACCATACAACCTTCACTGATTACGGAAACTCTCCACTAAAAACGGAAAAATTCGCAGAACAAATTTGCGCCGTATGAACCTGACCACCATACCTTCACTGATTACGGAAACTCTCCACTAAAAACGGAAAAATTCGCAGAACAAATTTGCGCCGTATAAACCTGACCACCATACATTCACTGATTACGGAAACCCTCCACTAATTCTGGTTATTTTTGCAGGACAAAATACAAAATAAAGTACAGTATGCTGTAGTACAGTATCGTACTGTACAGTATATTGAGTACTACAGTATATCCGGTATACTGTACTACAGTACTAATCGCAGGAATAATACTGTAGCAGCTGCAACGCACAGTTTATTAAATTAAATTAATTTATACAGTATGAGGCCTCCCATATACTGTACTGTACGGTATGAAGACACAATTTTATTAAAGTTAAGAAACTCATTCACTGTATACAGTAGTACTGTATGTCTCCTGGATTGATTACTTTAGCCTACTGACTACCATGTGTACTGCGTTTTGTGTCATGCGCTGGGGAGTGTTCACTTCCAAAATGGATTCTGCTCGGAGGCTGCGTTACAGCTACAGTGAGCTGATCATTTTAGTTAGCTGCCGGGACAAGCCTCTGAGCAGTAACCGGGAGAAGCGCAATGCTTATAAGGATGCGCGCAGGATAATAATGCGCAAGTACTGCCGGCTGCGAAGGATTAGGTCGCTTCAAAGAAAATGGAGCGACCTAGTCACAAGGCAGCCTTTGAAGCTGGAGGCCCTGCGCCGTTCCGTCGCCAGTAAGTACTGTACACTACTCCTGTTACACCCAACGTTAGCAGAACTGGCCAGGAGCTGCATGGCTTATTGAGTCAAGATATACAGTATGAGCATACAGTAGATGTGCGCACATTGAGTGTTAAGGGTGCACAGGCACCCCCTAATGCTGTGCCCAAACCCCCACACTTATTGCTGCTAGTAATACCAGCAATACCTTTTACCAAAGGCTTTTGCTTTTTAGACTTGTATTCCATTAAAACAAGCGCCCATCAATCAATAATGTGTGTTCTGCATTATTAATTGTATTACACCATTGTCATATCACTACATATCTATGTCATCCAGATATGATTTTGACTTTATTTGCATGTACTGTTACACAGAGTAATTAGAAGATTAAAACTGAAATACTGTAGGCAGGATACAGTATAATGGTGTGGCTGAGAGACGTTTTATATTGTAGTGAGTGCACGCCTGATTGGCAGTTAGATACTGTAGACCCAATGGCGGTGTTAGACATGCCCAATAGGTTGTGCTAGGCACACCGCTTTGACAGTGCACCCCCTAATAAAATGTGCTGCGCACGCCTATGAGTATGAGGAAACATCTGTATCCAAGCAGAGGCAGAGGTCACAGTGTTAGTGGCTGTGCGAGTGCTGTCTGTGGGTGGGTTGGTTGTGCAATAGTGTTCGGCATACTGTAATGTATGTGTAAGGGGCATTACTGTATGTGTGTCATGTACAGTATAAATGCATTAATACAGTAATGTGCGACATGTGTAACAGGCATTATGTGTGTCATGTGTATACGGGCATTAATAATGTGCAACATATGTACAGTACAGTACAGTACTGTATGTGTAATGGGCATTGTGTGTGTCAATATGTGTATGAAGGGCATTAATAAAGGTTGGCATAATGTGTAAGGGGCATTATGGTTATAAGGACATTAATAACATGTGTCATGTGTAAGGGGCATTACTGTGTGGTATTATCAGGGGTGCCTAGAGAAAGGGGTAGGGGGTACAAATTACCCAGGCCAAAGTCTGATGGATGATGTCCCTGATCACATGACGGTACAAACATTGGCTGGCGGGAATGCTGTAATACTGTAGGTGAAGGCTGCGTGGGCCACATGTCGAGGTCTTGCGGGCCAGATTTGGCCCATGGGCCTTGTGTTTGACACCCGTGCACTAGAGCGTGGTGGGATAATAAAATACAGTACTTGTACTTTACAGTACTAATGTTTGAAAGGACACTACAGTATACTGTAAATGTTATTTTTACACAGGACGTCAGAGGAGGAGCAGGGAAAGGGCACTTTTGTCATCAAGTGGAAGCGTGGCAAGCGGTATGTGTCCTATCCACTTTGGAGCGGAGTGGATTTTCTAAAGTACAGTATGGCGGGCGCAGCACTTTATAAAATCCAGTCCACGCCTTTTTGTAAACCCAGTAATGAGTACAGTAACTTTATTTAAACAGCACACTTTCTCATTTTTCTCATCTTCACACAGTGCCTCCGCTTGAAGGCGAGGACACCCTGCCCTTGCGGGCCGTTACTGCCCCCAGCGCCTCAGCCGCTCCGTCTGAGAGTAAGTCCTGTCATTTCTTTATTGAGTTTGTGTTTTTTTTTCCTTTCTCTCCGAATTGTGTCTTTTCTTAGCGTGCCATTGGCCCACGCTGGTAGCGTGGGCCAATGGCAGCCTAGCGCAGCCCTGCGTAGTCAGCGTTGTGTCCATGTCAGGGGGGTGGGGGTGGAGCGTTGCGCCAATGCCTCTGATGCACAAAAGGAGGCAATTGCCACTGGCAGTACTAGTGTACATCCGGTACTGCACTGACAAATGCCTCCTTTTGAAACAACCACTATCCAGGGCAGCCGTAAGCAGGGAATGCGCAGCGGTATGTGTCCTATCCACTTTGGAGCGGAGTGGATTTTCTAAAGTACAGTATGGCGGGCGCAGCACTTTATAAAATCCAGTCCACGCCTTTTTGTAAACCCAGTAATGAGTACAGTAACTTTATTTAAACAGCACACTTTCTCATTTTTCTCATCTTCACACAGTGCCTCCGCTTGAAGGCGAGGACACCCTGCCCTTGCGGGCCGTTACTGCCCCCAGCGCCTCAGCCGCTCCGTCTGAGAGTAAGTCCTGTCATTTCTTTATTGAGTTTGTGTTTTTTTTTCCTTTCTCTCCGAATTGTGTCTTTTCTTAGCGTGCCATTGGCCCACGCTGGTAGCGTGGGCCAATGGCAGCCTAGCGCAGCCCTGCGTAGTCAGCGTTGTGTCCATGTCAGGGGGGTGGGGGTGGAGCGTTGCGCCAATGCCTCTGATGCACAAAAGGAGGCAATTGCCACTGGCAGTACTAGTGTACATCCGGTACTGCACTGACAAATGCCTCCTTTTGAAACAACCACTATCCAGGGCAGCCGTAAGCAGGGAATGCGCAGCGGTATGTGTCCTATCCACTTTGGAGCGGAGTGGATTTTCTAAAGTACAGTATGGCGGGCGCAGCACTTTATAAAATCCAGTCCACGCCTTTTTGTAAACCCAGTAATGAGTACAGTAACTTTATTTAAACAGCACACTTTCTCATTTTTCTCATCTTCACACAGTGCCTCCGCTTGAAGGCGAGGACACCCTGCCCTTGCGGGCCGTTACTGCCCCCAGCGCCTCAGCCGCTCCGTCTGAGAGTAAGTCCTGTCATTTCTTTATTGAGTTTGTGTTTTTTTTTCCTTTCTCTCCGAATTGTGTCTTTTCTTAGCGTGCCATTGGCCCACGCTGGTAGCGTGGGCCAATGGCAGCCTAGCGCAGCCCTGCGTAGTCAGCGTTGTGTCCATGTCAGGGGGGTGGGGGTGGAGCGTTGCGCCAATGCCTCTGATGCACAAAAGGAGGCAATTGCCACTGGCAGTACTAGTGTACATCCGGTACTGCACTGACAAATGCCTCCTTTTGAAACAACCACTATCCAGGGCAGCCGTAAGCAGGGAATGCGCAGCGGTATGTGTCCTATCCACTTTGGAGCGGAGTGGATTTTCTAAAGTACAGTATGGCGGGCGCAGCACTTTATAAAATCCAGTCCACGCCTTTTTGTAAACCCAGTAATGAGTACAGTAACTTTATTTAAACAGCACACTTTCTCATTTTTCTCATCTTCACACAGTGCCTCCGCTTGAAGGCGAGGACACCCTGCCCTTGCGGGCCGTTACTGCCCCCAGCGCCTCAGCCGCTCCGTCTGAGAGTAAGTCCTGTCATTTCTTTATTGAGTTTGTGTTTTTTTTTCCTTTCTCTCCGAATTGTGTCTTTTCTTAGCGTGCCATTGGCCCACGCTGGTAGCGTGGGCCAATGGCAGCCTAGCGCAGCCCTGCGTAGTCAGCGTTGTGTCCATGTCAGGGGGGTGGGGGTGGAGCGTTGCGCCAATGCCTCTGATGCACAAAAGGAGGCAATTGCCACTGGCAGTACTAGTGTACATCCGGTACTGCACTGACAAATGCCTCCTTTTGAAACAACCACTATCCAGGGCAGCCGTAAGCAGGGAATGCGCAGCGGTATGTGTCCTATCCACTTTGGAGCGGAGTGGATTTTCTAAAGTACAGTATGGCGGGCGCAGCACTTTATAAAATCCAGTCCACGCCTTTTTGTAAACCCAGTAATGAGTACAGTAACTTTATTTAAACAGCACACTTTCTCATTTTTCTCATCTTCACACAGTGCCTCCGCTTGAAGGCGATGACACCCTGCCCTTGCGGGCCGTTACTGCCCCCAGCGCCTCAGCCGCTCCGTCTGAGAGTAAGTCCTGTCATTTCTTTATTGAGTTTGTGTTTTTTTTTCCTTTCTCTCCGAATTGTGTCTTTTCTTAGCGTGCCATTGGCCCACGCTGGTAGCGTGGGCCAATGGCAGCCTAGCGCAGCCCTGCGTAGTCAGCGTTGTGTCCATGTCAGGGGGGTGGGGGTGGAGCGTTGCGCCAATGCCTCTGATGCACAAAAGGAGGCAATTGCCACTGGCAGTACTAGTGTACATCCGGTACTGCACTGACAAATGCCTCCTTTTGAAACAACCACTATCCAGGGCAGCCGTAAGCAGGGAATGCGCAGCGGTATGTGTCCTATCCACTTTGGAGCGGAGTGGATTTTCTAAAGTACAGTATGGCGGGCGCAGCACTTTATAAAATCCAGTCCACGCCTTTTTGTAAACCCAGTAATGAGTACAGTAACTTTATTTAAACAGCACACTTTCTCATTTTTCTCATCTTCACACAGTGCCTCCGCTTGAAGGCGAGGACACCCTGCCCTTGCGGGCCGTTACTGCCCCCAGCGCCTCAGCCGCTCCGTCTGAGAGTAAGTCCTGTCATTTCTTTATTGAGTTTGTGTTTTTTTTTCCTTTCTCTCCGAATTGTGTCTTTTCTTAGCGTGCCATTGGCCCACGCTGGTAGCGTGGGCCAATGGCAGCCTAGCGCAGCCCTGCGTAGTCAGCGTTGTGTCCATGTCAGGGGGGTGGGGGTGGAGCGTTGCGCCAATGCCTCTGATGCACAAAAGGAGGCAATTGCCACTGGCAGTACTAGTGTACATCCGGTACTGCACTGACAAATGCCTCCTTTTGAAACAACCACTATCCAGGGCAGCCGTAAGCAGGGAATGCGCAGCGGTATGTGTCCTATCCACTTTGGAGCGGAGTGGATTTTCTAAAGTACAGTATGGCGGGCGCAGCACTTTATAAAATCCAGTCCACGCCTTTTTGTAAACCCAGTAATGAGTACAGTAACTTTATTTAAACAGCACACTTTCTCATTTTTCTCATCTTCACACAGTGCCTCCGCTTGAAGGCGAGGACACCCTGCCCTTGCGGGCCGTTACTGCCCCCAGCGCCTCAGCCGCTCCGTCTGAGAGTAAGTCCTGTCATTTCTTTATTGAGTTTGTGTTTTTTTTTCCTTTCTCTCCTAATTGTGTCTTTTCTTAGCGTGCCATTGGCCCACGCTGGTAGCGTGGGCCAATGGCAGCCTAGCGCAGCCCTGCGTAGTCAGCGTTGTGTCCATGTCAGGGGGGTGGGGGTGGAGCGTTGCGCCAATGCCTCTGATGCACAAAAGGAGGCAATTGCCACTGGCAGTACTAGTGTACATCCGGTACTGCACTGACAAATGCCTCCTTTTGAAACAACCACTATCCAGGGCAGCCGTAAGCAGGGAATGCGCAGCGGTATGTGTCCTATCCACTTTGGAGCGGAGTGGATTTTCTAAAGTACAGTATGGCGGGCGCAGCACTTTATAAAATCCAGTTCACGCCTTTTTGTAAAGCCACCCCCGCCCTATTTACAGTAATAAGAGTACGGTAAGTTTATTAACAGTAAACAGCACTTGTTCTCATTTTTGACATTTTCCCACAGTGACTCTGATTGAAGACCAGGGCACCCTGCCCTGCGGGCATGCTACAGGCCCCCCCTCAAGCATCGCCACGATGCTAAGCAGTAAGTCCTGTCATTTCTTTATTGTGTTTTGTGTTTGTGTGTTTGAACTTGTGTAGTTTTTTGCCGTGCCGTTGGGCGACGCTGTCAGCATCGGCCAACGGCAGCCTAGCACAGTCAGCGTAGTGTCCCCGCGGGAGCCCTGCACAATTACCGTAATGTCCCCGTCAGGTACTGTAGCTCTGCGTCTCGTGCACAAAGGGGGTGGGAGTGGAGGCGTGCGGTACGTCTGATGCACGACGTTTTGACCTAGGCATTATTTATCTACAGTATACAGTACTGCAATACTGTATACTCTACCATAACCTCAGTGATCACAGTAGTGTGTGTGAACTAATGTTTCAAAGGACACTACAGTACAGTATACTGTAATGTACTGTAATTATTTTTACACAGGACTTCAGAGGAGGATGGAAAGGGTACTCCCCAGAAGGTCCCCTCAAACTTTGGCAGCCAGTAAGTGTCCTCCCGACCTGTTCATACAGTACCCCCAGTATCCACGTTGACGTGGAGTCTATTTTATCAAGTGTGGTGGGCACAGCACTTTATTGAAAACAGTCCACGGCTTTTTTTTTTTAACACCCCCTCCTCCCCATTTAGAGTAAGAATAATAACTTTACAGTATTTTAACAGCACATTTTATCATTTCCCCACAGTGCCAAGCCTAGAGGAAGACCAGGGCACCCTGCCCTTGCGGGCCGTTACTGCCCCCAGCGCCTCAGCTGCTCCGTCTGAGAGTAAGTCCTGTCATTTCTTTATTGAGTTTGTGTTTTTTTTTCCTTTCTCTCCGAATTGTGTCTTTTCTTAGCGTGCCATTGGCCCACGCTGGTAGCGTGGGCCAATGGCAGCCTAGCGCAGCCCTGCGTAGTCAGCGTTGTGTCCATGTCAGGGGGGTGGGGGTGGAGCGTTGCGCCAATGCCTCTGATGCACAAAAGGAGGCAATTGCCACTGGCAGTACTAGTGTACATCCGGTACTGCACTGGCAAATGCCTCCTTTTGAAACAACCACTATCCAGGGCAGCCGTAAGCAGGGAATGCGCAGCGGTATGTGTCCTATCCACTTTGGAGCAGAGTGGATTTTCTAAAGTACAGTATGGCGGGCGCAGCACTTTATAAAATCCAGTCCACGCCTTTTTGTAAACCCAGTAATGAGTACAGTAACTTTATTTAAACAGCACACTTTCTCATTTTTCTCATCTTCACACAGTGCCTCCGCTTGAAGGCGAGGACACCCTGCCCTTGATGTGGCTGGACACCCCTCCTCGTCCTCTTTACCCCTTCCAATATAACAGTCCCTGTGCTTCCATCCGCCATGAAGAAGGTAAGCATTGCTGCGCATACTGTACAGTATACTGTATAGTAGGTGTGCGTAGCCCATTTTATTAGGGGGTGCACCATTCAAGGGGCATGTCAATCACTGGACATGTCCATCACCGCCTATTATTACACAAAATGCCACACACTTTAATGCCCATTAGAGATACTGTAATTACACACACAGTAATGCCAATTCCACATAATGCCACCCAACATACAGTACAGTAATGCCAATTACACATAATGCCACACACCATAATGGCCAACACTCATACTGTAATGCTACACACAGTAATGACCATTTTACATAATGCTACACACCATACTGCCCATGACACATTATGCCAGGGCTTGACCAATGTTTGTAAAACAGGGATACAGTAATAGAAAATGTGCGTTCCAATGGTGCACGTCAAAAATTTACACTGTAATGCCGATTACATGTCACACAGCCAATACGTACTGTAGTATACCACATGCCATAATGCCCATTACACGTTATGCCACACACCGTAATGCCCATTGCACTGCAAACTGTGATGCCCTCACTGTGATGCCCATTACATGGTACACCTCACACTTCGTAATGCCTATTACATGTCACACAGACATTACACATTATGCCTCAGACCGTGATGCCCATACAACATTAAGCCTCACACTGTGATGCCCATTACACATTATGCCACACACCATGATGCCCATCACACATAATGGTACACACAGTAATGGCCATTACACTGAATGCTATACACTATAATGGCCATTACACATTAGGCCACATACTGTATTGCCCATTACACATTATTTGACACACATTATGCCACACACCGTAATGCCCATTACATACTGTACTGTACAGTATTATGCCACACAACTGCGGCTTACCTACAGTGCATTCTCATTGCTAGATGTTACATGCTTGATGCCAGGGATTTATTGCTCGATGCCAGGGATTACATCTTATTGCCCTGGTCTACATGCTCCATTCCAGGTGTCTCATGCTCGTTGCCAGAGGGTGTGAAATGCTAATTGCCAGGGGGGTGGGGTGAACTGCTCATTTCCAGGGGTAACATGCATTTTACCAGGGGTTCCATGCTACCTGAGAAGGGGGTGGTTAAATGCTAATTGACAGTGGAAGTTTCATGCTCATTGCTTGGGGGCACACTGCACACACTTTCGGAAAGCATTAAGCACTCTTCGTATCAGATACCTGCTGGAGCCGCAGCCTTCTTCCTTTTTAAACTGCATTCCCACATGCCAGAGCCACAGCAGCCTCCTTCCCTTTTGAGCTGCTGCCATATGCTGCACGTCATTTTTGTAAAGCCACCCCCGCCCTATTTACAGTAATAAGAGTACGGTAAGTTTATTAACAGTAAACAGCACTTGTTCTCATTTTTGTCATTTTCCCACAGTGACTCAAATTGAAGACCAGGGCACCCTTCCAGCCCCCAGCGCCTCAGCCGCTCCGTCTGAGAGTAAGTCCTGTCATTTCTTTATTGAGTTTGTGTTTTTTTTTTCTTTCTCTCCTACTGTACAGTAATTGTGTCTTTTCTTAGCGTGCCATTGGCCCACGCTGGTAGCGTGGGCCAATGGCAGCCTAGCGCAGCCCTGCGTAGTCAGCGTTGTGTCCATGTCAGGGGGGTGGGGGTGGAGCGTTGCGCCAAGGCCTCTGATGCACAAAAGGAGGCAATTGCCACTGGCAGTACTAGTGTACATCCGGTACTGCACTGGCAAATGCCTCCTTTTGAAACAACCACTATCCAGGGCAGCCGTAAGCAGGGAATGCGCAGCGGTATGTGTCCTATCCACTGTGGAGCAGAGTGGATTTTCTAAAGTACAGTATGGCGGACGCAGCACTTTATAAAATTCAGTCCACGCCTTTTTGTAAAGCCACCCCCGCCCTATTTACAGTACTAAGAGTACGGTAAGTTTATTAACAGTAAACAGCACTTGTTCTCATTTTTGACATTTTCCCACAGTGACTCCGATTGCAGACCAGGGCACCATAACAGCCCCCACCGCCTCAGCCGCTCCGTCTGAGAGTAAGTCCTGTCATTTCTTTATTGAGTTTGTGTTTTTTTTTTCTTTCTCTCCTACAGTAATTGTGTCTTTTCTTGGCGTGCCATTGGCCCACGCTGGTACCCTGCGGGCATTCTACAGGCCCCCCCCACCAATTGTTAATGTTGATGTACAGTATTATGACCAAAGGACAATAAGTGAAAAGCCTAGGTTACGTACTGTATTATGTCCGTAACCAGCGTACCTTTTATACCTACAGTAGGTACAGTACGTGCGAACAAATCGTGGCGCAGCGTAGCGTACCTTTATTGTGTATTATACACCAAAGAACCAATACCTTAATAATAGATCCCTTCGCAGTACTCTGTCTCTAATCTGCGAATACACCTTTAAGGACAGTGTCCGTAATATACCTTATCGCTACAGTATATGCGAATAACAGACAGTATAGAAGTAAGGAGATAGAAACTCCGTAAATGATGTATTAAAGTCCCTAATGGACAAAAGGGGGTTACAGGAATAGGAAATAACAGGTATAACAAGTAATACAATAGTCTAACAATGAGTATAATAATCAAGCTCTGCTAGGGGAAGAAAAACAGACACAGGATACAATCAGAATCAGAATCAGAATCATCTTTATTGGCCAGGTATACTTGCGTATGCTTGGAATTTTTTGTGGTAACAGTGCAGCATCAATCAGGGAACACAAAGGGGGTGGGAAGAGAGGCATAAACATACATCACATACATTTCACATGTATCTAGAAAAGTTCGAGTTAGTATTTGGTATGTTCAATACGGTTTAGTTGGTGGACAGCTATTGGGAAGAAGCCTTTTGTAGTTCTTGTCGTCTTTGCTGGGATGGACCTAAAACGTCTGCCTGACGGAAGGGGTTCAAACAGGTTGTGGCCAGGGTGTAGCTTGTCCGCCAAGATCTTTCCTGCACGCTTATTGACCCTGGCTAGGTATAGTTCTTGGACAGTGGGGAGCTCCGCCCCAATGATCTTTTCTGCCATCCTCACCACTCTTTGCAACTTTCGTCTGTCATTCTCGTTTGCTCCTCCGAACCAGATTGTGATCGAGGAGCAAAGGACAGACTCTACTATGGCAGTGTAGAAGATGAGCAGCAGCTCCTGCGGGATGTTGAATTTCTTGAGTTGCCTCAGGAAGAACAACCGCTGCTGAGCCTTCTTGACAGTTGTAATGATGTTGGGACCCCATTTGAGGTCGCAGGAAATCTTTGTTCCTAGGAATTTGAAGGAGTCGACCCTCGACACTACTCTGTCAGATATTATGAGTGGGTTCATGGCATTTGGTTTCCTTCTGAAGTCCACCACCATCTCCACCGTTTTGAGGGGGTTGAGGTCAAGGTTGTTTCCGCTACACCATTTAGTTAGCCGATCCACCTCCCGTCTGTATGCCGACTCGTTTCCATCCATGATTAGGCCGATAACCGTTGTGTCGTCTGCAAATTTTATAATTTTTACTGACTGTTCTGCTGAGGTGCAGTCGTTTGTGTAGAGGGAGAAGAGCAGGGGGGAGAGGACACATCCTTGAGGGGCACCGGTGCTAATTGTGCATGTGTTTGAAATGAATGCGCCTGCTTTCACCGCCTGTTTCCTTTCAGTCAGGAAGTCAGTGATCCAGGAGCATGTAGGTTCTGGGACTCCTAGTGAACGGAGTTTTGGCTCCAGGATGTGAGGGATGATAGTGTTGAATGCCGAGCTGAAATCAACAAATAGTATCCTTGCATAGGTGCCTGGACTGTCCAGGTGCTGTAGAATGTGGTGCAGCCCTAGGTTGACTGCATCCTCGACACTTCTGTTTGCTCGGTAGGCAAACTGCAGGGGGTCGAGGTGAGCATTTGTAACAACTCTCAGGTGGTTCAGCACCATACGTTCAAGCACTTTCATGACCACTGATGTTAGTGCAATCGGCCTGTAGTCATTGAGGTCTTTCGCAGTTGAGCTCTTGGGAACCGGGACGATAATTGAGGCTTTGAAGCAGGTGGGGACCATGCACATTTCTAGTGAAGTGTTGAAAATCCTGGTAAAGATAGGGGCGAGCTGTGTTGCACAGGTCTTGAGGGCAGATGGAGACACTCCGTCTGGGCCTCCAGCTTTCCTAGGGTTGACCCTCTTGAACATTCCTTCTACCTCTGTTTGGTCCACCTGGAGAGTCTGGGGGTGGCAGTTTTGGAAGGAGGGTGGGCAAGCCATTTTGCCCCGGTCAGGGGTAGGACTGATGCAGGTAGCTTCCTTCTCGAACCTGCAGTAGAAATCGTTCAGCTCGTTCACTAGTTTCTGGTGCATGGTGGAGGGGGTTCGAGAGATCTTGTAGTTGGTTATAGCTTGCATGCCTCTCCAAGCTGACGCGGGGTCGTTGGTTGACAGGTTGTTCGCCAGCTTGTCTGAGAATCTTTTTTTTGCCAGCTTGATTTCCCGTGTTAGGGAGTTCCTGGCCTGTTTGTACAGGACAATATCACCACTGCGATAGGCTTCTTCCTTTGCCCGACGGAGCTTCCTGAGTTGACCGCTGAACCATGGCTTGTTGTTGTTGAAGGTGCGTGCTGTTTTGATTGGCACGCACAGGTCCTCGCAGAAACTGATGTAGGCTGTCACTGTGTCAGTCAGATCGTCTAGGTTTGTAGCGGAGGATTCAAAGACTCCCCAGTCTGTGCATTCGAGACAGGCCTGAAGCTTCATTTTTGCCTCGTTTGTCCAGCTTTTGACTGATCTGACCACTGGTTTAGCTGACCTTAGCTTCTGGGTGTAAGTTGGTAGAAGGTGGACTATGCAATGGTCAGAGAGGCCCAGAGCTGCCCGGGGGATAGCCCGGTAAGTGGACTTGATAGTGGTGTAGCAGTGGTCTAAGGTACGTCCTTCCCTGGTGTGGCATCTGACTTGCTGTCTGTACTTCGGTAGCTCTTGGGACAGGTTGGCACTGTTGAAGTCGCCCATCACTATAAGCAGTGCTTCCGGATGTTTGAGTTCTGTGTCTGTTATCCTGGTGGCCAGTTGGAGTTGGGCTTCTTTCGCATTTCCTTGGGGAGGTATATACACCCCCACCAGGACTATTGAGGCAAATTCCCGGGGGGAGTAGAATGGGTTGCATTTAATGATGAGTGTCTCTAGTTGAGGGCTGCTTGATTTACTCAGAGTTTTTACGTCGGTGCACCACCCTTCATTTATGAAGAAGCAGATACCTCCTCCCTTGGTTTTTCCGGTGAGCTCCTTGTCGCGGTCAGCCCTGAGGAGACTGTAGCCCGGCAGCATCACCGAGGAGTCAGCAATGAGTTCATCTAGCCATGTCTCAGTAAAGCATAGGATAGATGAGCCAGCAGTGCCTGATCTTGCATCATTTATGAGCAGGGACAGCTCATCCATCTTGTTTACAAGGGATCGGGTGTTCGAGAGTAGGATAGCTGGGAGTGCAGATCTGTGACCTCTGCGTCTCCACTTAACTAGGGCCCCAGCACGGCGGCCCCTCTTGCGAGTCCAATCAGCCAACAATACACCGTTACACGTTATGCCACACACCGTAATGCCCATTGCACTGCAAACTGTGATGCCCTCACTGTGATGCCCATTACACATTATTTGACACACATTATGCCACACACCGTAATGCCCATTACATACTGTACTGTACAGTATTATGCCACACAACTGCGGCTTACCTACAGTGCATTCTCATTGCTAGATGTTACATGCTTGATGCCAGGGATTTATTGCTCGATGCCAGGGATTACATCTTATTGCCCTGGCAGCAGCCTCCTTCCCTTTTGAGCTGCTGCCATACTGTATGCTGCACGTCATATCGCACACTTACTGTACTTTACAGTAATAACCATACAGTAACTAGTGTATTACAAGTAATAATAATAATACTACAGTAATAAAAACTTTATTTTTAAAGTATATTTTCTCATTTTTCCACAGTGCCAAGGGTACAAGAGGACGAGGCAGCCTCCACCCCTCATCCAAATCCACCCATGGATAGAGGTAAAGTACAGTACAGTATACTGTAGTAATAGTAATGCTTACTGTACTGTAAAGTACAGTATTCAACATGTACAGTATTTCTGTTCTAAAACTGTACATTGTTTGTTTGTTTATTTTCACAGAAGAATTAAGAAGAGTGGTGCAAATGCTGCAGGGGATAATAAATCGGATTTTCAATTTATTATTAGAATTAATATAATTTTTTTTTTTTTTTTAATAAAAAAATTATAACAATCATTACTGTCAGTACGTTTCATTAAAGATGGTTTGCAGTTTGTAATTATTACAGTACAGTCTACTGGGCAGGTGTCAGTACAGTACATCTTTCCAAAACTTCTTTACACAGTACCATACAATTTGAATCATGTGTGGGGACTTCAAATACAGTATAATAAAAAATAAAATAAAAAAAACACAGCACATTAATTTAAACAGGACAAAGTCATACAGTATTTTAGGTACAATAATTTAAAGTACTGTTGGTCACAACAAAGCTTTTTGCAAGGCGTGGCTGTCCTTTGTTCTCTATCCAAAACACGCTTGATTTTGCTCATTGTAGAGTGGCATGTGGTGGATAAGGGGAGAAGAAAAAAGAATAGCGTTAGTACTGAATGGTCACAAGGGTTTCGGGGGGGGGGGGGACATGTTGGCAGGGGAAGGGGATGGGAGAGAGGGAGAGAGATAATGTACAGTAAGATCATAAACGTACTTTTTTTCCATTTCATTGCCAGTCCTTTGTTCTCGGTCCCAAACTCGCTTGATTTTGCTCATTGTAGAGTGGCATGTGGTGGATAAGGGGAGAAGAAAAAAGAATAGCATTAGTACTGAATGGTCACAAGGGTTTCGGGGGGGGGGGGGAGACATGTTGGCAGGGGAAGGGGATGGGAGAGAGGGAGAGAGATAGTGTACAGTAAGATCATAAACTTACTTTTTTTCCATTTCATTGCCTGTCCTTTGTTCTCTGTCCCAAACACGCTTGATTTTGCTCATGGTAGAGTGTCATGGTGGATAATGGGAGAGAAGAATAAAGAATAACGTTAGTACTGAATGGTCACAAGGGTTTCGGGGGGGGGGGGGAAAACATGTTGGCAGGGAAAGGGGATGGGAGAGAGGGAGAGAGATACAGTACAGTACAGTAAGATCATAAACGTACTTTTTTTCCATTTCATTGCCAGTCCTTTGTTCTGTGAGTACAGTAGATGCCAGTTTGAAGAGACGTCTCCAGTTGCTGTGCTACAGTAAGCACGTCCAGCGTGTAACTCTGGGCATCCGTAGCAATCCATTTAAAGTGTCCTTTATCTTTGTACAATCAGCCTTTGTAAGCTCAAATTTCCCCATGAGCCGTGTCACTATATCGAGGCGCAGATTTTCTGGGATTGCAAATTTATTACGTTGCCCATCATAATTGACCCGATTGCACCAATTCTTATACAGGTCAAAAGAAACATGCTCTTGGAAAATCTGTTGTGCATAACGGTGCATTTCCATCTTCGCTGCTTTAAAGAGAGTGTTGACACCCTCAGCTGTGATGACTTTGAGTGGCATGTCAGGCAAGGAAATCCCCACAGCGCACAATTCTTTGGGTATGCTTCTAGGTGTTCTTTCATGTAGAGGTGATGTTGTTTGATGTTGAGGTAAGGTTGCGACGATCATATTTCCAGGGGACAATTGGGATGATGCAACCATTGCAGTGTCCATGTTGTTAGAGGCTTGGGATGGTGCATTGTGTCTGTCAGCCAACCAGTGAGATGTCAGTGGGGTACTTGTTAAGTTGGTCTGACGTTGTTGTGTATCTGAAGCATTATGTGTGGCAGGCAACCAGTGAGATGACACTGGTGTTGTGTCCATGTTCACCAATTCATTTGGTAAAACAGTTTCTGTGTCCACGCTAGGGCTGGCCAATCGGTTGGATGAAGCTGGTGTCATCTCCAAATCAGAAAAGTGGAAAGATGTGGTTGGTTGGGTCATTTCCAAGTCAAAATCCTCTGTTTCAAATGCATCAGGGCAGTCAAATTGTGATTGTACTGGATTAGATGTTGTGGGTGTAATGGGTGGCCCTGTAGCAGCTTGCCATTGTTTGGCTTGAGCAAGCATGTCATTCAGACCTCCTGACAGCACTTTAATTTGTCCTGTCAGTACATGAATTTCCGCTTTCAGTTCATCCACATGTACAGACAGTCCATTGTTTTGGGTTTCCAGGCGGGTCATCTTGCCCAAAATGTCTCTCACCAGCCCTGTGCAGCTACATTGTGGTGGGTTGTGATCCAGAAAGTTAAGTTTCCTACGGGACGGTGATTGAGATTTTTGTTCAAGAGGTGTAATGTGAAGCTCCAAAGGGTGCAAGTCATTATCTACGGGAACTGACACATCTGTCACTGTGTTAGAGTCTTGCTGTGCATCAGTGTTAATGTCTTGCACCAGACAGTCATCGTGAGATTCTCCTGTAGTCGCGAACAAAGACTTGTTCTTGGCCTTGGCATTTTTCCGTAGTTTGACAACAGGAATATTTTCTTTTCCTGCTTTCTTCTTAACGATATTATTTTTAATGTTTGGCACTAATGCAGCCATTCTCTTGGGACATGCAAGTGTAGGTTCTCCAGAATAGAATTTTTTTGTTTTCACCATCTTCAGTAGGCAGTGCACTCTACAATACACAACAATAAGATTCAAGTTAATACAGTACATACAGTACAGTACAGTACATTAGTTACAGTACAATACAGTAGCATACAGTATTGTATTATGGTATTACAGTAGTGAAAATTAGGTACTTGTGACTTATTTGGGCGCCCGATTTTCTTCATCGCACCTAAAAATCGCGTCAAATTGCATCGCATACAATCATACAATTGACCCCATTTTTTATTGTATTCCCACCCTGATGGCTAAATGCCCCCATTGTTAACGCCACCCCACTTGCGCTCGCCACACTATATAAAATCAACTCCACGCCGACGTGGATTGTGGGGGTATGAAAAGGTCGGAGGACGCGTAACGCCGCCGCTCGCCACGCTTCGGGTTGGCGTTGATAGTGGGGTGGCGTTAACAATGGGGGCATTTAGCCATCAGGGTGGGAATACAATTAAAAATGGGGTCTGGGGGGCCATTTCACATATGAAACAGGCATCTGGGTACATCTGTACATACTGTACAGTATTAAAATCGCATCAAATCGCATCGCATGCAATACAATAGCATACTGTACAATGCAACAGCAATTTTCTCTTCAAAGGAATTTCAAGGGAAATCGCATCAAATCGCATGCTTAGGGTACTGGCATACAATTTCAACATTGGCTGCCCAGATACTGTAAGTCACAAGTACCGAAAATTATGTGACCGTACTGCATAGACATGAGCTTTTTTTTTCAATAAAAGGGATGAAGCGATAAACAAAAGTACAGTACGTTAACAGATGGGGCTTAGACAGACAGACTAGGAGGGGTGGAGGCAGGGGCGGGCTGGGCCGGGGGGCAGGGTGCCATCTGCCCCCCAGGCCGCTCTGGCAGGTGTGCTGCGGGCCGCGCCGCCGCGCCGTTTCTGAGGCCGCATTGCCGTTTGTTTGTTTTTTCACTGCCGGCGGCCATGTTCCTGTGGTTTTTTAAATGATGTCTGAGGCCACAGCAACATGGCCGCCGGCCTCCACGGCTACAAGGAGGAGGGCTCCGGCCGGCAGCCTTTTCCCTTTTATCCCCAGTGGCAGTCGGCAGACGCTGGGTGCGGTGTGGACGTCATGACGTTGACGCCTCCCACCCACGCGTCTGCACTCAGAGACTGGAGGAAGGCTGGGGCCGCCCACAGAGCAACTCGTGGGGGACGCTTCAGGAGGCCGCAGAGAGGGGAACAGAAATTTGTGGAGCCGCAGCAGGACAGGAGGAGCCTGGTCGAGGATAAAACACAGGACAGTAGTAAGTTAACATGATCTAAAACGACATACAGTATCTGCTGTGCTGTTTCATGTATATTAATAATAATGCAATGACACCACAGGCTGCTCCACCTGTATAATAATTTGTGTCATGGCATTACTATTAATAATAGTAATGCCATGACACAAATTATTATACAGGGGGAGCAGCCTGTGGTCATGGCATTACTTTTATATTATACAGGTGGAGCACCCTGTGGTGTCATTATTATTGTACAGGGGGAGCAGCCTGTGGTGTCATGGCATTATGCCATGACACCACAGGCTGCTCCCTCTGCATAATAATAATGCCATGACACCACAGGCTGCTACCCCTGTATAATATACTGTAAAAGTAATGCCATGACACCACAGGCTGCTCCCTCTGTATAATAATAATGCAATGACACCACAGGCTGCTCCACCTGTATAATAATTTGTGTCATGGCATTACTATTAATAATAGTAATGCCATGACACAAATTATTATACAGGGGGAGCAGCCTGTGGTCATGGCATTACTTTTATATTATACAGGTGGAGCACCCTGTGGTGTCATTATTATTGTACAGGGGGAGCAGCCTGTGGTGTCATGGCAGTATGCCATGACACCACAGGCTGCTCCCTCTGCATAATAATAATGCCATGACACCACAGGCTGCTACCCCTGTATAATATACTGTAAAAGTAATGCCATGACACCACAGGCTGCTCCCTCTGTATAATAATAATGCAATGACACCACAGGCTGCTCCACCTGTATAATAATTTGTGTCATGGCATTACTATTAATAATAGTAATGCCATGACACAAATTATTATACAGGGGGAGCAGCCTGTGGTCATGGCATTACTTTTATATTATACAGGTGGAGCACCCTGTGGTGTCATTATTATTGTACAGGGGGAGCAGCCTGTGGTGTCATGGCATTATGCCATGACACCACAGGCTGCTCCCTCTGCATAATAATAATGCCATGACACCACAGGCTGCTACCCCTGTATAATATACTGTAAAAGTAATGCCATGACACCACAGGCTGCTCCCTCTGTATAATAATAATGCAATGACACCACAGGCTGCTCCACCTGTATAATAATTTGTGTCATGGCATTACTATTAATAATAGTAATGCCATGACACAAATTATTATACAGGGGGAGCAGCCTGTGGTCATGGCATTACTTTTATATTATACAGGTGGAGCACCCTGTGGTGTCATTATTATTGTACAGGGGGAGCAGCCTGTGGTGTCATGGCATTATGCCATGACACCACAGGCTGCTCCCTCTGCATAATAATAATGCCATGACACCACAGGCTGCTACCCCTGTATAATATACTGTAAAAGTAATGCCATGACACCACAGGCTGCTCCCTCTGTATAATAATAATGCAATGACACCACAGGCTGCTCCACCTGTATAATAATTTGTGTCATGGCATTACTATTAATAATAGTAATGCCATGACACAAATTATTATACAGGGGGAGCAGCCTGTGGTCATGGCATTACTTTTATATTATACAGGTGGAGCACCCTGTGGTGTCATTATTATTGTACAGGGGGAGCAGCCTGTGGTGTCATGGCATTATGCCATGACACCACAGGCTGCTCCCTCTGCATAATAATAATGCCATGACACCACAGGCTGCTACCCCTGTATAATATACTGTAAAAGTAATGCCATGACACCACAGGCTGCTCCCTCTGTATAATAATAATGCAATGACACCACAGGCTGCTCCACCTGTATAATAATTTGTGTCATGGCATTACTATTAATAATAGTAATGCCATGACACAAATTATTATACAGGGGGAGCAGCCTGTGGTCATGGCATTACTTTTATATTATACAGGTGGAGCACCCTGTGGTGTCATTATTATTGTACAGGGGGAGCAGCCTGTGGTGTCATGGCATTATGCCATGACACCACAGGCTGCTCCCTCTGCATAATAATAATGCCATGACACCACAGGCTGCTACCCCTGTATAATATACTGTAAAAGTAATGCCATGACACCACAGGCTGCTCCCTCTGTATAATAATAATAATGCAATGACACCACAGGCTGCTCCACCTGTATAATAATTTGTGTCATGGCATTACTATTAATAATAGTAATGCCATGACACAAATTATTATACAGGGGGAGCAGCCTGTGGTCATGGCATTACTTTTATATTATACAGGTGGAGCACCCTGTGGTGTCATTATTATTGTACAGGGGGAGCAGCCTGTGGTGTCATGGCATTATGCCATGACACCACAGGCTGCTCCCTCTGCATAATAATAATGCCATGACACCACAGGCTGCTACCCCTGTATAATATACTGTAAAAGTAATGCCATGACACCACAGGCTGCTCCCTCTGTATAATAATAATGCAATGACACCACAGGCTGCTCCACCTGTATAATAATTTGTGTCATGGCATTACTATTAATAATAGTAATGCCATGACACAAATTATTATACAGGGGGAGCAGCCTGTGGTCATGGCATTACTTTTATATTATACAGGTGGAGCACCCTGTGGTGTCATTATTATTGTACAGGGGGAGCAGCCTGTGGTGTCATGGCATTATGCCATGACACCACAGGCTGCTCCCTCTGCATAATAATAATGCCATGACACCACAGGCTGCTACCCCTGTATAATATACTGTAAAAGTAATGCCATGACACCACAGGCTGCTCCCTCTGTATAATAATAATAATGCAATGACACCACAGGCTGCTCCACCTGTATAATAATTTGTGTCATGGCATTACTATTAATAATAGTAATGCCATGACACAAATTATTATACAGGGGGAGCAGCCTGTGGTCATGGCATTACTTTTATATTATACAGGTGGAGCACCCTGTGGTGTCATTATTATTGTACAGGGGGAGCAGCCTGTGGTGTCATGGCATTATGCCATGACACCACAGGCTGCTCCCTCTGCATAATAATAATGCCATGACACCTCAGGCTGCTACCCCTGTATAATATACTGTAAAAGTAATGCCATGACACCACAGGCTGCTCCCTCTGTATAATAATAATGCAATGACACCACAGGCTGCTCCACCTGTATAATAATTTGTGTCATGGCATTACTATTAATAATAGTAATGCCATGACACAAATTATTATACAGGGGGAGCAGCCTGTGGTCATGGCATTACTTTTTTTTTTTTTTTTTTTTTTCAAAACAATTTTCCTTTATTTTGTCAAATTTCAGTCTTACATGACATTGTTTCATTACAGACTTCCACAATAGTAATGGACATTCCATGTTCGACAATTTTGAAAAAGATTAGATGAGTGTATATCTATGTTTAACTTCAGCATTAGTTATGATCTGGTATTGATCTTACAATTTCTCATCTCTTCCCTAATGGATGGGTTATTGCCATTACTTAGATTGTCAGTTTAATTCAAATTTGGTCATTTATCACGTTTCAAACATATTAGCATACTATTAACTATCCTACTGCAACTACCTATCCCTCCCCAACTTTTAACCCCCTCCCCCTCCCTTCCCCTCCCTTTTCCCCGAAAGGCTACTTGGTATGATTAATCAGTTCGAGAGTGATCTATGTAGGTACCATGTGGTGTCTGTAAATAATTTATATATGTGTGTCTGTGTGGGTTGTGGTAAGTAGTCAACATATACCCCCCATTTCTCAAAGAATTTCTTTGCCCCGTTTTCCACATCTGGGAGCGTGTCTCTTCTGTCCATATACAGGGTCTGTATTAGCGTCTGTTTTACTGCTGACAAAAATGGGGGGGATGATACCGTCCAATTTCTGAGAATTACTTTCTTTGCCACCGTTATGACCATAACCACAAAAGGGATCAGGGCCTGTTTTCTGCCCTGAAAATCCCAGTTGCGGAAATTCGCCAAAAGCATGGCCGATGGGTCCTTGACTAACTTCAGGTGACATACCTCATTAATAAAACACATAACTTTGTCCCAGAATTTCCTGAGTCTGCCACAATCCCACATATTGTGAAAGAATGAAGCGCATGAGCTTTTGCATTTTAAACATAACCCCAGATCCCCTGGTATGAAGTGTCTCCTTTGAGATTGTGAAATGTACGCCTGGTGGATCGTTTTGAGATGCACCTCTTGCAGCATAGCAGATTTCAGCGTCTTAAGCGTTTTTTCTATGGGTTTCACTAAGTACTCTGCTGAAGTAACTTGTGGGATGTCTTTTTCCCATCTTGCCGCTATTTTAGACCAGATATTTTCGTTAGACATAGGTAATAGCTCCGCATAAACATACCTGATTTTAAATGGTCCTGTCTGGCTCAGCACAAATATGGAATGTAGAGGGTCGGGGGTATCTGGGGCCTTCATAATTGGTGGCAAAGTTTGGGCATAATGCCTAGCTTGCAAATACATAAAGAATTCTCCTCTATTTATTTCAAATTTTCCAGCTAGTTCTTGAAAAGATAATATGTTTCCCCCTGGGTCGAAGATGTCCCGTATTGCCAAAATTCCCTTCGCCTTCCATCGTAGGAAGCCTGAGTTCATCAAGCTAGGTTGGAAAGTAGGATTACCCCATAGGGGGGCATGTTTTGTCGTTCGGTGTTCCCTTCCCAGTTTTTTGTTAACCGCTAACCATGCCAAGTAGGCATCTCTGAATAAGATGTTATTAATTATCTGCGGGGGTAGGTCTGAGCGCGGAGCATGCAAGAGGGCCGCCGGTGAATAAGGGGCAAATATCGCCTCTTCCGTGTTTCTGTGGGTGTAGCTTTCCGTGCCCAATAACCAGTCCAGGTTGTATCTCATTAGTACTGACTGTGTGAATGCTAGGATATTTGGTATACCCAGGCCTCCTTCACTTTTTTTTAGAATATAGCTTGTGTCTCGAGATTCTCGGTTTCTTCCCCTGCCATAAGAAGGTGAAGAAAGCTGCTGTGAGTTTTTTCATATCTGCCTTAGAAAGGCTAATTTGCAACATTTGAATCCCATAGGATATTTTGGGAAATATAATTGCTTGCAGTACTGCTGCCCTTCCCAGTAGCGATAGGGGGAGAGACCTCCATGCCTCCAGCTGCGTCACCACCTTGTTTATAATAGGTTTGTAATTAAGAGGGTAAAGGTCCTCTATGGAGCCAGGAATGAATACTCCCAAGTATTTCACAGATTGAGACTTAACTCTAAATTGGCTTAGCAATTGTTGCGGAACCGACGCAAGGGAGCAGCCCGACACCTTCAACAACTCTGACTTGTGTATATTTACCCTGTATCCTGCAAAGGAACCAAACATCTCTAGCGTGTCTAAAATGCTCGGTAATGAGTGGGCTAGATTGGAAACAAAAAGCATCATGTCATCTGCAAATAGACAGATTTTTAGCGTTGTTGGACCAATATTGATGCCTGAGAAGGATTTTTCGGATCGCAGTGCAATAGCCAGTGGCTCCAAGGCCAAAGCAAACAGGAGAGGCGAGAGTGGGCATCCCTGGCGTGTGCCTTTTTGAATCGGAAAGGTCTGAGAGAGGTGTCCATTGCATGCGATTTGGGTGAGAGGATTTCGGTATAGATTTTGCAATAGGCCCGTAAAGGTCTCCGGTAGACCAAATCTATGTATTGTTTCAAATAGATGGTCCCAGATGACCAGGTCAAACGCCTTTTCTGCATCCATGGATATTATTGCCTGGTCATCTGGGGTCATCCCTCCCTCTATGTGTTGGACTGCAGCCAGCACCTTCCTAACATTAACCACCGAATGGCGTCCTAGGATGAAACCAGTCTGGTCTGGGCTAATTATGGCGGGCAGTATGTATTTTAATCTATCTGCCATTATCTTGGTTAGTAATTTGTAATCTACGTTTAGTAGCGATATAGGGCGGTAAGATCCCGGATCTTCTGGGTCCCTATCTGGCTTGGGGAGGACTTTAATCACTGCTGTATTGAAGTGAGGTGGAATCTGTTCCCCTTTAAGGATGGCATTAAACATGTCAGTAAGGGTGTTACTAATTTTATCCACTAGAATTTTATAAAATTCCCCTGAGTATCCATCAGGGCCGGGGGCTTTCAATGGTTTCAATTTTTTAATTGCAGATTTAACCTCTTCTATGGATATAGGTGCCATAAGGCTTTCTCTACTGGACTCAGAAACCTGTGGTAGTTCATGGGAGGCCCAGAACTGCCTTTTTTTTTCTAAATTTAGGGTTCCCTGCTTATATAGTTCTGTGTAATAGTTTTGAAAAATTTTAATAATGTCAGGTCCCCTGTTGACTCTTTTTCCATCAGGGGTTTTTAGAATGGGTATAAAGGCTGATGGCCTTGTTCCCCGGATCAGGTTTGAAAGAAGACGGCCGTTTTTGTTCCCCTGTTTGTAAAACTGAAAATTAACATTATCAATGTGCTGAATAGTCTGTTTATCTAGAAGGGAGTCGTACACCAACTTAGCCTGTATGTATGTTTCTTTGTTTGTTGGGGAAGGGGAGGCCTGAAACGCTGCGTATGTGTCTGTCAGTTTATTTTGAGCTTTCAGTAAATCCGCTGTCCGATCTCTTTTGTTTTTTGAGACATATGAAATAATTTCCCCCCTTAGCACTGCCTTTGCCGTTTGCCATAAGAGCATGGGGTTATCCACATGGGGTTGGTTGTCCTGCATATATTCTGCCCATCTCGCCTCCAAAGCCTGCCTGAAACCAATGGAGTTGGCCAAGTATGAAGGAAATCTCCACTGCCTATGCGATCCAACATCTACTGAGGTAGCCAATGTACACCAGACCACCGCATGATCTGATATGCCTATCGGTTCCATTTGTGCATCAATTAATTTAGGGAACAGGGTAGCCGACACAAGCAGGTAGTCGATGCGTGACAAGGTGCCGTGCGCCGCCGAGAGACAAGAGTACTCTCTGTCTGTCGGGTGCAGCACTCTCCAGCAATCTAAAAGATGCAGTTGTTCGGAGAGACAGGATATGCCTATCGTCGGGGGGGTGGGATTGCGCTTGGGCCGTGAAGATTTATCTAAGGCAGGCTGGGCCACCATGTTAAAATCTCCCCCGAGGATTACCTGTGAATCTATTAGTGGGCACAATCTAGATATCAATTTACTGAAAAATACTCTGGAGTATTTGTTTGGCGCATATACATTGCATACCACGTATGTTTCCTGCAGTACTGAGATTTCAGCCAATACATAACGCCCCAATGGGTCAGCATATAACAATTTAGATGCAGAGGTTAACCCCCTTCTCGCCAGGATCGCTACTCCCCTGGCCTTGGACGAGTAAGAAGCACTAGCCACCACTTCAAAGCCCATCTGTCCCAACTTTGCATGCTCCACCTCAGTCAGATGTGTTTCCTGAAGAAGGATTATATCTGCTTTCTGTTTCCTGAGGTAGAGGAGAATCTTTTTACGCTTTATTGGGGAATTAATTCCCCCCACATTCCACGAACATATTTTAATTTGTGCCATCACGCTGTTTTAGTTTTGAATACCAACATATAATCGCCTTCCAAAGTAGCCTCTCTCTCCCTCCCCTATAATACATCCCTCCCCCCACCCTTCCCCAACCTGCAATCTTTAAACCAGTTAACCTCACTTCCCCTCCATTAGGTATAGAACAAAGACATACAAGACAAACAAACAGATAACACATAAACTGTAAAACAGTATTTGGAAGGAATCTTCCAAAGCGAATCATCGCTAACCTTTGAACTTCCGTATTAACTTCACTAGCCAAATGGCTCTAATGCATTTCTCAGGCAACATTTCTGGGCCGGCACCCCTTATATACCTAACTAACCTAGCTGAATATGAATGACATTCAATTAACAACAGCCGTTCCCAGGCGGGAAGGATACCGGGAAAGAGAAATAGAACTGTTATTGAGGTAAAATATCAGTCCGCCTGCAAACCAATTTCGTTATAATCCCCGACGGGAGGATAGAGTTTATCCATTAACTACTGGTTTTTTCCCCGTGAGGGCCTCGGGGTTGCATCAACCTTCTCCAATGCCATTCACCGACTGTGTCTCCAGATATGCCCTGGCATCTCCCGGAGTGGAAAAGTCCCTGCAGGTATCTCCCTCAAAAAGGCGCAACCTCGCTGGGTACATCAGAGCGAACTTACGGCCGTCTTCAATCAGTTTGGCGCATATTGTGGAAAAGTCTTTCCTGGCCCTGGTGACCTCTGAGGAGTAATCTTGGAATAGATGAAGTCTATGGGATTCCCATTGTAGTGTCTTCTTCTTCCGTGATGCATTCCAAATCAATTCCTTATGCAAATAATTTAAACATCTGAATATCGTGACTCTGGGGCGGGAATTAGTCTCTCTTCGGTCAGGGCCTAGGCGATGCGCCCGTTCAATTACCATGTCCCTGCAATCTTCCTCCACTCCCAAAAGGCCAGGGAGAGTGTTTTTTATAAAGTGGTGTAATGCTGGCCCTTTTACATGTTCTGGAAGGCCTACCAGCCGAAGGTTGTTCCTTCTTGACCTGTTTTCCAGGTCATCAACCTTGTTTGTTAGAGCCTGTACTGTTTTCTGTAGTGTGGAGTGCTCAGATTTCAGCTCCTGTACATCATGAAATACTGCCCCCAAGTGATTTTCAGCTTTAGAAACTCTGCCTGTGAGCTGGGAGAGATGATCCTTTAGCTCAGTAATGGAGCTTTTAAAGGTGTCAGCCTGCCTCTCAAATAGAGGCTCTATGGTAGCCTTAATCGCTTTAATCATTGCCTGGTATTGATCATCAGGCTGTGGGGAGTCTGTCAAGTCAGCCAGGGGGTCTGCAGGGCTGCCCGAGGGTGATAAACTGACCTCTGTCTCCTTCTGTGAGGCAGGCTGTCCCTTCTGCTGACGCGCTGGTGCTGCGCCCGCCATCTTGGATTTTTTCTGCGTCTTAGATAACGATCTCCCTCTTCTCGACATAGGAGAGAGAAACCTCTCCATGCAGCGCTGTGGGTTGCCGGAGGTGCGGGCAAGGTCTCCCGTCAGAATGGACCGCGTTGCGGTGAGTTAGGGGTGCCGTCCTGCTAACTCGCCACGGAGCCCTTCTGTCCTGTGTCTCCTCACATAGACGCCGGAACCGGAAGTCATGGCATTACTTTTAATGTAATGACTGTACAGTACTTACAATACACCCACAGCTAGGGGATTTTGTACACAGCTAGGGGATTTTTTTTACACAAATACAGTGACTGAGTCTGCGAAATAGTCTATTAATATGCGCAAAAATCCCCCCACCTGCGAAAAAATACGTTACTGTACAGTATTTACAGTATTACACCAACAGTATTTACAGTTGCACAGATTATACGAGAATACCCATAGTAGCAGCCTGCCAGTAGTAGCCCACCCTAATAGAGTATTGTCATCGCTAGTCGGGGATCTGCGGCCTATACACACCAGGCAATTTTAACACGTACAATATTCTAAATGGCGCTATCTCTACTGCACTGCACTGTACTGTATGTGGCATCCATGTTGATCCCTAAAATGGCGGAAAATCACGATACCACGTGATCCTATTGCTGTGTCTACTTCAATTACAAGTACAGTATGCGGGAAAAAATGCAAAATGATCCGTTATTTACGGTATTACAACAATATTACTGACAATACCCCAATCCAGGATTTATTACACATTATACGGACAATACCCATAGCGGCAGCCTGCAGTAGCCTAATAAAGTATTCTCATCACTAGTCGGGGAACTCTGGACCATACACACCAGGCAATTTTCAGATGAAAAAATCACGATACTGTATCACATGTGCTCCTACTACTGACTAAGCCTGCGAAACAGTCTGTAAACATGAGAAAAACACCGGTCCCCTCGTTTGAGGAAAAAATACGTGTTTTACGGTATTACACCAATGGTATTACGGAGAGAACTAGTATTTAGCAGCCTACAGTAGCCCACCCTAATAGAGTACTGTCATCGCTAGTCGGGGATTTGCGGCCCATACACACCAGGCAATTTTAACACATTGTACAATATTCTCAATGGCGCTATCTCTACTGCACTGCACTGAACATCAAAAATCACGATATCACTACTCGCTACTGTATACAGTAAGTCTGCGAAACAGACTCTAGTATTTACGGACAATACCCATAGCGGCAGCCTGCAGTATCTGAATACAGTATACACAGCAGGAGATTGTATACAGTATTCTGCACCGGGTGCATTTGAACAGTAGGGAAAAAAGGGAAACATCTTCATTCAGGGAAGGGTGGGAAACGAGCGCTTCCGCGCAGGGACCGTTTTGTAGTGCTGCTTACTGTATACTGTAATGCAGCAATCAGTGAAATGTACAAATGACTGTACTACTGTATAGTGTACTTACTGCTCCAGCGAGATGATACTGTACAGTACTCTTCTTGCGGAAGGAAGGCAGTATGATGGTAACGCTTGGTAGAACAGGAACGCAGCAACAATTTGACTTTGGATTCAGCAGAATGAATAGTCCAGGTGTACAGGTACAATCTCGTGCTTGTATACAGGCAAGAGATGAAGAGACGATCCGTAGCAATTCTACACGGTTTAGATGCAGAAAAACAAACTGGATTGTTTGACAATTTTAATATCTGTAGCTGAATTTATGCTGGCAGAGACAAAGGAAATCCTTCATGAAGCTGATAGGTGCATTTGAATTATGTACAATTACCAGCATAACAAAAAGGCAGACTGCAATTAACATATGACTGCAATCAACATCTTATTGTCTGAGGTGTCGGTCTGTGTCTGAGTTTGGAGAAATCTATTGTTGCGAAAAAAAACGTTCTCTGTAGCGCAGTACAGTATGGGTATTAACTATCGTGTACATGGATGCCTGCCATTGTGAATTTTTGTTTGTGGAAAAGTCCGAAAGAATTTGATAAGCACCAACTACTGTAACTACAGTACCTGTGTTAGTTTAAAAAAAAAGAACGTTTAAAAAATAAAAATATAATGTAACCAACTGAGGATCGAACTACTGATACTGAGATAGTGAAGCCGTGCCTCTACCCGCTAGGCCACTATTGCCTGTGATTTTACTGCTGTCAGATGGTTAGCATGGCTTCTGCACCAATCACATACAGTTCATGACCATCCAGTACGTCACTGCGGCTGCGAATAAAAGAAAATAACTCTGTCCGTAAATTAAGGACAAAATCCGTAGTGTAAAGTATGATACTGTAGGTCCTCAAATAATGTTTTAAGTAGTCATCCAGCAATAGCAAAGGTTAGCATGGCTTCTGTACCAATTACATAAATGACCGTACGTAGCTGCTTCTGCGAATAAATACTGTACAAACTGTCCGTAAACTAAGGACAAGATCCGTAGTGAAAAGTGACTGGTTAGCAAAGGTTAGCGAATTTTATCCCGAAACACGGTCTTCAAGGCAAGGAGTTTTACCTGAAAAGCTAAATTTATTTTGCGAAAAAAACCGTTCTCTGTAGCGCAGTATGTACAGTATGGGTATTAACTATCGTGTACATGGAGGCCTGCCATTGTGAATTTTTGTTTGTGGAAAAGTCCGAAAGAATTTGATAAGCACCAACTACTGTAACTACAGTACCTGTATTAGTTTAAAAAAAAAAAAAAAGAACGTTTAAAAAATAAAAATATACAGTAATGTAACAAACTGAGGATCGATCTACTAATACTGAGATACAGTAGAGAAGCCATGCCTTTACCCGCTAGGCCACTATTGCCTGTGATTTGACTGCAGGCAGATGGTTAGCATGGCTTCTGCACCAATCAAATACAGTTTATGACCATCCAGTACTGTACGTCACTGCGGCTGCGAATAAAAGAAAATAACTCTGTCCGTAAAGTAAGGACAAAATCCGTAGTGTAAAGTACAGTATGATACTGTAGGTCCTCAAATAATGTTTTAAGTAGTCATCCAGCAATAGCAAAGGTTAGCATGGCTTCTGTACCAATTACATAAATGACCGTACGTAGCTGCTTCTGCGAATAAATACTGTACAAACTGTCCGTAAAGTAAGGACAAAATCCGTAGTGAAAAGTGGCGGCCACTGTTTTGTAGAAGAGATTTTTACGCATGCGCTGTACTGTTTGGGAAAAGTGACATCTGGTGGTCAATGAGTGTAAGTGCAGGTTACATTTACAAGATTACGTTACGTTATAACGCGATCTATAACGGGACTATAGCGCAAGGAGCAGGCGCGATCCAGGCGCGATTTGCATGGCGCACTTTATGCGCAACGCAGCCACGATGTACCTGGCCAGAACTGTAGTGCTGGTCAACAAAACTTGGTACGGTCCTTCCCAACGGTCTATCAAACAACCTGAGCGTAAAAAATTTCGTATCATAACAAAGTCTCCTGGTTTAAGATTATGACAGTTCTCAATAGGCATGTTAGGTGTCAATAAATTCAGTTCCTTTTGTTGTTTCCTCAGCTGTTTGTTTAGCTTTAGGATATATTGTACAGTTAGCTCATTGTTACACTTGAGATCATCCTGTGGGTCTATCGTGACGTGTGGCTGCCAACCAAACAGTATCTCGAAGGGGGACAAGTTGAGCGGAGCTCTGGGAGTGGTCCTAATGCTATACAGCACAATAGGCAGTGCCTCTGGCCATAACAACCCTGTTTCAGCCATAACTTTACCCAATTTGTTCTTAATAGTACCATTCATTCTCTCAACTTTGGCGCTCGCTTGGGGTCGATATGGAGTATGAAGTTTACTATTAATTCCCAGGAGTTTACACATGATTTGGAAGACCTCTCCTGTAAAATGAGTGCCTCTGTCACTCTCGATGACCTTTGGGATACCATATCTACAGACGAACTCTTGACATATTTTCTTTGCTGTAAAGGTAGCAGTATTGGAGGCAGCGGGGAAAGCCTCCACCCAGCTGGAAAACATATCAACACATACTAATACATATTTCAAATTTCTACAGGGTGGTAACTGTATGAAGTCGATTTGTATTACCTGGAAAGGGCCTTCTGTAGGAGGGATGTGGGATGGCTCTGTTGGGATGGCTTTTCCAATGTTCTTCCTCAAACAGGTGAGGCATGACATTGCCACTCTACCTGCTTGAGAAGCGAACCCTGGTGCACACCTGTAGGCCTTTACCAGCTTGCACATACCTTCCTTCCCAAGATGTGTCAGCCCATGGGCCGCCTCGGCTAGACTAGGAAGGTATGCCCTGGGGCCCCTGGTTTCCCGTGTCCATCTCTCCAAAGTCCGGTGGACTCTTGGCCACATCCCTTCGCCTTCCATACTGCTCTCTCCTGTGGGGAACACAAATTCTGCATGTCTATCAGTTTGGATGTGGATACCATGTTAAGTGTACAGAGGTTTGTAGGATGGGTGGAAATATTTACAGGGCATGCGGCCCTTTTCGCTGCCTCATCAGCGCGGCTGTTACCAAGGGACACCGGGTCCTTCTCTGATGTGTGAGCTTTGCACTTAATAACAGCCACTCTGTCTGGAAGCTGGATAGCTCCCAGAAGTTTTCTAACCCCTTCCCGACATTTGACGTACATTTACGTCATGGCCGGGATGTACTTCCCGACGCATGGCATAAATGTACGTCATGGCTTTAAACTGTCACCGCGTCTATAGACGCAGTGACATTTTGGAGATGTCTGCTGTCCCTGACAGCAGACATGTCCCAGCATGTCCAGGGGGGGTGGCGATGCCTCCCCCCGTCGGTGATCGCTGTGATTGGCTGTTCAAATGTGAACAGCCAATTACAGCGTTTTCTGTGTACCGGCGAATAACGTTCGCCGGTGACACAGGGATCGGTGGTGATTGGTGCTGTAAAGTACAGCACCAATCACCACGGGGTGTAAGGGTGACACTGGTGTCACCCCACCTCACCCCACCCGCCCCCAAAGGCCGTGATTTGTCCGTCGGACCGACGGACCAATCACAGCCATGGAGGGTGATTTAAACTAACAGTGACTGCACTGCAGACGCCATTCCGGTCTGGAATTGCGTGCAGTGCGGTCACCGTGCCTATCTGCCATGATATACTGACCTGATCCTTGCAAATACTTACCTGATCACTGCTTGTAGCGTGCTGGATGCTTCCTGGATCTTGTGACTTCTTGTGACTTCCTGTGTTGTGCTGCTGCAGTGTGATAGAGTTATAGATAGAGAGATAGAGAGAGATAGAGAGAGATAGTGACAGAGAGTGCTATATTTTGTGTCTGCTGCCCCCCCCTGTTGTGCTGATCAGTATATCTGTGCTGATCAGCAACTTTTTGGGGGTGCTGGTTTTTTTTTATATATATACAGCTGTGCTGCGTGTGCAACTGACTGCTGCCCCCCCTTTTGTGCTGATCAGTATAAAACTGATCAGCAACTTTTTGGGGTTGCAGAGTTTTTTTTTATATATATACCTGTCAGTGCTGCTGCTGCAGTGTCATAGAGTGATAGATAGTGAGAGATAGAGAGATAGAGAGAGATAGTGACAGAGAGTGATAGAGAGTGCTATATTTTGTGTCTGCTGCCCCCCCTTTTGTGCTGATCAGTATATCTGTGCTGATCAGCAACTTTTTGGGGGTGCAGAGTTTTTTTTTTATATATATACCTGTCAGTGCTGCTGCTGCAGTGTCATAGAGTGATAGATAGTGAGAGATAGAGAGAGATAGTGACAGAGAGTGATAGAGAGTGCTATATTTTGTGTCTGCTGCCCCCCCTTTTGTGCTGATCAGTATATCTGTGCTGATCAGCAACTTTTTGGGGGTGCAGGGTTTTTTTTTTTATATATACCTGTCAGTTGCTGCCAGTTGCACTGTCAGTTGCACCAAAGGTTGTGCACCTGCTGCCCCTCACTGGTAATCAGTGATCACCTTTTTTTTTTTTGAGGGTGCTGTGGGGTCTTTTTTTATTTTTTTTTTTACACACACTGTGATTTTGTGGGTGTCCTGTGGCCACTGTGCGCTGATCAGTGACGTACATCACTGATCAGCTTTTTCGGCACAGGGTTGATCTATTTTTTTTTTTTTGGATCAAATTCCTGTTGCCTTTGAGCGCTGTTCAGTGACGGACGTTACTGACCAACATCTGTGCTCAATTTTTGGCGCAGGACCTTTTTTTTTTTTTTTTTTCTGCACTACATACACACTACACACTACATACCCCCCCGGGTTGAAATAAAGTTTGTACCCCCCCTACACTATACACGTGTTGAAACATTTCACTACCAGAAACACAAAAATAAAAATGGCATCCCAAATGTCATCCCAGTCATCCAGAAGAATGTATTCAGCGGAGGAGGCATATGCCATGCTTGCCTCTGACTCTGACACAGCCAGTGATGCAAGCGGGGAATTTGAAGGATTCATCTTAAGCTCCTCTTCCTCCTCTAGTGATGAGGGACCCCCTCAAAGACGCCCCCGTAGAGCAGCTGAGACCCCCCCCCCAATAATTGATCTCGTATGGACCCCACCACCAGACAATTTTGAGCCCCAGGTTCCTGAGTTTTTGGCCATCCCAGGAATCCAATTTGATTCCACAGGTCTCAGAGAAATTGACTTTTTCAAATTATTTTTCTCTGATGATTTTATAAATTTAATGGTGGACCAAACTAATTTATATGCCCAGCAGTTTATTGCTCAAAACCCCACGTCATCATTTGCTAGGTGGACCCCTGTAGATGCAGTAGAGATGATGACGTTTTGGGGTCTGGTGTTTCATATTGGCATAGTAAAAAAGCCAGAAATTAGGCAATATTGGAGTACAGATGTTCTGTACAGCACCCCACTTTACCGTATGGCCATGACCCGGACTCGTTTTGAGTTAATCCTTAAATTTTTGCATTACAACGATAATGCACAGTGCCCACCCAGAGATGATCCCACCTTTGACCGGCTATTCAAAGTCAGGCCGGTCATTGATCATTTCAGTACCAAATTTGCAGAGATGTACATCCCAGATAAATTCATTTGCATAGACGAGTCCCTTATACATTTTAAAGGAAGGGTTAAATTCCGCCAGTACCTTCCCAATAAGAGGGCAAGGTATGGCATAAAAATGTATAAGCTGTGTAAAAGCACCTCAGGGTACACCCACAGGTTTAGGGTATATGAAGGGAAGGATTCAAGAATTGAACCGCCAGAATGCCCCCCCTCCCTCGTAGGTGTTAGTGGAAAAATTGTCTGGGATTTAGTGCACCCCTTCCTGGATAAAGGTTATCACCTCTATGTGGATAACTTTTACACTAGCATCCCCCTGTTTAAGGCCCTTGGTTCAAGAGGTACAGCAGCTTGCGGTACTGTGCGCAAGAACCAAAGAGGCCTCCCAAAAACGCACATTGCCCAAGTAATGAGAAGGGGTGAAAGCAGGGCACAATCCACCGAAAATATGTTGTTGGTCAAATATAAGGACAAGAGGGATGTCCTTATACTGACAACAATTCACGGAGACATTACCACCTCCGTCCCTGTACGAGGTACCAGTACCCACACCTCAAAACCTAATTGTATCCTGGATTACAATAAGTACATGGGCGGAGTGGATCTTTCAGATCAGGTACTGAAGCCGTACAGTGCCCTGCGGAAAACAAAAATCTGGTACAAGAAGCTGGCCGTGTATATCATCCAGATGGCACTGTATAACGCTTACGTGCTATTCCGTTCTACCAGCCAGAGGGGGACATTTATGCACTTTCAAGAGGAAGTCATAAAGGGCCTAATATTTGGGAACCAGCAGGCAGAGGGCCCCAGTACTTCTAGTACTGGCCCCCGTATTGTACCAGGGCAGCATTTTCCTGATGAAATCCCCTCCACTGGAAAAAAGGGCAGGACACAAAAAAGGTGCAAAGTTTGCTATAAAAAGGGAATAAGAAAGCAAACTATTTTCCAGTGTGACACTTGCCCCGACAAACCCGGCCTATGTATAAAGGAGTGTTTTAAAATATACCACACATCTATGGATTATTAGGTTCATCATTTCACCGTGCTTCGGGGGTCTTGCTTATGCCACATAGCACCCACCAAAATTCCACCAGAATCTGAGCTGCAAAATCCAAAAATCACTCCTTCCCTTCTGAGTCCTGCCATGCACCCAACTGGTATTTTTTGGTCACATGTGAGGCATTGCCATACTCGGGAGAAATTGGTGCACAGATTTTGGGGTGCTTTTTCTCCTTCATACCTTATGAAAATGAAAAATTTTGAGCCAGAACTGCATTTTTGTGTAAAAAAATGTAATTTTTCATTTGCACAGCCCAGTTGTATCAAAATTGGTGAAACCCCTGGGGGTTTGAAATGTACACTATACCCCTAGATGAATTCCCTGAGGGGTGTAGTTTGCAAAATGGGGTCACTTGTGGGGGGCTTCCACTGTATTGGTGCTTTGGGGGTCTTGCTAATGCGACATAGCACCCACCAAAATTCCATCAGAATCTGAGCTGCAAAATACAAAAATCACTCCTTCCCTTCTGAGTCCTGCCATGCACCCAAATGGTATTTTTTGGTCACATGTGAGGCATTACCATACTCGGGAGAAATTGGTGCACAGATTTTGGGGTGCTTTTTCTCCTTCATACCTTATGAAAATGAAAAATTTTGAGCCAGAACTGCATTTTTGTGTAAAAAAATGTAATTTTTCATTTGCACAGCCCAGTTGTATCAAAATTGGTGAAACCCCTGGGGGTTTGAAATGTACACTATACCCCTAGATGAATTCCCTGAGGGGTGTAGTTTGCAAAATGGGGTCACTTGTGGGGGGCTTCCACTGTATTGGTGCTTTGGGGGTCTTGCTAATGCGACATAGCACCCACCAAAATTCCACCAGAATCTGAGCTGCAAAATACAAAAATCACTCCTTCCCTTCTGAGTCCTGCCATGCACCCAAATGGTATTTTTTGGTCACATATGAGGCATTGCCGTACTCGGGAGAAATTGGGGCACAGATTTTGGGGTGCTTTGTCTCCTTCATTCCTTGTGAAAATGAAAAATTTTGAGCCAGAACTGCATTTTTGTGTAAAAAAATGTAATTTTTCATTTGCACAGCCCAGTTGTATCAAAATTGGTGAAACCCCTGGGGGTTTGAAATGTACACTATACCCCTAGATAAATTCCCTGAGGGGTGTAGTTTGCAAAATGGGGTCACTTGTGGGGGGCTTCCACTGTATTGGTGCTTTGGGGGTCTTGCTAATGCGACATAGCACCCACCAAAATTCCACCAGAATCTGAGCTGCAAAATACAAATATCACTCCTTCCCTTCTGAGTCCTGCCATGCACCCAAATGGTATTTTTTGGTCACATGTGAGGCATTGCCGTACTCGGGAGAAATTGGGGCACAGATTTTGGGGTGCTTTGTCTCCTTCATTCCTTGTGAAAATGAAAAATTTTGAGCCAGAACTGCATTTTTGTGTAAAAAATTTAATTTTTCATTTTCACTGCCCAGTTGTACCACAATTGGTGAAACCCCTGGGGGTTTGAAATGTACATTATACCCCTAGATGAATTCCCTGAGGGGTGTAGTTTGCAAAATGGGGTCACTTGTGGGGGGGTTCCTAACTTTTAGCATCTTATGGTGCCTAGAAACCTACATGGTGCCTAAAAAATAATCTCATAAAAAGGAGGCTCCAAAATCAAGTAGGTGCTCCTTCTATTATGAAGCCTGTGGTTTGGTCAATGTGCACACTAGGGCCACATATAGGATATTTATGAAAACAAAAGAATTGGGGGAATCAATTTTTAGTCACATTTCTCTAGTAAAATGTACTGTGTTCCTTAGAAAAATGTATTAAAATTGAAAATCTGCAAAAAAAATGAAATTTTGAAATTTCACCTACACTTTGTTTTAATTCCTGTGAAACACCTAAAGGGTTAACAAACTTCCAAAATGCTGTTTTGAATACTGTGAGGGGTGCAGTTTTTGAAATGGCATCATTTATGGGGGTGTCTCACATACAAGTCCCTCAAAGTCACATCAGAACTGAACTGGTCCCTAAAAAAATCAGTGTTTGAAATTTTCTTGAAAATTTGAGAATTTGCTATTCATATTTTAAGCCTCCTAGTGTCCAAAAAAATTAAAAGGCGGTTGAAATAATGATGGCAACATAAAGTAGACATATGGTCTATGTTAGTTATTAACTATTTTGAGTGGTATGATTATTGTTCTCACAAGCAGAAAATTTAACATTTTGAAAATTGCAAAATTTTCCATTTTTTTTACAACATTTTGGTATTTTTCACAAAAAAACACAGACTGTATCGACGAAAATTTACCACTAACTTGAAGTACAATGTGTCACGAGAAAACAATCTCAAAATCACTGGGATAAGTAAAAGCAAAAAAAAGTTATCCCCACTTAAGTGATACATGTCAGATTTGAAAAAAAGGGCTCTGTCAGGAAGGCAAAAACAGGCTGCGGCGGGAAGGGGCTAATATATGTCGCATGCGCCACTGGTGTGCCAGCCGCCGTCATGAAATTTCTGAGGCGCCATAGGGCTCCAAAATCATGTACTGCTCCGAAAGCATATCTGGAGTCGGTATATATGTTAACTGATTTTCCTTTGGCTAGTTCACATGCTCTGGTCAGTGCCACCAGTTCCGCTACTTGTGCTGAGTGAGGTGGTCCTAAGGGTTCAGCTTCCACAATACCTTCTCCATTTACTACCGCGTAGCCTGTGCACAGCTCTCCCGTCTCCGTTTGTCTATGACAGCTACCATCAGTGAGAAAGGTTATGTCTACCTCACTTAATAGGCTGTCGCTTATGTCAGGACGTGCTGTAAAGGTCTGATTCAGGTAGGTCATGCAATCATGTTTGTCCTCACCTTCACTAAACTCTGCCTTACCATATTCAGCAACATTCCCATCACCCTCCACCCTTTGTGCCTTGGAGGGCACATGAGGTAGGAATGTGGCTGGGATTAGTGTGTTGCATCTTTTGATGGTAATATTTACTGGGGCCATCAGCGCTAGTTCCCACTTGGTGAACCGTGCTGAGGACACATGTCGTGTTTGGGCAGAATTTAGGAGGGCAGAGACAGCATGGGGAGCATGAACAGTTAAATCGTGTCCTAACACCACATCCTCACTCTTGTTTACTAATTGTGCTATCGCAGCTACACTTCGTAAGCAAGTTGGGAGTGAGCGTGCCACTGTGTCCAGCTGGCCACTGTAGTACGCTACTGGTCGGTTGGCATCACCATGCTTTTGGACAAGTACTCCTGCCGCACACCCAGCTGATTCTGTTCCGTACAGTTCAAAGGGTTTCCCGTAATCTGGCATTCCCAGTGCTGGGGCCTTTGTTAGGCTCACCTTTAGTTCCTCGAAAGCCAGCTCAGATTCCTCAGTATGAGAGACCCGGTCTGGCTTAGTTGAGGAAACCATCTCTTGTAGTGGTAATGCCAGAATAGAGAATCCTGGGATCCAATTGTGACAGTATCCACACATGCCTAGGAACGTACGGATCTGGTGCTGGGTCTGTGGCAGCACCATGTTTTGAATCACTTGGATTCGGTCATCAGTGAGGTGTCTCAGCCCTTGGGTAAGGCAGTGGCCCAGATACTTAACCCTGGTCTGACATAATTGTAGCTTATCCTTTGATACTTTATGTCCTGTCTCTGAGAGATGCATCAGCAGCTGTCGAGTGTCATCTACTGATGACTCCAGTGACTCAGAACACAACAACAAGTCATCGACATATTGTATTAGTATCGAACCGCTCATAGGTTGAAAGGATTGTAAACAATCATGCAAGGCCTGGGAGAAGATGCTGGGGCTGTCTATGAATCCCTGAGGGAGTCGAGTCCAGGTATACTGTACTCTTCTGTAGGTAAAGGCGAACAGATACTGGCTGTCAGGGTGTAAAGGGACAGAGAAAAACGCAGAACACAAATCAATGACTGTGAAATGAGTACAGTGAGGTGGGATTTGCATTAGGATGACAGCTGGGTTTGGCACTACGGGGAATTGGCTCTCAACTACTTTGTTTACCCCTCTTAGATCCTGCACTAGTCTGTAGCCCCTCCCCCCACTCTTTTTCACAGGAAAGATGGGACTATTGGCCGTGCTGGAAGTTCTAACTAAGATTTCTTGTTGGAGCAATCGTTGGATCACTGGGTATACGCCTAGTTCGACTTCAGGTTTCAAAGGGTATTGTGGTATTTTTGGGGCTATCCTGCCATCTTTTAAACGAATCTCTACTGGAGCTACATTTGCCATCAACCCAGCATCCTGTCCATCTTTATTCCAAAGGGAACTCGGTATTTGTGCTGTAATTTCAGCTACCCTAGATGGATTTGACTCTACAACAGTTTAATACAACATTAGCCTCTGAGGACTGTCCAGCATATCTTGCACTTCTTGTGCAAGATCTCTAGGAGTGTCCAGAAATACCCCATCGGGGGTGCAATAGATGACACATCCCATTTTACATAGTAAATCTCTACCCAGAAGGTTAGTCGGGGCCGCTGCAGCCAACAGGAAAGAATGTTTGGTATGCAGAGGCCCGATTGTAACATCCGCTGGTTTCGTCAGTGGGTAATGTTGTATTTTTCCTGTTACCCCAATTGCTGCTACTGATTGGTCAGTGAAACCCAAGTGAAGGGGAGTGTTGAGAACAGATCTGGCCGCCCCTGTATCAACCAAAAAGGTTTGCCTTACTCCAGCTATATCAACCTTTACCTGAGGTTCCTCTCTAAGGTGTTGTGTTAATCTAACTGGCTGTAGGATACAGGTATGACCTGTTTCCTATTGTCTTACCTGGGTTGCCCTTAGTACCGTGTCAGCCATCAGATGGGGAGGAGGCATGTTGCGTGACCTGTCTGTCTCCTCCCATTGTCTAGGGGTTGGGTATCTCCGCGTCTCACCCTGGTGAGGCTCCCAGTCTCGCCTATGTGTTTTGTAACTCCTGGGGTTTCCTGATTTGCATTGATTTGCAAAGTGTCCCTCCCTGTTGCAGTTGTAGCAAATTATTGGCTTTCTACCTGTGTCTCTGGTGTTTCGTTGGTATGCAGCTTTATTTGGGACATTTGCAAAAGCTTGGATGCTAACCGCCATTAGTTTTTCGGTTTGCATCTCTCTGTTTCTTAATATGTTTTTGTCATGGTCTACAGCAGATTCCCGTAGGGCATCTACTGTCATTCCTCGCCAATTTGGGAACGATGTCTGGACCCTGGTCCTCAATTTCTCTCTCAGCCCCTCCACTAACACCGAGACAACATCTCCCTCAGGTGTGGGTTATCCTTAGGATCGGCGACACCAGTGTGTTTTGATACCGTCATCAAACCCTGGTTGAAATATTTGCTAGCTGATTCACCATCTTTTTGTTTGTTCGTGAATATCTTGCTATATTCCACTGCTGCAGGAAAATATACTCCCAACTGCAGGTTTATTAGGCGTATATTTTCCTGGTTGACCTCATCATTTATTTCCTTGTCGGCTCTCAACCCGCTATCCTGAATAAATTTCAAGATATCGATGTGAGTAGGGAGACAGGCCCTCAACATGATTCTCCAATCCTTGTTGGTGGGTTCATCAGAGTTTCCCAGATCCCTTACAAATTTCTGACATAATGTCAGATCTTTCCTAGGATCAGGGAAATCTGAAATGATGGACCGCAGTTCTAACCGTGTCCATGGATTTAGCATGGTCATCTTTCTGGTAGGTATCACACCCTCTCTGTCTGCCTTACCATAAGGAACCTCCAGCGTGCGTACAGGGTATGTTTGCACCACATCCGCATTACTGGGACCTGGTCTGGAGTCGACTGTGTCTGTGCTGTGTGGTGCTATCTTATCTGAGTCCATAACTACGCTGTTGGCATCAGCCGTCTCCTCTTCCTGTACTGGGGCCCCAGCAGCAGGTTTTGCTGGTTCAGCCTTTCCTTCAAGCATGTTAATTGCATGGGAGACGGCCAATGTCAACAGCTGATCGTTTTCCTCTCTGGTTTCCTTGTAAGGGGATAAAACAGGGTACAAGTTAGAGATGGTTAAATCTTTACGGATGTTTTGCTTAGCAGTTATTAACCCCTCCGGCACATATGGAGGTGGGGGAGCGGTTGCGGTTGCATTCCTGTTGCGGCTGATTGTATCTGATATTGCTAGACATCCAATTCCCCATTGTTCCTGCCCTTCCTTCTGCCACAACTTAAGAATTTCTATGTGCTTCACTCTCTTCTTACGACAGGAGAGTAGACATATCTCATCTTTTACTGCCGATAAGATTTCTGGATCAAAGCTACCAACACTGGGAAATTCTAACTTGCTGCCCTGTGTCATCTTTTTCCATTTCTTTTGGTAAACAACTGCTCGTTCACCGTGCTTACTGCACATTATGAAAGCTGCCGACTCTTTGGGTCGACTAGATTCCTCCCTAATTAGCACGGCATCCCTGTGCGACCAGTTATTACCCATGGTTACAGGAATAAACGTTCACAACTAGTAGACACCGATGGGTCGTTTATATCGTGAGTCGCTCCCAAAACACTCCTCCTCCACAAAATGGCACTATTCCGCAATTAAGCGTGAAGCCCACTATGCAAGGTAATGTACTCAATCACCAAGTCTTTCGGCTAGTAGCGAACTACTAGTCAACTTGCAAGGTGCGGCCAAATTTTTTCCAGGACACAACAAAACTGTTTTTTCCTGTATCCCCAAAAACTGGTATTTCTAAAGCAGCTGATCAGATCACTGGGTTCCAATTTAGCTTCTTGTACCCTCCCGGTGGATCAAAATAGGTAGGTCCACGGAAGGGGCAGTTCCTATGGGCACATCGTCACGTGCACCTTGTCCTACACCGGACTGTCCTACACCGGACAATGAACCGTCCTACGCCGGACTGCGCTAACTGCGCTGAGTCGTGTCGTCACACACCCGTTCACCCAATGATTGTTTCACACTGGGCGCTATTTACACCTTGGTCTTACGCTTAATACTTGTAATATTTCTGTACAGAAAAATCTTCCCAGGTTGGTAGTTTCTCACTAGATACGTATGCAGGTATAAATCCCTTTTAAATGGCTATAGGAATCTATTAAAATAATGTTTGAGTTGCTTGTTTTTGAGAAAATGAACAGTAAAAGAAAAACTTATTTTCTCTTACTAATCACCGCCTTATCCACAGTATGTTACTATACTGTTTTAAATAAAGCTAGTGATTTAATACTGTTCACCTTTGGGGTTCCTATGTGTGCTGCATGTGCAGTGCCAGTGAACAGCCACGTGTGTACGTGCGTTTTGTTAAACCTGTTCACAGGCCGCCGATGAATCGGCCACCCACGTGTTCTACAGTGTATTTGCAAGGTCGCGCTCGGGTTTCGCTATACGCAGTAATTGCGCATAACTATGGAATAAATCCTTTAACTTCGTCCGAAAGTTACATACAGAGCTGCGAAATAAATCCCGCACTCAATCCGTAACTTACGTACAAAGATGCGAAAATTTCCCAATGTAAGCATGTGCGCGCGCACCTTGCGTAATACACAATAGACGCTTCACGTTACTGTAAAAGGCCCAGAACTTATCGCCACGTGGCGGAGTCCCTGGCCCTGCAGTAACTAACAATAAAAGTTATAGTTTTGCACAGAAGGGATCCTCTATGTACTATAATAAACACAGGCCTTTGTCTCCACGTGTGCGAACCTTATCGCACGTGGCACATATACTGTAATGAACAAGCAACTCAAGACACTATACCCCGTTAAACTACTTGTGGCAGGCAGAAGTACAGTTTACTAAACACTTAAATATACTTTAAAACACGTGGCTTAATGTTTCCTTGGATTTCACTTATTGTACTTCGAGTTCAAACGCTAGCACCTCTCGAACCCTGCCCCGCCGCGGACCTGGCCTATCCAGCAATGGATAATAAATACTTCCACCCTTTTGCTGGTATAGGTCAAGCCGCGCGTTTGGTACCGAGTTCTAGAGTGTGAAACGGCCGGACGCAGCCCCCAATTATCAATACCGATATTTATATGATCAAAGAACAATAAGTGAAAAGCGTAGGTTACGTATTATGTCCGTAACCTGCGTACCCTTTATTCCTAGCTACGTGCGAACAAAACGTAGCGCAGCGTAGCGTACCTTTGTCGTGTATTATACACGGAAGAACCAATGTATTAATATGAGATCCCTTCGCAGTACTTTGTCTCTAATCTGCGAATACACCTTTAAGGACAATGTCCGTGATACACCTTATCGCTAGATGCGAATAATAGACGAGACCACAGTATAAAGGTGAGGAGATAGAAACTCCGTAAATAGTGTATTTAGGGTACTTGTGAGTTATCCGGACGCCCGATTTCAAAATCGGGTCGGATCGGGCACATCGCATCGCATCGCATGCGACCATCGGATGCGATGCGATGCGATGCGATGCGATGACCCGATTTTTCCATAGGAATCAATGTTAAAATGGACTGAGTCCATTTTAACATGGAATTCAATGGGAAAAAGGGGTCCTTTTCATACCCCTACTATCCAAGTGGGCATGGAGTTGGATATAAACCTGTGGCGAGCGTAGCGAGCCACCGAGCCCGAAGCGTGGCGAGCGTAGCGAGCCCCGCGAGGGGACACGGAATACCGTCCCCTCGCGGGGCTCGCTTCGCTCGCCACGCTTCGGGCTCGGTGGCTCGCTACGCTCGCCACAGGTTTATATCCAACTCCATGCCCACTTGGATAGTAGGGGTATGAAAAGGACCCCTTTTTCCATAGGAATCATTTTAACATTGATTCCTATGGAAAAATCGGGTCGTCGCATGCGATGCGATGCAATGCGATGCGATATCGCATCGCATCGTATCTGATTGTATGCCTTAACTTAAGGCATACAATCAAAAAATCGGGCGTCCAGATAACTCACAAGTACCGTATTTAGTCCCTAATGGACAAAAGGGGATTACAGAAACAGGAAAAAACACAGGGTAACACGTGATGCAATTTGTCTAACACTGAATATACTAATCAAGCTTTACTAGGGAAAGAAAAAACAGGCACAGGATACAATCAGCCAACAATACAATAAAAGCAAGTACAGTGAATGCAACCGTTTACCGTCTCATCAAATATGCGCAGCGCAGTCCGGTCGGAGCTCGCTATATTCAGGTTTGAACTATAACCCGGTCAATGGTCAGGGAAAAGAATCAGTGCCGAAGTGACCGAGGCCGCCCTGGGTCACCTAACTTATAGGGTCAGAAGGGGGAGGTCAAAGGCCATTCCTATTGGTCAGGGTTCGTATATCAAGTCCTCTGTGATTGGGGCAAAGTATTGCACCTGGTTTGGATAGGTGCAGGGGGAGTGAACTTTGGACTCCTTTGTCTGTTGGCATCGTCGTCAGGGGTCGTAAATAGCAGTAAGAACCGGTTATAACTAGATTCTTTTGTAACACACCGTTTAACAGAAACAGTCTTGGGAATATGGATTTTTTCCGTAATTATCGGACCGTATGAATTGCGATTTATTCGCAATGACCGGAATACTGCGCATGGGAAACGGAATGTAACGGTACCAAACATTACACAGACGGAAGTATGTAATGCTGACTAAACTATGTGTAGTGCTCTAAACCTTTAACTATATTTTATTTGGTGTAAGTATGGTATTATGAATTTATGTGTAATAGTATGGCTGCGCTTCTGGTCCACTTTGTCACACAGACTCGGGTATGGATACTTTATTTGCGCAACTCTGCGAACCAAGATGGCGGCCATACCATCCTAAAATGGCGTGTGTGCAACTCGACTTTAACAGTCCCTATACGGTCCAGCTGCTTCCCTGCGTCTGTATATTACTGTATATATCAGAATCAGGCCATAGTAACCTCCCCTCCTGCATTCTGCAGGAGACTCCCTGACATAGCAGCAATCTCCCTCATTAGTCTAGCAATCTCCCTCATGTCACCTAGCCCACATTACACTGTTACATCATAGTTACCTCCCCTCCTGCATTCTGCAGGAGATTACCTGACATAGCAGCAATAACCCTCTCTCCCTCATTAGTCTAGCAATCTCCCTCGTCACATAGCCCACATTACATTGTTACATCATAGTTACCTCCCCTCCTGCATTCTGCAGGAGACTCCCTGACACAGCAGCAATCTCCCTCTCTCCCTCATTAGTCTAGCAATCTCCCTCATGTCACCTAGCCCACATTACACTGTTACATTATAGTTACCTCCCTTCCCGCATTCTGCAGGAGACTCCCTGACATAGCAGTGATCTCCCTCTCTCCCTCATTAGTCTAGCAATCTCCATCATTACACCTAGCCCACATTACACTGTTACACCATAGTTACCTCCGCTCCTGCATTCTGCAGGAGACTAACGGACACAGCAGCCATCTCCCTCTCTCCCTCATTAGTCTAGCAATCTCCCTCATATCACCTAGCCCACATTACTCTGTTACATCATAGTTACCTCCCCTCCTGCATTCTGCAGGAGACTCCCTGACTTAGCAGCGATCTCCCTCTCTCCCTCATTAGTCTAGCAATATCCCTCATTTCACTAGCCCACATTACACTGTTACATCATAGTTACCTCCCCTCCAGCATTCTGCAGGAGAGTCACTGATATAGCAGCAATCTCCCTCTCTCCCTCATTAGTCTAACTATCTCCCTCATGTCACCTAGCCCACGTTACACTGTTACATCATAGTTACCTCCCCTCCAGCATTCTGCAGGAGAGTCAATGATATAGCAGCAATCTCCCTCTCTCCCTCTTTAGTGTAGCAATCTCCCTCATGTCACCTAGCCCACATTACACTGTTACATCATAGTTACCTCCCTGAAATAGCAGCAATCTCCCTCTCTCCCTCATTAGTCTAGCAATCTCCATCATGTCACCTAGCCCACATTACACTTACACCATAGTTACATCCCCTCCTGCATTCTGCAGGAGACTCCCTGACATAGCAGCAATCTCCCTTTCTACCTCATTAGTCTAGCAATCTCCATCATGTCACTTAGCCCACATTACACTGTTACATTTTGGGGGAAATAAGGAATGAGAGACAGATACATTTACATTGAATCATCAGCACCATTTCCCAGCACTTTACAAGTATAGTAGCTCTTACTAACTGCTCTGTGCTCATCTACATTTGGATATAAGTCAATTTAAATTACACACCCACACTTCTAGGTGCCATGTTCACAATCTCTTTTCACAATCTCTCCATATATGGAACTAGACATGCCCTTTGGGAGGAACATGACACGCCCCCTCAATGGGGAGCTTTGCAAAATTCTACTACCAACTATAATCTCCATGAAACTAGTTTTCAAAAGTAGGCAAGTATGAATCAGGCCCTATATACAAATGCTGCTCATAGGCCCCACTGTGTGATATCTCTCTGTTTCTATACACCTATCTCACATTTGTAGCTACACCCTACTCCTGCCGTATTGAGCACATGGTGTTCTGCCCTGAATCACATCCTGCGCGCGCCTAGCATTCCATTGGCAGACTAATGAGCTGTTACCAGACAAAGATCTTAGTTACTCATATACACAGTGATAAACGCCTGACACATTGTAACATCTGAGTTCTGCAGCTTTTGGACCTAAGTCTCATCATCCAACCAGTGACCTGTCTGTCTGGCCAAAGTTATACTGAGAAGTTCTGAACTTTGCAGGGAACATCTAATCCTAGATAATAGTTCTCTGTAGAACACACAGTCAGATGGTATTTACAGTGATGTGTTCTGCTGAGTGTAAAATGTGACGTTCCATAGAGTATGTCATTCATTCTGTAGCGTAATTCTGTGTTAGCGTAATGAGACGCACATACAGCAGTACCCTTACACAAGTGTAACCCATACTTGCCTACTTTTGAAAACTAGTTTCAGGGAGATTATAGTTGGTAGCAGAATTTTGCACAGAGCCCCATTGAGGGGGCGTGTCATGCTCCACCCAAAGGGTGTGTCTACTTCCATATATGGAGAGATTGTGAAAAGAGATTGTGAATGTGGTACCTAGAAGCGTGGGTGTGTACTGCTACATCTGAGAGGAATCTTGTAAAATGACTTATATCCAAATGTAGATGAGCCCAAAGCAGTTAGTAAGAGCTACTATACTTGGTAAAGTGCTGGGAAATGGTGCTGATGATTCAATGTAACTGTATCTATCTCTCATTCCTTTTTTCCCCAAAACAGTGTAATGTGGGCTAGGTGACATGAGGGAGATTGGTAGACTAATGAGGGAGAGAGGGAGATTGCTGCTATTTCAGGGAGTCTCCTGCAGATTGCAGGAGGGGAGGTAACTATGGTGTAACCTATGCCGCCGATAGCTCAATAGATGTGAGCTCCCATGAAGCCCTGGCTGAAACCCGCTCAATGCTTGAGTCTGGCCTGCTCATACTGTAGTGCAGCAGGTTAAATCTGCAGGGTTCGATCCGAGGTACTTGTGTAGTTTCACGGCACCACCGCGTGCACAATCTGTGTCTGAAACTTGGCAGCTTGCCAGAGGCTCTGTTTAACTGTGCGTGTGCCGCTCTAGCTGTTCTCAGCGCAGCGCGTGGCTGCTTTCCTTATGTAAGCTACGTTATCAGCGCTGCCAGGTCACTGTGGTACTTGTAGTTCCACAGTGAAATAGGCAGTCCTGCGCACCACTGACAATGGGGGTACGTAAACTGGACACCCGGCAATTTAGACGCTAAAGAATCTAAATCCAGACTCCCTGCAAACCACTAAGATGGGGGCATCTAAATTTAGACGCTAAAGCATCTGAATTTAGTAGGGTCTAGGGCAGGGGTGGGGAACCTCAGGCCCGGGGGCCGTATGCGGCCCCCGGAGCCAGTCTGAGTGGCCCGCCAACCTGCCCGTTGGCTTTCCCGGGAGTCAAGTACAGGGGAAATCTCGCGAGACGGTAGATCTCGTGAGCTTCCTCTTAATCAACAGCAGCCGGAGAATGTCAGTCCTATTCAGCGGCAGCCGCCGGAGTGTGGGGCGGCTGCAGCAGGACAATTTGTAAGAGAAATTTTTACATATGGCCCCTGAAGGATTTTTTCCCCATACAAACGGCCCTTGGCACAAAAAAGGTTCCCCACCCCTTGTCTAGGGGTACACTATTAAACCTGTTCACAATTACACTAGTCGACGTAACAGCAGTCGACCTTGTTAATTCCGCTATCCACGCCAACCCGAAGAGTGGCGAGCGCAGCGAGCCCGCGAGGGGCGCCAGTACACGACCTACGACCTTTTCATACCCCTACTATCCACGTCGGCGTGGAGTTGATTTTATAAAGTGTGGCGAGCGCAGCGAGCCACTGAGCCCGTTGCGTGGCGAGCGCAGCGAGCCCGCGAGGGGCGGCGGTACGCGTCCTACGACCTTTTCATATCCCCACTATCCACGTCGGCGTGGAGTTGATTTTATAAAGTGTGGCGAGCGCAGCGGATACCTGTGAAGCCCGCGAAATTAGGTGCCTCAGCTTATATTCGGGTTGGCTTATGCTCGAGTTTATTCAGTACTATCTATGCCTCATATACAGTAATTATGGATTAATTGTGTTTTATATTTTATCATTTATGTGATTACTATATATTTTACATTTTATGAGTTTAAAAATTTGTGTGAGATTTAAGTATTAAAGTTTATTATGAAGACTAACCCAGGGCTTGACAAATTTCTAAAAAATCTAGGAGCCAGGATGAAAATGTAGGAGCCAGAAAAAAAATAGTGACAGTGTGCGCCAAAAAGTAACACCATAATGCCTATTACATATGTCACATACCCATTACACATACCACAATGCCCATTACACATTATGCCACACTCCGAAAAACCACACAATAATGGCCATTACATATACAACACACACCGCAATGCCCATATAATACCACACAATGTAATGCCCATGGCATATTATGCCACAGTGTTGCTTACTTACCATGCTCATTGCTATGGGTTTCTGGCTTGATGCCAGGCAGGGGCAGACTGAGAAAAAAAATGACGGGGGGGGGGGGGTGCCTCTGGTGTCTGGTGCCTCTGGTGTCTGATGCCTCTGCGTGAGCAGCGGGTCCCCGTGGCTGGTTATGCTATCAGCATTTACAATAGCCTCGGGTGCCCCTGTTAAAACAAAGACAAACAGATGGCCCCGCAGTGGTATATTATGTTCAATATAACAGCCAGCACGGCGGCAGCCCGGCAGAGCGGTGCACAGCTCTCCCGGCTGCCGCTGCATCAGAGCAGGTCCGCAGTGCACCTATTTCAAAACTCAAGCACGGAGCAGCATTGGTAGCTCCCGATTAGCTTGTGAGCCGCCTTGACTTATGTAATAGTCGCGCCGCGGACCTGCTCTGATGCAGCGTTTGCCGGGAGAGTTGTGCACCGCTCTGCCAGGCTGCCTGCTATAATAAACATAATAACACGCCGCGGCACCATCTGTTTACGTGGTCTGAAACGGGCACCCCAGGCTGCTGTATGTGCTGAAAGGATAGCAAGCCACGGGGACCCGCTGCGAACGCAGAGGCTGCTGCCAGCTCCCTGCCTCTCCATGTTCCTCTCCCGGCAGCCGGGAGAGTTGTGCCCTGCTCTGCCGGCTGCTGTCGCGGTGGCTCTTACCGTATAACCCACAGCGGGGCCTGCTGCTGTAAATCCACTACTCTGCCCGGGGGCATACCCTCCAACATGACCCATCCCATTAGGTACAAAATGCTCTGTTCCTGGACTTCCCTGCCAGTGACAGTTACAGATGTGAGCCTACAGCACAGTCCAATATTCAAAGAGGGGGGGTCACATCAACTCTCAGTGATGTTTGGGATGGCAGCTGGTGTGGCTCCCCTTTTTGAATATTGGACTGTGCTGCAGGCTCACATCTGTAACTGCCACTGGCAGGGAAGTCCAGGAACAGAGCATTTTGTACCTAATGGAATGGGTCATGTTGGAGGGTATGCGGGGGTTCTGCTTCCTGGCAAATCTGGTCGCCAGGAAGCAGAATCTGGTCGCCATGGCGACCTGGCGCCCGGGTTTTGTCGAGCCCTGGACTAACCCAAGGAGTTAGTATAGAGCCCAGGGGTGAAATTTAATAGGGTGAGAGAATCAGAAAGTGAGAGATTTGGTAAGAAATCTCCAGGTTTTTTTTAAAAGCGGCAATCATTTACACTGCAAAATCAGTGTAAATGATTGCCGCTTTAAAAAAAAACCTGGAGATTTCTTACCAAATCTCTCACTTTCTGATTTCTCACCCTATTAAATTTCACTCCAGGTGTCATCCACAGCAGGTGGCAAGTACAATGCGCAATGGAGCTCAAAGGCCTCGCAAACCAAATAAATGCATTGCAGCAGGTAAGTGTCTAACGTTTCAGATATATTTTCCTTTCCTCAGTATGTAGATATTGTATTTTCAGGGTTCAGGTTTTTTCTGTGTATAACCGCATCTGGTATATGAATCTAATGGTATATATTGTCTTTTTATTAATTCCACACATGACCCAAAGAAGGGTGGATCGACAAGGCATTATTACATCACAGAAAACGCACGGAGAGCGAATGTTTCTGATTACATTGATCTGAGAATATTCAATCACTCGTCCGATGGGACATCTTGAACTTGAGGTTGTGACAGAATATTTTTATTTGGATGATATGAAGGTTTTTATTTCACTAAAAACCAGATAAATCACAGGAAACAACAGAAAATGTTGTTTTATGTACAGGGAAAAGTTGTATGATGTGCTCCAGTAAATCTGTATTAATAACACATTTCACTGGGATTTACTGCCAACTCTTATGGAGCAATTTGTCTATTGATAGTGGAAAATTATTTACAGTTGAATTTGTTTATAGCGATTTGTCTAAGGAACACGTTGCATGTTTGCTGCATGAAATTGCCTGTTGAAATCACTCGGACAAGTGATTTAATATTCTCAGATCAATGTAATCAGAAACATTCGCTGTGATGTAATAATGCCTTGTCGATCCACCCTTCTTTGGGTCATGTGTGGAATTGATAAAAAGACAATATATACTGTTAGATTCATATACCAGATGCGGTTATACACAGAAATAAACCTGAACCCTGAAAATACAATATCTACATACTGAGGAAAGGAAAATATATCTGAAACGTTAGACACTTACCTGCTGCAATGTATTTTTTTGGTTAGTGAGGCGCGTCTCCTCCATTGCGCATTGTACTTGCCACCTGCTGTGGATGACACCTGGAGTGAAATTTAATAGGGTGAGAGAATCAGAAAGTGAGAGATTTGGTAAGAAATCTCCAGTTTTTTTTTAAAGCGGCAATCATTTACACTTCAAAACCAAACTGATTTTGCAGTGTAAATGATTGCCGCTTTAAAAAAAACCTGGAGATTTCTTACCAAATTTCTCACTTTCTGATTCTCTCACCCTATTAAATTTCACTCCAGGTGAACTTTAATACTTAAATCTCACACATATTTTTAAACTCATAAAAGTTAAAATATATAGTAATCACATAAATGATAAAATATAAAACACAAATAATCCCTAATTACTGTATATGAGGCATGGAAAGTACTGAATAAACTCGAGTTTATAATATAAAACTGGGAAACTGTATTGACTTGAGTATAAGCCTAGGGTGGGAAATGCAGCGGCTACTGGTAAATTTCAAAAATAAAAATAGATACCAATAAAATGACATTAATTGAGGCATCAGTAAGTTAAATGTTTTTAAGGATGCGGTGCGCCCCAGGTACCAGCACACAGAAGGGAACAGGTTCTTGCCCAGTACAGCACAGACAACACAGAGGCTGCAGGAGAAAAGAAGAGCGGTGATATCAGCAGTCACCGGACCACCCACAGAGGCTGCAGGTACCCACAGATAAGCGGCAGAGACTGGAGAACACCCGCACTGCACCGGAGAACAGGTAAGTGGGACCCTCACTCAAGTATAAGCAGAGGGGGGCTTTTTCAGCATAAAAAATGTGCTGAAAAAGTTGGCTTATACTCCGGTATATACGGTAATAATGCTGAAGTTAATTGGCACAAAAGGAACAAAAATGTCTCCAATTGTTTTTCCTGAAGAAAAAGGCTCCTACTCGCCACATAGAAACTTATTGAAACATAGAATTTGACGGCAGATAAGAACCAATTGGCAAATCTAGTCTGCCCCTTTGAATCCTGCAATGTTGTTGCTATATGATGTCATCTAGGATTATTGCACAGGCATTAGTAGTTGCAAAGTGTGCAACCAAATGAGTCTACTGTAATGGCGTGAAACGTCGAAGGGCAGGACCACCTACATGGATTGTAATGATTGTGGTGGATATCAGAAAAGCGGACAGATCAGGACAGGGATAGCTACTGATGTAAGCCCCCTAGTTTTAGGTGTGTCACGATCCGAGTGCTGAAGCAAGTTCTCTTACCGGCTAAGTGTCTGCGCAGGCTGAGCTTGCGTTACAAGTCCCGGCGCTGCCGGCATCCTGTGAGCTGTGCGCCTCTCTCCCTCTCATCTCCCGGTCCTCTCAGCGCTGCTGAGTTCACGACTGCGCGGCGCACCGCTTCCCTCATCACCAGTGACAGCGTCCAGTGCTCAGCAGTCTCCCTGTCCGCTGCCATTGCTCCTGGCCACAAGCATGGCAGATACAAACATACTTTCCCAACCTTAGCCTGACATGGGGTCTGCCATGTTTTCTCGGTCACATGTCTGCCTCAGCCAATGCTAGCCTGGTTTGATTTCCCAGGATACCTGCTCAGCCAATCACGGCTACCCTGTGGGTATAAGTATCCTGGGAGCTCTCACTCCAGTGCTAGTGCTTCAATTGTCATTTGATATGCAAGTGTTGCCTGCTGGTGTTGTCTTTCTGCTGCAGTGTTTCCTCCAGGTGTTCAAGTCCCTGAACCTGTCCGGGCTCACCATCGCCTGTGGCTATCCGGGCTCACCACCGCCTGTATCCATCCGGGCTCATCATTGCCTGAGAATATCGAGGTTTACCATCGCCTGTGTCCAGCCAGGATTCCATTACCTGTGTTCTTCCAGGCTTACCTGTGCACTCTGCCTGCGGCCACACTCTCCTGCTGGTTCCCGCCTAGCTCCCAATCGATGTTCCACCATCGACTCTACTCCGATTCTCCGGCTCCGTTTCCAGCTGTCTCCCATCCATCCTCCGGATTCCACAGCTTCTCACCTGGTCCGATACTCCGGACATCTCAACTCCATTCCTCATCCGATGTTCCACCATTGATGTTCCATCAGTACAAGTTGTAAAGTATTCCATCTCAGTGACTGTACCATTGCCTTACCATCGCATCATTCACTGCTTGTACCACTATCAACCGTCTGTCAATAAATCGGTTGTAGTTTACACTTGTCTGGTTATTCCTCTGGGTGCACTGTCGTGCAATACATGCACAAGGGTCTCCTCCAACCTGGCAGGTTCCGGTACCAGTCCAGACCCCCACCAGAGGTCTTAGTCTGTCCGACTCAGACCCCTGGTGTGACAAGGTGCCGTTGACTAGAGCCTGACCACATATTGGGTCTGATTTAGGGGGAGTTCTGCTAGAAGGAGTAAATATAGATTTGCGGTAACATGGTTCAGCTCTAATGGGACGATTCATTCATTAATTAATTAATGTAGAGTATTAATGAGGTTCTTAGCACATATTTGTCCAAACGTGAGCCCACCCACCACGTCAAGGTGGACCTCCTCAGATCGGTTCATATCTTTCCTAGGAACTCCGTGGCAGATGTATTAAACCTGGTGAAGTGATTACGAGTCTTGTGATAATGTGCCAGCCAATCAGCTCCTAACTGCCATTTTACAAACGCAGTCTGTCACTTCACCAGGCTTAATAAATCTGACCCTCAGTGTCATTTGCACAATGAATTGCATCTTCGGACTATGAGCACAGGCATAACTCGAACTTGCCCACTCTCCTGGGGCGGCTGGGAGGCTCCTGAAGATGATGTGAGCCTCCCGGCCCTCGGGAAAAGCGGACAAGTCTCCCAATTTGAGCTGTACCTCTGACCGGCCGCCCACTTACTGAGCAAAGTTCGGCGGTCCATGCGGCTAATAATAGGATTCTAGGTGAGTTGCGTCATCATAGCCATAGGGGTGTGGATCATTGGGTTGACCCAATTCAGGCTGACCACTGGAGGGCGAATGGCCTTAGGTGGAAACATAAAATAGGTTGACATGGGTAAGGTCAACAGGTTCGGAAAGTCAACACATGCATCAAGTTGACAACGGGATGGTGGACAGTCAAAAGGTCAACATGCATTTTTCATGTTTTTTTGTCCCGAATTTCAACAACGTTGACATGGACACCAACGTCATCAAAGTGTGCCGCGTCTCCCCCATGGCAATTTATTCTCCCGCCATCCTGTAGTGGATGGTAGGGCATGAAATACCGGCCTGTCGGCACATGTCTCCCAAAAAAAACGTGAAAAACTCATGTCAACCTTTTGACTGTTGATCTTCCAACCATACCCATGTCGATCTATTTCAGGTGTCGTCCGAAGGCCTGTTGGCCGTTAGGGGTCCACCCAATGCATGTCGACCTTAATGGTGTCGACCTAATGACCCTACACCAGCCATAGTGACTTATCAATCTCGTCAACCTTTTGACTGTCGACCTTCCCGTTGTTAACCTGATGCTTATGTTGATCATCCGAACCTGTCGATGCTTCCCGGCACCGAACCGCACCCCCCTCTCATTGCCTCATCTCAGGGCTTACAGATCCGGAACAGTTAGACTAAAGAGAAATACATTTGAATCATCATTTGAACCGATTGTTGAGCCAACTGTAAATGTAGAATAAACTTTGCATAAAATCACATTTAATCGCCGCCTTCCGAATCCTGATTACATTATAATGCAATTCCTCCTGTCATTCTTTCACAGGAGATGACAAAAAACTGTCATTAAGGTCTTCTCCTGTATCTCTGCCAGCGGTCGTCATTAGGACGCGTTTCACCAAGTTTAAGGCGATAGATGTGAGCAGACATTTGATGTGTCAGACAATACATTACCATTATGATTTAGGTTACTTTGCCCTGCTTGTAATGTGGCCCCGATTCACATAATGAGTTTATTTCGCTTTTTCTGCTCAGTAAATACTGTCTTGTGGATGTGAGGACTCAGCGGGGACCATCCGCAGACCCAGCAGAGTTAGGCGGTAAGCCCACAGCCATTTCTGGCACTATGTACTGAGATGGAAAAGGTCCATTTGCAGTTATTTTCCTGTACGTATTCTTAAAGCAGGTGGCCGCATCGTTCTATGCGAATCTGTAGTTCATCTTCGGGATAAACACACTTTGCTGGATTCCACTTATCTCAAATTATGCGCACCTACGACTAGCGCGAGAGAGCGTGTCGCCATTATAGTATACAGTAAATTCTGTTCTGCAATTGCCGAATACCAGGTGGGCGCTGACGTCATGTGGGTGGGACCCGGCGTTTCATCGCTTTTACCCCAGCTATAATGCCGGGGCGGGTGACATCAATTGAGGCGGGTCCTGAACTGAAGCTTGGAGATTACATCATCTTCAAGCGCAGGGACCCCCACAATGCCAACCAACAAACTAGGGGGAAGGCCCAGCACCCGGTACAGCTGATGGGCTGTCCCCAGCCTGGGTGCGCACCCAGCACACAGGCATCTATTCACCTTCCTGGCTCCGCTGCTGTCTGCATAATAAATGCATGCTGCCTCTCTCAAACTCTGTACTGACCGCAGGACGCTGTGGTCAGGAGGTATCGGCTCCCCATTGGTGTAAACGGGTCCCGGGTTGTATACCCGTTTACAGTGCCCCTGAACCCGGCTCTCACCCACGTTCAACCCGGAACATTTCCTGGGTTAAATTGCCGGATAACAGGTCACGGGATATTATTTTTCTTTACCCCAGTTACACTAAGCATTGACCCAGGTCGACTCGGCAATAACCTGGGTTATTGCTTCAGTGTAAAAGGGTTATTACCTTAAGCTCCCCCGCCCCACTGCCTAACCCCCCAATATTGCACCGCCTAGATCTACTCCCCATCCTTGTAAGTGCCTAAACCTAGTCCCCCCCCGGAACCTAGTCCTTAGTCCCCCAACTGGTGCCTAAGCCTAACTCTCTCTTTCCTGGTCTGACCCTAACACTTTCCAGCATGGGATGTTGGCTGATATTATTCTGCATCGGCATCCTTATTATTTTACAGTTCCACGCCTGTGTTCTAAGGGTATTTGGAATGGCAATGTTGGTATCTTGACTGCCGGGATGCTACCTGCTTTCCCATTTAACAAAATCTTGTTTTTGTTCCATTTGGAACAAAAGAGTAACTAGTACACTGTGGGTCTGGTTCTAGTTGTCTAGGTAAGCTGCAAAGGGTCACAGCTTAACGAGCGCCAGAGAGCCAATCCCACCAAATACCTCCCCCCCAACCATTTCCAACACAAGAGGATGTGTTACAAAAACATATCCCCTCACATGCCACCTCTTTCCTGGAGAAATCATTCAATGGTCACCGAAGCCCCCGTCCCACCGGTCAATGGTCACCGACGCCCCCGTCCCACCGGCATTTCCATGGGAAAGCCCAATGTTTTCATTGTGACGCCAAGCAAACTCTGGCTGACCCCAGTCCCCGCCGCCTCGATCCCTGCGAATGGCTCGGTGACTATGCAAGCCAGGCGGCAATGGGAAGATGCTGATAAATGGATTGCACACGTCAATATATTTGGAGTCCCGGGTAGAGGATTTTGATACATTTATACTGTATTTTTAGAGTTGAGTGGAATGAAAGGGCATTTTCTAGAAGAAATGTTCCAAAAACAATGCACATTAAAATAAGACAATAGCCCATTGTTCTATATCTGGGCCTGACCATTCAACATCTGCTTAAGATGTTTATAGATTTAAAGTGGATGGAAGCGGAGGGCCTGGTACAGAACGTTCATCAACGACGATCTATTGTTTCCTATACCAGCGCTTTAATTTGTATTATTCCGCTTGAGAACACCGCAGCAGCACAAAGGCGGCCAATGTAAGTGATCTCATGTCAGCTGCGGCCCGTCTATACTTCAATAAGCCCATGCAAAATATCTGTGTTTTTCATATTTAACTCATTTCCTTTATTTCCATGGAATGTGCGTCCAGAAATAAGCTCAAATCGTATCAGCAAAACATCATCAAATCCCAATCATATAACGGGACACAGTCAGCAGGTCGACAATAAAAAAGGTTGCCAAAAGGTCGACACACGCAAAAATTTGAGTGTCGAGTGTCTGTGTCACCGCCTGAGGATGTGGACCCCCAATTAGCGCACCTCTTCTCTCCCAATGCTTCGGCCAACTTCACCATTGTCAGACAGAGTTCTCCGGGTCAGTAAACTATGACATAGTTCCAAAAAAAGTGTAAAAAAAAAAAACTATTGGCAGCCTTGTCATACGTTAAGCAAAGCCATGTTGAACTTCTATGACTACCTAAACATGGTATGTCAACCATCTGCATACAGTTAAGGCAGCGGTGGGGAACCTCCAGCCCGCGGGCCGTATACTGCCCCCGGAGTCGGTGTTTGTGGCCCGTCCACCCCCCGGCGGCTGTGCAGGAAGGCAAGTACAGGGGAAATCTCGTATCAGACTCCCTGCACAGCCGCCGGACCACACAGACTGGCAACTTGTAAACTGCGGCAGCCGCCGGAGCGTGGGACGGCTTCCGCAGGGCGATTTGTAAGGTTTTTAAAAAAAAGGTCCCCGAGGCATTCTGACCCAATGCAAATGGCACTTGGACCCCAAAAGGTTCCCCACCCCTGAATTAAGGTATCTAATGGTTGGATAAGCTCATTTTTGGAAATTGAAAAAAAAAAAACATTCAAACCCCAAAATAATATCTCTGAAAACCCCTCCCCTAGACAGAAATGTTTGGGTCTTGTTCTAATGTCCTTTTGCATAGTGAAACTGTCCATGCTTCCCAGCACACCAAAGAAAATGGGCACATTTATCAACAAGTATTAGCTATTTAAAACTCGTTGCTCAATTTAACAAGCTCCTGTGATTTTTCTAACACTTTACAATTAGAAGCTAATTTGCTGGGGCACCATGTATCATTTGCAATGAGTTTTAAATAGCTAAACCATGCTAAAGCCAATCAGCTTCTCTCATTTTTGAAACACATGTGAGGTAGAAGTCACCACCATTTATCATATGCACCAAGTTTTAAATAACTAAATGGTGCTTCAGCCAATCAGGTGCTGTCATTTTTCAAACACATAACAGTTGAGAGCTGATTGGACCAAGCACCATTTATCATACCTAATGAGTTTTAAATAGCTAAAACATTAACAAATGTACCCCCTATATTACTCGGCTAAATTAAATCTTACCCGAACGCATGCTTGCACAAATAAAGCAGCTTAATTGCCCCATAGCTGTTTCTGTCTTACGAAGCGTCCGCCTGGCACCGATGTCTGTCGTCAATGGCTACACTTCAAAAAACATTGTAATAATTATCCTACTTAATGTCTAGCGTCTGCAATTCAAAGAAACACGAAAAAGTCATTTATTCATGTAGATGTCAGAAGAGATTTCAAAATGAGTCTTCGCTGTGAAAAATAAAATAACATTTGAGATCCGGCGGCGGCGCGTAACCCCATCTTCAATCCTGTGTGCGAACAAAGCCACCCATGTATTGAAGTCCTTGCAAGTGTTTTGAGCAAATGTTCCATCTCATTATCCTATCGTTATGCTGTAAATTGGATTAGCTACAAAAGAGTCATGTCTGAGACTTTGTGTTACTATTTTTGGAGAGAACGATTTCCATAATCTCAAAGAAGTTCCAGGAAAAGTAAACCGAAGGATCGTATTACTCACCCGTTATTAATTACACCTTTGGGAGACGAGACTGCACGATATGCGGGAAGAGAGACATTAAGATAAACTGATTATCCATATTACGAAATTTATTTGAACCGACCAATCAGATTCACACGTCCATTAAATAACAGAAGCTGATTGGTTGCTTCAGCAACTTATCCCCTACTGCATCTCTCGCTCTCTCTCAAAGGCTTGGAACATCTCCAGTAAAAATTACCAATGCAAACACGGAGAGGACATAAAAACTCCACACAGAAAGAATAAGACTGGCAATTGAACTCAGTGTTGGGAGGCAGCACTGCTAACCACTACACCATCCATGCCTTAAATGGGTGTTCAAGCTTCAGGTTATATCTGTCACAAGTATGTTGTCAGACACTAATTCCAGATACAGAGCTGGTGTGAGCTTTCATAGAATAGAATAGAATCAACTTTATTGGCCATGTATGCTTGCGCACACTAGGATTTCTTTGTGGATTACAGTGCAGCATCAAGCAGGGATGAAATGGGGGGGGGGGGGGGGGAGAGATTACATCTCTTATATATTTGGCTACATCTGTCACTCAAAGTGTGTCTGAAGCTGTAACGCTGGGTGGAGCCTCTGACTCACATGACTGACTCACACGACAGAGAACCAGCCCAGTGAGCCCACAGTGCCAGACAGACACCCTCTGCCTCTCCATGTTACACAGCAAAGACACAGCTACTCACCAGACACACCAGGTGAGCCCCCTACACCTCCATACCTCCCAACATGACCCTCTCCAGGAGGGACAGAATGCTCTGTTTGTGGACTTCCATCTTAATTTATGATTGTCATCACCTGTTTTAAACAGGGTAATTGATAAGAAAGGTGTTTAAGCACAGGTGATGGTAATCCATAAATTAAGAAGAAAGTCCAGAAACAGAGCAATGTGTCCCTCCCCCCCCATTCACGGCAACCCCACGATTAAATGGCACATGCAAAACACTGACATGGCTATGGTCGACAATGAAAAAGGTTGACATGAGTTTTTGAAGATTAATTTTTCACTTTTTCAATGTTTTCATATTCATTCTCATGTGTCGACATGGACACCAATGAAGTGCCACACTTATGTCAACATTTACATGTGTTGACCTTTCTGTGTTGATTTTTTCTTGTGGCGATTCGCGGCACCCCCCGGCGACCCCCCTCCCGCGATACACAGCACAAGCCCCCCTCCAATTCGCGGCGACTCCCACGATTTGCGGCCCCACCCCTTGACACACCCCCTCCTGCGATTCGTGGCACACCGCGACCCCCCCTCCCACGATTTGTGCCAACCCCCCAGGCCCCCCCTTCCTCGCGGTACCCCCCACCCCCCGCGACCCCCCCTACCGCGATTCCCCCCCCTGTCATTGCGGCAACCCCCCGCCCCTGCGACCCACCCTCCCACGATTCACTGCAACCCCCGCGTCCCCCCTCCCACGATTCGCGGCACCCACACACCCCCACGACCCCCCCTCCCGCAATTCACGGCATCCACCCACGACCCCTCCTCCCGTGATTCGCGGACACACCTCACCTCCTCCCTCCCCCCCCCAACCCCGCTCGCGATTCACGGCAACCCCAGGATTAAATGGCACATGCAAAACACTGACACGGCTATGGTCGACAATGAAAAAGGTTGACATGAGTTTTTGAAGATTTATTTCTCTTTTTTGAATGTTTTCATATTCATTTACATGTGTTGACCTTTCTGTGTTGATTTTTTCTTGTGGCGATTCGCGGCACCCCCCGGCGACCCCCCTCTCGCGATTCACACCCCCCCCCAATTTGCGGCGACTCCACCCCGTGACACACCCCCTCCTGCGATTCGTGGCACCCCGCGACCCCCCCCTCCCACGATTTGTGCCAACCCCCCAGGCCCCCCCTTCCTCGCGGTACCCCCCACCCCCCGCGACCCCCCCTGTCATTGCGGCAATCCCCCGCCCCTGCGAACCACCCTCCCACGATTCACTGCAACCCCCAGCGTCCCCCCTCCCACGATTCGTGGCACCCACACACCCCGCGACCCCCCCTCCCTCAATTCACGGCATCCACCCACGACCCCTCCTCCCGTGATTCGGGGACACACCTCACCTCCTCCCTCCCCCCCACCCCCGCTCGCGATTCACGGCAACCCCAGGATTAAATGGCACATGCAAAACACTGACACGGCTATGGTCGACAATGAAAAAGGTTGACATGAGTTTTTGAAGATTTATTTTTCTTTTTTGAATGTTTTCATATTCATTCTCATGTGTCGACATGGACGCCAATGAAGTGCCACACTTATGTCAACATTTACATGTGTTGACCTTTCTGTGTTGATTTTTTCTTGTAGCAATGTTTTTACAGTGACAACTATGTGCACGTCAACCTACACATCATCAACCAATTCTTTGTATAATATATAACACCTGTTCTGTTTTACTGTAGGTGTTTTAAGTCAGATCTTTTACTGCTACTATTACTGTTTATGTAAATGCATTCTGAATGACAGCAACATCCTACCATCCTTCCTCAAGAATATATAACCAACTAGGTGATTTATCGCGCCCCGTGCCCCCCCTCCCGCAATTCACGGACCCCCGCGCACCCCCCCCACGATTCACGCCCCCTCCCACGATTCACGTCACCCCCCGCACACCCCCCCTCCTGCAATTCGCAACCCCCCCTCGCGCAATTCACGCCCCCTCCCACGCTTTGCGGACCTCCGCCCTCCCATGATTCGCGGACACCTGCGCCCCCTCCCTCCCTTGATTCACGGCACCCCCCACAATTCATGGCACCCCTAAGCCCCTCTTTAGTCCCCCGTATACTCACACACCCCTATCACTACCCAGCTTCCTGCTCTCTTGAACCGTAACTTCCACCACTGGGGAGTCACTGACGCTGTTTTGGCCACATGCCCCTATCATGCCTCATAGCCCAGCCTCCTGCTCTCATGTACCCTAACTCCCACCCAGTAGGAGGAGACACTGACTAAGGGCCACCATCCTGTACTCCTGTACTGCCACACTGGACCCTCACCCACTGGCAGAAGCTGCACAGTATCTCCCACCCTCCTCTTTAGTCCCCCTTATGTCCACACACCCCTATCACTACCCAGCCTCCTGGTTTCCTGTTTCGTGACCTCCGCCAGTGGGGAGCCGCTGACTCAAAAACACCCTACTATACTATTGCACACACACCTAAACAACATGCACACACAGCCCCCCCCCCCACACCTACAAATGTCACTGTACCATCCACACTATCAATGTACATCTTACTCTGTAACCGCTTTTTAATTAAACAAAACAATACACACCCCCTTCCAAATCATATGCTCTCTATTTAACACATTTCACCTATAACTCAAGTTTCAATACAGGCCATCTTTCATACAATTCCAACCATCTTTCTCATATACAAATGTTCACAAATTAAGGGGGCGCAGCCCCTTACGACGGTGTGAAGAGCGCCCGTAGGGCGCGATGAATCACCTAATATATTACATAAAGACATTACATGCATTTCATTTCTAGCTACGACTATGATGGTCAGGTCGCCAAGTAGGGTCACGTTTTTTGGCTGTTGACATTGGGATTGCATTTGCTTTGATTGGATTGTTCAGGTGATGGACGGCTAACATAAAGAAGCTTCTTGCGGATCTGGACGTTTTGACGGGGATGGACCTGAACCGTCTTCCGGATGGTAGGATGTTACCGGGATGCAGCTTGTCATTCGCGATCTTCTCAGCGCGTTTCCTTACCCTGAATGAGAACAGATCCCTTATCGGGGGGAGGTCGGCCCCTATGATCCTTTCCGCAGTCTTCACTACCCTCTGCAGTTTTTGTTTGTCGTTCTCGCTTGCGCCACCCTGCCAGATTGTGATCGAGGAACATAAGACAGACTCCACGATGGCGGTGTAGAATACGCACAGCAGCTCCTGTGGGATGTTGAATTTCCTGAGTTGCCTCAGGAAGAACAGGCGCTGTTGGGCCTTTTTGATGTTTGTGGCTATGTTTAATCCCCATCTTAGGTCGCTGGACATTGTTGTCCCTAGGAATTTGAAGGATTCAATCCGTGACACCACTGCGTTGGCTATTGTTAGCGGGACCAGTGCATTTGTTTTTTTCCTGTAGTCGACCACCATCTCAACTGTTTTGGTGGGGTTTAGATCGAGGTTGTTGCTGCTGCACCGCTGTGTCAGCTTCTCCACTGCATGCCTGTACGCGGTCTCATCACCATCCTTGATTAGGCCGATGATAGTGGTGTCATCTGCGAATTTGATGATTTTCACTGACTGCTCAGCTGAGGTGCAGTCATTTGTGTAGAGCAGTGGTGGGGAACCTCAGGCCCGGGGGCCGTATGCGGCCCCCGTAGCCAGTCTGAGTGTCCCTCCCACTCGCCCGGTGGCTTTGCCGGGAGTCAAGTACAGGGGAATTATCACGAGGAGGTCGGTAGTTCTCGCGAGATTCCTCTTAATCAACAGCAGCCGGAGACTGTCAGTCCTATTCAGCGGCAGCCGCCGGAGCGTGGGGCGGCTGCAGCTGGACAATTTGTAAGATAAATTTTTACATATGGCCCCCGATTTTTTTCCAATACAAATGGCCCTTGGCACAAAAAAGGTTCCCCACCCCTAGTGTAGAGAGAGAAGAGCAGAGGGGAGAGGACGCATCCTTGGGGGGCTCCAGTACTGATTGTTCGTGTGCTGGACAAGAAGGCGCCGGCTTTGACCACCTGTTCCCTTGCCGTTAGAAAGTCCACTATCCATGAGCATGTTGATCCTGGGACTCCTAAGGAGGAGTTTTGGCTGCAGGATTCCGGGAACGATAGTGTTAAATGCTGAGCTGAAGTCCACGAATAGGACTCTTGCATAGGTGCCTTGGTGGTCGAGGTGTTGTAAAATATGGTGCAGCCCGAGGTTGACCGCATCCTCTACACTTCTGTTCGCCTGGTAGGCAAACTGCATGGGGTCAAGGTGAGAGTTTGTCACTTCTCTCAGGTGCTTCAGTACTAGGGGCCCATTTATCAAGTAACATTTGCGGCTAAATCCCCGAAAACACCCGTTTTCGGGGGGTTAACCGCAAATATTATGTATCACCGAAATGTATTAAAGGGTACCGCAGCAGAAATCTCCGATCCCTGCTGCGATCCCCCCCTGCAGCGCCGCCGGCCGCATCCCCCATAGGTTGCTATAGGGGATGCGAAGCTGCCCGATGTATCAACATCGGGCAGCCTGGCATCACACCCCTGGGCTATCCCCATTCTGATATGGCGATAGCCCATTGTACCCAATGGCTACTCATCGCACTGCCGAGCAGGGCAGTGCGGTCACAGGGGTCGGCGGGGGGCAGCGCATAACTGCGCATGCGCAGACCCCCCGGCTTCCGGGTCAGGGCTTCAAAGGGACGGGCTCCTTTCGGAGCCCTGTCCCTGCGTCCCTATATTGATACATCTCAGCGGTATCAGATGATACCGCAATGCGATGCCCGGCGATGTCATCACGCCGGCATCGCAATATAATGATAAATGCGCCCCCTAGTCTTTCGAATGTTTTCATGGTCACTGAGGTTAGTGCAATTGGCCTGAAATCATTTAGGTCCTTTGTGGGCGTTTTCTTGGGGACCGGGAAGATGATAGAGCGTTTGAAGCAGGCAGGAACCTTGCACAAGTCCAGGGAGGAGTTGAATAATGTTGTGAAGATGGGAGCGGTCCCGCAGCCTTTATTCCTTTTGAGTACTGCTTCTCCACTTGCCTTGGTCCACGTGGAGGGCCTGAGTGTGGTGGTCTTTGTGATGGAGTGGGGGAGACACAGGACTTTTAACTGGTTCAGTCCTGGTACGGCCCTGTTTACACTGCATACAGCGAGCTGGCAATATTGCTGGTTCGCTGACATTATCGGGGGGGGGGGGGGGTGGGGGTGTGGAGGCAGCACTTAGAGCTGGCACTGCCTCCTCCATAGTGTGAATGGGAAATGGGTCGCTCGACCCGTTTACACCGCACAGCAACATGGCAATGAACCGGTAAGAAGCCTCCTCCATAGTGTGAATGGGAAACGGGTCTAACCCCTTTCACATCGCACTAATTACTGGGTCGAGCCGGCAAGAAACCGGCTTGTAATTAGTTGCGATGTGAAAGGGGTATTACTAACACTTTAGTTTACTTATACTGCTTTCAGATCGCAAATGAAGGTTTAACCGGTTCAGTCCTGGTGCAACCCTGCATGTGCGGTCTGTTCACACAGCAAACAGGCAATATTGCTGGTTCGCTGACATCATTGGGGGCCGGGTGAGGAGGCAGCGGTTAGAGCTGGCGCTGCCTCCTCCATAGTGTGAACGGGAATCGGGTCGCTCGACCCGATTAACCCGTTCATACCGCACAGCAACATGGGAACAAACTGGTAACAACTCTGCTTTCTAACTGCATGTTACTACCCGTTTGCGGCACCCAGTAACCCCTTTCACATCCAACCTTATTACCTGGTTGAGCCGTCAAGAAACTGTCTTGAACCCAGTAATTACTTGCGATGTGAGAGGGGTATTACTTACTAACACTTTAGTTTTCTCACTGGTGCCCTGCTCTGAGCTTTCTGGCTTATGCTGACTTATTGGGATGCCGCAATCTGCAAGTAGATCTAGCATTAGGGACCCCCAGTGAAGCCTTGACATTTGGCTTGGGGGCTTACCTTTGTATTCGCAAATATACGTAACCAAGATCTAGACTCCTACTACCATGTGGTTTTTAATCTAGTTACTGATATCATTCGGTGTGCTGTTGTTTTTTCTTACTTAATATTTTGTGAACTTTGAGAACCACAAGTACCAACATGCGGGGCGCATAAAAGGTTAACTATTCCTCACCTCTATGGTACAGCAATTGACCACTAGAGGGCAACCGACTGACCAAACTACTCCTCATAACGCAAATAGATTTTTTTTTTGCAGGGACACTGATCTTTTTGTGGAGACCGAGATTGGAGGTAGGAGCAGATAGGGACTGGGGGGTGAGCTAAAAACTATCAGAGTTCAACGTGAAAGTACATTGCAGAAGCCGCCATTTTGTCGGGCTTTTAACTAGTATTACAATAAAGACAGAACACACACTTGGAAAGTAACACTTTAGTAGGCCCAAATTCTGTGCTACATGCCCTCTTTAAGACTTGCCATGTGGGGTAACTTCATAATTCCAGGCACAACCGGGAATCTGAGCAATTTCCATGCTCACCAAATCTGCCCCTATACTATATATAGTATGAGGGTAATATACAGATACCACACAGTGGGGCAGATTTATTAAGCTCGGTGAAGTGATAAACGGTCTGGTTTTTATCACCGGCCAATCAGCTCCTACCTGTGAAGTTACAGGCCTGAAAAATGACAGGTATAATGGCACAAGACCGACGCGATGCTCCCGATTTCAATGTTAAAAAATATTTTAACATTGAAGCCTATGGCAAAATCGGGGGCATCGGTCCCGACCGACGCGATGCCCCCGATTTTTCCTTTGCCGGCAAAATGGACCTGATTTCATAGGAAATCGGGTCCATCGCGGGGATCGTGTACCTTAACTTAAAGGTACACGATCCCAAAGAGTGTGGCTGTGCTAGGAAACAAGTTCCGAATAGTTTTCCGTCAATGTCAAAGCCTAACCAACTGTTTTTTCTCCCGTACCCAAGAGGCCAGGCCAGGAAGCATAGCTCCGCCCCTGACACTTGTACGGCCCTGCTCCAAGTCCTGACTGGCCCACAGGCCAGTCCATCAAATAAAGGGGATGGCTATCGACAGTTAAACCATCAATGCTGCCATCAATGACCGTTTGCACTATCACCGTAGATCATTAACCAAAGGCCAAAGACATGGGTGGAGCTATACGAGAGACACACTATCCAACCAATCACTAAACAGAAACAAAACCCACCCCTCCTCTAGATCACAAACGAACTATCTGTAATTCTTCCAATGTGATAAATTACAGACTGGCCCGCACGGTGAATGCCATAAAAAAATTCTACGGACGCCAAATAAATGAAGAAGACCAGATTTTTATCATTTTATTTTATTGATAATGTGGTTTTTTTTTTTTTTTTTTAAATAAACACAGCTCCTTAATTGTACGATATATAATGGTATAAAATATACACTCAAAAAAAAAACAAATTAAGACACAAAAACAGGGTCTTCAAAAGGTTGATATCTGCCCAAGAACAGTGTGGAAACATATAAAAGATACGCCATCCATCCTGCTCTGTACATAGCTCCCTGGATCTTTCTGGTAACAGATATGGGGGGTAACTTATTCCTGCTACTTATTATGCCACCGTACAAAACGTTACCCCATCCATAGCAAATTTAGTTTTCATTTTGCTTCGCTGCATCGCCCCGGATTGCCGAATGTGCCGTCAGCAAGTGCAGAAGGTGATGACCATGCATCAAAGGCCGACTTACTTTACGGTTCATTATATACACAGGTGACAGATAACTGACAAGTGTCCTACATGATTATACAAGATCCAGCTCTCATAGAACTCCTATATAGTGTTTTAAAAATACCTTAATTTAAATGCACTGCACCTCATGGCTTATTACACTTTTATTGACATGATGAGAAATGTCCGGTTCCTAGGCTCCTTCATTAAAGTCAAGACAACTGCAGGATGCAATCAAATATGCGGGGTCTCCGCCCCAATCATTTACACATCTGGCTTTCCAGATACCACCTTGGTGCCCACTCTACACAAGCCCGCGGTCGTGCACATTGTCCTCGCTCTGCATATCACAGTGGGCATCTAGGTCCAGCACCAAATAAGTAGAAGCCCAGTTCAGAGACACACTTCTGTTAGGTAATAACATGTGTGGTCTAAAAGAAAAAAGTCGACATTCAGCAAAATGTCGACATGGACATTTAGGCGTTGGGTAACATTTTGACATACACAAATGTCGACACTCAACATGTAGACATCCAGATGTCAACATACCATCCTGGGTGACGTGGGACGGGAGAGGAAATTCCTAGTAATATGGCAGTGTGCAGTAAGTCACATTTAAATAAAGGAATAGGTTTCTTATATTCAGGCAAATGTCTGATAACAACATTTCTTCCACGTTGTAGTGAAACTTGGCCGCTTACATGGTACATTTTGATTATAAACAGGTTCTTTGAGCCCAAAAGAGATTTAAGTAATCCCCTAGAGCCTTAATCTACTCTGCTAATAAAAGCTGCTGCTTCCCTTAGCTTTCGAACATGGTTGGGGAACCTTTTGGCCCTCCAGCTGTTGTTGAGCAACACATCCCAGCATGCCCTGCTATAATTTTGCTATTTGGCCATGCTAAAACTGAAGCAGGGCATGCTGGGATGTGTAGTTCAATAACAGCTGGCGGGCCGAAGGTTCCCTATCCCTGCTTTAAAAGGTAGAGCTTTCTAGGCACCTACCGCCATTAGCGTTTCCATGCCACATTCTGAAACAAGGGAGGCAGCATCCCCATTAACCAATGACATCACTGAGGCACGAGACACCAAGAGATGCCAATGGCTCCTAACTTTTTCGCCTATATGATTTGTAGGTGACAGAGGACCTTCGCATGGGCCCAACTGTGCTAAGAAACTATTCAGAATATTAACATGACACAGAACAATTGACTTTCAAAGGGCTCCACAAAAGCATTTGATCCCTTCTCAAACCATTATTACAAAGTTAAAAGAGCAGACACATCAGAGAGCGAAAATCACGCCAGCTAATAAGGGGAAATAAAGAAGTAAAGCCGGATTATAGGGGATGATGTCACATTTCAAAGAGAAAACAAATGGATATTTAAAAAGAGAAATCGCAAAGACATAATTGGGAAAAAAATCTGATGATAGATGTGTCCCGATTCCCTTTCATATATGTGCAATCTGCAGACCATCAAACGCTACATCACGGATGTTCTTCACAGATCAATACAGAAGCAATCAGGAACAAAATCGCTAAACGTGATACATTAGCTGGATGATAATTCAATGATGAATCAGGGAAATTACCTGGCTTAAAGCTAAATCACAGCCAGACTGCCAGTAAGGAAAGGCAGAGATTGTACACCAAAAAGGAGTCGATAATCCGTAGTATCCCTGCTTAGTGGGTGGCTGCACATAACTGTCACAGTTTCCAGACCACATGATTGAGGTCACCCAGTAGGTGCACAGGGAGAGCTGACCAACTGTCCCATTTTCCAGAGCACAATGGTGATGTTTTGTGATTGGCTGGCGGACGTGTTGCTGCATAAGTCCAGGAGGAAGTACAGTAACAGATTACAATTTTGTGCATCTATGGACCAAGACTTTTAATTTGGTATAGGAAATGCCCTGCTCAGACAATGGCACCATAGAAATAAGACACTCATAATAATTTAATCATTTAGCTATTAATATATATATATATACATATTTGATTATATTTGTGCAGTTTTTCTTTTGGACTTTAGTATTATGCACAAAGGTTTCTTCCATGGAATTTCCAGCTACTACAGAAGATTTCCATTCAAGTCAAAGACATGACCAGATTAAACTACAGTAAAGGCCCCCATCCACTAGAGCACGGTTTCGCATTTGATGCTCCACCAATTTACCTGGCAGCTCCCGGACAGCTGGACCAACACAATGCTTTGTACGCGGTCCTTTTGCACACAAAGTATTATGCGATCCCATTCATGGCTGCAGAATACGATAAATATTCTTTGCAACCATGATGATCTGCGTCTCCAATCTGAGGAGCTCAGGAACTCGCAACTGCTCAACTAAAAATCCCTGCTAAGGACTACTGTAGGCTGGACCACCACAATGGAAATCCTGCCTATGGTCCCTTAAAGGGACCGCTAACATATGACACGTAGGTGCAGTGTAATAGTTCCGCAAATTTTCTGCTATTAATGTAGATGTCAGCTATACATATGTGATAACTTACGTCAGCATTAGCAGCTGCCACGTGTTGCATGAGCAACATAACTAATTATTTATTTATCCTGCAGCCCTCTGCAGAAGTCCGGGGCACAATCTTCGTGATGGAAAAACGTCTTGTTGCGCATAAGTCTTGTATTTATGGACTGTTCTGCATAAACCCAAGTCTTGGCTAGATAGTCCCGCATAAGACTACTATACAGTATCTAGAATTGATGGATTGTTCTGAATAAACCTGGTCGACAAGGTCTTGGATGGATGATCCTGAATAAGCTTTGTGTACAAGGTCTTGGATGGATGGTCCAGTATAAGTCTGGTGTGTAAGGTCTTGGATAGATAGTCCTTCATAAGCCTTATGTACAAGGTCTTGGATGGATGGATGAATTGTCCTTCATAAGCCTTGCGTACAAGGTCTTGGATAGATAGTCCTTCATAAGCCTTGCGTACGAGGTCTTGGATAGATAGTCCTTCATAAGTCTTATGTACAAGGTCTTGGATGGATGAATTGTCCTTCATAAAACTTGTGAACAAAGTCTTAAATGAATGGAGGGTCCTTCATAAGTTTGATGTACAAAGTCGGTCCTTTATAAAGTCTGGTGTACAAGGTTTTGGATGAATATTTCTGCATAAATCTGGTGTGCAAGGTCTTGGATGAATGTATGGTCCTTCATAAGCTTGGTGTACAAGGTCTTGGATGGATAGATAGTCCTGCATAAACCTGCTGTTCATGATCGTGGATGAATGGATGGTCCTTCATAAGCCTTGTGTACAACATCTTAGATGGATACATTGTCCTGCATAAGCCCAGTACTGTATGTACAAGGTCTGGGATGGATGCATTGTTTATACATAAGCCTTGTGTAGAAGGTCTGGGAGGGATGCATTGCCCTGCAATGCCTGGTTACAATATCAGGTGTGGATGCATTGTCCTTCATAAACTTGGTAGAGTATGTGCAAGGTCTAGGATGGATGCACTGACGTGCATAAGCCTAGATAGTTCTGGACGGATGTTCTTCATAAGCCTGATATACAAGATCAGGAGTGGATGCATTGTCCTTCATAAACTTGGTAGAGTATGTGCATGGTCTAGGATGGATGCACTGACGTGCATAAGCCTAGAAAGTTCTGGACGGATGTTCTTCATAAGCCTGATATACAAGATCAGGAGTGGATGCATTGTCCTTCATAAACTTGGTAGAGTATGTGCAAGGTCTAGGATGGATTTACATAAGCCTAGATAGTCCTGGATGGATGGATGTTCTTCATAAGCCTGGTGTACAATGTCTTAGATCAGGGGTTCTCAACCACAGTCCTCAAGACACACTAAAATTCCAGCTTTGATTATAGCCATATTGGAGCACTGGTGACTTAATTAGCACCACAGTTAGTTTTGATGTACCAATCTGTGGCGCTCAAGCAAGGATAGACTAAAACCAAAACTAGTAGTGTGCCCTGCAAAGTTTTGTTGGGAAACACTGTCTTGGGTGAATGTATTGACCTGTATAAGCCTGGCGTAGAAGGTCTTGGATGGATGGATTGTCCTGAATAAGGCCGCTGTACAAGGTCTTGTATAAGTCTAATATACAAGGTCTTGAATGGATTGTCTTTCATACAAATAGTATACAAGGTCTCAGATGGACGGACTGTCCTGTATAAATCTGGTGTGCAATGGCTTGGGTGATTGGATGTATTGTCCTTCAAAAGTCTGGTGAACAATGTATTAGATGGATGGTTCTTCATAAGTGAGATGTACAATACCTTTGACAGATGAACTGTCCTATACAAGTCACATTTAGAAGTTTTTGGGTTGATGGACTGCCTGGCATAAATCTGGCATTTGTTTTGGATCGATGGACTGTCCTGCATAACTCTCGTGTATCATTTTTTGTCTTGTATGTGTATATCGTCATGGGTAGACTAACTGTCCTGCACGTGTGCAATGCCTTGGATACATGGACTAAACTGCATAAGTCTGGTATAGCAGGGGCCACTAGTGAACTGGTAAGCTCCTAAAAGAGGAATTCTTACCCAGCATCACTACAAATGGACATTCTCACCTTCTTCCAGCCTCGCAGTAATCTTGCGCTGTTTTTACAAAGAAATATACATGCATATACATTATTTAGTTTATTTTTATGAACACCACAATGAGTTTCCTGTTGGTGTTGGAGGACTATAGGGGCAATCTCCTCTGACACAGAATAGTAAATAATCTAAAAATAAAAAAAATGAATTAAAACAATAGCAATAATAATGATAATAATAGTAATAATTAAAAAGTGTAATAACCTGACTACAGACAGAAACGAGAACAGCAGTGTGGACATTGATCTGGAGGAATGGCAGACCCCACCAACTGAATACTCTTCATTGCCATTCAACTTACAAGACATGTGCGTTTCGTCAATGGATGAAAGACCATGAACAATTACTGTCATCCATTTGAGTAACGACCATACGTCGTTTACACAAAGGGATCGATAGTTTCCTATTTTTAGTTCCTGTCTATTGGCATTCGTCATGTGTCCGGTACAGCGCAAAACACCAGAGGAGTCCTACAAACAATAGTGGTGGCTGGTTTTGTGCACAATTGCCTTGGACTTTGTCACATCATGGGACTAATACGGCTAGCGGCTATCGCACCATTTACAATCTGGACAGCCATTATTCTATATACCATTACTGGAAACGTCACCGCATTCGTCCTATCACAGCACACACACACAACAAAGGCCAAGAAGAAACATCAGAGTATTGACTTTGAACTGTACGTAAAACTGCAAAACTCACAGTGAAATAAATCATCACATCACCGACTGACGGATTTCATATAAAAATGTCCCATAAAAATGACTGTTAAATAAACATGCACGCACACACAGTTATAGCGGATGCTTTCCTGGGTTACGTAACGCGCTAATTAAAGGGAAAAGCGGTATTTAAATAAAGTCACAGACCTTAGAACATGACGGAGTTTCTGAAACCTTGAGTACATGTACTGCTGGGAGTACCACCGACCGATTCCAGATCTACATGATCTTTTGAAATAACTAAATACAAGAGAAGGCTTCACTAACATACATGAGGGCAGGGTATTCATTACATATTCAGAGACAACAGGGGGGGAAGTGGATGCGACACAAACGATTACAGATCCTCAACTTGGGCCTTCGGTTTATGGTTCTTACACGCACACTAGGGAGGTAGCACTGCCAAACAAATGGATTTATTTACACCTGTGGCGCCCTCGTGTGGCAGGGTGAGCACATTTCCCCTAAACTACAATGTGTCATATAGTGTTAATTAACCTGACCCCATGTAACACTCAAATTAAATGCACCACATAATATAAAAGGTACTTTATATTTACACTGGCTGTGATATGCGCAGAGATCCTTATAATTTACTATATCAACAGAACGATGTAGAAACTTATTTAGATCACTTTGAATTGTTGATATTTTATGAAGCCGCGCGCTCGGTAGAAGCTGGATGTGGGAATTTTGGGTCGTATAGAAATGTGTTTCACCACAATTTTCCCAGAAGAATCCTGACATCGCTATTCTACCGTGAACCCTGCACCTTCCAGTCCAACCCTAAGTCTGACGTTTTCCACCTGACCCGTCGCGCTCCCAGTAATATAATCACATCCGGCCAACGGTTACTGCCTAACGCACAAAAGCGCACTCATCTCCCTGTGCCACTGTGACTAGGCCGGCAGCAATGGTTCTAGGTGTCTCTTTTACATTGAATTCAGTTTTTATGGCCCCGAAGAGGATTGCAGGTTTTACACTTGGCAGAAAAATTGGGATTACTATATCATGGCTCCTGGTTGCAAACATACAGTATTACTGGGCTTAATGTAACACCGCGGTGCTACAAAGTACAGATAACATGTTATATCGCAGGTTCTCAAAGTCGGTTCTCAGGATCCCACACAGTGCACGTTTTCCAGGTCTCCTTACAGAATCACAAGTGAAGTAATTAGCTCCACCTGTGGATCTTTTAAAATGTGTCAGTGAGTGACGAGTGCACATGTGCACCTGACAGGTGACCTGGAAAACGTAAACTGCGTGGGGTCGTGAGGACCGTGGTTCTCAAACACCCTCTTCCTACACCTGGTACTGTCAGAGTCATATGATAGCTCAACGCCATATGTCAACATGGTTAAAATGTCGACACAAGCTCAGGTATCGACATTGAAAAAGTATGAAACCTCATGTAGACCCTTTGTGTTGACATTGCGCATCTTGACACATTGGTGTCGACTTAATATACCGGCCCGTGGTACAGCCAGTAATAGGATATTCCAGGAAGAATTACCGTACACCACTTCTTCATCATGTTAATCCATCATTAATCTCACGGATGTTGGATACACAGAGAACCAGAATTAAATAACATCACCTTGCAAAATATTATATGTGGGGGGAGGGGGGGGTATATTAAACGTGACGGGGTTCTTTGGCCTTGTACCCCACAGAGGAGCAAGGAAAACATCAGCACTAACTGATATCCCATCTAGGAAACATACAGTATAAGAGGATAGGCGTCATTCCAAGGAAGCTATTCCAATACGTGTAAAGCAGACTGTGCGCCGACATGATCATATGGAAAAATAAATAAAAGAAGATCCTATGTATAAGTTAAACAATGGAAATGTTACACTGATACCGATTAAGGACAAATGTCTGATTGTCTATTGACCAGTAAAAACAGCTTCCGCTACCTTATAACGTAAAGCTACAAACGCGCAAAATACGCCAACAAATATTATATAGATATTACAGCTTATCCGGCACAAGGCACCAGATAGCATTACTGTTCCTTTTATAAGGGATACTTTCAGTATTAAGTCTCACGACAAGTGAAATTGTCTAGCAGAACGTATGTTTTTTTTCCTGTGGGATTCTTTTTTCCTGTGGGATTTTTTCTTTCCCTGTGGGATTTTTTTTTTTCCTGTGGGATTTTTTTTTTTTTTTTACCTTAAGAAAAAGTGCAAAAGTCCTTTAAAAACACAATAATGAAAGTACTCGGCAAGATGTAGGTTTTACATCGAATGTAGGCAACCTGTGGCTCTCCAACTGCTGGGGGAACTGCATGTCTCAGCATATGGGTGGCACGCCACAGGTTGCCTAAACCTGGATGACATGCAAAAATGTGTAATTGATTACAAAAGTATATGAATTACTAGGCCCTGCATTATTCCGCTTTGCCGGCCAAGAGTTTGCGGCCGCAGTGGTACCGGTGACATGCCAATTCGATCAGCTCGAGTCCCCCGATAAACTTCTCTTGCATGATGAAGACCACGATCATCACAAGGGCGTACCACCGCACAATGCTGCAAATGCAGAGGGCGACACATGAGGCAGAGATGAAGGAAGTCCAGTAAAGTAAGGAAGCAAACTTTATCAAGTGCACCCTGAACTCCGACTTGCAGGGCGGGATTCTACTCCGTCTCGTGACGTCAAAGTATCTCTCCCCTTCGTAAAAAGCCCGGAGACGGTCCTCCTTCTCCTTCCAGCGCTCTTGGCACCATTGCTGAAGCTCCTCCTTAGGCACAGGAAGGCTGCTGACGGGGTACCTGCTCACATGGAAGTGGATCTCCTTGGGGAAGTTGCCACTAAGTATGTGCTTCTCCGTTTGAGGAATGTTGTGAGGATAGGCCACGGTTATGTCGTGGATGGCGTCAAGGTTATTGCCTGGAGAATGGAAAACAGAAGTTCAAAGGTCAAAATGATGCACAAGATTCAGGTTAAAAGCACACTTCACATTTATTCATATAGATATGGAATAAAAGAAGACAGAGTACTCCCAGCTCACCAGCGTGCAAAGTGTTTTCGGATTATAATGCTAGGATAAAATGAGGAGGCTACTATTGCTGTGTAACACGTTGGTGTAGAGCTGCATAGACCACCACCCACCGGCCAAATGCCAACAGTGACATCTGCAGGCCAGATAAGGGAACTGCACCTCGCTGGCAATTATGTTTTTTTTTTTTCCTAATGAAATTAGTTAAAAGAATTGTGATATTGTGTCCAGGACTATGGACATGAAAGGTGTCCGCAATAGCAGAGAGGGGACAGATTAGACTACTTGCTTTACTAATATGCTGGGCTGGCTCTGCAACTGTACCTCCCCCTGGTTTCCCCACCGTTTGCTAAGAACAGCAGGAGCCCCAATACTGGAACAGGAAGTGTCAGCTGGACTCCGGCTCTAAGAGCTGAAGGGCTAAACGGAACCTGCCCAGTCCACAGTTTTGCAAACTTCTTAGCCCTAGCAACACATTCCTCTCTCCCTCCCGCGGCTCTCGGATGTCAATGCTGACATTCTGATAGTCTACATGAAACTACATGTGTGGAGATACAATAATTGCTATTAAATGTAGCAAAGTGCCATTTCTCTGTAAAATCTCTTCCATCTGTCTCCCTGCACGCCGAGACCATCTACGGCTCCTCATTCCGTGGTGCAGGACAAAACTGAGGCTCCTCCAAGTAACAAGAGCTGAAACAAGGAAGTGGCGGATCTCTGGTTGACCAGAGGTAGCTGCAGATCTGATGTAGTTCCTCTTTCCTGCCTGAGATGTCGCTCTCTGCTGTGGTGCTACTAGCACACTCTGGTCTGTATTTCAATGCGGAGGTATAGACCAGAAACACCAAAAGCAAAGGGCGACGCCCCAGGCAGAAAAGAGGAACTACAGGGGGGTTTTGAAACATGCTGGGTTGTTATGATGAACACTACGTAGGGGGCCCTTTCAAGATCATTGTACAACAAATACAATAAAAATCGTTTTATTACGGAAAAGCATCGACTTCTTTACTCCAAGTTATAATATTGTAAACTGTGAACGATTTAAAAAAAAATTATAATGTCCGTCACTATCAGGGGATTTACAGAAGGGGAATGGAAAATCATTGCTGATCGCATAGGGATCAGGATCGCACATTCACATCGCTCCCAGGACAAGAGTACACTCTAAGGTGGCCATACACACGCAGATTTATCTGCAGATCTGTCTGGTTGGAACAAAAACATGGTTATGGATGAGAGCAAGTGACAGTTGACCATTTGCTTTGAAATGCTGGAAAACTGACAAACTGTCACTCATCCATAACCATGTTTTTGTTCCAACCAGCCAGATCTGCAGATAAATCTTACTAGTGTATGTGCAGCTTTAGAAGGGGGCGAGGGGAGGCACCTATGGATTTACAAAATATAAAAAGGGGGTGGAAACTAGGACAGGGGATATGTAACTTATGAGCACTATTCTGACCTGGTCTTCCCCAAATTGATGCCATGGACTGAGAGGAGGGTATTTGGCGAAGAAAACAAAGATTTTCGAAAGAGAGGGCAAACAATGGAACTGTACTGAATTCTCCCAGAATAAAAAGCACCGGCATAAACACTAGTCCGAGTCTCACAGCAAGAATAATATGATACAATCCTCATTTTAACGTTTCAATTAAGTACAAATAAAAATTAGAGTCCTTTTAATGATAGCCTCTATCATTACCACCCAAGCAAACGCATTACATCTATAACAATTACCATCTAATACCACGGCTATTCTCAGAGACCGGCGTCTGAGGAGGAGAAGATATAACGACATCCGACGGGTCTCTTTGTTACGCAGCCAATAACAAAAGCCGATCTAATGAAATCCGCAATCACATCAGTTTAGTGTCACTTACACAAGCAGCTGGGAGGCCTGGCGACTGTTCAGCGAGATAATTCCCGTCTCCTAATAACGCATACAAATGCTAAATGCGCAGACGAGGCAATTATTAGCAAGCTATATAACCGCTGACGAAAGGCATTATACTTGCAGCTATGTGTTATATTACAGCAGTACACATGTATTCTTAAGGCGGGGACGCGCTGTGTCTGTGCTGCAGTGACACCCATTAATATTACATTACAGCCAACGCTACAGTATGGCCAAGTGACGCTGAGCCCATAACCCTTCTGTGCCGACAGGTCAAACATCTGCTAAGAAGAGCATGGATCATATGGCTGGTCTATCGATAATTGCCTGGCCTGTGAATTTGCAGCCGTGCGATCAGGTCTGAATAACCCCCAGTCGTAGTCCAGGTGCATGGTAAAATATGAAAGTTCCGAAAATACCTCCAATTTGGCGTAACAAACAAAACCAGCTCTTCTTTATCGATCACGTCACTAATCAGGATGTACGGATCACAGTCCTTCTCTGCTGGAAAGGTCTCGAGCCGAGCATCTTTCAAGCAAATGTGCCTCTTAGGGGGGCATTCAATCCCTTGCCGCTATTTCCGACAGGGGAAATAGCGGCGGGCGCCTATTCAATGCTGTCTTTCCCGACAGTATTGAACAGGCCTCCCGACAAAACAAGCCCAACTTTAGAAGCAGTCGGGCTCGTTTTGCCTAGAACGACTGCGGATTGTCGAGCTCACGGGCCAGATCTCGACGATCCAAAGCCGTTTCTCGCGGCCACACCCCCTTTTTGGCACTCGGCAGGCGGGACATTGAATCCTGCCTGCCGAGATGCTGTTGAGCGAGTAGAGAGCGGAACCGGGCCAGGCCCGACAGTCGTGACCCAATATTGAATACCGCCCTATGTCGCACTGTGAAACTGCTTTGTGAGACTGCACGGATTAATCGGATATGCCAGCCTTGTACATCTGTGTGCCGACCTGTACACCAAGAGCTGCAAAGCTGCACACTGGGCATTTTATGTTTTACCTTTGTGCTTGGTCTAGGTTACGCCCAGATGTACAAGTGCCGCACATCCAATGGATAGTGTAAGTGCAGTACCGCTTTATTGCATCGCACAGTGACTAAGACGCCTGCTTGGCGGGATACGGTCCCTTGGTCTACACTATGAAGGTCGACATACATTAGGTCAACCACTAAAGGTCGACATGGCTCAGGTCGACACATGTCATAGGTCGACGCATACCATCCACTACCGCATGGAGGGAAAATATAAGAGTGTGGAGAGATCCATGTGAGGGGACGTGGTACACTGATCCATGTCGACTTACGCCGAAATTAGGGGGGAAAAAAGCACAAAAAACTCATTTCAACCTTTTGACTGTAGACCACCCTAACTGTCGACCTAATTTCTTGTGTCAGCAAGGCACCAAGCCCGAAGCATGACGAGCGGACACGGTGCACTCAAAACAGGGTCCATGTCGACATTCAAGTTAAAAAACAGTGAAAAACCCCATGTCAACCTTTTGACTGTCGACCTTGACAGGTGTCTAGGTCGACCTAATGCATGTGTCGACCTAGACACCAGTCAGCCTTGCAGAATGTCGACCCAACGGTACCCGAACACAGTAAACCCCCCCCCCCCCACCCCCCTGCGGATTTACACGGCAATCAGAAAGCCGCGACTTTCCCTGCCTCACATGCTGGGACTTGTAGTTCTGCTGCGCACACACTAGCCCTGTTAGGCCGCAGAATACAGTAAACCATTTCACCCCACTTAGGAGACAGGGTCACAACAAGGTGCAGCCCCAAAAAGCAGGTGTGGGGCGTATCTCCATCTGTGCCCGGCGTCTTGGCAGGAATCTCTCCTGGGAGAACCACAATCAGTGAATGGTTTGTCAGCGGCAGCATCACATAGAGGATAGATGATGGACGCGCTGGTGCGGCCTGTGACACAAGATACGGATGCTCATCATTACGGTGTGACCCGTGTCATGTCACCCTGACTTCTGCGGTATGTCACGCTCAGTGTGACACGGACACAGAGATGCAGGAGGAATATCGGTCATTAGTCAGATGGAGCAGGTCAGTGTCAGTCATCGCGTAAATCGCCCGGAATGGGGCACAATTGGAATGGCAATGATTCATTAAAAAGGGGCGATAGAGCATGAAAGTCACCGGCAGCAGATAGAACGACACAGGAAACGTCCTTCAATAACGGGATTGTTCTGTGGTTTTCCACTGGTGACCCAATGACCGTATCCCATAGCAGGGTCCCAGATACAGCAAATAGGAAATAACTTTGAGCAGATACTATAAGGAAGAGTTAGGTAAACGTTGTGACAAATGCTGTAACATAGTTGTTATTGAGCGCCCTGCGGTGTCTCCCATTAGTGCTGGGACCCCGGACGTGCCTCAATATGCCGATGGCCCCTGTGCACTACTGTGCATCTTCATACCCTACCTCCATATAGGATGTTTTTGCACGCTGCTGCTGCCGCAACACCGCTCTTATTGTGTCCTGGGACAGGCTGCCGTTGTGCTATTACTATAGCCTACAGCTGATATTACTGCCTTTTATATACTGTCAGATGCACCTTATACAATGACCATTATCTATTAAATATTTGGCTATATCTGTCACTCAAACTGTGTGAGTGTGTGTATAACGCTGGGTGGAGCCTCTGACTCACATGACTGACTCACATGACAGAGAACCAGCCCAGTGAGCCCACAGACAGTGCCAGACACCCTGGGTGAGATTTAATAGGATGAGAGATTCAGAAAATGAGAGATTTGGTAAGAAATCTCCAGTTTTTTTAAAGCGGCAATCATGTACACTGCAAAATCAAACTGGTTTTGCAGTGTAAATGATTGCCGCTTTAAAAACTGGAGATTTCTTACCAAATCTCTCACTTTCTGAATCTCACCCTCTCTACCTCCCCATGTTGCCCAGGAACCTACTCCACAGCCACCAGGTGAGCTCCCCCCACCGCAACCCCCCCGCGCCCCCCTCCCGCGATTTGCAGCAAAAACACACCCCCCGCGACCCCCCTTCCGCAATTCGCGGCAACCCCCCACCGGAACCCCCGTGAACCCCGCCCTCCCGCGATTCGCGGCACCCACCCCCCCGTGACCCCCCTCCCACAATTCGCGGCACTCCCCTGCGATTCCCGGCAGCCCCAGGATTAAATGGCACATGCAAAACACTGACATGGCTATGGTCGACAATTAAAAAGGTTGACATGAGTTTTTGAAGATTTATTATTTATTTTTTGAATGTTTTCATACTCATGTGTCGACATGGACACCGATGAAGTGCCACACTTATGTCAACATTTACTTGTGTTGACCTTTCTGTGTTGATTTTTTCTTGTGGCGATTCGCATCACACCCCCCCCCCTGCAATTCACGGCACACACACACCCCCGTGCGACCCCCCCTCCCGCGATTCTCGGCACCCCACCCCGTGACCCCCCCTCCCGCGATTCGCGGCACCCCCCCCACGATTCGCCGCAACCCCCCCTCCCGCGATTTGCGGCAACCCACCCCCCCGCGATTCTCTGCAAACCCTCCCCTCCCGCGATTCGCAGCAACCACCTCCCCCCCCCCCGCAATTCGCGGCACCCCCGTGACCCCCCCTCCTGCGATTCGCGGACACCCAAGTTGCATCTTTCATATAATTCTAACCATATTTCTCATATACAAACATTCACAAATTAAGGGGGCGCAGCCCCTTACGACGGTGTGAAGAGCGTGCGTAGGGCGCGATGAATCACCTAGTTATACTGTATATATATATATATATATTTTTTTTTTTTGTGAATCTCCATTTGTCAATGATAGTTTATTTGCATTTGTTACAGTTGCGACTCTAATCTCAATGTCATTGTCTGCAGCAGGCAGAGATATGATATATATTATATAGATACTGTATACTTGTGCAGGCGTTTGGGCAATGCAAATGTGCATTTGGTTATGTGCATGTCCAGAAATGAGATCTGCTATGTCAGATGTTGTGTTCGGAGTTCTACAAGTACAGTTCCTCATCAGTAATGTCACCTATACAATCTGTCACTGGGATACATAAGATATCTCGAAGTTAAAAGCACCATCCCCGGCATCCCGATAAGAAAGAATCCGGACAAGGGCTCGGTTATATCCTTTTCACACCACACAAATAACCCGGGTCGATCCAGGTCAGCATGCGGTGTGAAAGGGCCATGTTGAATATCCCAGGTCCAGCAACCCGGCAATCCAACCCGGGATAAAATAAGTCAGGTTGCTGAGCAGTGTGAACAGGTAACCCAGTTAAGCAACCCAGATGCAGGAGGCAGCAGCTTCACCTCAGTGCTGCCTCCTCCCACCACCTGACGTGCCGCTGCTCCCCCGCCCCCTGGATGACGGGTCGCTGTAAGCAGCAAACAGTGCAAATGCCGGGTCGCGCCTGGGACGGACCTGTGTCCAAATTATCTGTGTGACAGGGCTTTTGCGATGTGAATGGGGTATAAGTGACCTAGCCATACCACCCCTAACCCTAACTGATTGCAGCCTGAGTCTAACCCTCCCACAGCCTAACCCCCGTACTCTAAACCTAACCCCCAGGGCCGGCGCCACCACTAGGCAAATCTAGGCATTTGCCTAGGTCGCCGGCCACTGGAGGGCGGCATTTCGCCCCCCCCCCCCCCCGTGCCGCGGGGGTACCTGTCCTGCGGCTGTGTATATAAAGCTTGCGGCGGCAGCGGGGGGTCCCTGCAGTCAAGAAATAACGAGCGCTATCCGTCTGGCTACGCGGAAGCGCTTCTGTTGTGGAAACACTGGCCGCACGCTGATTGGCTGAGATTCAGCCAATCAGCGTGCGCCGTGCGGCCAGTGTTTTCACAACAGAAGCGCTTCCATGTAGCCAGGCGGATAGCGCTCGTTATTTCTTGACTGCAGGGACCCCCCGCTGCCGCCGCCGGAACAAGCTTTATATACACAGCCGCAGGACAGGTACACCCCCCCCCCCACCGGCCCTGCTAACCCCACAGCCTAACACTAAATCCCCCCACTAGCGCTTAAAGCTAACCCGCCCCTTTGTCTGCCTGCACGCTAGCCCACCCGTATACTTATCAATCAGACCGCACCGGCATCTCAATTGATGTCAGGATTTCGTTTACCAGTCTCCCAGTGGTAGTTGGAATACTGGCGTTGGTCTCCTGACCGCCCATCATAGTGAAAGAGGCAAAGCATGGTTACATGGATAAGGTGCATTTAATTGCAGGGTGCAAGAGTGCAATCACTGCCATACTTAAGCTGGGTACACATCTATACAATCCCTGTTTTCTTGCGAGCGTCCAATCGTCCATACACGCTGTACAATTTTACTTGCGACGTCCGATCTACTCCCATCCAAACAGTTGCAAGAAAAAGATTGTACCACCGTACACACTCTCTCAATTTGGGCTATTGACACGTTATATATAAACAAAATTATCATAATGGGCTGGGTTAAGGGCATACTTATAGCAAACCACTATATACCTGTAGACGGGTTACGCAAAATTAGTCAGCTGGCAGGGTGGCTACTGCAAACTGCTATATAGACTGGTTATGCGTCTAAATTAGTCAGCCAGCAGGGTGACTAAACTTCTATATAGACGGGGTACGCGTCTAATTAGTCAGCCGGCACTCTTCTTGTGCTGTAGCAGAGATCATGCATCTATGGAACGCCCACATGGGCATTCCAGCTTTGGCAGTATAATCGCAAGAACGGCCAGCATATCGATCGAACGTGCGTACACACTGCACTTTTGTTCCGATATGGGCCAGTCCGGTCGGATGAATATTAAACAGCAAAGAACCTTCGATCCAATGAGTATGGAGGGACAAGACCGTTTTTGGCAGTTTATCGATCGTACAGAGGGAGTCGGGACAGCGTACACACCTATACAATGGAACGGCCGTTCGACCCAGAACGGAAGAACGGCCCGACGATTGTATATTTGTGTACCCAGCTTTACACAGTGAGGCAAAAAAGTATTTGGACAGCCACCGATTGTGCAAGCTGACCCACTTAAAAAGATGACAGAGGTCTGTAATTTCCATCATAGGTACACTTCAACTGTAAGAGACAGAATGTGGAAAAAAAAAACAGTAACATAGTATAGCGACAGGTTCCAGGTTGTTACACAGTGACGCAGCACAAGGAACGCTATCGGTACTGAAGGAGAAAGCTGAGATTGCACCACGGCAGCCTGGTATTAGCGACCTCATGATAACAGTATATCCTATGGGGAATGTGCACGAGTCAGACACTCTCTCTATAAGGAGCCTTGGAGTCCAAACCTGCCCGAACACACGTTGCCTGCCGTGAAGGGAATATGTTGTTTTTTCCATGGCAGGAAGATGCCAGATATTGTTTTTACGTTGCCGCTTTGCGATAGGAAGTGGATTTTTCCAGAGTCCACTTTGCCACAGCCGGGGGATCTCACGCCTGATTTCTGTTTTTATGCAGATTTTGGGATGTATAGAATGAGAGTAAAAGAATTCTCATTTTGCAATTGTGGGTTCTATCTAAAAATAACATCATTTAAGGAAAGTGATCATCAGGCAAAACCACTAGATACGGAACATAGAATACGAATTCTGTTACTCTAAGAAACCACTCGTAATATAGGTGAATTTTTTCCTATTTTAAATGTTCATTTAGAACTGGCTGGGGTACTTATTGCATTTGTCAGGTGACTTGGGTTCTGCTGAAAAATATAACCCATGCTTAGTCGGGATGCAGTCACCCTGCCACCGTTCACAATACAGGCGCTGCCACAACACCGGCGCCAAAATCTCGACTTTGCTTGGAGATGTCAATACCAGAATACAGAAAGCCGGCATTCTCTACGCCCTTCACTGGCTACCTGTAAAATGGCGAATCGTTTTCAAGATTGGCTTACTCACTTTCAAGGCCCTACATGACCAGGGCCCAAGGTACCTGCAACAGCTGCTGATCCCTTACTGTCCTACTCGATTACTACGATCCACTGAAGAAGGACTACTAACAGTACCCAGAATCTCCCTGAATTCATCTGGGGGTCGAGCTTTCAACTTTGCTGCTCCAACTCTGTGGAACTCTCTCCCTCGCACAGTGCGAGAAGCGCCCACTATAGAATCCTTTAAAAATAGACTAAAGTCATACTTATTTACTCAAGCATTTCACTGACATCTACTGTTAAGCTTGTTTTGTATTTCGAGCTGTAAAGACAATGTGTGAAGCACTTTGAGTCCTATTGGGAGAAAAGTGCTATATAAATATCATTATTATTATATTATATTTATCCCGATCCAAAGTATGCTAGGATGGGATAGAATTAGCCAAGGAGGGTTAGGTTTAGGCACTAGGGGAGAGGGTTAGTGTTGTACATGAGGGGGAGAGTTAGGGTTAAGCTGCAGGAAGAGATGGTTAGGCACTAGGGGCTAGGGGTTAGTGTTGTGTGTGAGTGGCCGGGGAGTGAAGTGTTAGGGTTAAGCTGCAGAAGAGATGGTAAAGCACTAGGGGAGAGGGTTAGTGTTGCACCTGTTGGGGGTGGGGGGGGGGATTATTAGGGTTAAGGTGCAGGAGAGATGTTAGGCACTAGGGGAGAGTGTTAGGGTTGCACCTGTTGGGGGGAGATTATTAAGGTTAAGGTGCAGGAGAGATGTTAGACCCTAGGGGAGAGGGTTAGGGTTGCACCTGTTGGGGGGGATTATTAGGGTTAAGGCGCAGGAGAGATGGTTAGGGACTAGGGGAGAGGGTTATGATTGAGCGGGGGGACGGGGACGTTATGGTGACACTGCAGGGAGAGATGGTTACGCCTATATATCTGCTTGGTCACTTCATTATAATCGGCAGTACCAAAGAAAGTACACTAGCCCAAATTTCTACATAATTGCCTGTAATACACCGGAGGCGGCATCTAGGCAATAATTATAATGATATTGGGTACTTGTGTATTATCAGGGCGCCCACTAAGCAAATAGCTAAGTGCCCTTTTCTGCGTAGTGAGATCGCATTGCATAGCATGCAATTTTGCGTGCGATGCAATGGTACTAGTTCATTTTCACTGCACTCCTGGACGCGGATCGCATCGTAAGCAAATGGCATGTGATGCGATTTAGCACACCCCCACTATACACGTTGATGCGATAGAATGCGATTTAGCATACCCCTACTATCCACGTCACCCCGAAGTGTGGCGAGCGCAGCGAGGTCCTCCCGACCTTTTCCTACCCCCCACTATCCACGTCGGCGTGGAGTTGATTTTATAAAGTGTGCCGAGCCTGAAGTGTGGCGAGCGCAGCATGGCCCCATGAGGGGACACTGATTACTTTACATGTATTCTGCATCCGCTCGCCTCGCTGCGCTCGCCACACTTTATAAAATCAACTCCACCCCGATGTGGATAGTGGAGTTATGAAAAGGTCGGGAGGATGCGTTCCGCATCCGCTCGCCACGCTTTGGGGTGACGTGGATAATGTGGGTGTGCTAAATCGCATTGCATCACATGCAATAAAATTGCATGCAATCTGCCTGCGATGCGATCCACGCCCAGGGGTGCCATGAAATTTAACAAGTACCATTGCATCGCCGGCGTACGTAGGCAAGTTGGGCGCCCTGATAATACACAAGTACCTGATATTGACATCATTTTAGCATCAATGCTGAAAGCCCTATACCACAGATAGCCCAGCATTGCTTTCATCCGCTAATATGTTACCACAAATATAGTTTTTCAGCATTAAATGAAACTGCAAATAATAATAACAAACAACAAAACGCCATTAGTCTGCAGAACACAAAGGGAAACAACAAGGAACCGATGCAGGTGTTGTGTTGAGTGAAACCGAAGCATACGCCGGAATATTCCGCAGAGAAGGTTAATGTACAGATGTCATAAAGCGCAGGATATGCAGAAATAGCCTACACAGCACAGGGCATAACGCCTGATTATTGTGCACTGCGATAAAACGCTCTCTCCATTGTCTCGTCTCGCCGGCTATTTATAGACCGCAAAACCGAAGCGGGCAGGCCGCACTTGGCACTTTACAGATTCCATTTTACATCAATGGTCGGAGGACTTAACAAAGCCAAATCTCTTTACACATCCGCTGAGCTGTTGGCTTTGAAGAGTCGCCTGCAATTTTCTCCAACCTAGAAAGGCCAAGGGGTCTCCAGTAACAGGAATCGCAGACTGAAAACTCCGCTTTCCGTGTATCACAGAGATTCCATTATGCAGTTCCCCTCCTCCCGCGGTGAGAGAGTGTGTATGGAGCGGACCGCGGCAGGCTTGACATCAGTAGCCCACTTGGATAATTCAGTCACGTAGCCGGCAGCTGACTTGCGTCAGCTGGAGATGAACACCTTGATTAATGGATGCCTGGTGGCAACGTCAAGATGAGGCTCAGCGTTTATTGTGGATTGTGGTGTCAGAGAGATCTGCTGAGGCAGCGCGGTGGGGCTGCGGGCAGACTTGTGTGTATCAGGCTTCTAGTCTTAGAGATGTTTTCCTTGATAGAAACGGACGACCTGTCGGGGAGTATACGTAAGGCTTTGCACGCACTCCAAATGCTTGCATGCAATCTGCAAGCTGCACAGGGTGCAACCGCGACACGCGAATGCTATACGGCCAGTAGGTTGACATGCATTGAGTCGACTACTGAGAGTAGACATGAAATAGGTTAACATGGCTAAAGTCGACAGGTTTGGAAGCATTGGGTCCACAATGGGAAGGTCATTGGCCAAAAAAATCGACATGAGTCTTTCACATTTTTTTTTTTGAGCCGACATGCGCCGACATATTTTAAGCCCTGCCATCCACTATGGCGTGGTGGGAGAACAAAATAGTGTGCGGGGCACAATGCCGGTAGCATGGCGAGCGCAGCGGTACACTTTGATGGTGTCCATTTCGACATTCGGGGCAAAAAAAAAAAAAAATCTTTCAAAACTCACGTCGTCCTTTTGCCCGAGGTAGACCTAATGATCGACCTTGTGTCGACCTATTTCATGCGTTGACCGTATGACCCATACCCACGTGAATCTGGGGTCCTGTAACACTAGGGGGATCACTCATTCTAACGCCTTCCTGTCTTACTCACAATTTAAAGGTTTGACACATTCATAAAGATTTGCATTAATGCGGCTCTGACCAGGTCTGTGCACAACGGTTTCCCCACAGCTTTAACCCTCTGAGTGCCGAGTGAATTTGTGAAAATTGGCGTGAATATTGCCAAGCAAACCGTTTTATTCACCATAATGACCTGTAATGTCTCCTTACATAGGAAATATCATCGTTTTTACACTTTTTTTTCCCATTTGAATTTATCGAACAAACGTGAGCGACGCCGGCATTTTTAGCGGATATTTTGAACATCTCCCACAAGGTCACACCAGCAAAAGATTGGCATGCCATTGGTCGACGCATTAAAAAAAAATTTTTTCTTGTTTTATTTTTTCACACTTCCACGTGGACTTCGATTGGGAACAGTAAGGTGAGCAGAGCGCAAATGGGACCAGAGTGCTCTCTGCAGGAAGCACAGCAGTATCTGTCCTCAGGATCTGTCCCATAAGACACCGCTAGATCCGCCATACCAGGAAAATCCTTGCTAGATGAATGCGGACAATAAATCCCGACCCCGGGGGCTGAGTCTCCTATCTGTGATCATCAGCACATAGACAAGGCCATATTATAATCAATTCTCTGTAAAGAACTACCCGGGATACTTACACAAACCAATAAATAGGCAAGACCTTAAATCGCAAGCTCTCAAACCCACTTCCCTCCCATAAAGTTCTTTGTACAGAGCGTTCCGGCAGCTGGCAAACCAGTTTTTGCTCTAACCTATTCCGCCGATCGGCAAATAATATAACAATTATGTCTGCTAGATCTGCGTCTTAACATTAAATATTTTCCACCCCAAAAAATATAAAAAAAGCCAATATTAACTTAATTAAAATTGGGTCTGGGAAGAACAGACTTCTGCCAACGGTCACGTTGCTGTAACAAGCAGGACACTGCCGAATTTCTGAGCCCACAGTAATGTAATATATGAGAACATTTCAGGGACCATAAAACAATCACAGCAAGAAACAGACAAATATTGCCTCCAGCCTGAATATTGTGTACTCATTATCTCTGAAATATGACAAATCGTTATTAAATTTGTTGCGAAATACAATTATTGCTAATACACAAAGTTTTCCACGTTGCTGACACAGGTAGAAGACGATCCTGGGCTCCATTCTCCAAAAGTGTGCAAGCTGCTAATGAATACCGCTTACTTCTAGGGCCACTGAACAAAGAGGACCTCCAATTGCTGTAGAACAACACATCCCAGAAAGCCCTGCCACTGTTTTGACACGCCCTAATAACAGGGTATGCTGGGATGTGTACTTTCTCGACAGCTGGAGGGACGGGTATTTTAATACCCCTCGTGCTAAACGGTCAACATTTCACAGTAACTCATTAAAAAACCTCTACGAATTACTGATGGCAACGTAATTTATATTTAATGACAGTTGCATTGGATTCATGATGAAGCTGAATTAACACATCGTTAACAAGTAGAGTGACGGGATGTTCAGCATCAGGTGGGTGTGGCTCAGCTCATAAACAATGTGCAGGACAACAGTCAAGAAGGTCAACACCAAGAGGTCGACACTGACAAAAGATTGACACGTAAAAAGGTCAACATGAGTTATTGACTCTTTTTTGTGTCAAAATCTGAGCAAGTGGACCCCCAAATAGTGTCCCGCTTCGCTACGCTCGGGACACTTGTCCATGCATAGTCAAACAGTATGAACAATGTATAAACATGGGGTCTAATTCAGATCTGCTCGCTAGGCCGCGTGTAATCGCAGGTAAAAGGTGTGCTGTGAAAGCGCCACCACGGGTCAATCAACCCGGGAGTTCAACCCTGGTCACGACTATGGTTGAACGGGATACGGTCGGTCGACCTAAAGATGGTCGACAGTCGTTAGGGTTGGGTCGACATGCTGGTTGACAGGTGTCTAGGCCGACATGGCAAAAGGTTGACAGGTGTCTAGGTCGACACAAGCATTAGGTTGACATAAGTTAGGTCGACAGTCTAAAGGTTTTTCATGCCCTACCATCCTATAGGGCGTGGTGGGAGAAATAAAATAGTGTGCTGAGAACAGAGAGGCATGCAGTGCACTTAAAACTGTCCATGTCGACTGTGTCGACATTCGTATAAAAAAACAGCGAAAAACCCCATGTTGACCATATGACTGTTGACCTAACCCAAGTCGACCTAATGCTTGTGTCGACCTAGACACCTGTCAACCCAACTGTGTCGACCATCGACTCAATGATCCCAACCCGGTTGAACATGGCTCTGATCCGGGTCGAGGTGCAGTATGAACGAGTGACCTGCGTTCACACTATGGAGGAGGCAGCGCTGTCAGATCCAAGCGCTGCCTTCTCCCCCACCCCCCCGGTGATGCGCTGCTGCTCTGCTGTGTGACGTTAGGGACCCGGCAATAAGCCGGGTCGGACATAGAGCTTAAAGCCCGCAAATGCCGGGTCACTCCTGGAACGGACTTGTGTACTAATCCTGGGTGTGACATTTGCATTTGCGATCTGAAAGGGGTATTAGATGTCTACTCCAGATATAATCTAAGCTGAAGTAGCAATAATGGCTTCAATGAGGAAGAGTGATTGGGGAAATGTATCAGGCCATCTAAACAGTGATGGCTAACCTTGACACTCCAGCTGTTGTTGAACTACACATCCCAGCATGCCCTGCATCAGTTTTAGCATGGCCAAATAGTAAAACTGATGCAGGGCATGCTGGGATGTGTAGTTCAACAACAGCTGGAGTGTCAAAGTTAGGCATCACTGAACTATTCCCTATTTATCAACTGCACGCCATAAAGTGAAATGGTTGCAAAAGGGCCACTGCTACCCTGTTTAGAAGCCTTGATACATCTCCCCGTTTGTTCCAACAGAAAGAGACAATGGCTGCAGATTCCACAAGAGATCTCGGTTACAAATGTAACTACGGGACAGATTTATTAAGCTCGGTGAAGTGATAGTGTCTAGGTTTTTATCACCGGCCAATCAGCTCCTACATGTGAAGTTACAGGCTTGGTTTGAAAAATGACAGGTAGAAGCTGATTGGCCGGTGATAAAAACCAGACACTTTATCACTTCACCGAGCTTAATAAATCTACCCCTGTGATCCTAATACAGGGATGGCAGATAGCGCAGCAGCTGCGCCATTGTACACACGGCTGAGCTTAATAAAGAAGTATAAACTACAGGGGCCACAGGTGAACGGATTGGGCCACTTCACCAGAGACCACCACTTCGTATGTCTATGCCCATTGGTGGCCATATCAGTCCAAATCAAGATGTTCCTCTGTCAGGTCCACGGGTGATTACTTCTTGCTCCCGGGGATGTTTTAGAATTGCAAGCCCCAGCCAGCCTGGCTATACCGATGTCTGTGGTTCCACCACAACAGGAGCCTGCAGAGTTAATGGGACAGGAGTTCTCTTTGGGACTATGAAGGTCAGCAGGGGTACGGAAATAAAACAATGTGGTGGGACGCTGTAGGGGGAGAACATGGCACAGGAATTCTGTCAGGGCTCGCTGGGTGGCAGAACGAGTGCCCGGCAGAGACTTTATCCAGTTCTGGGCATGCAGCATTAATCATTCCTACTGTGTCGGAGACAATTCGCTGAGAGCCAAGGTTTTACAGCACAGAGATTATCATAGGAAGACAGTGATGACGCCAAAGCTCACACGTAATTAATGGACATTATCCTTACTAGTATAAGCCAGGATAAGTTTCCCAGACACTGTCAGTCTGCGTTAACGAGAGCTCAGGGAGAGATTTGCTGCAGGTGCGATATTATTAGAACAAGGGCCCCGGTGGAGAGTCCGGGACACTGAAACCAATATTTATAGTCAAATATAACGTCCAGGGAAAATATCAAATGAAAAAAAAAAAAAAAGCAAAAACACTGCAGTGCCCGCCAATCGTTCTGACTACTGATTATTCCCTTGAGCCCAGAACTAGCGAAATTCAGCGTACCTACTGTAATCTTACCAACGACCTGAATAATATTTTGCATCGGTTGGTTGCATGTGATATAACAGCGCTCCAGTACACACTAGTCCTAGAACCTTCATGCCGCTCTGTTCTAGGACGTGTCATGAACGTGACGTCAGTATTGTTTTGCCGTACAAACCCGCACGATGGGCAACCGTATTGCTAGGTTTGATGTTCAGCACCACAAACCTGGCAACATCGTATGCCACTGCACGTAATGGGTGTACACACCGAGCGATGTAGGCAATACCTCAGTCTGATGTGCCAGCATAACGCTCATTGGGTACCCGGCTTAAAGTGCCATACACACTAGACGCAGGCATGTCCAAACTATGGCCCTCCAGCTGTTGTAAAACTACAAGTCCCATCATGCCTTGCCACAGTTTTGCTATTAGGGAATGCTAAAACTGTGGCAAGGCATGCTGGGATGTGTAGTTTCACAACAGCTGGAGGGCCACAGTTTGGACATGCCAGCACTAGAGGATATATAGCTGGAAGGGCTTTCTGAGCGGTATATCCTCCCGTGGGTTAGGATCATTTGGTCTACAGCATGACGGTCGACAGTCATTAGGTCGACATGGGAAAATGTCAAAATGGGTCCAGGTCGACATGGGTCTAGGTTGTAAGGTCATTAGTTCGACAATGTCTAGGTCGACAGTCAAAATGTCGACATGGGGGTTTTCAGGTTTTTTTTTTACCTGAATGTCAACACAGTCGACATGGACACAGTTTAAAGTGCACCGCATCCGCTCGGGACACTTTTATTCTCCCACCATGCCCTAGTGGATGGTAGGACATGAAATGGCACATATCGGCTCAAAAAACAGTGAAAAACCCCATGTCGACCTTTTGACTGTCGACCTAGACACTGTCAAAGTAATGACCTGTCGAACGACCTTTCGACCTAGAACCATGTCGACCTTTTCCCATGCCGACCACCATGCTGTAGACCAAATGACCGCACCCCCCTCTCGTGTGTACACTGAATATTGTTAACTAGGTGATTCATCGCGCCCTACGGGCGCTCTTCACACCGTCGTAAGGGGCTGCGCCCCCTTAATTTGTGAACGTTTGTATTGTGAGAAATATGGTTAGAATTGTATGAAAGATGGCCTGTATTGCAACTTGAGTTATAGGTGAAATGTGTTAAATAGAGAGCATATGATGTGGAAGGGGGTGTGTATTGTTTTGTTTAATTAAAAAGCGGTTACAGAGTAAGATGTACATTGATAGTGTGGATGGTACAGTGACATTTGTGGGTGTGGGGGGGGCTGTGTGTGCGCAATAGTATAGTAGGGTGTTTCTGAGTCAGCGGCTCCCCACTGGCGGAGGTCACGACACAGGAAAACAGGAGGCTGGGTAGTGATAGGGGTGTGTGGGCATAAGGGGGACTAAAGAGGAGGGTGGGAGATACTGTGCAGCTTCTGCCAGTGGGTGAGGGTCCAGCGTGGCAGTACAGGATGGTGGCCCTTAGTCAGTGTCTCCTCCTACTGGGTGGGAGTTCGGGTGCATGAGAGCAGGAGGCTGGGCTATGAGGCATGATAGGGGCATGTGGGCAAAACAGCGTCAGCGACTCCCCAGTGGTGGAAGTTACGGTTCAGGAGAGCAGGAAGCTGGGTAGTGATAGGGGTGTGTGAGTATATGGGGGACTAAAGAGGGGCTTAGGGGTGCCGTGAATTGCGGGAGGGGCGCGGGGGTGCCGTGAATCAAGGGAGGGGGGGCGCAGGTGTCGGCGAATCGCGGGAGAGGGTCCGCAAAGCGTGGGAGTTGGTTATATATTCTTGTAGAAGGTGTAGAAGGGGTGTGGGTGCCGCGAATTGTGGGAGGGGGGGCGCGGGGGGTTGCAGTGAATTGAGGGAGGATGGGTCGCGGGGGCGGGTGGTTGCCGCAATGACAGGAGGGGGGGTCATCAGGGGTGGGGAATCGCGGTAGGGGGGGTCGTGGGGGGCACCGTGAACCGTGGGAGGGGGGCCGGCACGAATCGTGGGAGGGGGGTCGCGGGGTGCCGCGAATCGCAGGAGGGGGGGTGTCATGGGGTGGGGCCGCGAATCGCGGGAGTCACCGGGGGTGCCGCGAATTGCGGGGGGTGTGCTGCAAATCGCGGGAGGGGGGTCGCAGGGGGTGCCGCGAATCGCCACAAGAAAAAATCAACACAGAAAGTTCAACACATGTAAATGTTGACATAAGTGTCCATGTTGACACATGAGAATGAATATGAAAACATTCAAAAAAAGAAAAATAAATCTTCAAAAACTCATGTCCACCTTTTTCATTGTCGACCATAGCTGTGCCAGTGTTTTGCATGTGCCATTTAATCCTGGGGTTGCCGTGAATCGCGCGCGGGGGTGGGGGGGGAGGGAGGAGGTGAGGGGTGTCCGCGAATCACGGGAGGAAGGGTCATGGGTGGATGCCGTGAATTGCGGGAGGGGGTGGCGCGGGGGGTTGCAGTGAATCGCGGGAGGGTGGGTCGCGGGGGGCGGGGGGTTGCCGCAATGACAGGAGGGGGGATCAGGGGTGGGGAATCGCGGTAGGGGGGGTCGTGGGGGGCACCGTGAACCGCGGGAGGGGGGCCCAGGGGGTTGGCGCGAATTGTGGGAGGGGGGGTCGCAGGGTGCCGCGAATCGCAGGAGGGGGGGGGGTGTGTCACGGGGTGGGGCCGCGAATCGCGGGAGTCACCTGGGGTGCCGCGAATTGCGGGGGGTGTGCTGCAAATCGCGGGAGGGGGGTCGCGGGGGGTGCCGCGAATCGCCACAAGAAAAAATCAACACAGAAAGGTCAACACATGTAAATGTTGACATAAGTGTGGCACTTCATTGGTGTCCATTTCGACACATGAGAATGAATATGAAAACATTGAAAAAGTGAAAAATAAATCTTGTCAACCTTTTTCATTGTCGACCATAGCCATGTCAGTGTTTTGCATGTGCCATTTAATCGTGGGGATGCCGTGAATGGGGGGGGGGGGGGGGGAGGGACACATTGCTCTGTTTCTGGACTTTCTTCTTAATTTATGGATTACCATCACCTGTGCTTAAGCACCTTTCTTATCAATTACCCTGTTTAAAACAGGTGATGACAATCATAAATTAAGATGGAAGTCCACAACCCAGCGTTACAGCTCCAGACACACTTTGAGTGACAGATGTAGCCAAATATATAAGAGATGATGCACTCTCCTGCACGTCTTTACCACAGAACCATGTCTGCTGAACACGCAGGTAAATCTGCCTATATAACCAAATGACCTGCATGTTTAGCGGGTCCCAGTGACATCACTGAACCGTATCGGAAGCTGATATCATTAAGTGTGTACGTATGAAATCAGCATCGACCAGGTCTGGTCGATAGATCTACAGGGTGTAGATAGGTCAAGCTCGTTTTATCTTCTAGAAGGTGCTAAATAAATAAGCAGATTCGGATTGGTTGCCCATAGCAACAACCCATGTGACACAGAACTCCCATCTTTGTACGTTTCCCCCTGTCTATCTAATAATCCACACCCCTTTAGATGTTTATGGTCCAGTTTATGGGCGTTAGAGGGAGCGATATAATGGTCCTTATTCTGGTTCACTCACAAAGGCAAATTCCTTCTCAAATGGACAAACCCATGAGCACTGCAGGTGGGGCAGATGTAACATGTGCAGAGAGAGTTTGATTTGGGTGGGGTTTTACTTCAAAGTGAGATCTATATTGCAGTGTAAAAATAAAACAGTCAGTATTTACCCTGCACAGAAACAAAATAACTCACCTAAATCTAACTCTCTCTGCACATGTTACATCTGCCCCCCCCCCCCTGCAGTGCACATGGTTTAGTCCATTTGAGAAGGAATTTGCCTCAGAGTGAACCAGAATAAGGGCCAATGTCCCATGTATAAGAGACAAAGCTGTAGTATACAGAACGGTCTAATCTCAGGTTTTTGCAAACAACAAAATTGGCATAAGCATCTAATTCCCAGTAATGTGTAAAGTGACCGCAAATAACGGAAAGCAGATGCTGAAAATATTCCACTGCCAAACTTAAAAATAAAACAAAGTGAAATGAATTCATACGTCCGATGGCAAAACATGGACTGCCGCTGCACCTCCCAGAGCCACTAGGCTCCTGTTAGGGCCACTGCAGGATGAGGGTCACAGCGGAGTCTGACTTAGAGTCCTGTGTAATGGTAGACAAACCTATCTGACGGTGCAGCGTTCACAAACCACTAGCCCCTCACCTGAACCCATGAAATGTCTAAATTCAGCACAAAGCTACAGCATGGAGTTTGTCCGTTCGCTATCTCTGTGAGATCACGAGCTTCTAGTACACAGGTTCATAAACTCGGTCCTTGGGACCCCAAGCAGCGCATGTTTTGCAGGTCTCCTCACAGAATCACAAGTAAAATAATTAGCTTCAACTATGGATATTTAGAATGTGTCAGTGAGTAATGAGTCCACTTGTGCACCTGCTGGGTGACCTGGAAAACGTGAACTGTGTGGGATCCCGAGCAATGAGTTTGCGAACCCCTGCTCTAGTATAATGGCGGTTGTTGTCCACAAAATGGCTGCCGCCATGGTTATTGCAGAATCGAGCGGTCATTGAGGGGAATCTATTTCAGTGTTTAATTAAATAGGTCTCAGCTATCCTAGAAACAAACACGTATTACAACAGACCCCCACACATTGCTATATGCATTTCTATACAGCCCCATACAGGATCATACTCTTAGGGCTGTTTCACACAGTACGGTTCCTGCCGCACGGTGAAATCCCGTACGGTCAGGGAGCCGCGCCGCACTCAGAATTTTATAATGGCAGGGATGGCCACAGCCCGGCAGCCGTCCCTTCCAGTGGGGGGATCCGGCTGCAGCCGTGCGGCCGGGCCATGGCCGTCCCGTGTGAATGGACACAATAGTGTCCATTCACAACTGCTGAGTGCGGCACGGCTCCCTGGCCGTACGGGATTTCACCGTGCGGCAGGAACCGTACTGTGTGAAACAGCCCTTAGGGCTGTTTCACACAGTACGGTTCCTGCCGCACGGTGAAATCCCGTACGGTCAGGGAGCCGCGCCGCACTCAGAATTTTATAATGGCAGGGATGGCCACAGCCCGGCAGCCGTCCCTTCCAGTGGGGGGATCCGGCTGCAGCCGTGCGGCCGGGGCCGTCCCGTGTGAATGGACACAATAGTGTCCATTCACAACTGCTGAGTGCGGCACGGCTCCCTGGCCGTACGGGATTTCACCGTGCGGCAGGAACCGTACTGTGTGAAACAGCCCTTAGGGTAAAGAATTTATCAGCCAGTCAGAATGACGTAAGAGAATACCAGTGCTGTGCGCCATCTAGTGGGTGCAGGTGTGCACAGCGCTTGAATTCCCCCCATTGAGGTGAGGAGCAGTGTGTCTCTTATTATATAGGATAATCTGAGGTGGTGGTATTACCAGATCTTAAAATATTTGAGTATAAATGTTCCCTAGCTCCGCCAGTATACACATTAATGCCACAGGAACGATGCTGCCTCAGCACATGGGACAGTGAATTATGGATTATGCTGCCACAACCATTTCCTTTCGCTGAAATCTCCTTCCCAGCAGTTTCAGAGGATGACGTCGGATCATTGTTTCCAGCTTGCAGTTTTCCCTGAGAAAGCAGATTTGGTCGCCTTAAATGTATTTATAGCAATGGTGTATCGTCAAAATTAGCCTTTTCCCTCAGAGAACAGATTCCATCCAGCGAACTGTGTTGCCGACGAATCCCAGCGACAGAACAACGTGGTCCTGAGTCAGAATTCTGCTCAGCAACACATCACCCATCGCTTCTGTCATTTCCTCAGCAATTTCATTTTTTTCTTTGTGTGTCCCTGGGAAAATGTTCTGGCTTCTGTCAAACAATTCTTCTTTATGCTGGGAGGGATGTGGTCGTTAGGTCCACAGTGTCTATGTCGACAGTCAAAAGGTCGACAATCATGGCAATCATAGCGAGTCACGCAGTACATTTCTACAATGTCCATGTCGACATACACACAAAAAATTTGATAAACGTATGTCGACCTGATGCACGTCAACCTTTTTGATGTGTTGACCTTTTGACTTTTGACCAATAGTAGTTGACCTTTTGACTGTCGACCTACGAACCCATACCCTATTGCATTGCAGTCTTCTACCTCCACAGTAGTATGCAGGGCAGATACAGGAAGGCCCAGGACATAAATAGTAGACCATCATTTCTGTACCAGGTCCCGTTATACCTGTTCAGTGATGTACCAGTGGCTCGCTGGGCTAGGTAGGCCTGGATCGTATAGTCCTCACGCCGGCAGTGAGACCCAGCAGAGGGTGTGCTATAGCTCACAGACAATGTTCTAGGTTGACATGGTAATGGTCGACATAAGGTTTTCAGGTTGGAGCGTGTGGTCCCCTAATTAATGTAGCGTGTTCCACCCGTCATAATTGCAGTCGGATTCGGTATGAAATACTGACGGTCAAAATCCCAACAAGGTCAAAATCCTGACATGGTCAAAATACAGACATTTAAAATCCCAAGGTCAAAATACCGACATATAGAATGTAGGTAGGTGAAAAAGTCAACATGACTTTCGGTCGACAGGTCGCGAGGTTTTTCACTGTTTTTTTTTTACTCTAATGTCGACACAGTTGGAAGTCAACCGCTGCCCCTCGCATCGCTCGCAATGCTTCGGGCACGGTGCGCGCTCGGCACACTATTTTATTCTCCCGCCATGCCCTAGTGGATGGTAGGGCATGAAATACCGCCGGTCGGCACATGTCGGGACAAAAAAACTGTAAAAAAAAAACTAATGTCGACCTCGCGACCGAAAGTCATGTTAACTTTTTCACCTGTCTACATTCTATATGTCGATATTTTGATCTTGTCGGATTTTAAATGTCGGTATTTTGACCGTCAGTCAATGGTTGTCGGTATTTTGACCCTCGGGATTTTGACTGCATCCCTTGCAGCCTGCCTTAATAGTAAAGCACGGAAAAAAAAAATGTACAAAAAAAAACAGACAATGCCAACAATTTCATTATTAAAAATTTAACTCCTGTGAGCTCTTTATTAATGCAACAATATGAAGAGAAACACGTCAGGGTAAAGGCCAAGGTTTTGGAGCCCTTCCTCAGGACCTTTTGCTCCGTCGTATTGCAGCATTAACCATAAAATCAAGTCTAAATCCCCCACAAAATCTTTTTTTCAAAAAAAAAACATTTTTTTTTATTAGATTTGTCTGGCCAATTAAGTGTGACAAGAGTAACAAGGACCCAATATCGATACATGCGCAGCAGAATTTACCGGGGAAGCTCTTGTGGCTAACAAGGCATGACCAGTTCCGTGTTCTGAGATACCACGGACTCCAGCCTGCCCAGTCTCCAACAATCTTAGAACACCGTTATCTGGATGCATGGTGACCTAAACAGCGGTTATAGGACCAGGTATGGTCCACCCTTCCAGAGACCCCCCACCACTCCAGAATACTAGGTTGAAAAACCAATTAAGACTTTAGGGAGGGCGTGGCATGACTTGCCAACGGACGGGATCCAACCGGTCAATATACCAATATCGGAATCCCAGGCCTGTGGTATTCCGATAGGGGTGGAGTCCAAAAAAACCCCACCTTTGCAGGCTCGCTTCATTCGCTACAGGTTCTTTTCTTCCTCTATGGGAGTCGAGGACGCCCCACGAGGGTGTATAGCCTATCAGGCAGTTGGTGTTCCGCTGAGTCTACGGTGCTGATAAGATGTAAATTTAAGGAAACAGTTGCTAGGTAACACCGCTCTGTGCAGCATCCATTGTACAGATAGTACGTCCCCAAATCTGCTGTAAGGATATTGCACAGAGTTGGCCAGAGAAGGGACTTATATATAGGATTATGTTCCGGTACATCGGTTCCCATTATCTGCAGGAAGACGGATGTGCTTTCGCTGGGGCCCATGAATGACAAGTAACATGTATTGTGTCTTGATTTAACAATCTAGTTACTAGCCCAGACATGTTTGCACACAGCAGTGTCTTCTCATTAAAATTCAATCACAGTGAGAAAACAAGCCTGGCTTTAAGTCGCTGAGGGTATAAACTTCATTTTCAATTTCATTAGGCCACCTGGAAACAGCAATCAGTGGGAACGCGTGACGTCAGCAACTTTCCTACTTCATTAAAATGTTCATTTCATGCCTCTAATTCCCTTCTTATGGCATGCTGCTGCAGGACACACAATGTGCACAGCCCCACACAGTGCTCACATGCTGGGTGCATATAGATGTGTCACCTGAGGGGCCGGACGCAGCGCTCACACGCTGGGTGCATATAGATGTGTCACCTGAGGGGCCGGACACAGCGCTCACATGCTGGGTGCATATAGATGTGTCACCTGAGGGGCCCCACACAGCGCTCACATGCTGGGTGCATATAGATGTGTCACCTGAGGGGCCGGACACAGTGCTCACATGCTGGGTGCATATAGATGGTATCACCTTAGGGGCCGGACACAGTGCTCACATGCTGGGTGCATATAGATGGTGTCACCTGAGGGGCCGGATGCAGCGCTCACATGCTGGGTGTATATAGATGTGTCACCTGAGGGGCAGGACGTAGCGCTCACATGCTGGGTGCATATAGATGGTGTCACCTGAGGGGCCGGACGCAGCGCTCACACGCTGGGTGCATATAGATGGTGTCACCTGAGGGGCCCCACACAGTGCTCACATGCTGGGTGCATATAGATGGTGTCACCTGAGGGGTCGGACACAGTGCTCACACGCTGGGTGCATATAGATGTGTCACCTGAGGGGCCGGAGACAGCGCTCACACGCTGGGTGCATATAGATGATGTCACCTGAGGGGCCGGACACAGTGCTCACATGCTGGGTGCATATAGATGGTGTCACCTGAGGGGTCGGACACAGTGCTCACACGCTGGGTGCATATAGATGGTGTAACCTGAGGGGCAGGACGCAGCGCTCACACGCTGGGTGCATATAGATGGTGTCACCTGAGGGGCCGGACACAGTGCTCACACGCTGGGTGCATATAGATGTGTCACCTGAGGGGCCGGACACAGTGCTCACACGCTGGGTGCATATAGATGTGTCACCTGAGGGGCCGGATATAGCGCTCACACACTGGGTGCATATAGATGGTGTCACCTGAGGGGCCGGACACAGCGCTCACACGCTGGGTGCATATAGATGGTGTCACCTGAGGGGGCGGACGCAGCGCTCACATGCTGGGTGCATATAGATGGTGTCACCTGAGGGGCCGGACACAGCGCTCACATGCTGGGTGCATATAGATGTGTCACCTGAGGGGCCGGACACAGTGCTCACATGCTGGGTGCATATAGATGGTGTCACCTGAGGGGCCCCACACAGTGCTCACACGCTGGGTGCATATAGATGGTGTCACCTGAGGGGCCGGACACAGCGCTCACACGCTGGGTGCATATAGATGTGTCACCTGAGGGACCGGACGCAGCGCTCACATGCTGGGTGCATATAGATGTGTCACCTGAGGGGCCGGACGTAGCGCTCACATGCTGGGTGCATATAGATGTGTCACCTGAGGGGCCGGACGCAGCGCTCACATGCTGGGTGCATATAGATGTGTCACCTGAGGGGCCGGACGTAGCGCTCACACGCTGGGTGCATATAGATGGTGTCACCTGAGGGGCCGGACACAGCGCTCACACGCTGGGTGCATATAGATGGTGTCACCTGAGGGGCAGGACGCAGCGCTCACATGCTGGGTGCATATAGATGGTGTCACCTGAGGGGCCGGACGCAGCGCTCACATGCTGGGTGCATAAAGATGGTGTAACCTGACGGGCCGTACACAGCGCTCACGCGCTGGGTGCATATAGATGGTGTCACCTGAGGGGCCGGACACAGCGCTCACACGCTGGGTGCATATAGATGGTGTCACCTGAGGGGCAGGACGCAGCGCTCACATGCTGGGTGCATATAGATGGTGTCAACTGAGGGGTCTGATACAGCGCTCACATGCTGGGTGCATATAGATGTGTCACCTGAGGGGCCGGACGCAGCGCTCACACGGTGGGTGCATATAGATGGTGTCACCTGAGGGGCCGGACACAGCGCTCACACGGTGGGTGCATATAGATGGTGTCACCTGAGGGGCCGGACGTAGCGCTCACACGCTGGGTGCATATAGATGGTGTAACCTGAGGGGCCGGACACAGTGCTTGTACACGTGGCATGCATATAGATGGTGTAACCTGAGGGTCCGGACACAGCGCTCACACGCTGGGTGCATATAGCATACCCTCCAACTGTACCGAATTTGCCGGTACAGTACCGTTTTTTAACAGTCTGTACCGGCAAATTTAAGTTGTACCGAATGTACCGCATTTTATGACATTTCAGCAGACTCACAACTTCTTCCTGGCCCAGGCTCCCTGTGCTGCCTGGACCGACTGCCCCCCCGGCTGAGCTCTCCCCTCTCCTCACCCGTTCCCAAGAGTGCAATGCGCTGGCCGGTGTCGTGCGTCATGACGTCACGCGCCGGCACCGCGCACCCTGCGCAGTGCGCACTCATGGGAATGGAAAGGCGCAAATCTGCCTGAGTGAGGGGTCCGGTGGCCATCCCAGGCAGCGTCGGACACTGTGGGTGACCTGTGTGTGCCGCCGCTACCCCCTCCCAGCGCTCTGACCTGTACCGCCGTCTGATTCAGCTGTAGACACCGCTGCACGCTCAGGAACAAGGAGCTTGGTGAGTTCAAGTCTATTAAAAGGAATTATTCCTGGAAGCATGGGCTTTTTACTGGGCTCACCAGTGCGTGTCTGGATATGCTGATACTATTATGGAGTGTCTAGAAAGTGTAAGCTGTGGCCACAGATAATGCACAGGGCTGTAGGTGTATATGGGGAGCCGGTAGTGTGTGTAATAGCAGCATATGGGACATAGTTATATGACTGCAGTGTGAATTGTTTGCAGTGATGTGGGTCACAGGCTGCAGCTCTCTAGTCTACTAGAGTGTGACCAGCATGCCTTGCTGGGGCTTATAGTCCCACGCCAGCTGGGAGCCAGAGGAAAGGAGTCTTAGCCACACCCCCTTTTCCAGTGGTACACACCCCCTTTCCAAATGTGTACCGAATTCTTCCCCTCAAATGTTGGAGGGTATGATATAGATGGTGTCACCTGAGGGGCCGGACGCAGCGCTCACACGCTGGGTGCATATAGATGTGTCACCTGAGGGGCCGGACACAGCGCTCACATTCTGGGTGCATATAGATGGTGTCACCTGAGGGGCCGGACGCAGCGCTCACACGCTGGGTGCATATAGATGGTGTCACCTGAGGGGCCGGACACAGCGCTCACACTCTGGGTGCATATAGATGGTGTCACCTGAGGGGCCGGATGCAGCGCTCACACGCTGGGTGCATATAGATGGTGTAACCTGAGGGGCCGGATATAGCGCTCACACGCTGGGTGCATATAGATGGTGTAACCTGAGGGGCCGGATACAGTGCTCACACGCTGGGTGCATATAGATGGTGTCACCTGAGGGGCCGGACACAGCGCTCACACTCTGGGTGCATATAGATGGTGTCACCTGAGGGGCCGGATGCAGCGCTCACACGCTGGGTGCATATAGATGGTGTAACCTGAGGGGCCGGATATAGCGCTCACACGCTGGGTGCATATAGATGGTGTAACCTGAGGGGTCGGACGTAGCGCTCACACGCTGGGTGCATATAGATGGTGTAACCTGAGGGGCCGGATATAGCGCTCACACGCTGGGTGCATATAGATGGTGTCAACTGAGGGGCCGGATGCAGCGCTCACACGCTGGGTGCATATAGATGGTGTCACCTGAGGGGCCGGATGCAGCGCTCACATGCTGGGTGCATATAGATGGTGTGACCTGAGGGGCAGGACGCAGCGCTCACACGCTGGGTGCATATAGATGGTGTCAACTGAGGGGCCAGACACAGCGCTCACACTCTGGGTGCATATAGATGGTGTAACCTGAGGGGCCGGACGCAGCGCTCACACGCTGGGTGCATATAGATGGTGTCACCTGAGGGGCCGGACACAGCGCTCACATGCTGGGTGCATATAGATGGTGTGACCTGAGGGGCCGGACACAGCGCTTGTACACGTGGCATGCATATAGATGGTGTAACCTGAGGGGCCAGATGCAGCGCTCACACACTGGGTGCATATAGATGGTGTAACCTGAGGGGCCGGATATAGCGCTCACACGCTGGGTGCATATAGATGGTGTCGGGTTGGGATCATTTGGTCTATTGCATTATGGTAGAAAGTCATTAGGTCGAATCCATTAGGTCGACATGCTAAAAGGTCGACATGGGAAAAGGTCGACATGATTCTAGGTCGAAAGGTCATTAGTTCGACAGGTCATTAGTTCGACAAGGTCAATAGTTCGACATGGTCTATGTCGACATTCACAAGGTCGACATGGGGTTTTTCACTGTTTTTTTACCTGAATGTCAACACAGTCGACATGGACACAGTTTAAAGTGCACTGCATCCCCTCGCATCGCTCGCTGCGCTCGCGATGCGTCGGGCACGGTGCCTCGCTACGCTCGGCACACTATTTTATTCTCCCACCACGCCCTAGTGGATGGTAGGGCATGAAATACCGCCTGTCGGCACATGTTGGCTCAAAAAACAGTGAAAAACTCCATGTCGACCTTGTGAATGTCGACATAGACAATGTCGAACTAATGACTTTGTCGAACTAATGACCTGTCGAACTAATGACCTTTCGAACTAGAATCATGTCGACCTTTTCCCATGTCGACCTTTTAGAATGTCGACCTAATGGATTCGACCTAATGACTGTCGACCATAATGCAGTAGACCAAATGACCGCATCCCATGGTGTCACCTGAGGGGCCGGACGTAGCGCTCACACGCTGGGTGCATATAGATGGTGTAACCTGAGGGGCCAGATGCAGCGCTCACACGCTGGGTGCATATAGATGGCATCACCTGAGGGGCCGGACACAGCACATGTACACGTGGTGTGCATATAGATGGTGTCACCTGAGGGGCCGGACACAGCACTCATACGCTGGGGTGCATATACATGGCATCACCTGAGGGGTCGGACACAGCGCTTGTACACGTGGCATGCATATAGATGGCATCACCTGAGGGGTCTGACACATCGCTTGTACACATGGCGTGCATATAGATGGCCCCACCTGAGGGGCTGGACACAGCACATGTACACGTGGTGTGCATATAGATAATGTCACCTGAGGGGCCGGACACAACGCTCCTACACCTCCTCCTACACCTGGGGTGCATATAGATGGCCACATATGAGGGGCTGGACACAGCGCTCGTACACCTGGATGGCGTATAGATGGCCTCACCTGAGGGGCCGAACACATCGCTTGTACACGTGGTGTGCATATAGATGGCATCAACTAAGGGACAGGACACATTGATAACTTAAAGATAAATTTGTGGCTAAAATTGTGTGGACGTAGTTCTAGGCAAATTAAATAGATAAAATAGGTAAAATACCATACAAACACAGTCCACAATTCCATATGCTGTACACCACTGCCCAATGCAGCACAAAACAACTACTACACCTCTGAAGGGCACAATGCAGGCACCTACACCTCTGGGTGGCACAATGCAGGCACCTACACCTCTGGGTGGCACAACCCAGACACCTACTCCTCTGGGTGGCACAATGCAGGCACCTACACCTCTGGGTGACACAACCCAGACACCTACACCTCTGGAGGGCACAACCCAGACACCTACACCTCTGGGTGGCACAACCCAGACACCTACACCTCTGGGTGGCACAACCCAGACACCTACACCTCTGGGTGGCACAACCCAGACACCTACACCTCTGGGTGGCACAACCCAGACACCTCCACCTCTGGGTGGCACAACCCAGACACCTACACCTCTGGAGGGCACAACCCAGACACCTACTCCTCTGGGTGGCACAACCCAGACACCTACTCCTCTGGGTGGCACAACCCAGACACCTACACCTTTGGGTGGCACAATACAGAAACCTACACCTCTGGGTAGCACAACGCAGACACCTACACCTCAGGAGGGCACAACGCAGACACCTACACCTCTGGGTGGCACAACCCAGACACCTACACCTCTGCAGGACACACGCAGATACCTACACATCTGGGTGGCACAATGCAGACACCTACACCTCTGACAGTGACTCCCATGGCAGCGAGATGTTTCTGCACCCTCTGCTAATAATCACGTTGCCTGCTCTGCAAAAGATTGAGAAGGGAGGAGAAGTTGCCCATAGCAACCGAGGAGCATCACGGTAAAATTTATCAAGTATATTATATAAAATAAGTGGCTGCTGATTGGTTGCTTCTCTTCCCCTATCACTGCTTCATACATCTACCCCACACATTGTGCAGCGCTGTAAGGCTGGACTGCTGCAGCTATGGCGGTAATGTTCCCCTGTGACGTCATCCAAACGGATCTCAGGTGAGACCACGTCTGTTATCACGTCTCTCTCTTCTGCGTCCTATCAGTCCATCCACGTACAGTGAGACATGCCACGGGTACATGGATCTGGGAGGCTCAGCCCGGTTGGTGGAATTACAATAGCTATTGACCATTAACCCTCTATTAATTCTGAATACGTCTTACGGACTGCAGTCCATGCACACACAAGGAACACATTGATTTTTCAACCAGCAATGTTTACGCTGGTCATCACGGTAAACTCACAGTTGTACAGGATACAGAAACGGAGATCTGGAGGACCCGTGATGGGCAACACAGAGCCCTCCTGGGGTGCACCCGTGGCCCCGCCTCCGTTCTGCTGGATTTGGTGTAATTGGATTTATTATCCATTATTTTACAAATGCTGGCTAATAGGTTATTACAGTTAGGTACTTGTGTACTAGTACGGCGCCCATCGCATACCATATCGCATGCGATGCGATGCAATATCGGCCGATGTTCTACAATGTCATACAATTTTAAAATTGTATGGCATTGTATATGGCATACAATGCGATTATAAATTGTATAAAGCACCCTAATGGGTGCTTACAATGCTTAAATGCACCCCCACGCCACCCCACAAGTATAAACGTGAACCCGAAGCATGGTAAAATCAACTCCACGCCGATAGTGGGGGTATGAAAAGGTCCTAGGATGCGTACCGCCGCCCCTCGTGGGCTCACTGCGCTCGCCACGGCCGCTCGGTCAACTAATTATCGTGGGCTCCGTGCTAGTACACAAGTACCTACAGTTATTCTTCCCAGCACTGCGAGTACCTAAATAGGCAAAGAGGGAGCAGGGGGTAAGTGGATGCGTTCCTAGCTCTCTTATAAGAATCCTATAACGCACTGTAATATGACAGACTGAAAGCAGATCAAGCAAAATCGCAGTGCGCCATTTCATTAATTACAGCCCGGAACATCCCGTCGCCGCAGACCAAGCCCCCCGGCTCCTCGCATGACCTGCAATTCCATTTACAAATAATCTGTATGACTTGCATTCGCTCGCTGTAACTGCTGGCTGACCTATATGGGAAAATATGTATTCCAAGGCTGCGGTGTAATGTATTAAAATGGTAAATACTCCCGGGAGTCATCAGGGACTATTTGCTGCTCTCCAAATCCGAACCTGAAGATTTGCTTTTTTATTTTGCTACATAAGCAGGAAAAGCCGAGCAGCGAGCGGCCTCAGAGGATCACGTGGAGCAGGAGTTATTCCAGGCGTCTGCGAGGCCAGTGTGTATTTAATGAGTGGTTACTAAGCCGCTTACATCTCTAAAGACTTCTGAGATAAGCTATTATTAAACGTTACCAAGAGCAGAAAATGTTACCAAATGTTCCGACCCCCCCCTCCCCCCCAACAGAATGACATGTGGTGAATCGCTGCGGGCTGGTCATGACGTTGGCCAGCTAACGGGGCGCACTGTGACCATATTCTTATCGTGTTACAAAGCTACAGCTTGTAAATGATGTAATATAAGAAATATGTCCGAATCATTGTTACATGTTTATTTCTAAATGTAAGGCCTAGCGCCGCAGGGCCTAAATCACTGGATCGGTGACACGTGCAGTATTTGGAACGCTGAACCGTCCGCGGAGAAGCGAAGCTGCACTAAACGCTGGCGCGGCCAATGGGGGGGGGTCAATACCGGAGCCTGTACCGGTTCTATGTGTGGCTAAAATACTATGTAAATGGGATGCTTTCACTGGTGCACATATTAGTGGGTGCCCCAGAGCTTACAATCTGATCTGATACACATTTGCTCACATAAAGTACAAGCTCACATATGTTTGTCCATATATTTTATGATTGGAAGTCACAAGCACTGGTTTTGCCTATTACATTGACCATAGATACAGATGGAGCGCCACCCACTGGCGAGATGGCGCTGCATGTGACTGGGACGCACGCACGTCCCAGTTTCCGGGCGGCGGGGGATGCGAACTCTGCCCGTCTCCGCTTCAGGGAGATGGGCAGAGTTAGAGAGGGGGGGGGGGGGGGGGAGACAGGGAGGTGTACGCGTCCCCTTCCGGCAGCTGGCAATCTGACCACCAGACCCCCGCTGGATGGTAAGCACTCCATCTGTAATTTGAATTGGTTCTGGACCACCGACCCAAAGGCACCCCTGCAAGTGCTAGGGTGCCACGGCAGTTCGGGAACCGCTGCAATAACCCCATCATCGTGATTCTTGGGAGAATTTTTATGCATAAACTTAACTAGAGACTGCCCTGTTGCTGAGGTTCCAATGATTAATGACAAAGCAGTTAGGATTGGCATATTAGAGGTATAACATAATTACTATAGCACACAATGTAGTTACGTGCAATGTACACTACTGTACATCAACATTCAAGTAGTTATTTCAGGGTGGAACGCAGCTGCTGACTCCTCTCTCTCAGACTCATTTCCCGGGAGAAGTCCTTACTGACAGCGTTGCGTGAATGGAATCTGTTCTTAGGCCAAGAACGTTGGTGGGCACCGCTCCACCAACTCACGCGGAATGCCCGCACCGTGCCAGTGTACTTACTGGTCCTGACAGAACTTTGGAGCACTAAACTTTAATGTGTAACTTTTCTAATCCTCTCTTGATTATTCTGTTGATCTCATTTGATTAGGCGATATTCCGATCTGCTGCCAATTCATTTAAAAATGGATTGTTGGCAAAGTTCACCAAGAATGCAGCCTCGTCTCGTTAAGACCTGATAAAGATCTTAAGAGCTGGGTAGAATGTGAGCAAGTGATTTAGCTCCGTGTCCTTGAGCGTGGCCAGCAAACGGACCAATTATAATTTGACGGTATAAGTAGCGTCTATGGTTTTGAGGCAACAATATTGTTAACGAAAGGGGCAGATGGGCCAAATGGTTCTGCCGCTACATTCTATGTTTAGCGCTTGGGTTTTACTATGTTTACGTTCTATAGCTTAGACCAGAGGTTCCCAAACGCGGTCTTTAAAGCACCCTTACGGCCCAGGCTTTAAGGATACCATACTTTGCCACGGGTGACTGAGGGGCAGATTTATTAAGCTCGGTGAATTGATAAAGTGACTGGTCACCAGCCAATCAGCTCTTAACTGTGAATGTTAGAAGGGATATCCCTAGACCTGCCCCCTAACTCTTTTGCCCGAGCCTGGGGTCCACGAATATGGCTTCAATTGTACCCGTCCCGGCTGTAAGGGCGAATTAGGTCCGCCCAGACTCCGTTACAGGCAGGTCTTATGATGGGACAACGTATTCGTGGAAGCAGACCGGGAGCAAGAGGAAGTCTAACTACTCCCTGAATGGGCAAGCCCGGGGACCCCTCACGGGACGCTATCAGTGATAACGCACTGAGATGGTGTTGCGTAAAGGTGATAACTGCAACAATGCAGAGACGGTGGTATATAAACAACTGACAAATGGCAACAATGCACAAATGATGGTACACTAATAAAGATAATTGCAACAATGCAAAGACAGTGGTAATAGATAACTGACAAATGGCAACAATGCACAAATGATGGTATTAAAGAATAACATAACCTCTTCCCCCAACTCCCTATGCTGCACGGAGAAAGCCCCAAATGCAGATACCCACAAGGATACAGGAGTCACTGGAGGCAAGAGGACGGCAGGAAAAACAGAGGCACTTGGAACTCCGGAACAAAACAGGCTAAGGTAGTGCAGGACCAGGAACACCAATAAGCTGCTGGGCGCAGGATCATAGAGGCTATAACCGGCGTCTGTGCCCAGCAGATGCCGGCTATTTATTCAAAATCTCGCGCCCCCGGCGGCTGCTGACGTCAGCCGCACTGGGGGACGCTCGACGGGCGGAAGTCGGGGACGTTGCCGAGCAACGTTCCGACGCACAGCAGGAGGAATTGAAAGGCCGGAAGCTCGGGGCGTTGCTCGGCCTCAACCACGAAGCTCCCCCGGCGCACTGCACTAGTCGCCTGTCCCGGACCCATCAGCCACAGGATGGCGGCTGCTAACAGTGAAGTTACAGGCTTGGTTTGAAAAATGACAGGTATGAGCTGATTGGCCGGTGATAAAAACCAGAGACTTTATCACTTCACCGAGCTTAATTAGTACCTCGGTTAATTAACCATATGTGTTAAATATTGTATATACCTAAAACCTGGACCTTTGGGGTGCCTTCGGAACCTCTGCCTTATTATTATTTAACAGTTTCTTATATATACATATTACGCAGCGCTTTACAGAGAATATTTGTTCATTCACATCAGTCCCTGCCCCAGTTGAGCGTACAATCTATATTCCCTACCACATGTACACGCACACAGACATTCTAGGGTTAATTTGTTGGGAGTCAACTAACCTACCAGTATATTTTTGGATTGTGGGAGGAAACCGGAGTATTTGGAGGAAACCCACGCAAGCACGGGGAGAATATACAAACTCCGCAGTCAGGGCCGTGGTGGGAATTGAACCCATGACCTCAGCGCTGTGAGGCAGTAATGCTAACCACTACACCGTCTGTACCGCCCTTAGACTAAACAGACTCTTCAACTGCGTATTTGATTGTGCGAGCGCTTATCTATTTATATACAAGTTGGAATGGTTCCATTTCGCTATCTCGATTTGACAAAATGCAATGAACAACGGTATTTAAATAAAAAACCAACAGTGTCCTACTTACTGGAAGCATTCATTAAGTACATAATACATGGCGCTCCCATATAATTTGAGACCATCAGCTTGAAAAAGAATGTTTAAGCAAGCGTCAACGCCAGATTTCAGTGCCACGTGCTTTCTGGCTCATGCAGAATACCCAGCAGCTGGTAGCGGGCAGATAACTGGATGCAGCAGAACCTGGCGCTGACTCCGGTGGGACTTGTGTTGTGTCTCTGTACTTTCAGGTGAGTCACCTCCTAAGCTAGCAGGACATGAGCACACTGCCACTTGGGAATCTTAAGGTGCCCATACACTAGTAAGATTTATCTTCAGATCTGGCTGGTTGGAACAAAAACATGGCTATGGATGAGTGACAGTTGATCAGTTTTCCAGCATTTCCAAGCAAATGGTCAACTGTCATTTACTCTCATCCATAACCAGGTTTTTGGTCCAACCAGACAGATCTGCAGATAAATCTGTGTGTGTATGGCCTCCTAGACTCTACATCAGGCATTCCCAACCATAGTCCTCAAGGCACACCAACAGTGCAGGTTTTAGTGATATCCAGGCTTCAGCACAGATGGTTTAATCAGAATCACTTAGGTACTAATTAAGTCACCTGTGCTCAAGCCTGGATATCCCTAAAACCTGCACTGTTGGTGTGCCTTGAGGACCGTGGTTTGAAATGCCTGCTCTACATGGAAGCTGAGCATTAATGCTGTAGACCAGCGGTGGGGAACCTCCGGCCCGCGGGCCGTATACGGCCCTCGCAGCCGGCACACCCTCCCGGCAGTTGTGCGGGGAGCCAAGTACAGGGGAAATCTCGTGAAAGCTACCGACCTCTCGCAAGATTTCCCCTGTACTTGACTCCCTGCACAGCTGCCGGCATGTGCACAGTGTACCTTGCGCAGCCTTTTGATAACCGGTAGGGCTGATCATTCGCAGCCCTGCGTAAGAGTCTGAATCAGACCCATAGTCCATGTATATTATTTTATTGAAGCCTAAATAAGCCCATTCAGCGGCCAACTCTGGGTCAGGCAGACAAGGTCTCTGAGCAAAACGATGCAGTGCTGAATACGGTGGTCCATGTTTACCACCATCGTAACCAAATAAACACTACGAGCCTACTGTAGGTCAAGGCGGACAGCAGCCAAAATAGAGTCCAGTGAAAATGTTTAATCAAGGTAGGTGGTGGAAAGTTGGGGTTAAAGATGGATGGAGAGTAGCGAGTTCACAATGCAGCCTGGGACGGAACAGGAAAGCACTGACAGACCAAGGAACTTGCATTGCGGCCCATCGTATTCATTCTCCATTGCGGGAACAAGGCGGTCATTAGCAGACAGACGTATCACTACGACTTGGTCCCACCGGAAACCACATTGCCTGAGATCCCCAAACAAAGGAACTTTTCACAACGCAGCGCAGAATTGTGTGACCTACATATCCCGCAGCCCGATCACACTTGCTCCTGCGGCTGGGTACCAGGTAACTCTATACGCCGCTCCTGTGATGCAGAACAGACAGGCATTGTACACCTGTGCCACTTACACAAAGGACCCTTGAACCGTGCTCCGTTTGACTGTGAATGGAGTAAAAGAGGTCCTTTGCTTGCATTAACAATTTATGGCCCTGTCCCCTATGTATTTTTAATATTATTTCCATGTTGCTACCCATTGCTGGCTAATTAGTTCCCGGAACTCTTTACAGTGTTTCAGAGGGTGAAATGTAAGATGATCTTATTTAATGATGAGTTTTTCCCCTTGATGGAGAAATTAGCTGCGCTCGCTTATCTGCTTGATTGCGGATTGATGGTAGTGAAAAGCCGGGACGATACAGACAGGCACAAAGGTGGCAACTGTGGAGCATCGAGCACCCGGCGCGGGCATGCTCAGCCTTGTAGTCCCACAGCAACTGGATTAGTCACAAGCCGCCTGCTCTTGATGGAGTGTATGCTTCACTGTCTTATCGTGTCGGCCTCTGCACTCAGGGACTCCACATGACGCCTTGGCCTCTGTGCTCAGTGACCGGTGCATGCTCAGGCTGCCGGCAGAATCCGCCTCTCATTGCTATACTGCAGCCACCAGCATCGCGCAGGATGTACCTGCAGGTGATAAGTAGACCGGGCAGTACAGGTACATAAGAGGTGCACTGTGCAGCGTTAACCTACATACAATAAAGGCCGCCATCTCCCCCAGAGAACCGTCCCCGGTGACTGCATTCCCCTAGCTATTGCACCAACCACCCAACCGCTGCCCCAGCTGTGCACAGGCAGCAGCCGCCGCTGTAATACTTCCCGTTTCCAGGCAAATTTACAAGAACCCAAGAGGCGGCACATACGACAGTGACCTTGTATTTAACAAAAGCTGCGGAAAATGAGAAATACGGGCTAAATAAAGGCGCTTAAATGAGTGAATCCTGGGAGAGTATCTGTACAATTGTTTTTGTATAATTAGCAGTCTGGTTCCCGGAGCCCACAGACGGCTTTGAGTTGCCAACATGATTAGTGACAGCAGACAGCATAGCCAGCTGCCACTGGCAGGAGATCGCATCCTTCACAGCCGGGCGGAGGGGAAAATAATACTCTGACAACACTTAATGGACACGGGATGAATAAGCAGGGTAGAACGCATCAATGCATTACCCACCCTGATACAAAGATGGTTTTGCGGCAGGTCATCGTCTCGGGATATTTAACGGCATATTCGCAGCAGCAGCAGAAATAAACAGCATCGCAGACTAGCCCGTGCCTTCTGGGCATACATCATAAGTGAGGACACTGAGCAGTGATTGGACACTGACTGCAAATAGTTCAATGGGATTCTACGGACGTCAGTGTATCGCAGGTCTACCAATTGCAGCGATTACTACAGACGCCCTTCTTGGCTAACTGCCCACAAGTTCCTGGAGACACTGAAGTCACCAACTAGGACACAGAAGGAGGCATTGAAGGCGGATTTTGGCAAAACAGATCCGCCTTGAAAACCAGTAGACTCTGCTTTGTCGGAAACGGATGTAGCTTGTTGAATTCACGGCCGTTTCTCGGCAATCAACGGTCATTTTTGACGGCACGCTCCCTTTTTGCCATTCGACAGGCGGAACATTGATTTCCACCTGTCGAGTTTCAGGCAAGCTGGCCGAAAACAGGGAGGGGGGGGGGGGGGTTTATTGAATACCCCCTTAGTTGGGCAAGAATACAATTGCCAGAGGTTCTCCGTGACTTCCGTGCTTAACTGTATGTATGGTATACTATGGCTTGAGATGGTCTCCTGTTATTGGCCAAACACGTCAACCTTATCTGAAATGTTTTGTACCTTCTGGAACACTTGTCTGCAGCAGGAGCGTGCCATTTGGCTTACGCAGGGGTGTCCAATCACTTTTGTCTAAATTGTGTACTGCCTAAGTCAGTGGTGGCCAACCCGGTCTTCGAGATCTACCAACGGTCAACGTTTTCCAGATAGCCCAGCTGGTGCACAGCTGTATTCATTACTAACTGTCACATTTTTCAAACCCGCTGCATTCATTCCTACTATAGATCCACAGGTGGCCTGAGACACTTGGACTGTTAGATCTTGAGGACAGGTTTGGCCACCCCTGGTCGAAGTCACTAATAGATTCAGCACACAAACCCTCTCACAGGAAGAGAAGGCAAGCAATAATTGGTTCTTGTCTGGGTACAATAGAGGTGAGCAAAAGACAAGTGACGTTTTCCTTCCTTTGAAAGAGTCAGCAACGGGCAGGCAAAAGGCGTCAGTGGAACACGGCAGCAGCAGTAGTCAGTTCAAGGGCTTTTAAGTGTAAACCGGAACTCATTTGTTTTACTTGATGTTTACATGGAGAGTTGGTGGCCACCTTAAGTTAACTTTGCCTGAGCATAAGGAAAAAGTTAACTTAAGGTGGCCACCACTGAAAGAAAAGACATCCCAATGGGGAGCAGGGAGGAATGTGCTAAGCTACCTTTCTGATCTCTGCATGGGGAAATTAGAGAGACCTTTGACAAAGTCCACCATAGCTGAGAGATTTAGAGTTTGGACTATATGCTTTAACACAATAAAACGTTGCTTTAATCCTTGTACAATATACGAACTACTTGGGGTTCACCATTTCCCTGCTATTGCACAGCTGAGATCAAGTAACTACTGGTATTTCTTAGACTCACTAGCACCTGGCGTAGGGCTTATATGGCGCCTCCTGGCAAACGGTCTTCCCCGGAATGAAAAAGTAATGCAGTAGTAGTCTTCCCCTTCTGGAAGCAGCCATGATGAGAACTCTCCGGGGTGGCCGTGTTGACAGAAAGCAAATAGAATTACATTTGCCTATCTGATGTAGCCAGGGTGACGTACTAGCTGTGTGTGTCTGACATGCCATGTTGGGTGAAGTCCTATGAGCGGAAGGGGTGCTATTGGCTCAGCCACCCGCACCCAGACCATTCAGCCGCCGCTCCATGCCCAATATGGGATACAGGAAATGTTTTACAGTCACACTATTGTAACGTGTCTGAGGTCCACGATCTGTACACACGGTCACTGTAGGAAGTGTAAAATATTATCTTAACCTTTCCTTAATCTACGTGTCTCTGGCGGAGTATTGCTTGTAAATTATGTGTATATTTAAGACGCTGGATATCCGCTCCTCATAATACGGGTGGCTTACACATCCTGCTAATCCATAGGCAAATAAAAAGGCAAATCTCGATCGCCTGCACTCTCATAACATCCAGCAACTCCTGTAAAAATCAGGGATGGCGACAGATTTACGGAAAAAAATAAATAAAATCGCTTTGCTTGTGAAACAGGATGCCAGCCCTGTCAGGTCAGACGCCCGGGTTTCCCTAATAAAATACCAATGGGTAGGTTCCCTCCTGGTTTCTGCACAGCAAGCTTTGCTGGACAGATCAGATGTACCTGGATATATAGAAGAGATCCTTCTGTTCTGTATCACCAGAACCTACTCTACATCCAGGTGATGCAGGTGTCAGCCAGATGCACAACCAAAGGTTTGCAATAGTGAGGGGGCTTAAATGAGTCTGAAAAAGGTCGACACATGCAATAGGTAGACAAAGGTTGACGCAAGTTTTTCACAAATAAAATGACTTTGTTTCATCAAGATTATCTATTAACCAGATGCATTTGTTTAACAACTACGGAAGCAATGTCCACGTACTAAGGTCACTTTGTGGCAACGTAGGGACCAGTAGCCTCTGTGTGGTTTAAATTAGTCCTTATCCCATGTCCAAACTCTGTACCAACTATAAAAGCTGGACAGAATTTGTGGGCTGCGTGCAAAAGCAGACAGTATTTACCTTGCATGCAAAAATGTCAAAGGTTGACGCACATCTTGCCTCGCCTCTTGGTTCGTGCTTGACACAGTTACTAGATTTGCCCCCGACTCGGAATCAGCATATCCGGGACCTTTGTTTTCTGCTTAGCCAATGAATGAGATCTGTTGGATAGCAGCAGATACCAAGTTCTTCAATCTTGTGCGCTCCAAGTCATTAGGTTTCCCCCGTGTGACGTTCTCTACCAGTTGCAAATGACACAGCGGTTCCATAGTGCTGGTAGCTATGGCTGCATTGACCTAATGCCTGCAATATAATAGGCAGGAAGCCGGCAGGGGGTGAGCAATGACACGGAGCGCGATGGATACTCTATATAGGGGCTATATGGAAACATGTAATGCGATGATTGGTAGGTGCACACGAACGTGACATTTACAGGAAGCTGCATTATATATTAGAAGACGTGGCATAACCAGCCTCAGCCACTGCAAACCCCAGCTCACACATTGGGTGATATCCAACTCTGCTGACAGCTGCCAGGCGCCCAAATGAGCAATTCAATTGTTATTGTGTTGCGGCGTAGCATTTCAGCTCGCGCTCCCCCCTACAGCAGTGGCGAGCTGGAGAGAGCAAAAAGCGACCTGTTGGGTACAGAAATGGCACTTTTTGCATCACGCCCATTAGTTTTGCCAGGTTTAGCTTCTACGGCTAAACCACTTATAGGCACGATTGGCGCAATAAAAAAAAAGAACAATTGAATATCACCTTGCGATCTCTAGTTACTCTAGATTAAGCACGATGTACCAATTGAATATCACCCTTTAATATAAAGGTTTCTTTAATAATCAGAGATCTGGTTCTTCCCTGTGTATGCAAAAGTGAAAATGATGGGTGCACCGCACTCATTGTAAGTGCAGGTGAAGGTCAAGCATATAAAAAAGGTATCACTAACATACAGGAAGTCTCTAAAATAAATAAAGGTGCCCATACACTACACTAACAAAAACATGGCTATGGATGAGTGACAGTTTGTCAGTTTTCCAGCATTTCCAAGCAAATGGTCAACTGTCATTTGCTCTCATCCATAACCATGTTTTTGTTCCAACCAGACAGACTTGCAGATAAATCTGCGTGTGTATGGCCACCTTTAGACTTAGGCCTGGTACACACCAGAACGATTAGGGCACGATTAGGGCAAATTTCGACGGTTGTAACGACGGTTGTGCCTGAATTGGTGCACAATCGTTTGTATTTTACTCACGATCCTGATCGTTTGCGATTGGATGCGCGCTCCCGGCACGTCGTATGTCGCATTGGAGATTTTGCCTCCTGCAGCAGAATCAGCCGATCCGACCGCTGATTGTGTGCTGATTTTATGCACATCGTTAGCACATTGTGTGCGCTTACGTCGTCGCGACCATCCATCCGATCCGGGTTGTTTACGCCAGAGATCCAGGACACTCCCACCGCAGCCATATTGGAGCCTCGTGGATGCAGCAGAGATCACACGACGTCTGCTCCAGCGTGCACCGGACTGCAGGTATGTTTCTGTCAGGCCACTGCAGTCCACCCTACCCCCCCGTGTACCCGCTGCCCACCAATGTGTTTTGCGATCAGGCCACTGCAGTCCACCCTACCCCCCCGTGTACCTGCTGCCCACCAATGTGTATTGCTATCAGGCCACTGCAGTCCACCCTACCCCCCCGTGTACCCGCTGCCCACCAATGTGTATTGCGATCAGGCCACTGCAGTCCACCCTACCCCCCCGTGTACCCGCTGCCCACCAATGTGTATTGCTATCAGGCAGGTTTTTTATACTCTGTATAATATTGAACCAATTTGGTATGCAAATGAACCCTAGGGAAGCCAGGTATAAAAATGGCACCCACAGACCACAATGGACACCTTGACAAAGCAGTCAGTAGGCACTGCGAAACGCGTTGGTGACCACCCTATCTTTGGACCCCAATCACCTGAGGACTCTAACACTTTGTTTCTAAGGGACTGCCCTACCTGCTGAATCACCTGATCGGATATTTACCACCTTGAAAGTCTCCAGCCACACAAAATACAGTCGGACACCTGAACACTCGCAGTAGTGGGACTCCTGATAGGCTAATTCCATCGATGCCATCAGTTGTAGTCCATGATAATACCTTCAGGATACCACCAAGTGGCAAATAAGGACTTTCCAGTTCTCTCCAAGGATCAGAGCGGGTTAAATTCTACCTCCAAATTGGTGATTATAAATATTGGGTCCACCAATACATCATTATTTAAAATCTGCACATGCCAATGGTTCATTTTTTAATGTATAATTTATGTTTTTATTATCGTGTACAATAAATTTTTCATTGTAATTTACAGCGCTGCTTTACCTTTTATTGTTGTTTTTTCTTGTATAATTGGGAGCTGACTACTCCCTTAAGCAGCTGCTGTGTTGATTAAATCACTCTTGGTAGGCGCTCCATACCAACCTAGGTTGGCTTTGTTGTTCAGTATTGCTATCAGGCCACTGCAGTCCACCCCACCACCCTGTGTACCCGCTGCCCACCAATGTGTATTGCCATCAGGCCACTGCAGTCCACCCTACCCCCCCGTGTACCCGCTGCCCACCAATGTGTATTGCTATCAGGCCACTGCAGTCCACCCCACCACCCTGTGTACCCGCTGCCCACCAATGTGTATTGCGATCAGGCCACTGCAGTCCACCCCACCACCCTGTGTACCCGCTGCCCACCAATGTGTATTGCGATCAGGCCACTGCAGTCCACCCTACCCCCCCGTGTACCCGCTGCCCACCAATGTGTATTGCTATCAGGCCACTGCAGTCCACCCTACCCCCCCGTGTACCCGCTGCCCACCAATGGCAAAGGCCCCAAATGCATTATGCCACCACAGCCCACTATGCTCCCCTGCGGCCTACTCACTACACAGTATGCCACCACAGGCCACCCCACCCCCCTGCGGCCTACCCACTACCCAAAGCATAATGTTACCATCCAGCTGCCCTTTTGCAGGTGATGTTCTCCCACCCCAGGATTTAAAAAAGTTTTGTAAACAAAATATTATAATAATATTTATTAAAATTTGTTTAATAATTTTGAAACCAAACATGTATTCTTAATAATAATATACAGTGTATTGAAACATATTTACATATACTGTTTATATGAAGACAACTTGTTTTGTCAAAAAGTATGTACATAGGTTTTTTCAAAATCTATTCATTTTTTACAGAAATGGCCCAGGCGATTGCCAAGGAACACGAATTTATAGAGGCGTTCCTTGAGAAATATAGGGAGCTGGACTGCCTTTGGAAAACTAAATCGAAGGAGTACAGCAATAAAATTAAAAGAGCTCAAGCGCTTCAGGAGCTGGCCCAATTCAGCAAGAGCTACAATCCCGAGGCTGATGCGGACTGGGTCCGAAAAAAAATACAGAACTTGAGGACCGTGTTCCTTAAAGAACACAAGAAAATTCAATCGTCCAAATGGTCCGGTGCAGGAACTGCAGATGTATACGAGACGTCTTTATGGTACTACAACCTGCTGACCTTCACGTTGAGCCATGAGGTGCCAAGGTCGGGACTCTACCTAATGGTGGAGAGTGAGGCAGACAATGTGTTTGTGGGCCTGGATGAAAGTTCCCAGCCGTTGTCGGTAAGTACTGGTCCAATGTGTATACACCCCTTCCTCCTTTGTTTGTTTTAGGCTCCTATAGAGCATTCCTTTGCGGTCCCATCATTTTTTAAATGTGGTCTTCCTGCCAGGGGACAGCACCAACGCCATTAAAGTACTCCTTATATTGGTCCCTGACCTGTTTGGCTCTTGCTGTCCCCCGGTACTGCTGGGCCGGCGTCTCCAGGGACACGATTGGTGCAACCTCCCTAGGCTCGTCTGGGTCCTCCTGTGGTGCTGGTCCTGCCGGCCGATGGGCCCTTTCTTTGCGCCGAAGTAGATTGTGCAGGACACAGCACGCCATGACGGCCCAGTCGATTTTATCCAGCCGCAGGTTGATGGCTGTGTGGAAAATGCGGAATCTACTAGCCATAATTCCAAATGCACTTTCCACAAGCCGCCGTGCCCTGGAGAGCCTGTAATTGAAGACCCGTTTGTCGTGGTCAAGACCACGTTTGGCATAGGGCTTCATGATGTGTTCATGAAGCCCAAATGCCTCGTCCGCCACAAAAACAAAGTTCAGCCCATGCTTCGTTTCTTTGACTGTGGGCAAGTGCAGGGTGTTGGAGGCGAGCCTCTGGTAGAACTTTGTGTCCTTCAAAGTTCCACCATCTGAAGCCCGCCCATTCCTGCCGACATCCACAAAGATGAATTCATAGTTCGCATTTACCACAGCCATCAGCACAATACTGAAGTACCCCTTGTAGTTGAAGTAGTAGGAACCACTGTGGGGTGGCTGATTGATGCGGACGTGTTTCCCATCAATGGCTCCTCCACAATTAGGGAAGTTCCACGCCTCGTCGAATTCAGCAGCGATGTTTTGCCACTCCTGCACGGTGTTGGGGAACTGGAACAAAAAAGAAAAGGAGATGTTAACTAATTGTTGTTATTTTCTTTTCAACAGACAACAAGCACAGAGAAAGAGGTTGGCCACACCTCAACCCCTACCCCAACCCCATCGCCAACCCCTGAGCCACCTGCAATTGACTCATCTGGAACAATCTGTGGAGTGCCAGAAACCCCCACCCCGCCACAACTATTCTCAAAAAAGAAAAAACGCAGGACCAAGACAGTCCCTGACCCAGACCCGGATGATGATATATTTATACTTGGCCTTCTGACAATTCAAACCAAATTAGTTGGACTTCTCCCATGGCAGGAGACGCCATCTACTAGTAGTGCCGTACCCTCACCAGCACTTGCCTCATTGCCTGAAACCACCCCACCGAGTGCGCAATCCTGTACCCAACCGGCTACACCTCCTCGCTACAGTCACCTGTATACATCATTGTTGAGTGACAGCACGGACCAAGACGAAACACCGGTTTTACAAGATTTATAAGCACATTCCATACAATTATTTCAAAGTTGGCATGGAGTAGTATGGCACACGGTGCTTGTCGTGGAGATAATGGCTATGGTGACCTGTTGCATACCGCAGAACAATGGGGCCGGGACCATTGCATCTGTGGTATGCAACAGGTAATCCTGATGGCCCTTTCATTATCTGCGCTACAAGCACCGTCTGTCATACTGCTCCATACCACAAGGCAATGAGGCATTGGTTTGGTTTTATGTTAATACTTGTTAGGGCACTTTGCCTAGGTTTTATATATTATGTGTGTTTTTGCTATAGGTCCATGCATGGAGCAGTATGGCACATGGTGCATGTTGCGCAGACAAAGAAAGGACCTTCATGATACTGTGGCGCACAGTGCAGAGTAATGGGGCCGGGACCAATGCTTCTGTACTAGGTGCCATGCATGCATGAGGGTGCTTTCATTGTCTGCGCTACATGTGCCGTCTGCCATACTGCCCCTTACCGCATTGCAAACTTCATTAACATTTTATAGCAATATTTTAAAAAAACACAAAGCACTTTTTTAAATTATGTGTACTCAATGTGCAGTATGGCACATGGTACATGTGGTGCAGACAAAGGACAGGGCCACGTGGCGCATAGTGCATATCAATGGGGCCGGGACTATTGCATCTGCACTATGCGCCACGTGAGGTGGAGGGCACATGCATTATCTGCGCTACAAGCACCATGTGGCATACTGATCTCTACCTCATGGCAGACCAAAGCCATTACAATTGTTTTTTTGGGGGGGGTATTTGCATTACTGTTTTTGCACTTTTTATATTTATACTTGAAAAAATACATTTATAAGTATTTGTGAATCTGACGGTTAAATTATTTAAATAAAAAAAAAAGGGATTTTTGTAAGAACTTACCGTTCGAATCCCTTTCTCTGATATGGTCCTGGTGACACAGCTCAACACTGGGATGTAGGAGGGTCCGAAGGAGCCAGGCACCTATCCTAAAGCTTTAGAGGGTAGGCTCCTCCCCTACTGCATCCCTGGACTCTTCAGTTCAACTTTCAAAGCCACTGGAATACATTAACTCAGTACAAACACCTGCACATTATCTGCACATTTTATAACAGAAACTGTTAACTTTTAACCATTTTAACATGAACATCATGAAATTCTGGCATACTTACTGAGCGTAAGGGAGGGATCGCTGTGTCACCAGGACCATATCAGAGAAAGGGATTCGAACGGTAAGTTCTTACAAAAATCCCTTTTTCTCTTTCAATGGTCCTGGTGACACAGCTCAACACTGGGACGTTCCAGAGCCGGTCCTTTGGGAGGGTACGCTCAGGTCTGCAGCTCTCAGCACTGCTCGCCCGAATGATGCGTCCTCCGACGCGAACTCATGGAATCTATAGAATTTGGCAAATGTGTGAACAGATGACCAAGTGGCAGCTCTGCAAACCTGCTCCGCTGTGGCCCCATGTCGAACCGCCCAAGAGGTGGCAACTGACCTGGTGGTATGCGCATTTATTTTGGCCGGTACTGGTCTACCCACTTTGGTGTAAGCAAAGGCTATCATAGACCGCAACCACCTAGCAATAGTCTGCTTAGATGCAGGCCAACCAATTTTGTGTACGTCATACAATACCAACAATGTGTCAGTCTTCCTGACACTCTTCACTCTGTCCACATATATGCGTAAGGCACGCACAACATCCAAAGTTCTCAACTTGTCCCTTTTCTTAGAACCCTCTGGGGGTTGAAACACAGGTAGAACAATCTCCTGATTTAAATGGAAGGTAGATACCACCTTCGGTAAAAACTGAGGCACTGTTCTTAAAACAGCCCTGTCATCATGAAAAATTAAGAAGGGAGATTTACATGATAAAGCTCCCAACTCTGAAACTCTTTTAGCAGATGCTACTGCTAACAAAAACACTAGCTTCCACGTAAGAAACTTAAAGTCAGCCGACCTTAAAGGTTCAAAAGGTGCCTTTTGAAGGCATTCCAAAACCAGTGATAGATCCCAAGGTGCCACTGGTTGCTTGTATGGAGGCTTCAACCTGGATACTCCTTGTAAAAAAGTTTGAATTTCCGGCAAAATGGCTATCTTTTCCTGGAAATAGATGGACAAGGCCGAGATCTGCACCTTCAGTGACTGAAGGCTTAGGCCCGATGAAAAACCATCTTGTAAGAATTCCATCATTCTTGATAGCTTAAAATGAGATGTATGAGCCTTTCTTCTCTCACACCATCGAATGTAAGTCTTCCAGACTCTATAATAATTTGCCGAAGATACAGCTTTTCTGGCCTTTATCATCGTCTGTACTACTGCGTCAGAAAACCCTTTTCTTTTTAAAATGATGGTTTCAATAGCCAGGCCGTCAAAATCAATCGATCTGAATCCAGGTGATTGAATGGGCCTTGTCTTAGAAGGTCTGGTCTCAGAGGTAGACGCCATGAGTCCACAGACAACCTCTGAAGCCTCGAGTACCAGGATCTCCTTGGCCAATCTGGGGCCACTAAGATCACTGGAACCTTCTGCCCTTGTATTTTCTTCAGAAGTCTCGGTAACATTGGTACAGGTGGGAATGCATAAAGGAGATCTCCCTGCCAGTGAATAGTCATGGCATCCACTGCCTCCGCTAGTGGATCCCTTGTTCTGGCATAGAACCTGGGCACTTGACGGTTGATCCTGGATGCCATCAGGTCCACATCCGGAGTTCCCCACCTCGAAGTGATTTGGTGAAACACCTGAGGGTGTAAGCTCCATTCCCCTTCCTTGAGCTCCTCCCTGCTCAGGAAGTCGGCTTCTATATTCTCTATCCCTGGGATGAATATAGCCGATACAGCTGGAACATTCTGTTCCGCCCATAGGAAGATTCTGGACACCTCCCACATGGCCAATCTGCTGCGTGTACCTCCCTGGTGATTCAGATACGCCACAGCTGTGGCATTGTCGGTCTGAATCCTCAAAGGGAGGTTCTGTAACCTGTCTCCCCCAAGGAAATCACTTTCCAGACAGCTCTCAGCTCCAAGATGTTGATTGGTAACGCTGATTCCTCTGCCGTCCACAGGCCCTGAAGCCTGAGATCCAGGACTACTGCCCCCCAGCCCCTGAGACTGGCGTCGGTAGTTACTATCAACCAGTCCCAGGTCTGTAATGACCGACCCCACTGAAGGGAATCTATTTCTGTCCACCACTTCAAGGATTCTCGGGTGTCCGAAGACAGCACTATCATCTCGGATTTCATGGTCAAAGTGTTTCCTGACCAGGCTGACAAGATGTTCCATTGGAACCTCCGAGAGTGGAACCTGGCAAATTGAAGCGTCTCGAATGACGCCACCATCTTCCCCAGGAGCTTGAGGCACCTCCATACTGAAATGCTCTGAGCCCTGAGAATCTCCTGGACTAGGGTGACCAGATCCCTGGCCTTTACCTCCGTGAGGAATACCCGATGAAGATGGGTGTCTAGTATGACTCCCAGGAATTGGAGCCTTTGCGACGGTACCAACTGAGATTTTTGCAAATTTAAAATCCAGCCGTGAGCCTGCAAAAAACTGATGGCCTCTGCCAAGTGACTCTGCAGCATGACTGCTGACTCTGCTTTGAACAGGAGATCGTCCAAATAGGGTATGACTGTGATTCCCCTGAGCCTCAGCACCGCCGCCATTACTGACATTATCTTTGTGAATACCCTTGGCGCGGTTGCTAGCCCAAAGGGTAACGCCCGGAATTGTAAATGCAGGTCTCCTATGGCAAACCTCAATAAGGTCTGATGCTCCGGGTGTATAGGAACGTGCAAATATGCGTCCTGGACATCCATGGACGCCAAAAATTCTCCCTGGTCCAGACTCAGGAGTACTGACCGTAGGGACTCCATTTTGAAATGGTCTACCCATAAATGAACATTTAGGGATTTCAAATTTAGTATTGGTCTGAAAGACCCGTCTGGTTTGGGCACCAGGAACAGCGTGGAGTAAAAGCCTTTCTTCCACTCTGCCCTGGGGACTGGTGTAACCACCCCTTTCTCCAAAAGGGAGTGAGCTGCTCTCACAAGAGCTGTACGAAGCCGTGCCTCCTTTGGTAAGGATGTGGGGATGAACCTCTTCGGAGGCGGCCCTCTGTAAGGGATTTTGTAACCCTGTGTTATAATATCTAACACCCAGGCATCCTGGCCTAAAGCAGTCCAAGCGTCCCTGAAGAGTGTGAGACGCCCCCCCACTTTTGTCACTGTCGGGCGAAGCCCCTGACAGTCATGCAGAGGGTTTATCCTCTCCTTTTGTGGCTGGCTTCTTGTGAAAAGAGCCAAATTTTGACTTCTGTGTCTTGCCTCTAGAGGACTGAAACCTTCCCCTGAAAGACTGTCCTCGAAAGGACGCACCACCTCTAGGGGAGGGCCGAAAGGACGGCTTAAAAGCAGAAAATCTTGACATCTGCTTTGCTGAGGAGGCCGGCAGGAATGTACTTTTGCCGCCCGTGGCCTGTTTTATAATCTCCTCTAGCTCGGTACCAAAGAGTACCTTTCCTTTGAAGGCTAATGTTTCCAGAGCCTTCTTGGACTCATTGTCTGCTTCCCAGGCTTTAAGCCAAAGCACTCTCCTGGCATTAATGGAGACTGTGGACACTCTGGTAGCCATTTTAATAGCTTCCTCCTCTGCTTCCACTGCATATTCTGCTGCTGCCTTAATCTTTTCTGCAAGCAGTAATGCACCAGGGTCAGCCTGCAGCACGGTGCATAATTCACCAGCCCACTCTATCATGGCCTTAGAGACCCAGGCTGAAGCAATAAGGGGCCGTAAGGTAAACCCCACCCCTTCAAAGATAGCTTTGAGGTTTCCCTCCAGCTTTTTATCCACAGAATCTTTGAAAGCTGCACCGCCCTGTACTGGTAATACAGTAGCCTTGGACAAACGTGCCACTGAAGCATCCACCACTGGGACCTTTTCCCAGAGCTCCGCATGAGACTCTGGCATGGGGTACAGACTAAGGAATCGCTTAGGCATCTGAAGCCTCTTATCAGGAGTTTTCCAAGCTCCTTCTAATAATTCCTGTAACCCCTCATCTGAAGGAAAAGTAACAGCCTCCTTCCGCTGTCGCTTAAAAACACCCTTAACAGGAGTCTTATCCTCCACAGTCAGCTTTAAAGCCTGCTTCACAGCTACAATGAGATCCTCTATACCAGCAGCAGAGTTCTCTTCCAAATCATCACCCTGATCCCAGGGGATGTCAGTATACTCTCCTTCCTCTTCATCTACCACAGTAGTTAAAGCATAAGACCTTCTAGGGGTCCCTGCCACATCATCCATTTTGTCCAGCATTTCACTGAACCTGTTAATCCCTTTTGCAGTATCCTGCATCACCTGAATCAGTGCAGGATCTGCCTGGGTAAGAGGCAAGGAGCCAGACGACTGCTGAGATGATGGCATAGGTCTCTGTGATTCTACCAGCCCATCACTCTGCCTGTCCAAAAGCTGCACCAAAGCGTTTACTGACCTGCCTAGGGCCCTGGCCCACGCAGGTTCCATATGCTCTGCCCTATGGGGATCGCTGCCCATGGGTCTCACATCAGCGCAAGTAATACATAAGCCCCCCTTGGCCATCTGCTCAGGGACAAACTTTTGTGTGCAAACATTGCACGCGCTCAGTGCATTAAGGGCTCCCTCCCCCAAAACCACAGCCTGATGCTCAGACATGATGCAAGTGATAATTGTATATCTATCAGTATATACAGTGCAAACAATTGTACAAGCGCTTATACAAAGTCAATGCACCCAGTCACTTAGCTGTCTGTAGGTTTCTCTGCGGGGAAGCGATGCCCAGGAAATCCAAGTCACTCTGCCAGGATCAATTCGCCAGCTCAGCTCCGCTGCAAGCGTTCTGAAAGGCGCCAAAGTCAGAGTGAAGGAAGAGACCAAAGTCCCTGCTGCTGCGGGGTCCGTGACCTTTTGGCGCCAACCACCCCCAGCTAGCCGCTCCTTAGGTAGGATTTCCTTGTTCCAGTGTCTCCCCCTCAAATGGGGACCACTTGGAACATGCCTGTCACAGCGCTGCTGTCCTCTCAGTCAGGAGCTCAGCGTGTAAGCTCCGCATAAAATGGCCGCCGCCATCACGGAGCGCCTGTCCCCCATGATCCCCACCTAACTGTGGAGCCGGTTTCAGGCAGCTCCGGAGCCCAGGCAGCCTCTTAATAGAGGCTATGAGCGCAGCACAGGGAGACCAGACAGCGTCTACCCTGTGCACAGATAGCTGACAGGACGCGCTTCTGTCAGCTCCTGCTGCGCTAGCAGTGTGAGGATTCACTATGAAAATCCTCACACTGTGCCTACCTAGCTAGGGTAATAGTTAATAAAATAATAAAAATCCCCTAACTACTCTAATTCTTCGGCTGCTCCTGCAGCCCTTTAGAATAGCACCCACTCCAGTGGGCACCTAACACGAACTGAAGAGTCCAGGGATGCAGTAGGGGAGGAGCCTACCCTCTAAAGCTTTAGGATAGGTGCCTGGCTCCTTCGGACCCTCCTACATCCCAGTGTTGAGCTGTGTCACCAGGACCATTGAAAGAGAAATAATGTTTTCACTACAATTGTGTGCTGCATTTTTCCTTACCTTGCAATACTGATGCTGCAGGACCTTCACAATCGCTTTACAGGTCTCCGGTATAATCATGCCCAAAGCTTGCGGGGAGATGATGGCTCCAAACTTGAGGTCCGCCAGCGATCGTCCTGTTGCCAGAAACCTGAGGGTCACCACCAGCCGGTCCTCAGCAGGGATAGCCATGCGGTACTTGGTATCCTGCTTCTGGATGAGGGGGGTGACAAGACGCAGCAGCTCCTGGAAGGTCTCATCGTCCATGCGAAGAAAATTCCTATAATCCTGGGGATTATTCTCGCGAATCTCCATCAACAGGGGCATATGAGACCGCGCCTGTCGGCCTAGGAGCCACTGCTTGGTCCAGCAGGACCGAGCCTTCCTACGCTGGGCCCTCATCCTCCTCACCCTGAGGACAGCGTAGAAAAGCAGGAATTCTTGCTGGAAAGAATCCATAATGCAAAAATCAGAATGGGAAAAATAAAAGCACACTTTGTAATGCCAGGCAAAAACAAAGCAGACCAAAATAACAATGTGCAGCGTTCAGCAGGTATACACCAAGACTCACTAGTCACAAAGCAGAAATGAGGTCCTTTAAAATGGCTACTGGTCTTTGTCCCCCCTCTGCTAGCCCAGCCCCATTAATTACATGTCATAAACGACCATGGCCAGTGCACACACGATCTACTCACGATCTGCACATCCGATGGTCGTACGACTGTCGGGAGCGACGTCGTATCGTATCTACATCGTAATTACATCGTTTGCAAAAGAAACACGATCGTTAGCACATCGTGAGTAGGCCGCGGGAGAGCGCTCCAGGGAAGTGCACGTTAAATCGTTAGCCGATCGTTAGACGATCCTGATCTTTCTGGTGTGTATGGGGCCTTACCCACTCACGGTAGTTTAACATGTTAACTCACATATTAAACTCTCTTTCACGAGTCATCCATTGTTGAAATCGGTTAATGTTTAATAAAACGGTTTTAAATCACAAATTTGAATACACATATAGAAAAACTTGGTATATCCACAGTGATGGTGTGTACACACGCAGAGCCGGTGCACGTGGGGGCGCTGGTGAGAGAGAGAGAGAGAGACGCTCACCTGACAGTGGCCGGAGCCCTATTCAACAAGATTCAGGTGCTATGCAGTCTTTGATATCTCTTTACTTTTTACATACAATCTGCATTAGATTTGTATGAGCTTGACACAGTTACTAGATTTGTCATTATAGTCATTGCTGCCCTGTCTATCTGGAATTTAATTTGTGCTGTCACGGGAGCGCGCATCGGGATCACAAGGTAAACAACCTGTGCGATCTACATACGATATGCATGCGATTTTGACTATCTAGTCAAAATCTCATGTCAAATCTCACAGTGTGTACACAGCATTATAGTTCCAAAGAATTCATATGACCTCTAGGACAGAATTCACAGATTTAATACTGATTGACTTGGAACTCTATTACCTTGCATCTTCGTAAGTTAATCAAATTACCTTTTTTTTCTGCTAAGGACCATATGCAGGTAAGGGGAGCATTGGTTGCGAATGGAGGAAAGGAAATTACACCATCAGTACTTGAAGGGGTCTTAACAGTGTTGCTACTTATTAGTAGACAACAGCATAGGTGACTGGAAAAAGGGTGGGTGGGGGGTTGTCTTCATCTTAGCACAATTAGGATTTATGACATTAGTTAGCCTCATTAACTATTTCACAGTTTAACAAAACCAGTTCATGCGGACACTTTCTAAAAAAATAAAAGAAAACCCTGTAAAATAAACAAATGCATTAACTGACTGAACTTTGCTAAATACATGTTGGGCAAAGACAAGGATCTATGTTGCCTGTAACTAGATAGCATAGCAATTACACCTCACAAACACTAGAGGGCACTGTGGATCAGAATGAATTACAAGTATACGGTCGCTTCTCTCACATACAGTACTGTTGCTGCGGGTTTATAGAGTTCACAGGGTTTACAGAACATAAGAAGGCTGCATACATCACAGGCTCTGGTGGGAAGAGACGACTGCAGCACAGCTGATATTATAGGCTTCTGTCATCTCACGCACTGCAACATTATTTATTGACATTTGTCCTTAACCTCCTACCCTTCCTACATGCTATGCGGTGCAAGATCCCCAGCGCCGGAGTGCGCACCAAACGGTGTTGCGCCTTATTCGCACAACAGGCGCAGCGACACACCCCACTCAATCTGTACCAATTGAACTGCGCGGGGATTCGTATTAAACATGTACAAAGTCGCGGATGAAGCACAGCGGAACTTAGGCAAAAGCAAGCCACGGTGGGTGCATTGGAGCCCTCTATACACAGACTCAGACCCAAACGCACCCAGATGTACAAATGTCACGTGTTCGGTTTTGTGCCATTGCGACTCAAAAAAATAAGTGCAGCAGAACCTGGGGCTTTATTCTAGTTCACTCTTAGAGGCAAATTCCTTCTCAGATGGACAAAACCATGTGCACTGCAGGGGGGCAGATGTAACAGGTGCAGATAGAATTAGATTTGGGTGAGTTATTTTGTTTCTGTGCAGGGAAAATACTGACTTCTTTATTTTTACACCGCAATATAGATCTCACTTTGAAGTAAAACCCCACCCCAAATCTAACTCTCTCTGCACAAGTAACGTCTGCCTCACCTGCAGTGCACATGGTTTTGTCCATTTGAGAAGGAATTTGCTTCTAAGAGTGAACTAGAATAAGGCCCCTGGTGAGCTAAGAGGGGCTGATTAGGACGACTGCGGCAAAAGTGGATGAGGACTGTATATAGTGCCAACACACGCCAATGCGTTTTACAATCGGGACCAAAAACGGTAATAAAACACTGTGCAATAACAGACCAAGAAATAGGTGCGAGGGCCCTGCTCACAGGAGTACGCTCTATGGATAAATGACAATTCTCTTTGTTTAAAAAAAAAAAAAAAAATGACTCAGACACATTACTAACAAGTCCCAGTGGAACTTATCACTAGACTACACACAATCCTGGTAACGGATTGGTAACAGAGCGCTTCGGTAAATACACAGGAGTCCTGTACTGAAATAGGAGGTCGCAAACTGTGCAGGACACAGCATACACTACAGATAGTGGCCACATGCCTTAGCGAGGGAATCGGTACATCTGTCAGAATGAACTTAGGTCTACAGTCATTATGTCGACCCCACTAGGTCAACTGGCAGGAAGGTCGACCTGACTTAAGGTCGACATGGGCCAAGGTCGACATGACTGAAGGTCGAATTTGCATAAAGGTCAACTGGTCATAAGGTCGACATGGGTTTTCCACTGTTTTTTAATCCGAATGTCGACACAGTCGACATGGACACAGTTGGCAATGAGAATCGGACCCTCGCATCGCTCGCCACAGCTTTAAAAACCTCCTCCACGCCCTAGTGGATGGTAGGGCATGAAATACAGCCTGTCAGCACATGTCGGCTCAAAAAACAGTGAAAAACCCCATGTCGACCTTATGACCAGTCGACCTTCCTCATGTCGACCTTTATGCAAATTCGACCTTAAGTCATGTCGACCTTGGCCCATGTCGACCTTAAGTCAGGTCGACCTTCCTGCCAGTCGACCTAGTGGGGTCGACCTAATGACTGTAGACCTAAGTTCATTCTAAAAGATGACCGCATCCCTTAGCGAGGTCACTAGTTTCCTGCAGAACTCTCAGGAATACCGGTTTCACGGGCAAAACTGTTGCCTCCGCTGTATACAGGCGACAAGTACAAAAGAGGAAATTGTACAGCCCAAGCTTCTACGTAACCTGACAGATGCAGGCAGGGTAGGGATGGATCTGCCCTTGAATTGAAGAGGACTGAAAGGCAACAGCTTAAACGTTTCCATACAAGGGGGGAACAAATGTATTCATACTGCTTTTGTGCAGGGTAAATACTGGCTGCTTATGTGTGGGTATGGATCATTGGACAGACAGCAACTAGGTCGACAAACATTAGGTCGACAGTGAAAAGGTCAACATAGGGTATTTCACACAGTTTTTACACTGCAGTTCAAACACTCTCCACCCAAGTCTAATGCTGCCAATACATATGTGCGATCGGATTCAGTGCGATGTCCATCGAACCCGATCGCATCTTGTGGTGCTAAAGTGTCCCCTTTGCAGCACCCGATGTCGCATGCCATCTTGAGATGGCACATCGGGTGCTGGCAGAGGGCGGCGTTATGTAGCGCAAGAAGTGCTAGCACTGCGGCGGGGGTCAGTCAGTGGTGGCGGCAGAATTGTTTAAACACTGGGCAGCCCAGTGTTTTAAACACTTCTGCCGCCACCTGCTAGCGCTTCTTGCACTACATAACGCCGCCCTCTGCCCGCCGTCTCCCACGCCACCAGCAGTCCCTCCGGCCCCCTCTCCCCATCCCATCCAATGAAAAACCGTTCCATCTGCCCCCACCTGCGTATCGCATTCGAGCATCGCATGTGGTTAAAAACCACTTGCGATCGCTCCTGCGATTCGATAGATATTATGTACAACACATAAGATCTTGAGACCCGACACTCGACCGGCGTGCCCGCGCATCGCGTCGAATGTCCCCTTAAAAATGCATACAATCATTTGATTTCTCGGCCAGATGCGGTCGAAATCGAAGGATTGTATGCGATATCTCACATATGTACGGGCAGCATAACTCTCGTCTCATTACATCTGCCCCAAACGCAGCGCAGCATGGTTTTGCCCGTTTTCAAGCTTTTTTTTGCTTTGCTAACAAAACTAAACCAGGCTCTATACATGGAAATATAAAACAACAACGGCTATCTCTAAATGAAAACCTACTAACGACAGTGAAGTAAGCACTGAGGAAGGGCTAACAGCCAACATGTGTAGAATGCTATTGGCAGCAATCATCACACATATCCGTGGGAATACTATGTATGAATTGTAGCTCCGTGATGCAAAGAACGTAACGTGCACAGATCCGATGCAATAACAGGATAAATGCCACATAAGCAGAACGCGCAGTACTAGCTCCCAACCACCCCCATCAGTTCCGGCGAGCGGGAACGAAGGACAGGCACAGACGAGGATTGGAGCTGATGCTATATGCTGACAGGCAGAGTGCGGGGTTACAGTCTAGCTCTCCAAGTAAAAGAGGCTGGATAAAGCTTGATATTTAAATGCTATATTCGGCGGTGATTAATTAAGCAACCTGCTGTGATCAGGCTGCAGAGACTAGACTCAGCGTACTACCGCTAATACCACCATATACAGAACAGTTGGCTCTTTCTGACTATGACACCATATACATATTAAAAGCCATTTATACTCAGACAAAGAATGCAAATAACAGTTTTTTAAATGCATGGAAGGGGCAGTGGCGTAGCTACAGGGGTCGCAGCGGTCGCACCTGCAACCGGGCCCCTGAGCCAGGGGGGCCCAGCCCCCGCCACTGTCCGGCCTGGTTACTCAGAGGTCATACCTCCGCTCCGAGTCCTCATCTCAGCTCTCACTAGGCTGCCGGCAGCACTGCAATAGCTGCCGGTGCGCCTATGTTTCCGGCCACCAGCCCGTCAGCTACGGCTGCCCCTGCCTTCCCCTGCACACAGAGACAGACGCTAGAAGTCATAATTCACCTCTAGCGTCTGACAGGAAGCGCAGCTCTGCACTTCCTGTTAACGTGGCTGCAGAGCTGTGCTCCCTGTCAGAGACGCTGGAAGTGAAAAATGACTCTAGCGTCTGTCTCTCTCTGCGCAGGGTAAGGCAGGGGCAGCAACAGCAGCGTACGGGCGGGTGGCTGGGGTGGGCACATATGTATTAACCCCTTGGCAACGAGCTAGAACCCCTGGCAATGGGAATAAACCCCCCTTGGCAACGAGCATTAACCCCTGATAAAAAAAAATTTAAGCACTTGGCAACATCCAATAACCCCTGGCAACACATATTAACCCCTTGGCAACGAGCAAGAACCCATGGCAACGGACATTAACCCCCCTTGGCAATGATGTATTAAAATATAAACAGACCGAGATTTTAATTTTGTTGTATGTAGGGGGGCCCCAAGGTGACCTTTCGCACCAGGGCCCATGAACCCTTAGCTACGCCCCTGGGAAGGGGGTTTGCAAATCATTACTGTGATGTCATGTGACTATCTGGGCAAGGTACGGATTGTAGAACCGATGGGGGGGGGGGGAGGGGGGTACGCGCCATGTGTCATAACGTCACTCCTGACCCCCCCTTCTCCTGAATTAGCTCACAAAATAACTGGTTCTACCACTGCGCCCTATACACTGGTACTGTGCCCGCTCAGGATCTCTTACTACACTGTGACAAACTGGAAAGCAGGACATGTCAAAGCAAAAATGAGTTTATCCGTCCACGACGAGCAAGATATCAACGGCAAAGACTTATCAGACGAGATCCTGCGGCCGCCGGGGAAAAGCGGTGCAGAAAATAGATGAACTGGTACATTAAGGCAATCTGCAGAGATGCACAGCGCGGTCCGGGGGAATAAGCCTTAGGGACCACGGGCAGGATTGAAGCAGCGCTGATACGAAAATAGGAAAAAAATAAAACTGATTTCTTTTTCCCCTTCCTGTTTAAGGAAATTGGATTTTGTTCTGATATTTACGCAGCTTTAATACAGATTTTCAGTAAGCGGAGGTAACCTGCGCAGATGAGGCGGCATTATTCTGTAAGAGGAGACGGTTACTGTACGTCTTCATAATCTACAGAAAGATAATGGACTTTATCGTTACGTAAATGTTTAAAAGGAAACAGGTCGTGGTGTAATATGTATTTTCTGCAGATATTCACTACAAGGGGAATGCCATGTATTAGTGTATGGCGCCAAGACCCTTGCCGTCAACAGCCCCCAGCTTTCTCTAATCTCCAGAGGGTATGGGTCATTGGGTTGACATGCATTGGGTTGACCGGCCTTAGGTTGACACATGAAATATGTCGACATGGCTAATGTCGACGCAAGCATTAGGTTGACAATGGCAAGTTTGACGGTCAAAAGCTTGATATGAGTTTTTCATGTTTTTTTTGTCCCGAATGTTGACATGGACACCGTTAAAGTGTACCGTGTCCCCTGGTGCTTCAGGTACAGGGTCTCCCTACAGGGTCTGACCTAGTGCAGGGATGGGGAACCTACGGCCTTCCGGCTGTTGTTGAACTACACACCCCAGCATGGCCAGCAACAGTTTTAGCATGGCCAAATAGGAAAAGTGTAGCAGGGCATGCTGGGATGTGTAGTTCAGCAACAGCTGGGGGGCCGAAAGCTCCCCATCCCTGCACTAGTGGATAGACTTTAGCCATTTTTACCTAGGGCCTACCTTCAGTAGTCGACACAAGACATGTCAACCTTAATAGAATATAGACCTAATGACTGTATCTCCAGACTGCAGAACCTGGAACCTTAATTCACAGTAAGGGGTTTACTGACCAAGATGGGAGTTGTACTGAAGATGGGATTGTTGCCATGGGCAACCAATCGGATTGTGTCATCTTCTAGTTTAGAAGGTGCTAAATAAATAAGTAGATTCAAATTGGTTGCTGTGGGCAACATCCCATCTTAATCAGAACTCCCATCTTAGTAAATAAACCCTTGAGCATCAGCTCATTAAGCGAGTCTGTAAGGTGGCAGCTGCAAGGATACCTCCCGGCTGTTCCAAAAATCCAACGATCTTTTAAACAAGTTAATGCAGACTATAAGGAGTAGTGCTCATTCCAGCAGCCTGCACCCGTCACACCCTCTGCAGTTTCTCTTTCCTGCCTGGGGCGTTGCTCACATCTTTGGTGCTTCTTGCACACACTGTTCTGTATCACAATGCTGAGATACAGAACAGAGTGTTCTAGAAGCACCAGAGCAGAAAAAGAAACCCCGGAACTGCATGGGTTATGACAGGTGCAGGGTGCCACAATAACAGCTATAGAGCCCCATACACACTAGAGGATTTTGTGAAAGATATCGCTCAGAAAGAGGCTTCTGGGCGATATCTTTCACAATACCGTCTAGTATGTACACTCAATATCGTTAATGATGAGCATTCCCACGCATCGATAATGACAACCGATGTCTACTGGACATGCATGTCAATTTGGCTATATAGCTGAACGACCCACATGTTCAAAGGATCCGGCTGACGTCACTGAACAGTATCGATTACCGATATCATTCAGTGTACATGCACAATATTAGGACACGTGGCCCCTATCGCCTGGTGGGCAATATAATTTGTTTGGAATAAAGCTCCTGTACAAGCTGTGATCAAGTAGGTTTTGACAAAACCCCCAATGCATCTTGTTTAGGTCTGGTTTAGCATTACTCCATTTTGAATACAACTCCACATCTTTATCAGTGTTCTGCTTTCATTTGACGCAAGGAAAAACAACCTCGCGCAAATGCAGTCATGTGAGCTGCTGTGACATCACTAACCCATCCCCTAGTCTAGGAACCTTATCTGCAAAGCTGTCAGTTCCAGCTGCTGGACAGATTTACTGTAGTGGGTCAATGTCAGTGTCGGATGCTTTCCTATGGTCTTAATACTATACAGAGGGCATCACAGTGGGCACAGGAAGCAGTGATTCAGCGCAGTACAGTAATGGTGCGAGTGTGACATTTACATCACGATAATGGCATGTCTTCACATTACGGTCCCATTGTAACAGTCATTTCTTGTGATCGGACTGTGTAATATACACCGGACGCAGCTCGGTCGTGTCTCTGCTTTTATTTCTCTCGCAGACTTAAAAAGCACATTTGATTCCTGGGACTAAATTTGCCGTCCTATTTTTAGAGGAGAAAATAAATGTTCTTGCGTTGGCTTTACTTCCCCCGAGGATCGGAGACTGCCAAGAACCAGAATTTATTCACAGGAAAGCCACCGGGGATAAAAGTTGTCATTGAAGCAAAGATTATGCTGAACAACATAAAACCATCACTGGGCTGATAGCGGTGAAAACAGCCGTTCTGCTAATTTTGCGCTAGTTCCTGTAAGAAGAGACAGCGCCGCGGTGACAGGATATACTTCGGTGACGCGGAACCCGATGACATTACGGTGCGTCGGTTTCTCACCAAGATGGAACTTATCCCTCGCCAGCCTGACCCATGTGGCTCTGTTGATCCTGACAAAGCGACAAGTCACAGGTTTGGATGATAAGCACACTAGTACAATGTACGTCAACATACTGGTGATATCTGTAACACACAAGTCTCTCAATGGAAATAACCATCTAAGGAAGCATCATTTAGACAGCAGGGGACCTGTGTGTTACCAGTCAGTCTGGCTCAGTTCGAAACGGCCGGCAGCTTCCCCCTGTTGGACGCCGTTTACTGATGCAAAAGTAAAAATGATGTTGAAAGCAAAGTGAAATAAAAAAAAAAGAAAATGACGGTAAAACCAGTCATTTACTCTCTACCGGTGAGCTACCATACCTATTGGGAGAAAAGTGCTCTATAAAGAACATTATTATCAGCATTTGCTGCATAAAGACGTAACCCTGCTGCTTTCCTCCTCGCGCATCACTTCCTACCACACCTGACTCCAGGATTTCTCCTGTGCTGCTCCTTTTCTCTGGAATACCCACCCACACTCCATCAGACACTCGCCCAACCTCCCTTCTAACACGCCCTCAAACCTCATCTCTTTAGCCAATCCTATTCCTAACTCTACGCCCTCTACTCTGTTTCCTATCCCTGTGCATCCGCACCCAGCTAACCAACCAACCACGGCCCCTTTAGAATGTAAGTTCTTATGAGCAGGACCCTCACTCCCTCTCTCTCACTACTTTGTTATGCAGCCTGTGAATCTCATTTTGTTTAATCTGTAAACTGTGCTCGCATATGTATCAACTCTGGGGCTAATTCTGAGGCGGAAACACAAATAGCGAGTTCAGTGCGCGGCGATTGTGTACAAGCAAAGACAAGCATTTTTGCAAATGACTGTACAATCTGAGTTACACTGCAGGCTGGAACACTGTTGTCACACGAGTACTTTCTGTGTCACCGATCCTGCAAACCACAATGTGTATATGCAAAAGTAAGAAAAAAATGAATGCAGAGTTCAAGCAATGAATACAGGTTGGTGTGTTCACGGTCGCTGCAGACCACCCCAGCACTGCGCTTGTAAAAAAATGCGCAAAATCCACAATGAAGGTTGCTGGTTACCCCGGAAACAGATGCTTAGGTGCTTTGTACCCACCACAAACATCTCCTTCTGAGTCACATCTGCAGAGACCACATACGTCAAGTTCTCCTCTGAAGCATTCCATTAATCGCTAGGCCACCGTGCTGCCGTAGCATCAGTGTGACCACACCGCTCATACAGAGAGCTATCTTAAGAGGACAGGTGGGGGTGTTGCTCATGCCAACCAATCTGATCGTAGCTGTCATTTTATAGCATGTACCACAGAAATTGTAACTTGAATATGGATGGTTGTAACGGGAAACCCACCCTTTTGTCCATTTCACAAGTTTCAATATATTTCCCACACAGTGCGAGACAATATGAGACATTGTAGGGATACTGTACATGGCAGGGAGCCCTGTACCTTGCATTATTACATAGATAGACCAGGAGATATTGTACAATGAATTAAGAGAAAATGTACGTGCACACAAACTGCTAATCAGCATGATAATAAACCATGCATTGTAACAGAATATAAGCAACCGTGACGTCATGTGGTATATTTAAGACAAGGGCACGGGATCCCACAGGTCAACCGTCCCCAAGGCATTACACTAGTGAGACGTTTAAATATTAAAAAGTGTTACAGTAATAAGTAAAAGCAGCATAAGTGTACATCGGTTAGAGGTAAATGTGATTTATTTCATGTATATGCCTGGGGAGCTGGCAGCGACTGGGGGTAGGCATGGGGGTCCGTGGGGCGGGCAGTGGGGTCCCTGCGGCATGTGGCAATAAGTGAGCGGGTTCGTGCGGCCGATTGGAGCTGAGTAGCGCTATTCGCCAGACGGCAGTGCGGGAAGCGCTGCTGATTTTGAAAACACTGGGCGGACGCTGATTGGCTCAGCCAATCAGCGTCCGGGGCCTGTGTTTTCAAATTCAGCAGCGCTTCCGGCGCCGCCGCCCAGCGGATAATAGCGCTACTCAGCTCCCATCCACTGCACAGACCCGCTGACTTAATGCCCAAGGCCGCAGGGACCCCGACCCATCTTCCCAGCCGCCGCTGCCTGCCCCCACCACCAGCTGGCCGGATCCCACAGCCTGCCCCCCCCCCCCCGTTGCATGGGAAGGAGGTCCCAGGAAGGATGGTCGGATGGCCAGCAGGTCCGACCACCTGCTTGCGTCCGATGTGCACGGGACTGCGCATCGGACCTGAGGGGACATCAAACCGAGCTGATTTCACGGCCTGATTCCTCACAATTGGCCTAAATCGGCTCAGTGTATGGGCATCTTTACATTCGTAAAAAAAAAACAATTGGGTGCTAAAAAACTAAATCTACAACTTTAGTACCTAATTGTTTTTTTTTTATTAATATAACACCATGCCCCAGACTTCAAACTTAATGATAAGCAACTTTAATTGACTCTATGTTATAGTGCAGCATTTACTATCTGGAATTATACTGATTAGCATTGTTTATTATTTAGAGCGTTCATCTGAGTTTTCTTTTTCCATTCTAGAATATCATAGGAAACATTTTGGCTTTAAGCACTCATCACAGTGAACGGTTAATGCAAAATGGGGCTTAATTATGCCAAAAAGAAATTACCTTCCCTCAGACGATCAACGATAAAGGTAAAACCCGTCGTACGCGGATGCAAGACGTACTCATATTTCTCAAGGGAATTCTTCTCAGCAAATTCATGGCTGCGGGCTTTCGTATTGTCTGGAGGAAAAAGAAAAAACACAAGCTCCTTTTACTGCTAAACCCAGGAACAATCAGTGTTGTGAAAACAAAACTTTAAATCAAATAATTAAAAATAAAAAATAAAAAATAAAAATCAGTTCCGAATTCTCATAAAAAATGTCTGCACACGAGAAAGTGTGTATCTGTCGTAGGTTTGTTTATTGAATATATTATAGAACAGACAAAAAAAATAAATAAGAGCGATTTAAAATTTTTAATTTACGTAGAAAATATTTGTTTCCTAATTTGTAAGAACGGCAAAACCAAAAGCTACACTAGTCCGATTTGGCCACTTTTCACCGGATTCTGATGGAGCAGAGCCGCACAGCCCGGGAGAAGGCGATCAGCGTCTGAGTGGGCGTTAATCCTGAAATCCGGGCAATTTTGAGGCAAAATCCCAGGATCCCGCCGATCCTGGGATTGGTACCTTACCTGCATCTCTACATACTTTGTAGTGGAAATATGGAAAACTCTGATATGGAAAATACTACTGGTCCCCAGCATTTCTGAAATGGGAGACTCAACCTGTACATCAAGTCAACGTTTCCCTTAGCTAGATATTGGGGTGTATTCAATGTGGCCGGCGAGGGGGTTAAATGGCAGGAACAAGCGATCCTTGCCGTTAAACCCCCACGTCGGCCGTTCACCGTATTCAACATTCCGGGGCAATCCTCGCTGTCAGAGTACAGTGAGGATTCTCTCCAAACAGCGAGGCTCATGGTTAATGCAGGGAGCCCTCTGCATTTAGCCGCAAGCCTCGCTGTTTTAGGGGCCCCATGCGCTGTTTCCCCCTCGCTCCAAAAACCTAGCGAGGGGGAAACAGCATGTGCAGGGGGTCAATTGAATACTGACCTTGCGAGCTGTGACAGTGAGCATGCAGCCCTGCTCGCTGTCACAGCTCGCAGAAAGCATTGAATACACCCCACTGTGTGACATTAGGATGCAGGGAATGTTGCCATAGTCACTGTACAGATCAGATAACTGTCTCCTCTTGGGAGACGTGAGCAATCAAAGAAACCTACAGTACACCAGCCAACGTATAGCGCAGTGCGCCCAGGTGAGGTCCCCATATTATGTCAGAGGACACCAAAAACCAGACCCAAGGGGGCTTGATACCAAGTTGCACATCATTCCGAATGGGGACACACAGAACCGAACAGAACAATCTGGCAACTTTATGATGACTTAGATTTCAGGAGGAAACCTGTCACTATGACAGTGGTGTCAAACTCATGGCCCTTCAGCTGTTAAGGAACTACACGTCCCAGCATGCCCTGCCATAGATGATTTTATAATGGATTGCTAAAACTGTGGCAGGGCATGCTGGGACGTGTAGTTCCACAACAGCTGGAGGGCCATAAGTTTGACACCACTGCACTAAGTCACAACATGTCACGGTCACAATGTAACGGATACACTAACACACTGATACTGGCTGAATTGTATTGGTGTCGACACTGACACCAATAAAATCTGAAAACCTTTTTCCATGTAGACATTTTGGTGTCGGCCTACTGACTGACTATCTAAACACATGTCAACCATTTGATCCTTAACCTGGGAGACTGAGTTCTACCAGCGGCGCTTCCAAGGGGCTTACACTTACGCCAGGGGTCAAACACAACAGGGGACATTCAATCACACCTTGAGGTTAATCGCCGGCAATGATCCCCTGGGCGTGGGTAAAGGCATCGATGCCCCCTGTTCTCCAATGTGGCCTATTTGAAGAATGGCCCTAAATCAGGTTTGCTCAGTAAGCGAACATCGAGCCTGAGATGCTCCCCGTCGCAAATGCCTGCCTTATGCGTCCTATGACGGCAGTCCCCCCCCCCCCGTCAGGTATCAGCCCATGTGCGTACCAATGGGAACGTCCATAAAATGCTGGGTGTTCCCATGGTCCAGTGACATCACCACCCCCCGCCAGTGTTCCCTCTAAGCTGCGCACGCACAGATAACCCGCCGAGTGCGCGCACAGACATTACAACAGAGCACACAAAGCAGCAGTGGTCCCTTTTTTGCAGTTGTGGACTCTATGTGTGTTTCACCCATTAACTACAGTGTGTGCTGTGTTTTTAATGTTTAAATGTTTTTGAGTGTTTAATATAATTTTGAAGTAAAGTCGACACAAATGCTGAACGTAGTTTTCCACTTATATATATGTGACGCACAAAAATTTTAATGATCTTTCCAAAGTTGCAGACAATATTTTTTGGAGCACACAGCCTTTGTAAAATTAAATTAGAGGGAACATTGCCCCCCGCCCTCCCTCCCCGCAACGAACAGCCCGGCGATTTTGTAACTCGCTGAATCCGTTCGTTACCATGGCTTTTGCATGTGTAGACCCCCAAACATCGGAGCAGGGACGAATTCTCCCTCTTACAAGCGCTATTGAATCAGTGCCAATGTCTCTGAGTGCTTAAAATTCCTTCTAACGCTCCTCACTGTTTTGGTAAAACACAGAAACGACAAAAATAACTTAAACCGGAGAAGCGGAATAGGTCGGATCCGAGCGGCCGACTTAGGATCATCATACTTTGTAATTCATAACTTTATTGTGACCCTGCGTTATTCACTGGTCCTGTCTTCCAGTCTGTACCGGAATGTGTCATTCCTGGGAATCAGTGGGTTTGCTGTGCACCGTGCCGCAGAGAGGTTTTGGCAAGGCACTGGTAGCTAGAAAGCGGACTGACAGATTGCTGGATCAGCCGCCAATCAATGGAAAATTCTTTTCACTGCCCACAGATGAGGTGCACGGGCTGATTCACTGGTAGACGTAACACTGACAGAACAGGCTGAACGCAGCACATGCAAAGCTACAAAGCCTGATGCTGTCACCTGCAGGCAACGGATTCAGTACTGAATCCCGGCGGTCGGGATCCCGGCGTTCAGAATCCCGACGCCGGAATCCAGACAGCCGAAATGCCGACAAGGGGGGGACGTGGATCGCCCCCCCTTGCGGGCTCGCTGCGCTCGCCACGCAGCGGGCCCGGTGCCTCGCTACGCTCGGCGCGCTAATTTATTCTTCCTCCAGGGGTGTCGTGGACACCCCAGGAGGGAGAATGTGTCGGCATTTCGGCAGTCGGGATTCTGAATGCCGGGATCCCAATTACACTGCAGGTAGGTCATCTCCTAGGACAGGACTGGCTGTTGAGTGGCTCTTTAGTTGTTGGGAAACTACAAGTCCCAGCATGCTTCAGTATGCCCAAATTTTACGCCACTAGACCACAATTTGAACGATTTGCCTGATAACCATGAGTCGTTAGAACAAATTATCCTAATGAGTGCCCACTGGATCATTAGCGATGAATGCTCCAGTGGGTCTCTAGCAACTTCCCCCATTGTCTGTACATAAAGCTCAATCGGAGAATGCCGCTAGCGATACCATGCTGCAACATGATGCCCGTCCCCTCCCCCCGCAATGTCCTGCTGGATACACATGGCCTAGTGTGTATCCAGAATTAGTATTCCCTAGTAGCAAAACTGTAGTAGGGGGATGCTGGGACTTGTAGTTTCACAACAGCTTGGGCTATAAAATGAATGTAGGTACTTGTGTACTTTCACGGCTCCCATCGCATGCCAAATGTAGTGGCATGCGATTTTTCAGTTTTTAGCATTTTTAACAGAAATGCATCCAAATGCATTGAAATTAGTATCAAACATGTTCAATGGCCCCCAAATGTCATTTTTGAGGCTGTACCACCCCCACTATCAACGCGAACCCGAAGCATGGTGAGCGGCGGCGGTACGCGTCCTACGACCTTTTCATACCCCCGCTATCCACGTCGGCGTGGAGTTGAGTATAGAAAGTGTGGCGAGCGCAGCGGGCCACCGAGCCCGAAGCGTGGCGAGGGGACGCGGACACCTGTGAAGCCCGCCACACTTTCTATTCTCAACTCCACGCCGACGTGGATAGTGGGGGTATCAAAAGGTCGTAGGACGCGTACCGCCACCGCTCGCCACGCTTCGGGTTCGCGTTGATAGTGGGGGTGGTACAGCCTCAAAAATGACATTTGGGGGCCATTGAACATGTGTGATACTAATTTTAATGCATTTGGATGCATTTCTGTTAAAAATCGCATGCGATGCGATTTTTTCCTATACGATGGACATAGTGGGAGCCGTGATTGTACACAAGTACCTGAATGTATATCCTGTCGACACAGACACAGAAAAAGAGTACCGCGTCTCCTTGCATGGCGTGATTTGGGCACACTACTATATTGTCCCTCCATGCCCACTGGTCCAGTGTGAACAAGTAGGTATATATATATTTTTTAAATCATGAAAAACTATTGTTGACCTTTTGACTATCGACCTAGACCCTTTTGAACTAATGACCCTCTCCCTTTATAGCACCAATGCCAGGTGCATACAGACTTCCCCCTGGGAACCATGCAGCTACTGTATTTAGCAACCATTAGAAATGTATGCAGCTTTATTATCGTCATCATTGTTTATTGCACCACAAGGGTTCTGCAGCGCCTGACAATACACAGATGAGTGGAAAACAAGAAAGTTCAGAAACAACAAACAAAAGTGTCTCAAAGCAGAGGCGTCCGGGTATCCCAGCCAATCCCTGGACAGCCAGGGGTATAAAGGGGACTTCCTGGGCACTCCTATGTGGTCAGTGTCTTGTGGTCTCCTGATCTGGTACAAGCTTGCCTGGCTCCTGTATCGCTGGTGCCACACCAGTATCTGCTGCAACATTGGCTCCTGTATCGCTGGTGATATCCCAGTATACGCTGCAACATTGAATCCTGGTATTGCTGGATACACTCCAATATCTCCAGTATCTACAGCAATAGTGATTTCAGTATTGCTACATCTATTCCTGTCGGTGCACACTCCAGTATTGTGTTGGATCTCCTATTATGTCAATCCAACCATTCGAAAAGAAATTGGTCACATGGACACACTTAGTACACGGACACCAATCTGTACCATTTGTGAATTGACTTCCATGAGCTGTTGGAAGGAAGCCTATATCCAAGACCATATGGCAAATTGGTATAGCCAATGGCTTTGGTTCCTCCAGGGCACCTCTGTGAGAATCATGGGGGAGATATGGCCAAACAAATCCAAGATGGTGGAATAGGTTTGTCCGCGCATACCAGCGGAGGGGAAATTCATACTGTACATCACAAGACTCTTATTGTTGTTTTAAATCTATTGGTCAGAGCTGATCGGTGGCTCATCAGCATAGTAAATATACCAGAATTTCCAGAGTGCCACCACCATTACAAAATATAAATCCATTGGCCAAGTACTGGCTTTGCTCATTCTATATTATAACTAGTTTGCTCAGATGAGGTGGATAATTTGCGGTCTGGAGATGGAGACATGCTTTAGAACTTTGTACTATTATTTAATCAATATATTTTATTCAATTTTAGATATAAAATTTACAATATTCAAGATTTTCAAGAAATACTTTGTACTATTATTTGGCTGTAACCAGGAGTGACCTGTGGGAGGGTTCACTTACTAGAGGGTCAGGCTTTGCTGGGTATGTAGGCCGCAGCAGGGTCTTCAAACCCGGAGAGTTGCCTTTCTCTGGCCAACATTAACACGAACATTGGTTCATCCGACACGCAACGGCCAGGGGCCCAGGCACTGCAGATGGACTGATTCAGACAGACAAACGCAATGGATACCTCTTCGCCTTTGGCAAAACGAACATAAAACTGCACAGTGGGACTATCTAGGACACTACTGCTAACATTATTGTGTCTTCGTCAGCAGAACTTTCCACAAATCATTGTCATTCAACTCTGAGCAGTCACACGTGTGAAAACTTATCTCTACAACAACAAAAAAATAGGATTTTGGGTACCTACCGGTAAATCCTTTTCTCGTAGTCCATATGGGATACTGGGCTTCACTACTATGGGGATTGAGACCTCCGCAGGAGAGACAGGCACATAAAAGAACTTTCAGTGTGGGTGCACTGGCTCCTCCCCTCAATCTCCCTCCACTAGTCAGTTAATGCAAAAACTGTGCCGAAGGAGAGCATGTGAGGAGTATGTGATAATGTATTGTGGTGAGATTCATCCAGCACACCCAAATGAACAAAAAACATATAAAAAAGAGGTGAATCCTAACAACTTTTGAGGACACCTGTAACTGTAAACAAGGCTATAGACATGTCTATGCTATAGAAAACAAGGCAATAAGCCTAACATGAAGTAGAATCTGACAGCAGAAAAGCCGCACCGAGGCGGGCTCCCAGTATCCCATATGGACTACGAGAAAAGGATTTACCGGTAGGTACCCAAAATCCTATTTTCTCTACCGTCCAATGGGATACTGGGCTTCACTACGATGGGGAGGTCCCAAAGCTACCAGAACGGGTGGGAACGTGCGGAGTCTGCTGTAAAACCGCATTCCCGAACTGGGAATCCTCCCTGGCCAGGGTGTCAAACTTGTAGAACTTCACAAATGTGTGTTGCCCTGACCAAGTTGCGGCCCTGCAAAGCTGCATAGCCGACACCCCTCGAGCAGCAGCCCAAGAGGTACCTACAGACCTGGTTGAATGAGCCTTTACTGAAAAAGGAAGCGATAGACCAGCTGATGCATAAGCCTGTTGGATAGTACATCTTATCCACCTGGCAATGGTACGCGTTGAAGCAGGTAAACCCTTCTTCTGCGCATCATAAAGCACAAACAAGCTGTCCGTCTTACGGATCCTAGCTGTGCGCTTGACATACCCCTTAAGGGTGAGGACCACATCCAAGGAATCTGGTATATCCGGGTGTGTTGCACTAGAAGGAACCACAATAGGTTGGTTTAGGTGGAACCCTGACACCACCTTTGGAAGGAATTGTGGTCTAGTCCTGAGTTCCGCCCTATCGTTGTGGAACACAAGGTAAGGGCTCCGACAGGATAAGGCTCCAAGCTCGGACACCCTCCTGGCCGAAGCTAGGGCCAGCAGAACAACAGTCTTCCAAGTGAGGTGTCGGAGCTCAGACTCCTCCAGTGGAACAAACCGGGCTGATTTTAAGAAAGTAAGAACCACTTCCAAATCCCATGGTGCAGTGGGAGGCACAAAGGGGGGCTGAATCCTCAGAACCCCTTGTAAGAAGGTTTGCACTTCCGGCAAGGCCGCAATCTTTTTCTGGAAAAACACAGACAGCGCGGAGATTTGGACTTTTAAGGAACCCAATCTGAGACCCTTATCCAAACCAGCCTGAAGGAAACGTAGCAGGTTGTTTAATCGAAAACTGGCCGAAGGCAAGTCATTCTCCTCACACCAAGCAATATACCTGCGCCATATTACATGATAATGAATGAGCAGCCGTCACCGGCTTCCTGGCTTTTATCATTGTAGTGACGACAGAGGGATGGAGACCCTTGTGGACTAAGATCTGCCGCTCAACCTCCAGGCCGTTAAACGTAGCCGCTGTAAGTCCTGGAAGACGAACGGGCCCTGGAGGAGCAGGTCTTTTCTTAGGGGCAGACGCCACGGGTCTTCCACTAGCATGGCCTGAATGTCCCCGTACCAGGCCCTTCTTGGCCAATCTGGCGCCACCAGTATGGCCTCCGTCCCCTGATGCCGGAGCCGCTTTAGCACCCGAGCCAACAATGGGAGAGGTGGGAACAGGTACACCAATTGGAATTCCCAGGTCCAGGTGAGAGCGTCCACCGCTATGGCCCCTGGGTCTCTGGTCCGTGCACAGTACCTTGCTACTTTGTGGTTCAAACGTGAAGCCATCAGGTCGATCTGAGGGAGCCCCCACAGATCCACTATGGCATTGAACACTTGTGTGTGAAGGCCCCACTCCCCCGGGTGAAGATCGTGGCGACTCAGGAAGTCCGCCTCCCAATTGTCGACCCCCGGGATAAAAATGGCAGACAGGGCCAGGACATTCTGTTCCGCCCAAGACAGAATCTTTGACGCTTCTCTCATGCAAGGCATGCTCTTGGTACCACCCTGCCGATTTATGTAGGCCACAGTGGTGGCATTGTCCGACTGGACCTGGATCGCCTTGCCCTGTAACAATGGAGCTGCCTGTAACAGGGCATAGTAAACCGCCCTCAACTCCAGCTTGTTGATATGAAGGCCCGACTCCAGTGGGGACCATCAACCCTGTAGGCGGACTCCCTGTGTCACAGCTCCCCAGCCCCTCAGGCTGGCGTCCGTGGTTACCAGAATCCAGTCCTGGATCTGGAACCGTCTGCCTGCCAACAGATTGGATGAATCTAGCCACCACTGTAGCGAGATCCTGGTTCTTGTTGCAAGGCCAATCCTTCTGCGCATCTGCAGGGGGGAGCCGGACCATTTTGTCAGAATGTCCAATTGAAAAGTCCTGGAATGGAAGCGGCCAAATTGTATTGCTTCGAATGAAGCCACCATCTTGCCTAGAAGCCGGAGGCAAAGATGGATCTGTACCAGAGGTGACTGTAGGACCTCCCTGACCAGTTGTTGTATTGCAGTGACCTTTTCCAACGGCAGAAAGACCTTTTGTTCCGATGTATCCAGGATCATGCCCAAGAAAACCATCCTCTGGGTCGGAACCAGCGATGATTTGGGCATGTTCAGGATCCACCCGTGGTCTCTTAGAACCTGTATGGACAGTTTGAGAGCACTGCTTAAAGCCTCCGCCGACCCTGCCTTTATTAGCAGGTCGTCCAGGTATGGCACTACATTGACCCTTCGGAGCCTGAGTAGTGACATCATTTCCGCCATTACCTTTGTGAAAACCCGCGGGGCTGTCGACAGGCCGAAGGGTAACGCCCGGAATTGGTAATGGTCGTTCCCCAAGGCAAACCTGAGATAGATTTGGTGTGGGGGCCAAATAGGAATGTGTAGATAGGCGTCTTTGACGTCTATAGAGGCCAAGAACTCCCCTTTCTCCAGACTGGCGATCACAGAGCGCAAGGACTCCATCCTGAACTTGAACACACGCAGGAAGGGGTTCAGTGACTTTAGATTCAGGATGGGCCTTACTGAGCCGTCTGGCTTCGGGACCAGGAATAAGTTGGAATAATATCCCTGGCCCTGCTCCGTGTCTGGCACCGGTACAATTACCTGAGACTGAAGCAGCCTGGTAATGGCCCCCTGAAGGAGCACCTGATCCTCCTGGGATGCTGGGAGTGCCGACCTGAAGTATCGTCTGGGAGGAGGTTTGTCGAATTCCAGCCTGTAACCTAGAGAAATGAGACCCCTGGCCCAGGAATCCAGACCCGATGCGTCCCACACATGGCTGAAATGCAACAATCGCGCTCCCACCGCGAGAGAGTCTCGTGGCGGGAAAACCCCGTCATGCTGCAGGCTTAGAGGAAGCCGCGGCATTTGGACGGTCCTGGGTGTTGGAGGAGCTAGGCTTCCTAAACTTGCCTCTCGTGCCCCTGCTGGCATTGGAGGCGCCCCTGGCCTTGGGGCGAAACCTGTTCCCACGAAAGGACTGCTGGGAAGCACCTGTGAAGGTACGCTTTGCAGCCGTGGGAGCTGATGGAAGGAAGGTAGATTTTCCTGCCGTGGCTTTGGAAATCCAACCGTCTAATTCACTCCCAAACAGCCATTCTCCTGTAAAGGGAATACCCTCCACACTTTTCTTTGAGTCTACGTCTGCAGACCACTGACGTAGCCACAAGGCCCGTCTGGCTGAAACTGCCATGGCTGAATTGCGCGCGTTTATAGCGCCCAATTCCTTTTGCGCCTCGCACAGGATCTTAGCGGTATCCTGAATGTGACGCAGACTGTCACCTATCTGGGCCACAGTCATGTCACCCAACAACCCCTCCTGAATCTGGGTTGACCATGTATGAATTGCCTTAGCCATCCAGCAGCTGGCTAAAACTGGGCGCTGAGATGCCCCACTAGCCGTATATATGGACTTGAGGGTAGCTTCCAGCCTCCTATCCGCCCCATCCTTAAGGGTGGATACCCCTGGGACTGGTAGCAACACCTTTTTAGAAAGGCGGGAAACAGAGGAGTCCACTACCGGTGGCTCCTCCCATTTCTTTCTGCCCAAAGGTTCAAAAGGATATGCATTTGTGAACCGTTTTGAAAGAGTAAACCTCTTATCAGGGTTTTGCCATGCAGCCCTGAAAACAGTTTCTAACTCTGCCTGCTCAGGGAAGTACACTGGCTGTTTCCTCTGAGTCATGAAGAAAGGATCTCCTTCTGTGGATGCCTCTACTGGGAGATCTAAAACATCCCTAATGGCCCTGATAAGGGGCTCGGGACCATGCACTGCCGCCTCAGGAGCTGGTTCCTGCAGACCCTGCTCCTCACCCTCCTCCAATATGTCCTCATCATCCTCATCTGTGTCAGGATCCATTGCAGTAGCCTGCCTCTTTTGAGGCTGTGCGGGAGGAGGAGGTACATTAAGGGTATGAAGAATATCCACCCTGGCAGCTAACATGAACAATTCCCTCTGAACCCTCTGCGTTTGCTGAGTGTTAGTGGAAAGCTGTGAAGCCACAGAATCCAACAAGGTCTTTATGTTGGAGGCCCACGCAGGCTCCTGCTCGTCTGCCTGCGACGGCCCCACCAACTGTGGGGGTACCCCACTGATCTGGGTGTCAGCACTACTGGGCTGTGGTGACATACAAGCCTCACAAGTAACCTGGGACTGTGACTTTGGCACAAACTTGGTGCTACACACCAAACAAGTGAACTTTTTCACCATGATGAGATATTACTACAATGTCTGCAGTACAACACAACCCCCACGCAGTCACACACGTGCACACACCACACTGCTGGATGTGAAAAACAGACTATGTGTGTGTTTTATGCTGTGCTGTAACTAATCAGTGGGGAATAAACAGAGCAATGGGGGAGCCAAGTGCACCCTTAACCTGAACTCACAGATCTGGGTGAGCTGGTAACGCTAAACACAGTGATATGAACAACACAGTGTCTGAATCAGCCAGATAGCGCAGCAGCGCTAAAAAGCTATAAAAAACCTGCTGTCTCTGCCGTGCTGCAAGTACCCGGATCCACCACGCCAGTGAGGAGCCCTCTGTAATGGAGTCTGGCAGCGTGTGAAGAAGCAGGAAGTGACAGCGCGCGCCCAGCAGAGCTTGGTCCCGCTCTGAGTGAAGCCCCGCCCCCTGTACACGGAGCTGGCGCTTCTATATATTTATACTGACATAAGGTGTAAATATATATATATATATGTATCATACATTTTAACCTGAGAGGTGTCCATGGTGGTCCAGCGGCAGCACCCCTATGCCAGTTACCAGACGCGGTGTTCACGCAGTCCCTGCTGGAGGGCCGCCATTACTAGCCGTCGTCTTGCCGCACCAGAAATGGCTGCGGGGACCCCTTGTGGGACCCCCAGCCTGTACTCACCACTGAAGTCTTCAGACCTGTCAGGGGTGTGCGGCGGCTAGGGGACTTGCTCGCTACAGCGCAATGCTGTGCGGTGACAAGCCCCACGCAGGACCGAATTGTCCTGTAGCAGGGTCAGCTCTGCACCTGAAGAGGTCGGGGACTGACCCTTCCCCTGACACCCACAAAGCAGGACAGCTGTGTGGTCACCACAGCGCCCCAAAATAACAAACTTTGAAAATAAATGTAGAAAAACTCTGGAGCATCCAGAAGCACTGCCTCTCCTGAGGCACATTTTTCAAAACTGACTAGTGGAGGGAGATTGAGGGGAGGAGCCAGTGCAACCACACTGAAAGTTCTTTTATGTGCCTGTCTCTCCTGCGGAGGTCTCAATCCCCATAGTAGTGAAGCCCAGTATCCCATTGGACGGTAGAGAAATAAGATGTAAAATTCTCAAGAGGTGAGGCTTTTTAATTGGAATTTCTTAATCACAGAAAAAATAACACGACGTACTCTGCACTAACTGTCGGGACTAAAACTGCATAAAGGATTAAAAAATAAATACTTAAGATAAGAATATTATAAAAATCCTAGATTGTAATTAAGTTCTTTGGATCTACAGTAAATTTGGAGCAGATTTAACACTAGTTCCGTCAAGTTATTCTTAAACGGAGCTCCAACCAATCAGCTACCTGACAAGTGTTTGAAAAATGACAGTTAAGAGCTGAAATTGGTTTTCCTTGAAGCAATAAAAACAGGATACGTACAGAAAACCGGCTGCATGGATGACGGCAGTAAAAACCCACAGCCTAAAGCTGGGTACACATATGTACAATCGTCGGGCCGTTCTTCCGTTCTGCGGACGAACGGCCGTTCGATTGTTTATATATGTACGCAGTCCCGATCCCTTCGTTGCGATCGATAAACGGCCAAAAACGCTCTTGGCCATCCACGGTCGGTCGGTCGGTCGAAGGTTCTTTGCTGCTTAATATTCTTCCGACAGGACGGCTCCATATCGAAAGAAAAGTGGGTACTTGTTTCCTAGCACGGCCACAATCTGGAGTAATCGTGTCCCTTACTTAAGGGACACGATTTCTTTTGAAATCAGGTCCATTTTGCCGGCTAGGATACAATATCGGGGGCATCGCGTCGGTCGGGACCATTAACATTGGTCCCGACGAGACCGACGCGATGCCCCCGATATTTCCATAGGCTTCAATGTTAAAAAATATTTTAACATTGAAATCTTGTCGGGAAAGTTAAAATATCGGGGGCATCGCGTCGGTCGGGACCATTAACATTGGTCCCGACGCGATGCCCCCGATTTTTGCATAGGCTTCAATGTTAAAATATTTTTTAACATTGAAATGGTGAAAAAATGTGAAAAAATGTGAAATGGGCCAATATGACCCATTTCACATTATAGATGTCCCCGTCGTCACCCCACGATAGACGCCAACCCGAAGCGTGGCGAGCGCAGCGAGCCCGCGAGGGGCGGCGGTACGCGTCCTCCGACCTTTTCATGCCCTACTATCCACTAGGGCGTGGAGTGAGAATATAATAGTGTGGCGAGCGCAGCGAGCCACCGAGCCCGAAGCGTGGCGAGCGCAGCGAGCCCCGCGGATACCTTCACAGTTATACGCGTCCCCTTGCGGGCTTCACAGGTGTCCGTGGCGACGCGGACACCTGTGAAGCCCGCGAAGGGACGCGTTTACCTGTGAAGGTATCCGCGTCCCCTCGCCACGCTTCGGGCTCGGTGGCTCGCTGCGCTCGCCACACTATTCTATTCTCACTCCACGCCCTAGTGGATAGTAGGGCATGAAAAGGTCGGAGGACGCGTACCGCCGCCCCTCGCGGGCTCGCTGCGCTCGCCACGCTTCGGGTTGTCGTCTATCGTGGGCTGGAGTTTACGCGCTTACATTTGGGGGGGTTGGGAATTTTTTTCATTGAATCCAATGTAAAATTGGGTCCCAGGGACCCAATTTACATTGGATTCAATGAAAAAAATCGGGTCCAAAATCGGTCGGTCGCGTCGATCGCATCGCATGCGACCAAATCGCATGCGATGCGATCGACCCGATTTTTCCGACACGACCACCCCGATCTAAATCGGTGTGGCCGTGCTAGGAAACAAGTACCGAAAAGTGACATGTGTACGCACGTTCGATAGATATGCAGCCCGTTCCTGCGATCATTCCTCCCAAAAGCAGCACGCCCATGTGGGTGTTGACTAGCTGCGTCATCCCTCCATCAGCGCAGCATGTAAACAACAGGAAGTCTCTGCAGAAATAGGCCTCCTGAAATAGGTGTCCTCTCTTTCTATTAAAGGGGTAACGAGTGCCAGCAGCTCCATGAAGGTAGCGTCATCCATACGGAGATAATTCCTGAAGTCATCAGGATTGTTCTCCCGTATCTCCTGTAGCAATGGCATGTGGGAGAAGGTGTCTCTCCTCAGAAGCCAGTCTCTGGTCCAGCAGCTCCGATTCTTGGTCCTTTTTCTTTTTTTTAATAGCCTGCAATCTAGTGGCCATAGCAGCAAAAGTGCACGCACGAGCCTTCCTTTTCCTCAAGCTCATAATTAAATTGTTTGTAAAAAGGGCCAAATGCACCGATAGACAAACGTACGTACATATATCCTGTACAGCTAGCAATGATCTGAATAGTCAGGGCTCTATTCACTGTACTACACAAACGATTCTTTGTTCTGTGATCACGCCTCATTTTGGTATGCTCTTTTAATCCAGCCCATTATGATAATGTTGTGTGCATTTTTATCGTGCGAATAGCCAGATCGGGAGAGTGTGTACGGTGGTACAATCTTTTTCTTGCGATTGTTTGGACGGGAGTACATCGGACGTCGCAAGTAAAATTGTACATATGTGTACGCGCAGATCGGTCGTATGTTTTGGACGGTTGAACGTGTATTCGGTCGATCGAACGGTCGCAAGAAAAATGAAATTGTACATATGTGTACCCAGCTTAACCCTCCACCCCACTGCAACCTAACCTAAACCCCTGTACCCCACTGCCCAAGTCCCCACCCAGTGCCTGAACCTAACCCCCCCCCCCAAGCTTACTGCTACAGCTCCCCGTATACTTATGTTACCTGTGCCGCATCATCAGCGATTCCGCCATTCTTCCGTTGGTCTCCTGGCAGTAGTTGGGTTGCTGGCAACGGTAATGTGACCTCCGGCACCCCGCCACAATGTTGAATGCATCCCAATAAAATAGTCAACTATTAATTTCTATTGCTTCATACTGTGGGTTCTAATGCCTGGACCTTTGTATAATGCACTCAGAGATGGCGCAAAGTCCTCTCCTGGCAGAGAAACCGAACACTCTATACTTAATGCGACGGCAAGAGGCAAACAGATGTGTACAATGGTCTTATCTAAAGCACATAGTCCAGGGAGATTACTACTGGGAATCAAACAGCGACGACAAACAAGAAAATACCCCAGGATACGGGATGATTATACTTGTCAGAAAAGGTTCAGGCTAAAACAACATTTCATTTCCATTTCTTTTGCTGGCTCGATTCTGATTTTCCACGTCCGGACGGTCTGTGTGGTCGTAGCAACTATTTATTCAAAGTGACCTCCATAAAAGGCACCCGCTAGTCCTATAGGGTATACAACGCCAACGGGCCGAATTAGGCCTTTCTGGTTGTGGCAGAGGGGAAAAGTGGTAATAAATAGAAAAATAGGTACTTATGTAGTAACTGGGCTGCCGATTTTTTGATTGTATGCCTTAAGTTAAGGCATACAATCAGATGCGATGCGATGCGATATCGCATCGCATCGCATCGCATCGCATCCGATATCGGATGCGATGACCCGATTTTTCCATAGGAATCAATGTTAAAATGATTCCTATGGAAAAATGGGTCCTTTTCATACCCCTACTATCCAAGTGGGCATGGAGTTGGATATAAACCTGTGGCGAGCGTAGCGAGCCACCGAGCCCGAAGCGTGGCGAGCGAAGCGAGCCCCGCGAGGGGACGGTATTCGTCCCCTCGCGGGGCTCGCTTCGCTCGCCACGCTTCGGGCTCGGTGGCTCGCTACGCTCGCCACAGGTTTATATCCAACTCCATGCCCACTTGGATAGTAGGGGTATGAAAAGGACCCATTTTTCCCATTGAATTCCATGTTAAAATGGACTCAGTCCATTTTAACATTGATTCCTATGGAAAAATCGGGTCATCGCATCGCATCGCATCGAATCGCATGGTCGCATGCGATGCGATGCGATCTCCCGATCCGACCCGATTTAGAAATCGGCAGCCCAGTTACTACATAAGTACCGAAAAATATCACCGTAATCATACAAAACAAAAACCAACCCAAAATTTATTATTAATTTTCTACAAGCGCCGACTTTAAAAATAGAACGGAAGAACGAACCAATATAAACACAGACGTATGTAAATAACAAAAAGGAAATTATGTCTAGACATGGTATTTGCTTAATATTTAAAATCATAATGAACATTTAATTAACAGGAAAAAAAGGGAAACAAATGAATAATGGGATTATCCCAAGATAAATGCGAAATAACATTTCTACGTGATACACTGCATTAGGAAAGGGCAGGAGCAGAATGTTTCAGTCCAAATGCTCCCAGCACTCGTCACGTTACATTGTAACACTGTATACAGCAAAGCCCATTGTCTATACTGTAAGCACATAAGGGACATACTGTACAGCAGGATATATTCAGTTCCTAGCACGTCCCAAATGTAGTTGGAATGTGGTCGTTAGAACGACAGTAAAAAAGGTCAACCACTATTGGTCGACATGTCAACATGGTTTAACGGTCGGCAACGTTCATACGTTATCATCTCAGTGGGCTTAGAGGAAGAACATAATAGTGCCTGAAGTATGGCGAACACACGCGGAACACTTGTTCAAGTCAACCTATTCCAACATACAAAAAAACACGTGCGTCAACATTTTCCATGTCGACATTTTTCATGTGTCAACCTTTTGACCGTGTTAACCTAATGCAGGTGGTCCTTTTTCAAGTGTCCACCTTTTAACTGTTGACCTAATGACTCATACTCCAAGCATTGATTAAGGATAAAGTGGAGTAGTTTCTTAAAGCAACCTTTAACTAATTTCATAGACTTTGCAAGAGAAATTACAGTTAGGGGCGATTCTTTTGTTTCTTAGGTGGTGATAATTTATAGGTGTTTGATGAAGGGAAAATGTGTAAAAAGTCCCAATTTTGGGCACCACATTGGCACTCTTCACAGAATAATGGGAACCCAAAACAAGTGAATTACTTTGCTGATGTTCCCATTAATCGCCACCCAAAAAAACATTGAATTGCCCCTTAGAAGCTGATTGGTTGAAATCCTGCTACTTTTTTATTTTTTTAATCACTGGCCATTTGCAAGTTGATTGACAGGAACCTGATGTTTTGGAAGGGGTGTCAGGGAAAATGCAGGCGTGCTCAGGAGATTTACGGGGAAGGCGCGTGAGATTAGCTCCAACCCTGATCAGAGTGTTTCTATTGCAGCACAGAACGCGCACACTGGGGAATCATGACATGGTGAGCGGCTGTTATCTGGGAGTGTCAGGGAATACGCAGGCGTGGCCAGGTGTGTGAGGGGAAGTCATGTGATGTCAGCTCCACCCCCTATCAGCCTGTATCTATTGCAGCCACTGAGTAAGTCCTGGACTATGCACAGACTGCGCACACTGGGGGAATCATTCCATGGTAAGTGGCTTACGAATGGAATTGCAGCTAATCGCAGGCCTGCACGGGGCGGGGTGTCACTCTGGCTGGGCAGCGTACACCTGATCGCAGGGCTCCGAAAATCAGCCGTCCATAGATCAGTTCTGAATAAGGTCACTTTATATCCGTTTGGATCTCTTTATATCCGTTTGGATCTCTCCAAACCGTAGTACATAAACCCTGTATAAATCCTGACATATATGACCACCATGGTAGATAGTGTGGTATATTCAATGCGGCCGGTGACAGGGTTTGTAAACCATCCTCGTTGTCTAACCCCCTTGACGTAATCTATGTTCCGGGGAAATCCTCGTCATCACAGGACGGCAAGGATTCCCCCAAACGGCAAGTTTCGCCACAAATGCAGCCAGCCTGCTGCATATGGCCGTGAACATCGCAGTTTTGACGCCCGCATTCGCTGTTACCACCTGGCTTTTTAGAAACGGCGAGTGCAGGGGATCAGTTCAATACTGAGGGCAGGTATGATGGTGAGGAATAGCCACTGCTCGCCGTCATAGCTCGTCTGAACGGCATTGAATATACCCCACTGTATAGAGTAATCAGGCAACACAACCAAAAACAGTATAAAAGTTAACAGAAAAAGAAGGGTAAAATGAAATCCCTATTGCGGCACTGGAGGCCACAAAATAATTTACGTTAGCTATTATTTGTTACCTAGAGTGCCTAGCAGTGGACTCAGGCAACGGTAAACTCAGTTTGTGGTTGCTGCCTGCACCATGCCATAACTATGTTCCTTACTGTAAACTGACCACACACATTCTTGTAAGTAAATAGAGTAAAAACACACATAAAGAGGTCTGCCCCAACTTACTGTGAATGATTTCGCCTCATTAAAACAATTATGCAGAGTACGATAGACTATTAGAAATAATCCGGATTCCTGATCTAGGACTTGTATCTGAAATCGCCCATTGAAAACGAATTAGCACATCGTTGCTGACATTTGATAGATGGGTTGAACAGCTGACCTTCCTTGGCAACACTGGTAGCCATGGAAACAAGCTGCGGACTGCACCGATTGTGTCCGAGCTTACAGATGTTGCCAAGAAGTGTCAGTTATGAAAATGCCATCAAATCAAACGGCAGCAACGGTAAATTTTGGGAATTCAATTGTAAGCAAATTTGAATCTGAAATTCTTCTTTGAATCAAGAATTCATCCAGGAAGTTGTCGCACCGGTCATACAGATGTGTCCCTGGTATAAACGGCTTCTCCCGGCGGGATATGGTCGCTAGGTCGACACGATGAAGGTCGACAGGTAAAGAACGAAACAGGGCTTATTGTTGATCAACATATGAAATAGGTCGACAGGGTCGGAATGTCACCAGAGGCATTAGGTCGATAAACAAAAGGTTGACACCATATCAGTGTACAGCTATGCTCGCCATGCTTCCGGCACGGCACACTATTATATTATCCTTCCAAGGGGATGCAGTGTAAATCCCGGCGGTCAGGATCCCGGCGTTCAAAATCCAGACGCCAGAATCCCGACCGCCGATAACCCGACACTTTCTCCCTCCGTCTGTGTCCACGACACCCTCGGAGGGAGAATAAACTCACCGTGCCCGCTGCGTGGCGAGCGATCCACGTCCCCCCCTTGTCGGGAATTTGGTGGTCGGGATTCCGGCGTCGGGATTTTGAACGCCGGGATCCCGACCGCCGGGATTTAATACTGAATCCCTTCCAAGCCCTAGCGGATGGTAGGGTAAGAAATATGGGTGTGGTATAGGGTTCCAACAGTCGGGATCCGGACAGTCATTAGCCCGACGTCGGGATCCCGACTGGCTGGACTCAGACAGCATGGTGAGCGCAACAAAGCCTCTTGCAACGCTCGCCACTTATTCTATTCTCCCTCTATGGGGGTTGTGGAACCCGTCTGTCGGTGTTTTAACAGTCGGGATCCCGACGTCGGGTAAATAACTGCCGGGATCCCGACTGGCGGGACCCCGTCTGGCACCCTTGAAATACTGCAAGACAGCTCATAAAAAAAGTAATAAAAAAAAACTAATTTCAACCGTTTTGACCTTCCCATTGTCAACCCAACCCTGGTCGGCATAAGCATTAGGTAGACAATGGGAAGGTTGAGTCAAAATGCCGACATGAGTTTTTTGCGGGTTTTTTAGCCAATTGGCGGTATTTCATAACCTACCACTAACTAGTGCGTGGAGGGAGAATATAACAATGCAGCGAGCCATGAGAGGGGACGCGGTACCCTGATACGGTGCCCATGTCGACTTCTGTCGAAATTTGGGCCAAAACAACGTGAACAACTCATGTTGAATTTTTGACGATCGACCTTCCCATGCCAACCTTAATGCTCTTGATGAATGCGATCTGCAGCATTCGTACATCGGAGTTCCAAAGGAGTCCGAATCTGCATATTGAGCGCAAACAACAGTGATTAAACAAGCTGAGTAGATACAAGCCGACATGGAGGTAGGAGGGCCCTGCTCGCAAGCTTACAATCTATAGAATGTAAGTTTTTGCGAAGTTGAAATTGCATAGTTCAAATCGCGGGAGTGCATACACCCCTCATAACCCCTAACCACCTGTAAATGAATGCGTTATTGTTGTTAACTGAACTGTAGGCTCCCCTTACTAAGTCCTACCTGCCATTCTGTCCAGCTGGTTCTACAAACCACTGAAGGTGTCCTGATCACAACCCATCCTGCCAGTCTGTCACTGTGCAAATAAAACGACAGACGTATTTGAACTGAAAAACAGATCTGATGGAATATGCAAATCACCCTCTGAGCAAGAACAAGTAACACTTAGCGCCCCGTATCTGGGATAATCAAGCGCTATGCCACATTTATCGTAAATTACTCGTCACAGAGCCTCAATTTTAATCACATCTCTGACAGAAGTTTCCATACATAGAAAGTTTCCCCATGTTACTAGAAGAGAAGCCACAGTTCTGTTCACAGCAGCGGATGTGGACGCCGGCTGCGTCCGTCCTATATACAGTAGAACCCCTTCTCCTCCAGTGCAAATTATTTATGAGGCTCGGCATACACGGCGCACGGCTTCATATATATAAATAGCACAGAAGGTAAATGCTAAATTCCCAGCAGCCAGGCTATATAGCAGCGTAAGTGAGAGCGATTCGGAATGTCAGAGCTCTCACACAGAAGCAAGGGGGGGATGGGGGTGGTTCTAATGGTAATGATGCATGTTGCCTATAGTAACTGGACATTTATTTATAGTTTCTTATATAGCGCAACAGATTCCGTTACAGTGTCTTATATATCGCAGCAGATTCCGTTACAGTGTCTTATATATCGCAGCAGATTCCGTTACAGTGTCTTATATAGCGCAGCAGATTCCGTTACACTGTCTTATATAGGGCAGCAGATTCCGTTACACTGTCTTATATAGGGCAGCAGATTCCGTTACAGTGTCTTATATAGGGCAGCAGATTCCGTTACACTGTCTTATATAGGGCAGCAGATTCCGTTACAGTGTCTTATATAGGGCAGCAGATTCCGTTACAGTGTCTTATATATCGCAGCAGATTCCGTTACAGTGTCTTATATAGCGCAGCAGATTCCGTTACAGTGTCTTATATAGCGCAGCAGATTCCGTTACAGTGTCTTATATAGCGCAGCAGATTCCGTTACAGTGTCTTATATAGCGCAGCAGATTCCGTTACATCGTCTTATATAGCGCAGCAGATTCCGTTACAGTGTCTTATATAGCGCAGCAGATTCCGTTAGTTTCTTATATAGCGCAGCAGATTCCGTTACAGCGTGTTATATAGCGCAGCAGATTCCGTTACAGTGTCTTATATAGCGCAGCAGATTCCGTTACAGTGTCTTTTATAGCGCAGCAGATTCCGTTACAGTGTCTTATATAGCGCAGCAGATTCCGTTACAGTGTCTTATATAGCGCAGCAGATTCCGTTAGTGTCTTATATAGCGCAGCAGATTCCGTTAGTGTCTTATATAGCGCAGCAGATTCCGTTACAGTGTCTTATATAGCGCAGCAGATTCCGTTACAGCGTGTTATATAGCGCAGCAGATTCCGTTACAGCGTCTTATATAGCGCAGCAGATTCCGTTACAGCGTGTTATATAGCGCAGCAGATTCCGTTACAGCGTGTTATATAGCGCAGCAGATTCCGTGACAGTGTCTTATATAGCGCAGCAGATTCCGTTACAGTGTCTTATATAGCGCAGCAGATTCCGTTACAGTGTCTTATATAGCGCAACAGATTCCGTTACAGTGTCTTATATAGCGCAGCAGATTCCGTTACAGTGTCTTATATAGCGCAGCAGATTCCGTTAGTGTCTTATATAGCGCAGCAGATTCCGTTACAGTGTCTTATATAGCGCAGCAGATTCCGTTACAGCGTCTTATATAGCGCAGCAGATTCCGTTACAGCGTCTTATATAGCGCAGCAGATTCCGTTACAGCGTCTTATATAGCGCAGCAGATTCCGTTACAGTGTCTTATATAGCGCAGCAGATTCCGTTACAGCGTCTTATATAGCGCAGCAGATTCCGTTAAAGCGTCTTATATAGCGCAGCAGGTTCCGTTACAGCGTCTTAAATAGCGCAGCAGGTTCCGTTACAGCATCTTATATAGCGCAGCAGATTCTGTTACAGCGTCTTATATAGCGCAGCAGATTCCGTTACAGCGTCTTATATAGCGCAAAAGATTCCGTAACAGTGTCTTATATAGCGCAGCAGATTCTGTTACAGCGTCTTATATAGCGCAGCAGATTCCGTTATAGTGTCTTATATAGTGCGGCAGATTCCGTTACAGTGTCTTAAATAGTGCGGCAGATTCCGTTACAGTGTCTTATATAGCGCAGCAGATTCCGTTACAGTGTCTTATATAGCGCAGCAGATTCCGTTACAGTGTCTTATATAGCGCAGCAGATTCCGTTGCGCTTTACAATAGTAGACAGTGATAAAACAAACTGGGTAACAACAGACAGACTTGGAGGTAGGAGGGCCCTGCTGCAAGCTTACAATCTATATCTTGTAATGACAGTGATGCGCTGTCGTTCTAGGGGGATACAGTCATTAGGTCGAAGACTGATGACAGTTTGGCCGGTAGGACCACAATCTTTTGAGTCGTAAAAAGACAAAGAGCTTGGATTTGGTCTTTGATTTGCTCATTTGGCAACTTTTGGGGCAAGGCGATGATGGTGTGCGTCTCTATGCGCTTGTGCATTTTGTTTTGTCACCTGTTATCACTGTCAAAGAAAATTAGGCTCACTTTGCACACGCTCCAAATGTTGGCGGGAAATACAGTAGCTCTACGTTTGTCTTTTTGATCATGAGTCAAAACCTTGGGAACCAATCAGGCAAACACCTTTCCCCATCACCAATGAATTGGTCACGATCTCTTGCACAATAGTTTTTTGAAGTCCCAACCGTTCTGCTACCATTACACTCAAACGATGGTCAATCTTCAAAACATTGCACATTTTGTCCACATTTTGGTTCATCCTTAACGTCTTCCCTGCCCTCCTCGGAAAATTTAAACCAGAAGTAAACTTCTTGGACAAGGATTCCTCCCTGAAGGTGTTTTGACCCATGGCAAGTGCCTCGGTACCCGATTTCCCAGAGTTTAACAGAAAACTTGATTGCATATCGCTCCTCGATGTTACGCTCCTACTCGAACGAGGTAAAAAAAAAAAAAAAAAATATCACACTTTTATAGCTCGATCCGTACACTTAACTGCTCACAGGCAAATGCCGATGACGGAAATGTTTAGCTTTTACACTCCTCCACCCATCCCGCCCTACAGCTCCACCACGTGCCTGTTCTGTAAGGTGTAAATAAAAATCAGTCTGATTACTTTCCGGACAGACCCTGTAGTACCCCCAAGCCATTTTTTTGAGGATGGGACGGAGATGCCAACAGGAACCAATGTACAAAACGGGTTCTCAGATTTCCTTACCCTGGCAAAATAGGTCCAGTGGTCAAGCCTATACACACTGGTAGATAGTGAGCTGAAAGCAGCTTACTTTTTTGCCGTTTGCGGTGCTTTTAGCTCAAAAACAGCCCAGTGTGTACATCCCAGTGGTGAGCGATGATGCGCACTCGTACACCATCGCCGGCCACCACCAGGCTGTTTTACCAGCCGAGCGAACGACTATCCATTGTGTGCGATTTTCTGTGCAATCCACTTTCACTACATCGCTGAGCATACACCTTGGGCAAAAATGGCCAGCGTGTATGAACCTTATGGCTGAGGCCATCCCAATTTTTTTCATTATGGTGATCCGATGCTGTAAAATTGTGCGCCCATCTCTGAATCCCCCTACGTCCGTGTACAGAACGAAGCAGCAGCAGTTTCCACGCTCAGAACTTCCTAGAGAACAAGTTTCCGGATGATTGACCCCCCCCATACCTGTGCATCTCTACGCCTGATGGCAGCTACAGGCGAATCAGGAGCACAGGGCTCAGTCATGAGGAATGCACAAGGTGAACAGCAAAGCACACACAGGAGCTATGATGTAGTTCTCACAAGGAGATGTAGATGTTTCTATGATGCCGCCTCTGTACAGATCTAACATCTGCTTACGCCCAGATGTTTCCAAGGGACCAGACTTGACGGATCATCCTTAGCGGTGCTTAACATGTCTGCAGTAATTATTATTCGGGCCACGTTAAAGCGTCGTTGTTCAGGTAGATTTAAAAGCAAAGCTTGAAGTGGTACACGCTGTTCTTTTCTGACGTTGAAAAGCCATTCCGCTCAGAATAGCCTCCAAAACAGATAAGTGCCTGCCTGTACATTCAAAGAATTGCCCACGTTTTAATGGATTCGGAGGTCTAGTATTCCAGGAAGAAAGCTTTATTATCGCAAAACTGCTAAAATTCAGACAAGGAACAAAGTCAATTTCACATGAACTTTTAGTTTATGGGAACTAAAAATAGTACATGCGAGCACAACACCCGCACGACACACACACACACAAAAATAAAACACTATGTCAACATGTTCTTAAACACTTCTGATTAACAAACACACATCTCGTAACGGTCTCAGCAATGGAGAACTGCGCCGATCCGTTCCTCTGCTTTAGACCGCGACGGACAGTTTGCATGCCGACTCGTAAAGGGCAAAGGTTAATCATGAAAACCTGCTATACAAAGGCGAGCGAATGGATTAGAGCAAGGCGACGGTGGAAATATATCTGTGGGGTAAAGATCTGCTGGCCGAATTCCTGCGGCGCCCCACCAAATAGGGGCTGCTATGACATCATCATGGCAGTAGGTACAGGTGGAGAGTATTGCGGACATTTTTTCTCATAAAAGAAATAGGCAGCAGACAAATGAACCAGCTTCACCTCCCCCCCCCCCCTCTCCGTATAGTACATTAATGATCAAATGTAACTTTATTTAAAAGACTAAATTAGAAGCATTAATTAGTTTTGCTCGGGCGTACAATTAATTAACAAAGTGTTTGAAGCTATTGATGGTTTTAAAGAAGATGATCGCTCACAAAAATAAATTGTTAGCTGAAAATGATTGGCGGGTACTCTATCGCTGGGACTTCAAGGAGGTCTATAGAGCCGCGCAGCCGGCCAATATAATCACTTACACGGACACTTCAGCAAGTTACGGAACACCAATTATGCAGGATCAAAGCCAAAATGTCTTCCCTGTAAACAGCACAAATTGACCAGCATTATAAAAAAAAATAAAAAATAAAAAAAATAAGACACTGAAAGCCGTTTACTCCGTAACAGCCATTAAACGGATTTGTTCGAGAACACACTGACCTTGTTTTGGGGACAGAATGGTCTTAAACCGTGATCCTTAAAAATGATAAACTAAAATCTGAATCATGCGTGTACAATGCAATCCAGATCCGTGCAGCGAGAGAGAAGCGTCAGTAACAGTCGTCATCAGCGTGCTGGATGAGACAGGGGAATGTGCCCCACATGATATCACACCATAATAACTAATATCTACAGATGGCCATACTCTGTACAAGTATTATCCCAACCAGTCCATTGTTGGAGGGAGTGTGGCCACGCCCCTAAATGTACATGCTCTGCGAAGGGGATCTAGGACCCTGAAGTCCCAGTCTCCTACAGAGATCTGGGTCTACAGTAACCAAACCCACTCTTTTCTGACTTCTATATAACGCAGGGCTTGACAAATTTTTTTAAAATCTAGGAGCCAGGATGAAATTGTAGGAGCCAGACAAATTAAGGGTGTCCATACACGGTGCAATGTGTGTTTTTGTACTGTGCGATGCATGGGAGCGCACAACGATATTTGCAGCTATATGGGGATTTTTATTGGCTGTAGCAGTGCGTCCTGCAGGACCCGCTTAATTTTAAAAATGGGGTCCCTCACTGCTTTATAGCGAGCATTTTGCAATCACTGCCCATAAACCCCCCCCCATCCTAGGGCAGGCATTTACTTCCCACTCCTTCTACCCATTAATGCGCAGGCATTTCCCTCCCAATAACTTACAGCAGGGTGGGGTGGGGGGCGGGGCTGGTGGCAGGGTTTGTACCTGGAAGCATGGCTGGTAACAGAAAACTTAGGGTCCAATCCATCCCCTCAATCGCTATAATTCCCCAACCCACTATGCTGGAACAAAAATTGGAAGTGCCCCCTCTCACACATACACATAGACATATGTACAGTATATCTGGCCTGAGCATAGGTTGGCTGAGGCTCACCTTGTAGACAGACTTCAGAGGGTAGAAGTACAAGCTTGGCCGGGGGGCACAGTCACACGTGAAAAGCAGGGAGCCGGGGTCAGCCAGATCCAGGCACACCACCTGCCTGTCAGCGCAGGGGGGGGGGGGGGGGGGTGTTAATGAGGGAGCTTACATGCTGCTCAGAGAATTTAGCAGCGTGTCAGCCAGTGGCACTAGCCACATCCAGCCGCGCTGGGGGGTGGATGCGGAAGTTTACATGCTGCTCTGTTTAGCAGCGTGCCACTGTCACTCAGAACTACCTGCCGCGTTCCGCCCCCCTGCCGCGCTGACCTGTAATGAGAGCGGCTGTCAGCACAGCTCGGACAGCCGTATCCCGCCCCTCCGCCGCTCAGCCTGTCAGCACCAATAAAAACGGCGCCCCGCAAATCAACCTAGCGGAAACGCTACACTGCCGTGGGTCAGGCAGCGCTGCTGTTAGTCTGCCCACGACTAGATTCTGCTTCCTACCTGTAAAAAAATATGCTCGCCAGGAAGCAGAATCTGGTCGCCATGGCGACCTGGCCCCCGGCATTTGTCGAGCCCTGATATAACGGTACACCTCCTTTTACTAAATATAAAAGGTGTTCTCTGTAGTATGGATTAAAAAGGTCAATACCGACAAAAAGGTCCACATGCACTAGGTCAACACAGACAAAAGTATGTCACAAGCAAAAGTTTGACACATGAAAATGTCAACATGAGATTTTTACGGGTTTTTTATGTCATTGTCAACCACTGTCAATATGGACCCCTAAGTAGCAGGTACGCTCACCGTGCCGCGGGCCTGGTGCCTCGTTTGGCACACATTACCTTTCCCAATTGTAGTTCAGGTGGATGGTAAAGAATAAAAAAAAAAAATGGCACATGTCAATCTTTTATCAATGTTGACCTTTTGTCAATGTTGATCTAGTGCATGTCGACCTTTTGTCTGTGTCGACATATTGACTGTCTACCTACACCAGTGATGGCGAACCTTGACATTCCAGCTGTTGTTGAACTGCACATCCCAGCATGCCCTGCATCAGTTTTAGCATGGCCAAATAGCAAAATGATAGCAGGACATGCTGGGATGTGTGGTTCAACAACATCTGGAGCGTCAAGGTTCGCCATCACTGGCCTAGATGCTTTAAACTGTGCGTCTGCCCATTTCTTGATCGACAATGGTCATGTTGACCTTTTAACACTGTCGACTGTACCTACCTGTCCTCCCTTTGCAACGTAATGCATGTCGACCATTTGGGGATGACCTAATTACGGTCTACCTACAGTAGATACAGGTTCTGCACACAGTTAAGATGTGGCAGAATCAGTCTTTTTTTATTATTCAATGGTTAAAATGATAGGTGAGATTTAGCAAAATATCTAAAAATGACAGGTTGGAGGTGTTGCCGAGAGCAACCAGATGTTAGCGGTCCATATGTACTAGATAAACAAGTCATTGTCTTTTATCCCAGGCATTTATCATCTTCTGTAGGCATCCCAAGGTGTAATTCCCCCTAATTTAGAAAGATGTGAGTTCTATTGAAGATGGGTGTTGCCCTTGGCAACCAGATTCTATTATCTTCTAGAAGTTGCAAAATGAAGTAGAATCTGGTTTCTACGGGCAACATCCCATCTTCAATAGAATTTCCATCTTCGTAAATTTACCACGATGTACTGTATGCTATATATAATTAATAAACAAAATGAACAAGTACTTCGGTGCAGCCGGTCTTTAAGCCCAGATTCTGGGTTATAATTTGGCAAATGGCCACACCGAGGTCAAACATTAGTAATTAGCAGTTGTTAGCAATGACCAATCAGGACAAGCTTTAATGCAGTAGGTTGTTCCATCAGCATTAATAAAGTAAGGCCAGCCTATGGGAATATCACCGATCTATCAGCTCATGTGAAGAGTTCGTAGAACCATCATCGATAGCCAAATGTTAGAGGTCGACCGTGGTGCATTAACGACATGATATTCAGAATAAGTGACACTTATTCCTAGTTCACCTTGGCCTTCTTGTTCGGCAGCAAAACAATTTATAGGCCACAGCATCAGTCGTCCAATCAATTTACTAAAAACCAGTGACATCACTGAGGCTCGAGAAACAGGCCGACCTCACGGCCATCACCAGTTCTTAACGAGTGGATGTTCCTAACTGGCTGTGTTCTTCTTACTGGCTCAGGACATAGGCTATCTAGCCATGGCTACGTAGACCAGGACATACCACTTAATCACAGACGAAAGATGTGGATAGTCCATATAAACAGGAGGAAATCTGCTTTTCTGATTGCACAGGCTCCGGGCCGATCTCGAAGTTGCAGAAATTAAAACTAAATAAAACAAAGTCCAGTCCAAGAACTGACGAATGCTTAAAATCTGCTAAGTACGTGTCCTCTTTAATTAACTGCAGGCATGTATGCGTATGGTCAGAGGTTTCTACACGTCCTGCCAAATCCATTCTACCTGGATCACAGCTAATCTCTTAGATGTTCACCAACCCAACTGTGTCAGGGTTTTCTCGCTCTACTCTTAAATTCGTTCCTTAGCCCCTCATCGTCTTATTTCAGGACAAGATGTACCGTGTAAAAGTCTTGTGAATGTGCGCCAGCTGGCTGCCGACTTCGCGACGGCGCAATGTTTTAATCGCCGCTTGCCAAGATTCCAAATATCAATTTTGGACCTAAAAATTCAAGAATTCTGGCTGGAAGGAGAACATCTCCGTAGATGCATATTAAAACATGACGATAAAATAAAACCATGTTAAATTGTTGCGGAGATTTTGTTGTAACAATAAATTAATATATGACAGTGTTTAAGCTAGGCTGTTTGAGCTGGACGCTGTGCCCTGACCGATTTGCAAAGGGCAAAATGTACCCTGCCCCTCTAGCAGCGCCCGGCTAGAACAGCCTGCAGCCTGTCCCCGCCGATGCACATGGGGAAGCCCAACACCGCCACAGATGCTTCCCTGGCAGTGACTTCGGCGGGGCCAGCCCCGCCCCCTTTGGTGACATCAGCAGGCCGACTCGCCTCCTTTGGTCACGGTGGATGCCGGGCTCGCCCCTTCTGGTCACATCAGGGTCAGCCGCCTTTATGCTGCCCCTGTGCTGCACTGCCCTGCCCAGTTCCTAGAAGGAACACTAACATACACACATTTGAAAACCCATGCAGTTCCTCTTCCCTGCCTGGGGTGTCGCTGTCTGCTGTGGGGTTTCTAGAACAGGTCTGGTTTTCTTATCAGTACTGATATACAGACCACATTGCTAGAAGCAGTACAGAAGACAGCGACACCCCAGGCATGGAAGAGGAACTGCATGGGTTTTCAAATATGGCGGGTGCTAGAATGAACACTACATTATACATGTGACATTAATATGTCAGTGTTCTACAGCACAGACATCCGAGAAATAGGACCCGATTCAAAACATTCTCTAGGTTGCGTGTATTCGGAACCCAGTGAGCAAGTAAACGCCGCCCCGCCGAGCTCCCTCCCCCCGCCAATGTGCACGGCTGCAAATACGTTCTATGCAAGGGGGGGTGGGCGAATACATTTATATTGTTTCTGTGCATGCTAAATACTGGCTGTTTTTACATGTACAATGTACAGATGTTAAACTGCTTTATTCATACACTGCAATTAAGATTTCAGTTTGAACCCCCACCCCCCCACATACAAATCTAACTCTCTCTGCACATGTTACATCTGCCCCACCATATTTGGCCATATGGGTGGCCAAATATTCTCTGTGACAGTGCTGCAAAATATTAATGCCCTAAATCAATAACTGGTAATAAATACACACAGGATATAATGATTCTATTAATACTCCTGTATTAAAGTCGCTTTGCGTTGTCTACGTACGGACTCCAGGAGACAGGTAGAAATAAATCCCATGATGCAATGAAAAGCTTGGGAGATAATCTCCCCATCCCAGACCGCATTCTCCTTCCCTCTCACTGAACGGCATTACAGATTACTTGTCACTTACGCAAATGGAATTGGCCGGGCGAGGGAGAATCCTGGCAGGTTTTCTAGCGCCTTTGTCTGCCTACCCGTATTTACAATTCAAAAAACGCCCTCCGAGCAGTGACTTGAAAAATGCATCTAACAGCGCATCTAATACGGACTGTGTCCGTCCTTGCCACTTGTTAGGAATCCAATTTATGGTGCGCACGTCATTCACATAATGCCCAAAAACAGAGTATAGAGCGGAAAATTGGCAGGAGGAAGGGACATTAAATTTAATTATATTGTATAAATGTATTATAAATAAATCTGATGTGCCCTGCATGCCAATGTTCTGTTCTTTACTTGTTTTTGGGTAACATTTTTATACAAATATACATTAGAAATTCTCAGAAAATCAATAATTTTATACCATGTATAATAATATACCCATGTGCAATGGTGATAGGCGCAGGTACTGGTGCATGCACAGTACAAACATCTGCCAGCTTCTATGGGCTGCTTCGGCAACAGCCCAAGGAGGAGAATCATGGTCCCGGCACCTGTATAATACAGATGATAGGCACTGGCACCAGCTGGTGCGCGGTACCGATATAGGTACTGCGCATGCGCAATCAGGGATTTTGCACGGCAGCTGACAGAAAGGCATCCCAAAGCTACACTACAGGGGCGGATATTACCTGGGGGGGGGGCCTGTACTACCCACACTCATACACCCTCCCACTTACCCTACTCCCACCTGTACTACCCACACGAATACACCCTCACACCTCCCCTACTCCCACCTGTACTACCCACACTAATACACCCTCCCACTTACCCTACTCCCACCTGTACTACCCACACTCATACACCCTCCCACTTACCCTACTCCCACCTGTACTACCCACACTAATACACCCTCCCACTTACCCTACTCCCACCTGTACTACCCACACTAATACACCCTCCCACTTACCCTACTCCCACCTGTACTATCCACACTAATATACCCTCCCACCTGTACTATCCACACTAATATACCCTCCCACCTGTACTACCCACACTAATACACCCTCCCACTTACCCTACTCCCACCTGTACTACCCACACTAATACACCTTCACACCTACTCTACTCCCACCTGTACTACCCACACTAATACACCCTCCCACTTACCCTACTCCCACCTATACTACCCACACTAATATACCCTCCCACTTACCCTACTCCCACCTGTACTATCCACACTAATACACCCTCACACCTGTACTATCCACACTAATATACCCTCCCACTTACCCTACTCCCACCTATACTACCCACACTAATACACCCTCACACCTACGCTACACCCACCTGTACTACCCACACTACTAATACACCCTCACACCTCCCCTACTCCTACCTGTACACTAATACACCCTCACACCTCCCCTACTCCCACCTGTACTACACACACTAATACACCCTCACACTTACCCTACTCCCACCTGTACTACCCACACAATACACCCTCACACCTCCCCTACTCCCACCTGTACTACCCACACTAATACACCCTCACACCTACACTACTCCCACCTGTACTACTCACACTAATACACCCTCACTCCTACCCTACTACCACCTGTACTACCCACACTAATACACCCCCACACCTCCCCTACTCCCACCTGTACTACCCACACTAATACACCCTCCCACTTACCCTACTCCCACCTATACTACCCACACTAATACACCCTCACACCTACTCTACTCCCACCTGTACTACCCACACTAATATACCCTCCCACTTACCCTACTCCCACCTATACTACCCACACTAATATACCCTCCCACTTACCCTACTCCCACCTGTACTATCCACACTAATACACCCTCCCACCTGTACTATCCACACTAATATACCCTCCCACTTACCCTACTCCCACCTATACTACCCACACTAATACACCCTCACACCTACGCTACTCCCACCTGTACTACCCACACTAATACACCCTCACACCTCCCCTACTCCCACCTGTACTACCCACACTAATACACCCTCCCACTTACCCTACTCCCACCTGTACTACCCACACTAATACACCCTCACACCTACGCTACACCCACCTGTACTACCCACACTACTAATACACCCTCACACCTCCCCTACTCCTACCTGTACACTAATACACCCTCACACCTCCCCTACTCCCACCTGTACTACACACACTAATACACCCTCACACTTACCCTACTCCCACCTGTACTACCCACACTAATACACCCTCACACCTCCCCTACTCCCACCTGTACTACCCACACTAATACACCCTTACACCTACACTACTCCCACCTGTACTACCCACACTAATACACCCTCACACCTACACTACTCCCACCTGTACTACTCACACTAATACACCCTCACTCCTACCCTACTACCACCTGTACTACCCACACTAATACACCCCCACACCTCCCCTACTCCCACCTGTACTACCCACACTAATACACCCTCCCACTTACCCTACTCCCACCTATACTACCCACACTAATACACCCTCCCACTTACCCTACTCCCACCTATACTACCCACACTAATACACCCTCACACCTACGCTACTCCCACCTGTACTACCCACACTAATACACCCTCACACCTCCCCTACTCCCACTAATACATCCTCACACCTCCCCTACTCCCACCTGTACTACCCACACTAATACACCCTCACACCTACACTACTCCCACCTGTACTACTCACACTAATACACCCTCACTCCTACCCTACTACCACCTGTACTACCCACACTAATACACCCTCACACCTACGCTACTCCCACCTGTACTACCCACACTAATACACCCTCACACCTACGCTACTCCCACCTGTACTACCCACACTAATACACCCTCACACCTACGCTACTCCCACCTGTACTACCCACACTAATACACCCTCACACCTACGCTACTCCCACCTGTACTACCCACACTAATACACCCTCACACCTACACTACTCCCACCTGTACTACCCACACTAATACACTCACACCTACACTACCCCCATCTGTACTACCCACACTAATACACCGTCACACATACCCTACTCCCACCTGTACTACTCGCACTACTCCCACCTGTACTACTCGCACTAATACACCCTCACACCTCCCCTACTCCCACCTGCACTACACACACTAATACACCCTCACACCTCCCCTACTCCCACCTTTACTACCCACACTAATACACTCACACCTCCCCTACTCCCACCTGTACTACCCACACTAATACACCCTCACACCTCCCCTACTCTCACCTGTACTACCCACACTAATATGCCCTCACACCTCTCCTACTCCCACCTGTACTTCCCACACTAACACACACTCACACCTCCCCTACTCCCATCTGTACTACCCACACTAATACACCCTCACATGTCCTACCCACACTAATACACCCTCACACCTACGCTACTCCCACCTGTACTACCCACACTAATACACCCTCACACCTACGCTACTCCCACCTGTACTACCCACACTAATACACCCTCACACCTACGCTACTCCCACCTGTACTACCCACACTAATACACCCTCACACCTACACTACTCCCACCTGTACTACCCACACTAATACACTCACACCTACACTACCCCCATCTGTACTACCCACACTAATACACCGTCACACATACCCTACTCCCACCTGTACTACTCGCACTACTCCCACCTGTACTACTCGCACTAATACACCCTCACACCTCCCCTACTCCCACCTGCACTACACACACTAATACACCCTCACACCTCCCCTACTCCCACCTTTACTACCCACACTAATACACTCACACCTCCCCTACTCCCACCTGTACTACCCACACTAATACACCCTCACACCTCCCCTACTCTCACCTGTACTACCCACACTAATATGCCCTCACACCTCTCCTACTCCCACCTGTACTTCCCACACTAACACACACTCACACCTCCCCTACTCCCATCTGTACTACCCACACTAATACACCCTCACATGTCCTACCCACACTAATACACCCTCACACCTACGCTACTCCCACCTGTACTACCCACACTAATACACCCTCACACCTCCCCTACTCTCACCTGTACTACCCACACTAATATGCCCTCACATCTCCCCCTACTACCACCTGTACTAATCACACTAATACACCCTCACACTTACCCTACTCCCACCTGTCCTACCCACATCAATATGCCCTCACACCTACCCTACTACCATCTGTACTACTCACACTAATATGCCCTCACACCTTGCCTACTACCACCAGTACTACTCACACTAATACACTCACACCTCCCCTACTCCCACCTATACTACCCACACTAATACACCCTCATACCCCCCCTACTCCCACCTGTACTACCCACACTAATACACCCTCACACCTCCCCTACTCCCACCTGTACTACCCACACTAATACACCCTCATACCCCCCCTACTCCCACCTGTACTACCCACACTAATACACCCTCACACCTACCCTACTCCCACCTATACTACCCACACTAATAGACCCTCATACCTACCCTACTCCTACCTATACTACCCACACTAATACACCCTCACACCTACACTACTCCCACCTGTACTACCCACACTAATACACCCTCACACCTCCCCTACTCCCACCTGTACTACCCACACTAATACACCCTCATACCCCCCCTACTCCCACCTGTACTACCCACACTAATACACCCTCACACCTCCCCTACTCCCACCTGTACTACCCACACTAATACACCCTCATACCCCCCCTACTCCCACCTGTACTACCCACACTAATAGACCCTCATACCTACCCTACTCCTACCTATACTACCCGCACTAATACACCCTCACACCTCCCCTACTCCCACCTGTACTACCCACACTAATACACCCTCATACCCCCCCTACTCCCACCTGTACTACCCACACTAATAGACCCTCATACCTACCCTACTCCCACCTATACTACCCACACTAATACACCCCCACACCTCCCCTACTCCCACCTGTACTACCCACACTAATACACCCTCCCACTTACCCTACTCCCACCTATACTACCCACACTAATACACCCTCCCACTTACCCTACTCCCACCTATACTACCCACACTAATACACCCTCACACCTACGCTACTCCCACCTGTACTACCCACACTAATACACCCTCACACCTCCCCTACTCCCACTAATACATCCTCACACCTCCCCTACTCCCACCTGTACTACCCACACTAATACACCCTCACACCTACACTACTCCCACCTGTACTACTCACACTAATACACCCTCACTCCTACCCTACTACCACCTGTACTACCCACACTAATACACCCTCACACCTACGCTACTCCCACCTGTACTACCCACACTAATACACCCTCACACCTACGCTACTCCCACCTGTACTACCCACACTAATACACCCTCACACCTACGCTACTCCCACCTGTACTACCCACACTAATACACCCTCACACCTACGCTACTCCCACCTGTACTACCCACACTAATACACCCTCACACCTACACTACTCCCACCTGTACTACCCACACTAATACACTCACACCTACACTACCCCCATCTGTACTACCCACACTAATACACCGTCACACATACCCTACTCCCACCTGTACTACTCGCACTACTCCCACCTGTACTACTCGCACTAATACACCCTCACACCTCCCCTACTCCCACCTGCACTACACACACTAATACACCCTCACACCTCCCCTACTCCCACCTTTACTACCCACACTAATACACTCACACCTCCCCTACTCCCACCTGTACTACCCACACTAATACACCCTCACACCTCCCCTACTCTCACCTGTACTACCCACACTAATATGCCCTCACACCTCTCCTACTCCCACCTGTACTTCCCACACTAACACACACTCACACCTCCCCTACTCCCATCTGTACTACCCACACTAATACACCCTCACATGTCCTACCCACACTAATACACCCTCACACCTACGCTACTCCCACCTGTACTACCCACACTAATACACCCTCACACCTCCCCTACTCTCACCTGTACTACCCACACTAATACACCCTCACACCTCCCCTACTCTCACCTGTACTACCCACACTAATATGCCCTCACATCTCCCCCTACTACCACCTGTACTAATCACACTAATACACCCTCACACTTACCCTACTCCCACCTGTCCTACCCACATCAATATGCCCTCACACCTACCCTACTACCATCTGTACTACTCCCACTAATATGCCCTCACACCTTGCCTACTACCACCAGTACTACTCACACTAATACACTCACACCTCCCCTACTCCCACCTATACTACCCACACTAATACACCCTCATACCCCCCCTACTCCCACCTGTACTACCCACACTAATACACCCTCACACCTCCCCTACTCCCACCTGTACTACCCACACTAATACACCCTCATACCCCCCCTACTCCCACCTGTACTACCCACACTAATACACCCTCACACCTCCCCTACTCCCACCTGTACTACCCACACTAATACACCCTCATACCCCCCCTACTCCCACCTGTACTACCCACACTAATAGACCCTCACACCTACGCTACTCCCACCTGTACTACCCACACTAATACACCCTCACACCTCCCCTACTACCACCTGTACTACCCACACTAATAGACCCTCATACCTACCCTACTCCCACCTATACTACCCACACTAATAGACCCTCACACCTACTCTACTCCCATCTTTACTACTTACACTAATACACCCTCATGCACATAAGGTAGGGATGGCCATTGACCAACGATGATTGAAATCATCAATGGTTAATGGCCGGTTTCCCACCATCGATGGCACGGCTAAACCGATGTTGTGCTTTTTTTTTTTTTTTTTTAAGTGCCGGGACAAGGAGCATAGCTCCGCCCCCTAACCCAGGAAGCCACGCCCCCATGTTTTGACTGTCCCACAGGCCAATCAGTTAAAAGAAATGATGCCCATCCCTAGCACAAGGATCCCAAAATTAAGACTCCGCTTTGTTCGTCATGCTACGGGCAAGGTTATTCTTATCATATTTATTATTGACAACAGGACGACATTGACCAAAGGTCGACACAAGCAAACTATTAACACATGAAAAGGTCAACATGAGTTTTTCATCTGTTTTTTTTTTTTCCTTCACATGGATCAGGAACGTTAAAGTGTTCCGAGCACAGCGTGGCGCTATGCCCAAAGCATGCGGATGGAAGTGAGCCATGCAAGGTTACGCACTACACTAATTGAGGGTCAATGTTCCCTTAATATTCTGATGTATATTTTACATTGCGCATATTTATCACAAAAAGTCTTCATAAACAATATTTTTAGTTATTCCTTCCGGTATTAGGATAATTGTGGCTAGAACTGGGGAGCAAGCCACGTAACACTGCCCATGGAAGAACTACGCCAGCCACCCTGCGTGTTTGCTCCCGCGACTTGTTAACAGTCATAGCGCAGTAAACTGCAGGCCCTTGAATTTAAAATAGTTGTGGACAAGGGGTATACGTGGTATAAACACAGTCTCACCTGCGCCACATCCCATTGTCTGGCCCATTTAGGTTCCTCTGCAGAGCAGTCCCATTAAGTCGGGTTCCGCTGCGTAACTGGTGCGGTGTCAAGTTCCGCAGAAGAATGATCTGAACAGCAGCTTTCAGAGCAATACCGGACATCCAGCTGCATCGTTAGTTCAGAATCACTGGAATGACCTTTCCATGGAGGGCGTGAAACGTGTGCTCCGTCTGTGTGCTGGAATAGTGCGCTGCGCTACCCCCTGATATACTGCAATTCAGTGCAGCGCATCTTGGCTGCTTTAGTACAGAAGCATATACCGTATATTCATTCTATATATTTATACAAAGCTATGCACACACTGACCGGTCAGATCGGTTCCCTCTGGGAAGAACAGTAGCTGGAGAGGTTCCTTGATGTCACAGAAATAATCCAACATGGCTTCAAAGTGGCTCTTGTCCTCCTCCCATTTCCGTCGGATGAAGATGAAGGCAGCGACCTGCATGGCCCAGCCTATAAATACACATGAAAGCAATCAACGTGATGGATGGAAAGCCTGGGTTATACAGTTCTGTGAATGAAACACAGATGCATCATTCAGATCAATACGTCAGCGAGGCAAGACATTATTACAGTATGCATTTTGGCAGCACTTAGAATTAGGAGTTATTATACTCCAGGGTGCTCCCAATCGTAATGGCCCAAATTCGTCCTCGCTGGTCGGGGTTTGTGCATGCGTAAATCCCAGGAGCGAATGGCTTCCGCGAGTTTCACATTCGCTGGGCCATTAGCTCCAGGAGAGGGGGGGGGGGGGGGGGGGTATCTGTGTGATTGGGCAAGGGCTGGACATGTAAAACCAATGGGAGCTCTGTTTGGATGCGGCTCTGGGTATCAGTGATGTCACTTTGCTATTAATGGTGGTGGAAGCTTCCATTTAGGTCAGAAACTGATGCAAACCTATACTCTGTGGACAAGACTATCGGACAAAGGATGCAAACCAGGAATATGGTGGTATCGTGCCCGAGTGCAGAGCCGAGATGTGTTACAGCCTCAGAACACTGTTTAATGAACATATTTGAAAATGTTCATCCCAGCACACTACCATATTGTATAGAGTTACCCAAAAACATTATATTTCAAGGCTGCAGACTATTTCCTTCTTGGTGAGGAAGGACTTTTAGACAGCCGGATACGTAACACCATCAGTATCCGGAACAGCACACAGCCATATTCTCCAGCCCGATACGTTATACCCTCAGTATCCGGAGCAGCACACAGCCGCACTCTCCAGCCAGATACGTTATACCCTCAGTATACAGAACAGTACACACCGCACTCTTCAGCCCGATTAGTTATACCCTCAGTATACGGAACGGTACACAGCCGCACTCTCCAGCCCGATACGTTATACCATCAGTATAAGGAACAACACAGCCACACTCTCCAGCCCGATACGATATACCCTCAGTATAAGGAACAGCGCACAGCCACACTCTCCAACTCGATATGTTATACCCTCAGTATACGGAATGGCACACAGCCGTACTCTCCAGACCGATACATTATACCCTCAGTATACGGAATGGCACACAGACGCACTCTCCAGCCCGATTCATTATACCCTCAGTATACGAAATGGCACACAGCGCACTCTCCAGCCGGATACGTTATACCCTCAGTATAAGGAACAGCACACAGCCACACTCTCCAGCCGGATACGTTATACCATGGGTCCTCAAACTGCGGCCCTCTAGATGTTGTGAAACTACAAATCCCAGCATGCCTTGCCACAGTTTTGCTATAAGGGAGTGTTAAAACTGTGGCAAGGCATGCTGGGATTTGTAGTTTCACAACATCTAGAGGGCCGCAGTTTGAGGACCCATGCGTTATACCTTCAGTATACGGAATGGCACACAGCCGCACTCTCCAGCCGGATACGTTATACCCACAGTATATGAAATGGCACACAGCCGCACTCTCCAGCCGGATACGTTATACCCTCAGTATACGGAACACCACACAGCCGCACTCTCCAGCCGGATACGTTATACCCTCAGTATACGAAACGACACAAAGCTGCAATAAGGAGGATTTTCTTTGTTGTTTAATTATAGGATTTAAATTGCAGCCAATTATGGCTTTTCTTTCTATAGCCCGGGAACACTGGAAGCATATAATCACATAACTGGCAAGACTAAATATACGGTAAGAACCAAGTGGGCGTTTGCACTATATATATAGTACATGGTTATAAATACAACTGAAGTAAAATCTAAAGAGACACGCGCTTATCCACCATAACATAAGGCCCAAGCATGCAATATTTATGCAGTTACATTTCCTGGCACACATGTGAGCGGCTGAAGCATCTATTTCTGAGTAATTCTTCCCAGGAATGATTATTATAAACAAGGCAAGAAGTTTTTCCACTTGTAAAACATAAATGCGCAATGTATATAGAAGTAATTAGACATTCGCCAAGGGTTAATGGTAAAACATCTCTCATGCTGGTATTTAGCAAGATATGAACAAACCATGACATCGTTTATTTCTACAGTGTAAACACATTAAAGGAAAAATTTAAACACATTTTTAAAAAAGTGTAGGAAGTATGAAAAAAAGAAATGTTTTACACCACAAACTGACTTTTATATCGGCGCTTCCTCTGACTCTCGGTGATGTCCTGCTCTTTTGTTGATCTGACTGTATGCTATCCCCCTCCTGGTTGTCACATGAAGCCCTGTCCTCACTGACAATCCTCATCTCCTGATATACTCTGTGCTGCTGGGGACCCTGCTCCTCCCACTATATAACTCTCAGTCTGTGGCTTCCTGCTGCCTCCATTCCCCTCCTCACATCATGTCACTGCCCCTGTCACATGCAGCCCTGTCCCCACTGACACATCACTCATCTACGGATATAGGGCCTAATTCAGACCTGATCGATGGGCTGCAGATTTTAGGACCCTGCAATCAGGTTTTCACCGACCCACCAGAGTGAAATTCCGCGATTAGCTGCAAACCCATTCACAATGATTTCGCAGTGTGTGCAGTCTGGTATTTTCTTTTTCTACTATATGTTAACCGTGTATGAAAGGTGATTCATACGTTACCAACCAAATCCCAGGCTGCAGATAGCGCGAGATTCAAATCTCAGAGAATCCATTTGTTTAAAGTGTGCAGTCTGTACGTAGCCCAGGCTTACTCGGCAGCTGCCATAGAAACAGGCTGATCGGGGGCGGAGCTGACATAACAGGTTTTCCCCTAAAACTTCTAAGCACGCCTGCATTTTTTGTTACACTCCCGGAAAACATCCGGTTACAACTCTCAAATGCTGGCTCCCTGTCAATAAACTTGCGTACAGCTAGCGATAAAAAAAAGTAGCAGGCTCATGCGTAGTACAGGCCGTATGCATTTGCAGTCTATTGATAGTAGCCTGGCTTGCGAATTAGCATCCGTGCGATCAGGTATGAATTAGACCAATATTCTGTGCTGCTGGAGAACCTGTTCCTCCCACTACAGACCTCTCCAGTCTGTGGTTTACCTAGTTTTGGTTTATTACAGTTTGTTGCCAATTGTAAAGCACAATGGGATATTATATAAAAAAAAAGGCTACAGTTTGCTCTATTACTAACACCAAACTGTGGGCATCCCGGATGAATAAGATACTCTGGCTTGTGTGGAGTGCCAATGCGGCACATGCGCCGTCTGTCGTTACGTGAACGAAAGCATTATGTACAAACATGAACTAGGCCCTCAGGGAATCACATGCAATAAAGATAATCTTACGCAGAGTTTAGACAGTTTGACGCTCATTTTCCACATGCGTCACAAGACCAATAAGCCGACTGTGGCCCTTTTGGCCTTCTGTACTGATGGCTACTAACCTGTGACTTACTTAAATAACCAATAAGAATAACAACGGTAGCCACTGATACTTACCAGCCTAGTAGTGATTTCTGCAGAGTTACTATATAACAATAGACTGAATGCTTACGACACCATCGCCCTGCTTCAGCGATATCTTTGTAACCTACTGTAACCACAAATTTAGTGTTCATTCTAACACAATTCCATATTTCTAAACCTGTGCAGTTCCTCCTCCCTGGCCGGGGGGGTGGCTCTCTACTGTGGTGGTTCTAGCACTTGTCTTGTCTGTATATCAGTGCTCAAATACAGACCACACTGTGCTAAAAGCATCACAGCAGAGAGCAACACCCTGGGCAGCAAGGAGGAAGTGCGTGGGTACTAGAATCTGTTTATCATCATTAGCATACCGCAGCCCCTACTATAGCCGGACAACTGGTAGGCTTCAATGGCACAATCAGGCCTAGTGATGCCTTTAGCAATGTATTTCCTCCTTTGCTGTAACATACATGAATCGCAGTCGTGTATATGGTAAGAGGTTCGGACTGTAACCACAGTTTACCTCCCATCTCTGTTGCACTTAGAATGGGGAAACTTCCTTTGTTGAAGAAATCTGTCAAGTGTTGAAGAGTCCGGACCTTAAAATAACTGCTGTACTTGACGCTACATCCGCAGGGAGATATCGCTGTTGCTGTACAGCTGATATCAGCAGGTATAGGCTTAGGGGGAAAAGCACAGTTATAAATGTGCAGAGTGGAGCCTACTTGATATAACCAGCTGCAACCTAGCTGAAACAGCCGACGACCGTAGACAGATTAGGAAAAGCAGAATATTTCCTGGAAATCTGGCATTTACAAAACACATGAAGAGAGGAAAACAAAAATGATCAAGGCATGCCAAGTAGAGCAAGTGATCTTGTTGTACATTACATAGCAAACAGCTCTCCCTTTATAGCATCAATTCATTGTTAAACATGCTGCTTTTAATAATAACTTCTAATTCTGTAGTGTTATGGACTACCATGGAAACCACAGTCATATCATGTAATGAGCAGAGAGGCGCTGGAATGCCACTCTGATCTCTATTCTATACTGTGATCCCCCCCCAATATTACATGACTCACTACCGCTAGTCTCCCTTTTACCTGGAGCTCATCAAAATAAGCTTATCCCAATATGCCACATTATAGTCATCTGGATAAGTCATCAGAGCCATGAAGGGAAGCAGGGTTCTAGAAGGCTATCAGCTGCTATAGGATTATCAGACTGCAAGCCAGACCGAACGGCACATCATTTACATTAAGCCTAAGTAAGACTGTTTGCCTGTTCTATGCCGCCCGGACTTGCTTAAATAATGTGTTCTAGTCTAATTATAAAGAGCGACAGAAAAATCTGATGTTATATAAATAGAAATGTAAATTAAAGTATCCACTTAAAGTAGGGTGACACAGGGGTATATAATTTGAGGATGAGGACCATTTTCAAAGAATTGCAAGAATGTGTTTCTTGCAAGGAGCGTAGAGGTGCAGTCGTCAAAGATCGCTACGTTTCCTAAACGCCCGTCAGATCTTGGCCTCTGTCCCGGCAGAACTTCCACACAATCGGAAACAGAAACGTTTGTGTTTCATATCCTGTGTTTTCCACATCTGTCATCCCAGTTCCACTTCAAATGAGATGGAGCTGGGAAAGTTATCCGTACTCGCCAGAGATGTGCTAAGTACCATGTCTAAGTAATAACATGGAAAACCTGGGAAGACGGTTAGTGAGGAGGATGATGGATTTCAAAGCGATAAAGGGCAGGGGGGGGGGGGGGGTTCAATTCAAGCTTTTTTTTTTAATTCAGTAATTTTTATTGAAAGTTTTGACAATAATAAACATAGGCAGAGCGACTGGACGCATTAATTATGGCAGTGTGCATATGCAATAAAGATACCTCGTGCTTTAACATTTACGTATATAAAAGCAAATCAAGGATGTACATGTTAGCAGGATTATCAGTATAACATGGTGTGGTACATTCAGTACAGAAGTAAAGTCAATGCCCGAAGGCACCATTCGGGCAGACAATTACAAGAAGGAGGGAATATATTGACAAGTCCCACGTAACACGGTTGGCACATATGACCATCTTGCAACCATTATGAAAGATTCGTATAGCGCAAAAGCCACAAAATACAAGAAGGAATATTAGACGTCCAGCCGCTAAACATCCTAAATCTACCCTACCCTCAACTGACAAAACAAAATCCCAAAAAACCCGAAGCAAACCACCCCATAACCCCCCACCCTGTATGACCTAACCCCAACCTAGGTATACCTGGATCCCATTAACATAACCCCTACTCTAACCACAGAGGAGAAAAAGTTAGTGGCCTTTAGCTGGCGAAAGCAGCTACTCTAGCCAAAAAGAAAACCTAACTTACCCCTCCCACCCTAATCCCCCCACCTACTAACTATCCCACTAACTATCCCCTCCACCAAAATAAAGAATGTTGAAAGGAGAACTACCAGGGGCATAGAAAAAAAAAGGATATCAATACATCTATACTAGACCCCCCCCCCCTGTATCGGATGATAAACGGATGGGCTAGCTGGGGCGATGACCCAGAATGATACAAGCATATTAAAATAAAAGAGAAAAGAGAATCAGGATGTCAGCTCTGCAAAATCAGTTATGGCACACCCAACTCCCCCACCAACGATAAGCTGTGGAGCACCCAAGTCCCAGCATGTGGGGCATTAACGGGCCCTCTTACAGAGAAAGAGAGCAATACAGAAAAGTATAACTTGAATACACATCCACGTTCCTCCGTCCGAGGCCACTCCTCTCCCGGCGCTCTTAAGGGGGAATTCCCACTGACCTCCATCACAGACTACGCTCAGCCCTAATTGGCTGTAAGCATTTCCATGAAGATGGCTACAGCCAATCAAGGCTCAGCTCAGGCCCATGACCAATGATCTGTGCACGATTCTGTCAAACTCGCCAGCCAGAACCAGGTTTATTTCCTGGCGATCGCACCTTATTGCAAAGTGTAATAATTGCAAAACCGCATTTTTACCACGTTTGTAAATACTAAATCTAGAAATGCCAAATCAAATAAATTGCACGGAATACAGAGCATAGAACATTAAGCTGCAGCAATCACACGATCAGTAGGAGTGTGCCGACAAAGGGACACATTATCATGAAAAATAATAGGGATCTACGTTCCTGATTAATAAGCTTTGGGGGTATGCGGGCAGTTCCTACCACTCATGGCAGCTGCTGCAGCTTCTGATATTATTTATGGGATTGCTGAAGTAATCATCATCAGGCATGGAGGACTGCACTGAACAAACGTTGATAATATAGCAGCATGACCCCATGGAAAGAAAAAAACACCCTCGGATACGGGGAGAACTCACATTTGACTTGAACGTACAAATCTTTAAGACTGAGGGGGTATTCGATGTCGGCTGCTATTTCTGACGGGGGAAATTCTGCCTGTCGGGTATCTGTCGACCAGAGTGAAAACTGGATGGGATTCCAACTGCCAGCATTTTCTGACAGTCTGAATCACAGATTGAATACTGCCCTAAAGGAGCATACACACTGTACAATTTTTTTGACCAATTTGTTTGAAATATATTTCCATTGAACCTAGTGTCCTGGAGTAAAGATGTTGACGAAAGATATTGACGAAGGCAAATGACGAATGATGATGCGCATACCCGCCAGTTGTTCATCAAGATTGTTCGTCAACTGTGCATGCAGCTCAATTTGGATAACTTTCAAAAAAGAGCCTATAAACTGTAGCTAGATCTTTCGTCTGTCGCCAATATCTTTCGTCAACATCTTTCGTCCATGACACTGGGTTCAATGGAAATGTCTTTCAATCAAATTATTCAAAAAAATTGTACAGTGTGTATGCACCTGAAATCTCTTCAACTCAATGTCCATCTCATCCAGAAAGTAGAAAAAATTGCAGCAATGAAAGGGAATTATTTGGTAAGCATCTGTCAGCTTATAAATACAATATACTCTGCAGAACAGGGACGGTGCGTATGAAGAGACAATGAGAAACAAGTATTCAGGTACAAAAGAAAAACCATTACGTTAACTATGTTTTTGTGTTGACTATTTTTCTGTCGACCTTTCACCCTGTCAGCCATATGGTGTCTTTTAAGCCACACCGTGTGATGGTCATGTGAACATTCTCAGCCTATAGCTGCGCAAGAGCCATCTATAAATGTAAGGGTGGTAAGTGGGGTACAACTTAAGAACACATTCACATACCGAAACCGGGGACGGCTTTCAGGCTGGATTTCAGGCAGATTTTCTCCAGCCGGAGGTAACTGTAGCGGAGTAAGCCGTTCCATAGGAACATCCAGTCCAGCCTGGTCCGATGGTTCATTATAATGACACTTCGTTCTCCCGGTATAAACCCATCTCCTGTTATGACGACTTTTGCGCCAAAGACGAGCTCCAGCAAGGCCTAAGAGAAAGGTAAGACAGCGGTCACAACCCCGGGACTGCACAACTTCTGTTAGTGATAGCGCAGACGTAACATTCACGGTGTGATCTAATATATAGGAACAGACCAATCCCTACAGAGGCAGTCTCACTGAGTTTTACACTTCAATGTGTAACTATCTCTTTGAAATGTATATAAAATCATTTTTTTCATTTCTTATATTTTAGGGTGTTGAAAAAGACCCCAGTAAAAGATGTTAATATATGGAGAGCCAGTGACATCAATTATATATGGAGAGCAGTGACATCAGTAGTTATACATGGAGAGCAGTGACATCATCAGTTATATACACTGCTCAAAAAAATTAAGGGAACACTTAAACAACACAATGTAACTCCAAGTCAATCACACTTCTGTGAAATCAAACTGTCCACTTAAGGTGCCCATACACGTTACAATATTGTATTAATATCACATCTTATCGCATCTCGGTTTTTTTATGTGCAGCACAATACTTTTTGTACTAGATCTCATCTCATCGCAAAACTGAGATGCGATGAGATGCGATATTGTATACAATATTGTCACGTGTATGGGCACCTTAAGGTAGCAACACTGATTGACAATCACATGCTGTTGTGCGAATGGAATAGACAACAGGTGGGAATTATAGGCAATTAGCAAGACACCCCCAATAAAGGAGTTGTTCTGCAAGTGGTGACCACAGACCACTTCTCAGCTCCTATGCTTTCCGGCTGATGTTTCGGTCACTTTTGGTGCTTTCACTCTAGTGGTAGCATGAGGCAGAGTCTACAACCCACACAAGTGGCTCAGGTAGCGCAGCTCATCCAGGATGGCACATCAATGCGAGCTGTGGCAAGAAGGTTTGCTGTGTCTCTCAGCGTAGTGTCCAGAGCATGGAGGCGCTACCAGGAGACAGGCCAGTACATCAGGAGACATGGAGGAGGCCGTAGGAGGGCAACAACCCAGCAGCAGGACTGTTACCTCCGCCTTTGTGCAAGGAGGAACAGGAGGAGCACTGCCAGAGCCCTGCAAAATGACCTCCAGCAGGCCACAAATGTGCATGTGTCTACTCAAACGGTCAGAAACAGACTCCAAGAGGGTGGTATGAGGGTCCGACGTCCACAAGTGGGGGTTGTGCTTACAGCCCAACACCGTGCAGGACGTTTGGCATTTGGCAGAGAACACCAAGATTGGCAAATTTGCCACTGGCGCCCTGTGGTCTTCACAGATGAAAGCAGGTTCACACTGAGCGCGTGACAAGGAGAACATTCTGCTGCCTGCAATTTCCCAAAGGAGAGGATAAAAGCAGAAGACACATATTCTACAGAAAAGCAATGTCTCCTTATGCCAGAGATTCCCAGCAGAGATTGGAAATCTCTGTGTGATCATCAGAGTCATCAGTGTACTCTACTTTTTCTATCATACCATATATCATCGTTTGCTGATCCGCTCTGCCAGTCCCTCCATTGGTTGCCCATATTCTACCGTATTCATAACAAAATACTTCTACTCGCATATAAAGTTATTAACAAAACCTCACCAGCTTATATCTCCTCACTTATCTCAAAATATCTCCCAACTCGCTCTCTGCTCTGCACAAGATCTGCGTCTCTTCTGCACGGATCACCAGCTTCCATTCACTATTACAGGACTTACTTAAGAGGGTATTTAATCTCCCTCAGCCATCTCTCGACAAGGGAGATGGCTGCTGGGCCGTATTCAATGCGGTCTTCCCCTACAGCATTGAACAGGGGATCTCGGCAGAACGAGCCCGACTTCACAAGCAGTCGGCCGGGCAGTGACGAGCTCCCGGCTGCAGCTCCCGGCCACGCCCCCTTTTCGTCCTGCTGCAGGCAGGACATTGAGTCCCGCCTGCAAATTCTCAGTCGAGCAGAACGGGACAGGGTCACGGCTGTCGGGCCAGCTCAACAGCCGTGACCCAAGATTGAATACCCCCTTAGAATCTCATCAAGCCTCCAAACTTTCAAGTGTTCCCTGAAAACTCACCTCTTCAGGCAAGCCTATCATATTTATATACCACACGCATAACCCTCTGAGGCACTTATGTATTATATAGCTTCCCTTCTGGACTTGTAACTTGGTGGGACTGCTATGCTATTACTGGTGCCTGTCCTTGTGTTTCCCTCCTATATCCCTATAGATTGTAAGCTTGCAGCAGGGCCCTCCTACCTCCAAGTCTGTCTGTTGTTACCCAGTTTGTTTTATCACTGTCTACAATTGTAAAGCGCAACGGAATCTGCTGCGCTACATAAGAACACATGGATAGAGATTGGATCGAATCCGATCTCTATCCAATCGTTCTGTGTGGCTGCTCCCACCCGCTGCTCTCTCAACCAATCAGCTGCTACCCATTCATATCAATAGGAGTTTTGAGATTTCCTGCCCGCTGCTGGCCTCTCTGTCAGCCAATGTCGGGGGTGAGACGAAGGTGCGGGAGATGCCGCTGCTGCTGCCATGGACACATCATTCCAACACGTGGAACGCTGTGGCCAAATCCAGCATGACGGGTAGTTCATCTTTCCACCTGCTGCAAAGATCAACAGGCTCGATGAACGACCAGCGGCTCCCCGCATTGGATTGTCATCATGCCTACACACGGTAAGTTTTTAAACAATTGGTCATGTGTGGGCACCTTAAGAGGTTAAACAATGATGCCTGCAAAATCCCAGCCAACAACAGGCGAGGGGTAGTAACGCGTGGCACCAGCCTTACCACGGGTAACGTCAGCCAGGTAGCCACAATCCGGTCCGTTATCCATCGATACCAGCTGGGAGACAGGAACATTAACGGTAGAAATGGTCCGAGCATGAAAACGCTGCCGAAGAAGCTTCCCAGGAACAGCACACACACGAAGTAGACCCCTCTCCATGACACCATGGCTCTGAAACACAAGAACACGCCATGTATTAGCAGAAATCCGCATGCACACGTGTTGGGGCATTAAAGTGCACTCCATCAGCCACACAACGTGGGCCCTGGATATTAAAGTCTGAACCCATTTTCGCAAAACACACTGTTCAGTGCTACTCGGACATTCACAAAAGCAGCAGAAGGATTTTCCATTTCATTTCCATGGGGCTTGAAGCGTGTGTGTTACAAGCACAAGCACCATTGAAATAAATGGGAAAGTCAGAATATGCAATAGTGCTATTGTTGAATCTCTTTGGTAAGCTGATCAGGATGCCCTATAAGCCATTCATCCAATCGCACACAGTTTCCTACAGTGGGACGAACATAGGGGCAAACTAGATGGGCCAAGTGGTTCCTATTTCCCGTCAAATTCTATGTTTCTATGATTGGCTGATAGAGAGGATAATCTCAGCATTTCCTCAAAAAAGAGAATTACATTTTAATTTAATTGTGTTTTCTATGCAGAATTCACAGCTCTTTTGAAATGAATGGCCCACTGACTGAATGGGAAAAAAACACTACATTTGTGTAACACCAATGTGCTCCCGTACAGATAATACCCCTTTCAGACCGCACTTCTTACCTGTTATTTTGCCGTTTTTTACCATTTTAAAACGGTAATTTGTGCAGTCTGAAAGGTGCAGAGTGAATTTACCGGTTCTATTGAACTGGTATTTCTAAACGGTAATAAAGCAGGGTCCTACCCGTTTCAGACCCTTTTTTTTTTTCCATCCACTGTTTTCGAGTGTGGTGTGGGATCCCGACAGCCCAGAGTCAGACAGCATGGCGAGCGCAAAAAAAGCCCCTTGCAGGCTCGCTGCGCTCACCACGCTGCGGGCACAGTGGCTCACTACGCAAGCCACCTATTCTATTCTCCATCTATGTGGGTCGTGGACCCCCACGAGGGAAAATAGCGGGTGGCCGTCGGGCACCCGGCTGTCAGCGTTTTGACAGTCGGGATCCCGACTGTCGGGAACCCATCTGGCACCCCTGTTTATTATGGGTTAAAACGGGTTCAGAGTTGTAAAGGAACAAAAACTGCACTGAAATTTCTTTTAAAGACATGCGGTGTGAAAGGGGTTTAAGCTGGCTGACCCGTTTTTAGAAACATTTTAAAATACCTGGTCAAAGCCAGTTTTGCGGTCTGAAAGCAGCAGACACAGACTTTTACTAATACAGCAACATGCTATAAACACACTGGGCTAGAACAAGCCAACCAAATATTAACACTTGCGTTAACATTTTATTATTAACCTTGATTTATATGGCGCCACAAGGTGTCCACGGTACCTTATAAGGTATAAAACCAGAGAATAATAATAGTGCATTGTTGTAACACCAGTGGGACATGTTGTGCCATATACTTTGCATCTTCTTATCAGCGCACTTGTGAATATTTACAGACTGTGCAAACCTGCAAATATAACAATGTACAGAACAACGCTGATGGTTTATGTTTAATGTGCGTCGGTGACAGGCCCTCTAATTATACCGTGAGCTTTGCATGGTGAAACACAAACAAGTACAGGTGCACGATTACTATCACATATGTCATCACAAGCTGTAATCCGATTAGGTCTTAATCACAGCCTTGGGCCACCTCTGCGTGGGGCTGCCAATGCCGGTTGAATGGCAGGCTGTGTTGTTTTACTGCTGTAGTTAAAGTGCGGATTTAAACTTCACCAGCGGAGCATCACAGGTATTGTCCCTGAGTATCACAGGCACACAATACGGAATATACACCTTTCTGTATACTGTACCTTCCTATAGGCTGCAGAACAATACACAGGGAGTGTTGTCAGTTGCCGTGGAAGCGTCATCATTAAACAGTAGCTCTGCTGTCGGTTTGTGTTTAAAACAATGGCACGGTTGGCTGAATGTTGGAACCGATATTGCGACACGCAGCACTGTCTTCACAAAAGCAACACAACACATTTAATGTGTAAAGGTGCCGATACACTAGTAAGATTTATCTGCAGATCTGGCTGGTTGGAACAAAAACATGGTTATGGATGAGTGACAGTTTGTCAGTTTTCCAGCATTTCCAAGCAAATGGTCAACTGTCATTTGCTCTCATCATTAACCATGTTTTTGTTCCAACCAGACAGATCTGCAGATAAATCTGCGTGTGTATGGCCACCTTAAGTCTGACTGCCAATCTGCTTCAATAATAGGCAGCCTGTGGCCCCCCAAGCCCTCACTTGTGGCCCCCATCTCCTTTCTGCTTTGTGGTCAAATTTATAGTTTTTGAAAGGCCTGCTGATTCGGTATTACATAGAGGTGTCCCAAATCGTATGCAGCGACTAAAATATAATGAACGTTCCACTGCAGCACCGCGTGGCCCCCCTGAAGTGTATCATGGTACCTCTCACTGGTCTAAATACTATAACCAGTGTTCCTAAAAGGACTACAAGCACACAGTATAGGCTGCCCTATAGGATTACCAACAGTACCTTCCATTGTTAGCTGAAATATTAGACGTATCCTAAAGCAAAAAATCCATTCAAATGTGTTGTGATCAAGGCAAATTACCTGCAGGCGACACGCTGCTTAAAGGGACAGTCCACCTGCAGGCGACTTTAACGTGCCAATTGCAACTTTCAGTTAAGGCATTTCTCCAGTCCTCAATGACAGCTAAATGATTGTTTCTTGCCGACAGCCAGACACAGCGCCATCAATATAAAATAGGGGAGGAGCTTGATGTCACTATTCCACGGAAGCGACTTCAAACTGTATCCTCCGGCATCCGGTACCTGGGTCAACAATGTCTAGGTCGGCAGTCACTGGTTCAACAGTAACTAGGTCAACACCTATAAATGGTCCACATACCATAAGTCCACATGAGTTTTTTATATTTTTGGTTTAGACCGACTTGGTTCATACTTTACCATCCAAGTGGGAATAGACCTAGGGGGGTGTTCAATCTGGGGCCACGGCTGTCGAGCTGGCCCAACAGCCGTGACCCTGTCCCGTTCTCGGTCTGCTCGACCGAGAAAAAGCAGGTGGGATTCAATGTCCCGCCTGCAGCGGGGCGAGAAGGGGGGCGTGGCCGCGAGCTGCGGCCGGGAAGAGGCGAGCTGCAGCCGGGAGCTCGTCACTTCCCGGCCGTTCTCGGCAGAATGAGCCCTGCTGCTTGTGAAGTCAGGCTCGTTCTGCCGAGCTCCCCTGTTCAATGCTGTCGAGGAAGACAACATTGAATAGGGCCCAGCGGCCATCTCCCCCAACGGTGGCTGAATACCCCCTTTGATTAGAATAGCGTGCCGAGTGCAGCAACCATGCGTCGGGACACGGTAGACTTATACAGTGTTCATGTCGACACAGACAAACAAAAAACTAGTGTCGACCATAACAATGTTGACCATTTGCTCGTTTCGGCCATCTGTCAATGTCGACTGAGGGCATGTCGACCATTTATAGGTGTCAATATAGGTGTCGACCTAGTGAATATCAACAGACATTGTCAGCCCACTATATTACAGGTTCTCAAAGTCGGTCCTCATGACCCCACACAGTGCACGTTTTCCAGATCTCCTCACAGAATCACAAGTGAAATAATTAGCTCCACCTGTGGATATTTTAAAATGTGTCAGTGAGTAATGACTGCACCCGCCGGGTGACCTCGAAAACGTGACCTGTGTGGGGTCCAGAGGACCGAGTTTGAGAGCCACCTATCCTCTCCCTGTCATGTCAGTGTTGTCTCATTCAGACAGACAGAGTGGACACCCCCAGCAGGAAGGCTACAAAGGAAGATTCTTTACTGCAGATGTGCTGAAAAGCACAAATATAATAAAAAAAAACAATAATGTTTGATTGCAACAAAAACAACTAAAAATAAGAAACAATACAAATAAAGTGTGGATTACAGGTGTACCATACGCACAGATGGTGCACTGGTGTACTTACTCGGGCTGTCAACAGTGAATGCTGGATATGGATAAGTGGGAAGCGAGAAACCAGTCACCGTGTTCACAGCTCTCCCAGGCCGATACCCTGCCCTACTGCCCAGTAACGCGGCTATCTGGTCTCCCAGCAAAAAAACACATTAATCATTAACGCTAATTAAGACTTGTGCTGTGTGAGAAGATAGGCAACAATCTCTCGGGTGGAGGGGAAACGCACGGACTAGTTAGGAGATGCCAGCAATTGACCTTGATGAAGCATTTCAGAATATCAATCATTTAGGAGTTTACACCCGGCTTCCTTAGGGGTCTATTTCTGAAACCTGACAGATCTCTAGGTGTTCTGTTGGAGAAATGAGGAGATAGAACTTTTCTACAGTTATCATGCAGGAAACATCAGAGAAAGCACGGGTTTCACCAAAGATAATGATATAGAAAATATTTTATATCACATCCGTGTGTGCCCCAAATAGTGTGCGATTGGGGCTGAGCGCACCATGAATTCACAAAAACATTGATGCTTTGCAGGTCTAATCCTGATGCATTTGAGCGCAACAAGCGCGATAAGTATCAGCAACGCAACTGGACAGTCCCGGGGATACCATTACTTATCTCTGCCCAATAAGCAATAGCAGCTTGTTCTGCTACAGCCCCTGCCATACCCATAAGTAGAAGGCAATCATCCCACAGCATCTAGTCCTTACAGCATTGGACCGATGGGATGTGGTTGACAGTAATTAGGTCAACAGTCAATAGGTCGACCACAATTGGTCGACAGGCCATCATCAATCTCTTTCATGTGTCAACCTTACCTTAGGTTGACATTGTCAAAAGGTCGATACAAACAATAGTGAAAAAGTCAACTACCAACTGTCCACATTCCCCAGACCACCTAGCTGGTGTACAGGTGCAGTCATTACTAGCTGTCACATTTCCCAGACCACCTAGCTGGTGCACAGGTGCAGTCATTACCAACTGTCCACATTCCCCAGACCACATAGCTGGTGTACAGGTGCAGTCATTACTAACTGTCACATTTCCCAGACCCCCTAGTGGGTGCACAGGTACAGTCATTACTGTCACATTCCCCAGACCACCTAGCGGGTGCACAGGTGCAATCATTACAAACGGTTACATTTTTCACACCACCTAGCTGGGGCACAGGTGCAATCATTACTAACTGTCCCATTTCCCAGACCACGTACCTGGTAAACAGGTGCAGTCATTACTAACTTTTCACATTTCCCAGACCACCTAGCTGGTGCACAGGTGCAATTATCCCTAACTGTCAAATTTTTCAGCCCACCTGGCTGAGGCACAGGTCTAGTCATTACTGTCCCATTTCCCAGACCACCGAGCTGGTGCACAGGTGCAGTCATTACTAACTGTCACATTTTCCCAGACCACCTAGCTGGTGCACAGGTGCAGTCATTACTAACTGTCACATTTCCCAGACCACCTAGCTGGTGCACAGGTGCAGTCATTACTAACTGTCACATTTCCCAGACCACCTAGCTGGTGCACAGGTGCAGTCATTACTAACGGTCACATTTTCAAACATCCTGCATTCATTCCTAACTGACACATTTTACATAACCACAGGTGGCATGGAAAACATGGCCCATTAGCAGATCTTGAGGAGCGGTTTGGACAGCCCTGGACTAGATAATATACAATAAATGCATCAACTGACTGCAGTGTAAATATCCAGCAGCTTTTCCATAGATCATAAACAAGCATTTCAAGCACAGACAACCTTGGGCAGCGCCTGAGCTCCTATTCCCAGTTCACTATTCAAATATTCAACTGCCGTAGCACAAGATATATGACAAATACAGACAATGGGAGGGTGACACCTGTGTGCTGCACACAGCACAATCCACGTGAATAGGGGGAAACCGTACGATGAGTAGTGTCTAACTGTCCACATTTCCCAAACCACCTAGCTGGTGCACAGGTGTAGTCATTACTAATTGTCACATGTCCCAGACCCCCTAGCTGGTGCACAGGTGTAGTCATTACTAACTGTCCACATTTCCCAAACCACCTAGCTGGTGCACAGGTGTAGTCATTACTAACTGTCACATGTCCCAGACCCCCTAGCTGGTGCACAGGTGTAGTCATTACTCACTGTCCACATTTCCCAGACCCCCTAGCTGGTGCACAGGTGTAGTCATTACTAACTGTCACATGTCCCAGACCCCCTAGCTGGTGCACAGGTGTAGTCATTACTAACTGTCCACATTTCCCAGACCCCCTAGCTGGTGCACAGGTGTAGTCATTACTAACTGTCAATGTCCCAGACCCCCTAGCTGGTGCACAGGTGTAGTCATTACTAACTGTCCACATTTCCCAAACCACCTAGCTGGTGCACAGGTGTAGTCATTACTAACTGTCATGTTCCAGACCCCCTAGCTGGTGCACAGGTGTAGTCATTACTAACTGTCACATGTCCCAGACCCCCTAGCTGGTGCACAGGTGTAGTCATTACTAACGGTCACATGTCCCAGACCCCCTAGCTGGTGCACAGGTGTAGTCATTACTAACTGTCACATGTCCCAGACCACCTAGCTGGTGCACAGGTGTAGTCATTACTAACAGTCACATGTCCCAGACCACCTAGCTGGTGCACAGGTGTAGTCATTACTCACTGTCCACATTTCCCAGACCCCCTAGCTGGTGCACAGGTGTAGTCATTACTAACTGTCACATGTCCCAGACCCCCTAGCTGGTGCACAGGTGTAGTCATTACTAACTGTCCACATTTCCCAGACCTCCTAGCTGGTGCACAGGTGTAGTCATTACTAACTGTCACATGTCCCAGACCCCCTAGCTGGTGCACAGGTGAAGTCATTACTAACGGTCACATGTTCCAGACCCTAGCTGGTGCACAGGTGTAGTCATTACTAACTGTCACATGTCCCAGACCACCTAGCTGGTGCACAGGTGTAGTCATTACTAACTGTCCACATTTCCCAGACCACCGAGCTGGTGCACAGGTGCAATCATTACTGTCACAAAGTCGACAAGTACAAATGGTTGACTTGACAATGATCACTATGGCTAGACATACAAAAGTACACGCAAAAAAGCCTGTGTTGACCATTTTTGTGTCAACAACTTCCATGCTAACTTTTCCGCTGTGTTTTTTTGTTTCCCTCAGGTGAACCTTCTCCATTTCGACCTTATACATGTCGACCAAACAATCCTGTCGACCTAATACCTGTCGACTTAAAAGATCCACACCTGTTGCTATTTGCCCTTCTGGAATTGGATATCACAGACTACAATTTAAATGCCCCCTATATAGTCGGTATAGTTAACAGGGTTGATTACTACAACTGGTTGATCAAATTGGAGCCATTACACATCTTATACTGTATATCATCATGTCACTTTTACAAAGGTACATGTTGCACAACGGTTATTATAACTTGCGCCACATTCTGCAGTCTGTAAGGCTATAGTGGCCAGCAATGAACAATCCCCAGTAATGATTGATTATTATACCAAAGAGTGATTAACGTACAGTGCATCCAAATACAGACCAGAGTCCAGCTATTATACCCCAGAGTACACATCCGTTCAGTACTGTATATACACCAGGTTACACTGCCAGTCTCTCCAGCATTGGTATACTGGCGGCTACACCTGTGTTCTAATAACTAGGTGGAGACACAAACACAGGAAGAGTTGGCAGCCACGTTTGAGGAGTATTGCTTCACTATATCCTGCAACATTACACAACTACTTAAACATTATTGAAAACAAATTATAGGATGTTTCATTTGTTAACCTCGATAATCTCTGGCAATTAATAAGTGCCCTGCAGCTACAGATCATGTGAGGTGGCGCTATGCCTGAGATACTGACATCCAGCACAGAAAGCGGAGTAAGTGGTACTGTGCAGTAACATAAGAATGCACACATGGTAATATTATTGGAGTCATACCCAGCAGAGAGAGGAGGAAGTGGCACTGTGCAATAACCCAAGTGCTTGAGAATACACCCAGGGAAGGTGCATAATACATACAGGATAATAACATCATACATACTACAGAGTGTGAAGTGATACTGTGCAGTAGCCCAGTTGTGTAATACATACAGGATAACAACATTTGAGTTATACCCAGCACAGAGTGTGGAGGAAGTGGTACTGTGATGTAACTTGGTGCATGAGAATACACACAGGGAAATAACATTGGAGTTATACCAAGCATGTCATACGGGGCGCCACACAGGTGATCACACCCATTTCTCCACTCCACATGATTTCTAAATTACATGCTAGTTCGGTGGCACTGGAACTTCAATTTCATAATTATGGGCTTAGCTAAGAGCTATCTAATCACACTGTATCCACAGGGATGGGGGAGCCGTACTGTATATATATCAATGTATTGTATATATAACGTATATATATATATATATATTTTTTTTTATCAAACACACAAATGTTTACTGCACAATGTATACGTCTGCACATAACAGCGTATAAGGGTGTGGGGAGGGGGGGGGGTAATACTATATACTGTGTGTGTGTGTGTGTATATATGTGTTTATATATATATATATATATATATATATATATATCACAGGGCATATGGCAGCACTGAGCATATGTACACAGCACAGGGTGTGTGTGTGTGTGTATATATATATATATATATATATATATATATATATAGATATATATATATATATATATAGATATATATATATAGACACACAGAGCATATGGCATCACTGAGCAGCATTGTATAAAGGGGTTTATATGGCAGCAATGTATACGGGATACATATGCTATACAGCACAGGGTATATGGCATCCCATAGCAGAAGTGTATAAGTACAGGGTATATGGCGGCACTGCACAGAGGGCGGGGTGTGAGTGCTGCTGCTGCGGGTGGTATACGTACATATAGGCGCCGGGTCACCTCCTCCCACTGCTGCTGCCGCCGCCCGGCTCTGCCCCATCCAGCACCCACGGGAGGGTGACGAGCGGTAACGGCAGCTGTTGCTCCTCCTCCCCGGTCACTGACAGATGCCGGACCCGGCGGGATGACGTCACACCGTCGCAGCCCCTCTGGCGTCACGGGATGCAGGGGGCGGGCGGGGGAGTGTGACGTGTGTGCTGTGTGTCTGCTCGCTGCTGTAACTACACACCGGGGCTCTGCCTGCCTGTGTGTGTCACACTGTTACTGATCAATACACAGAGCCCCCATAGCACTGACCTCATCCCCATATAATCCCATGTCACTGACGTCATCATCACGCCCAAAGCACTAACATCATCATAATCATCACATATATATATATATATATATATATATATATATATATATATATATATATATATATATATATATATATATATATATATATATAAATAATAGGTACTTGGGTACTTGTTTCCTAGCACGGCCACAATCTGGAGTAATCGTGTCCCTTAATTAAGGGACACGATTACCCCCGATGGACCCGATTTCTTTTGAAATCAGGTCCATTTTGCCGGCTAGGATACAATATCGGGGGCATCGCGTCGGTCGGGACCATTAACATTGGTCCCGACGCGACCGACGCGATGCCCCCGATATTTCCATAGGCTTCAATGTTAAAAAATATTTTAACATTGAAATCTTGTCGGGAAAGTTAAAATATCGGGGGCATCGCGTCGGTCGGGACCATTAACATTGGTCCCGACGCGATGCGACGCGATGCCCCCGATTTCTGCATAGGCTTCAATGTTAAAATATTTTTTAACATTGAAATGGTGAAAAATTGTGAAAAAATGTGAAATGGGCCAATATGACCCATTTCACATTATAGATGTCCCCGTCGTCACCCCACGATAGATGCCAACCCGAAGCGTGGCGAGCGCAGCGAGCCCGCGAGGGGCGGCGGTACGCGTCCTCCGACCTTTTCATGCCCTACTATCCACTAGGGCGTGGAGTGAGAATATGATAGTGTGGCGAGCGCAGCGAGCCACCGAGCCCGAAGCGTGGCGAGCGCAGCGAGCCCCGCGAGGGGACGCGGATACCTTCACAGTTATACGCGTCCCCTTGCGGGCTTCACAGGTGTCCGTGGCGACGGGGACACCTGTGAAGCCCGCGAAGGGACGCGTTTACCTGTGAAGGTATCCGCATGCGCTCGCCACGCTTCGGGCTCGGTGGCTCGCTGCGCTCGCCACACTATTCTATTCTCACTCCACGCCCTAGTGGATAGTAGGGCATGAAAAGGTCGGAGGACGCGTACCGCTGCCCCTCGCGGGCTCGCTGCGCTCGCCACGCTTCGGGTTGTCGTCTATCGTGGGCTGGAGTTTACGCGCTTACATTTGGGGGGGTTGGGAATTTTTTTCATTGAATCCAATGTAAAATTGGGTCCCAGGGACCCAATTTACATTGGATTCAATGAAAAAAATCGGGTCCAAAATCGGTCGGTCGCATCGCATGCGACCAAATCGCATGCGATGCGATCGACCCGATTTTTCTGACACGACCACCCCGATCTAAATCGGTGTGGCCGTGCTAGGAAACAAGTACCGGTACTTGTGTACAATCACGGCTCCCCCGATGTCCATCGTATAGTAAAATATCGCATCGCAACGCATGCGATACGATCGCATGCGATTTTTAACAGAAATGCATCCAAATGCATTGAAATTAGTATCAAACATGTTCAATGGCCCCCAAATGTCATTTTTGAGGCTGTACCACCCCCACTATCAACGCAAAACCGAAGCGTGGCGAGCGCAGCGAGCCCGCGAGGGGCGGCGGTACGCGTCCTACGACCTATTCATACCCCCACTATCCACCTCAGCGTGGAGTTGAGAATAGAAAGTGTGGCGAGCCCGAAGCGTGGCGAGCGGACACGGATACCTTCACAGGTATACGTGTCTCCTCGCGGGCTTCACAGGTGTCCGCTGCGCTCGCCACGCTTCGGGCTCGGTGGCTCGCTGCAAATGGGCAAAAATCGCATCCCATCGCATGCCACTACATTTGGCATGCGATGGCATGCGATGGGAGCCGTGAAAGTACACAAGTACCATATACCGTATATGCCGGCGTATAAGACGACCCCCCAACATTTCCACTCAAAATACAGAGTTTGTTATATACTCGCTGTAAAAGACTACCCCCTCTTCCGCACACCTTCCACAGACTGCTGCTATTGACATGGAGTCAGGGAGACAGGGAGGGCAGACAGGGAGCAGGGACCAGTATTATAGTACCGTACCATATATTAACCCCTTGAGTGGTGGGTTTTGCTGGGGCAGGCTCCTGCCCCAGCAAAACCCACCACATAAAGTTTTATGACCCCCTCATGCCGCTGTCCTCCCCCCCCCCCCCCCCCCCCCAGGCATAAAATATATTGTAGGGTAAGCTCTCCTAGGCCCCCCCACCCCCCCTCTTATGCATACGGTACCTTGAAATAGGAGTATCCAGGTATGCCAGCGCTGCTCCTTCCGTTCTGCCTAACCGCCGATCACGTTGAGCATTGAAGTCGGCGGCAGGCTCGGGTATTTTCGGCGCGGCTCGGGGGGACTCGGGAGCGCTCAGGCACACAAGTTCTCCCGAGCCGTGCCGAAAACACCCGAGCCTGCCGCCGACTTCAATGCTCAACGTGACCGGCGGTTAGGCAGAACGGAAGGAGCAGCGCTGGCATACCTGGATACTCTTATTTCAAGGTACCGTATGCATAAGAGGGGAGGGGAGGGGGGGGGGAGAGCTACCCTGTAATAATTGTATGACGCACCCGGAAAATAATAATACCAGTATGTCACGCCGTGCACCCGGCGTATAAGACGACCCCCCACTTGGAGGCATTTTTTTCTGGGGTAAAAAGTCGTCTTATACGCCGGAAAATACGGTAATATTCCTCAAATTATACAACCAGAGCACTGACGTCATAATCATCAACATATGATGTTTCTATGGACAACAAATCAGATATGATCTATTATCTTTTAGAAGGTTTTAAATAAATAAGTAGATTCTGATTAGTTGCGATTTTGTCTATACTAGTATTGACATACTTGGTTGGTATTTAATTGCAGATCGTTTTGTAAATATCCCCCTAAACCAGGGCTGTGTAACACCGGCCCTCCAGATGTTGATGAACTACACATCCCAGCATGCCTTGCATCAGTTTCAGCATGGCCACATAGCAAAACTAATGCAAAGCATCCTGGGATGTGTAGTACACATCTGTCCCCTTACCATCTCTATAATACCCGCACCTCCTATTATACACCTACCATGTAATACACATCTGTCCCCTTACCATCTCTATAATACCAGCGCTCCCTATTATACACCTATCATGTAATACACATCTGTCCCCTTACCATCTCTATAATACCAGCACTTCCTATTATACACCTATCATGTAATACACATCTGTCCCCTTACCATCTCTTATATATTTGGCTACATCTGTCACTCAAAGTGTGTCTGGAGCTGTAACGCTGGGTTGTGGACTTCCATCTTAATTTATGATTGTCATCACCTGTTTTAAACAGGGTAATTGATAAGAAAGGTGTTTAAGCACAGGTGATGGTAATCCATAAATTAAGAAGAAAGTCCAGAAACAGAGCAATGTGTCCCTCCTGGAGAGGATCATGTTGGGAGGTATGCACCTCCCTCCCTCCCTCCCCCCCCTCCATTCACGGCATCCCCACGATTAAATGGCACATGCAAAACACTGACATGGCTATGGTCGACAATGAAAAAGGTTGACAAGATTTATTTTTCACTTTTTCAATGTTTTCATATTCATTTTCATGTGTCGACATGGACACCAATGAAGTGCCACACTTATGTCAACATTTACATGTGTTGACCTTTCTGTGTTGATTTTTTCTTGTGGCGATTCGCGGCACCCCCCGTGACCCCCTTCCCGCGATTTGCAGCACACCCCCGGTGACTCCCGCGATTCGCGGCCCCACCCCGTGACACACACACCCCCCCTCCTGCGATTCGCGGCACCCCGCGACCCCCCCTCCCACGATTCGCGCCAACCCCCCGGGCCCCCCCTCCTGCGGTTCACGGTGCCCCCCACGACCCCACCTACCGCGATTCCCCACCCCTGACCCCCCCTCCTGTCATTGCGGCAACCCCACGCCCCCGCCACCCACCCTCCCGCGATTCACTGCAACCCCCCGTGCCCCCCCCCTCCCACAATTCGCGGCACCCACACACCCCCCCCCCGCGCCCCCCCCTCCCGCAATTCACGGCATCCACCCACGACCCCTCCTCCCATGATTCGCGGACACCCCTAACCTCCTCCCTCCCCCCCCCACCCCCGCGCGCGATTCACGGCAACCCCAGGATTAAATGACACATGCAAAACACTGGCACGGCTATGGTCGACAATGAAAAAGGTTGACATGAGTTTTTGAAGATTTATTTTTCTTTTTTTGAATGTTTTTATATTCATTCTCATGTGTCGACATGGACACCGATGAAGTGTCACACTTATGTCAACATTTACATGTATTGAACTTTCTGTGTTGATTTTTTCTTGTGGCGATTCGCGGCACCCCCCGCGACCCCCTTCCCGCGATTTGCAGCACACCCCCCGCAATTCGCGGCACCCCCGGTGACTCCCACGATTCGCGGGCCCACCCCGTGACACCCCCCTCCTGTGATTCGCGGCACCCCGCGACCCCCTCCCAAGATTCGCGCCAACCCCCCGGGCCCCCTCTCCCGCAGTTCAAGGTGCCCCCCACGACCCCCCCACCGCGATTCCCCACCCCTGACCCCTCCTCCTGTCATTGCGGCAACCCCCCGCCCCCGCGACCCACCCTCCCGCGATTCACTGCAACCACCCGCCCCCCCCTCCCACAATTCGCGGCACCCACCCACTTTTACTGCTACTTTTACTGTTTATGTAAATGCATTCTGAATGACAGCAACATCCTACCATCCTTCTACAAGAATATATAACCAACTAGGTGATTCATTGCGCCCCGTGCCCCCCCCCCCTCCCGCAATTCACGGACCCCCCGCGCACCCCCCTCCCGCGATTCTCAACCCCCCCTCGCACAATTCACTCCCCCTCCCACGCTTTGCAGACCCCCGCCCTCTCCCGCGATTCGCCGACACCTGCGCCCCCCCTCCCTTGATTCACGGCACCCCCGCGCCCCTCCCACAATTCACGGCACCCCTAAGCCCCTCTTTAGTCCCCCAAATACTCACACACCCCTATCACTACCCAGCTTCCTGCTCTCCTGAACCGTAACTTCCACCACTGGGGAGTCGCTGACGCTGTTTTGCCCACATGCCCCTATCATGCCTCATAGCCCAGCCTCCTGCTCTCATGCACCCGAACTCCCACCCAGTAGGAGGAGACACTGACTAAGGGCCACCATCCTGTACTCCTGTACTGCCACACTGGACCCTCACCCACTGGCAGAAGCTGCACAGTATCTCCCACCCTCCTCTTTAGTCCCCCTTATGTCCACACACCCCTATCACTACCCAGCCTCCTGTTTTCCTGTGTCGTGACCTCCGCCAGTGGGGAGCCGCTGACTCAGAAACACCCTACTATACTATTGCACACACACACCTAAACAACATGCACACACAGCCCCCCCCCACACCCACAAATGTCACTGTACCATCCACACTATCAATGTACATCTTACTCTGTAACCGCTTTTTAATTAAACAAAACAATATACACCCCCTTCCACATCATATGCTCTCTATTTAACACATTTCACCTATAACTCAAGTTGCAATACAGGCCATCTTTCATACAATTCTAACCATCTTTCTCATATACAAATGTTCACAAATCAAGGGGGCGCAGCCCCTTACGACGTGTGAAGAGCGCCCGTAGGGCGCGATGAATCACCTAGTCTCTATAATACCAACACTCCCTATTATACACCTATCATGTAATACACATCTGTCCCCTTACCATCTCTATAATAACAGCGCTTCCTATTATACTCCTATCGTGTAATACACATCTGTCCCCTTACCATCTCTATAATACCAGCACTTCCTATTATACTCCTATCATGTAATACACATCTGTCTCCTTTGATCTCTATAATACCAGCACCTCCTATTATACACCTATCATGTAATACACATCTGTTCCCTTACCATCTCTATAATACCAGCACCTCCTATTATACACCTTTCATGTAATACACATCTGTCCCCTTACCATCTCTATAATACCAGCGCTCCCTATTATATACCTATCATGTAATACACATCTGTCCCCTTACCATCTCTATAATACCAGCGCTCCCTATTATATACCTATCATGTAATATACATCTGTCCCCTTACCATCTCTATAATACCAGCACTTCCTATTATACACCCATCATGTAATACACATCTGTCCCCTTACCATCTCTATAATACCAGCGCTCCCTATTATACACCTATCATGTAATACACATCTGTCCCCTTACCATCTCTATAATACCAGCACTCCCTATTATACATCTATCATGTAATACACATCTGTCCCCTTACCATCTCTATAATACCACCACTCCCTATTATACACCTACCATGTAATACACATCTGTCCCCTTACCATCTCTATAATACCAGCACCTCCTATTATACACCTATTGTCACACCAGGGGGCTCAGTCGACGAGACTGAGACCTCTGGTGGGGACCTGGACCGGTGAGGTTGGAGAGGACCCTTGCGCATGGAGGGCGCGACAGTGCACCCAGAGCCAATAAGCAGTCAGAGGTAAAATACAACCGGAGTTTATTTGCAGATGGTTGTAATATAAACAGACAGTAAAGTATGCAGGAGAAATAATAGAGTTCATGCAGATTGCAATACTTTACAGATGTGATGTGATATCGATGGTGGAACATCAGATGTGAAGACTGTGGGTCCGGAATGACGTACGGAAGACTTGAGCTTGACTGTGGGTCCGGAATGACGGACGGAAGCTTGGCTTCGGATATCGGACTATCAATGATGATGTGGGAACATCGGATTCGGGTATCGGATATGGAAGGAGACTGTGGGTCCGGAATGACGGACGGGAGATGACTGTGGGTCCGGAATGACGGATGGAAGCAGGAGATCCGGAATATCGGACTAGCGATGAAACATCGATGGTGGATGATGCTGGAGCATCGGAAGGACCAGAGTCCCGGAGCTAGGCTTGGTCGCTGGGCTGAGAGGCAGGATCACAGGCGGTGGAATAACCTGGAACACACTGCAGCATGGAAAACAACACCAGCAGAGAAATACACTTGCACGGAGACAAGGACAGCTGACCATACACTGGAGACAACTGAAGCACTAGCAATGGTTCTGAGAGCTCCCAGCATACTTATCCCCACTGGGTGGCCAGGATTGGCCGAGGAAGTATGACAGGGAGATCAGAACCAACAGGATTGGACAGCACAGACATGTGACTGGGAAGAACATGGCAGCCCCCATGTCTGCTATGGCGGGAAAGTGTGTTTGTGCACACCATGCTGGATACTGGGAGCAATGGCGGCGGACAGGTGGATTGCCGTGCACTGGGGACTGTCACTGGGAGACAGGAGGCCGGCAGAGATGACGTCTGGACCGCAAGCTGAACCTGCGGAGGCACTTAGCCGGTAAGAAAGTCTGTCTAAGAGCTCGGATCGTGACAGCACCCCCCCCCCCCCTTTAAGGGTGGCCCCAGGACACCTTTTAGGCTTGCGGGGAAACTTGGAGTGGAACGCCCGGAAGAGTCTGGGAGCATGGACATCGATGGCATTGGTCCATGATCGCTCTTCGGGGACGTAGCCCTTCCAATCGATCAGATATTGCAGACGACCATATCGGATGCGAGAGTCCAAGATCTTACTGTTCCACGCTGGGTGCAAACCTTAGGAGCCTTGGGGAGCTTGGAATGAAAGCGATTCAGGACCAGCGGCTTGAGCAGCGAAATGTGGAATGTAGCTGGCACTTTCAAATAGGGCGGCAACTTGAGCTTGTAAGCTACTGGGTTGACGACTCGCTCAACTGGGAAAGGACCAATATATCGGGGAGCGAACTTCATCGATGGCACTCTCAATCGAAGATTCTTGGTTGACAACCAGACACGATCTCCTGGATGGAGGGCTGGCTCAGCTCTGCGTTTCCTGTCGGCAAATTTTTTGTACCTGCTTGAAGCCTTCAGAAGCGAAGAACGAATGAGCTTCCAGGATTTGACGAATTGCCGGATGGTCGTGTCGACCACTGGAACAGAGGACACAGGTTGCAGAGTGAAGTCAGGAACTCGAGGATGAAACCCATAGTTGGCAAGAAATGGAGTGACATTTGATGAAGAATGATATTGGTTATTATGGCAGAACTCTGCCCATGGAAGGAGTTGAGCCCAGTCATCTTGGGAAGAAGAGACATATGTGCGGAGAAATGCTTTAAGGTCCTGATTCACCCTCTCCGTTTGGCCATTTGTTTGAGGGTGATAGGCTGTGGAAAACTTTAACTTGATTTGAAGCAGGGAGCACAGGCTTCGCCAGAACTTGGCTACGAATTGGACGCCTCTATCGGAGATGATTTCAAGAGGCAGTCCATGAAGCTTGAATATCTCTTTGATGAAGAGCTGGGACAGCTTGGAAGCTGACGGAAGGCCGGTGAGGGGAACGAAGTGAGCCATCTTGGTGAACCGGTCAACAATCACCCAGATGGTGGTGAACTTGTCAGACTCTGGAAGATCAGTTACAAAGTCCATAGAAATATGCGTCCAAGGACGATGTGGCACTGACAGTGGCATCAATTGCCCAGGAGGAGACTGACGACTGGTCTTGTGCTGGGCACACTTAGCACAAGAGGATACAAAGTCCTGTACATCCTGTTTGAGGGACGGCCACCAGTAGGACCTGGTGATAAACTCGTAAGTTTTCTGAATGCCTGCATGGCCAGCGAATTTTGAAGAATGCGCCCAACAAAGCAACTTCTTTCTTAGAGCTGGCTTTACAAATCTTTTCCCTGGAGGGGGCGTGAGATTAGAAACTCCTGTTGCGGAGAAGGCCACTGGATCAATAATGAAGTGTTGATGTGTGGACTTAGACTCACTATCTTGCTCCCATGAGCGGGAAAGGGCATCAGCTTTTCGGTTTTGTGTCCCTGGACAGAATGACAGCTTGAAACGAAACCTGGAAAAGAAAAGTGTCCATCTGGCTTGACGGGGGTTTAAACATTGAGCAGACTTGAGATACAGAAGATTCTTGTGGTCTGTGATAATTGTGATCTCATGAACAGTGCCCTCTAGAAGATATCTCCATTCTTCTAATGCCAACTTGATGGCGAGAAGCTCTTGGTCACCGATGGCATAGTTACGCTCTGCAGGCAGGAACTTACGAGAGTAGGACCCACAGGGATGAAGACGTCCATCGGGCGCTTTCTGCGAGAGGACTGCCCCAACACCCACGGAGGAGGCATCAACCTCGAGGATAAAGGGCAAGGTGGTATCAGGTTGTCGTAAAACAGGAGCTGAAGTGAACCTCTGCTTCAACAGATGGAAGGCTTCGATGGCTTCCGCCGGCCACTTCGCTGGATTAGACCCCTTTTTCGTTAAGGCAGTGATGGGAGCCACAATAGAAGAGAAGTTACAAATGAATTTTCTGTAATAATTGGCAAAACCCAGGAAACGTTGAATACCTTTCAGCGAAGAGGAAATTGGCCAATCTTGGATGGCCTGCAGTTTTCCTGGGTCCATTTGAAGACCAGAACCGGAGACAATGTACCCTAGGAAGGGTATAGACTTCACCTCGAAGACACACTTCTCCAGTTTACAGTAGAGATGATTTGCTCGCAGCTGGGACAGAACCTCTTTGACCCAATAACGATGTTCTGTGATGTTATTGGCGTAGATTAAAATGTCATCGAGATATACAACTACATGTCGATACAGAATGTCCCGAAAAATCTCATTGACATAGTGCTGGAACACGGCTGGGGCATTGCTGAGCCCGAAGGGCATGACGAGGTACTCATAGTGTCCGTCTCTGGTATTAAACGCCGTCTTCCACTCGTCACCCTCTCGTATGCAGATGAGATTATATGCACCCCTCAGGTCGAGTTTCGTGAAGATGGTTGCACCGCTGACACGGTCAAACAGCTCGGTGATGAGGGGCAACGGATATCGGTTCTTTACTGTGATGTCATTGAGGCCGCGATAATCAATGCAGGGACGTAGGCCTCCATCCTTCTTCTTTACGAAGAAGAATCCTGCGCCAGCAGGAGAAGTTGAAGGACGGATGAATCCCTTTGCCAGATTTTCCTTGATGTAATCGGTCATGGCTTGAGTCTCTGGAAGAGAGAGAGGATTGGTTCTACCTCTGGGTGGTTCTTTGCCTGGGATAAGGTCGATAGGGCAATACCACGGTCTGTGAGGAGGTAGGACATCAGCGCCAGACTTGCTGAATACATCTGAGTACTCTTGGTAGGGAAGAGGCGGAAGGTCTGCTGCATCGGCTGAAGAATGACGAGCTGGGAGTACCTTTTGGAGACAGGTACCAGAGCAGGAAGGATCCCAGGAAAGGATTTCAGATGTCTTCCAATCAAGGCGAGGATTGTGAAGACGGAGCCAGGGTAAACCCAGAACCAGAGCATAAGTGGCTCGGGGTAAAACCAGGAAGGACAAAAGTTCAGTGTGCAGGACTCCCACTTTCACTGTAAGTGGCAGAGTTCTGCGGGAGACTGTCGCATCAGGAATCCTACTGCCATCCACAGCAGTAAGGAAGACAGTCTTGGGAAGACTTTCAGTGGGCAACCCCCACTTGCGGACCAGTTCTGCAGTAACAAAGTTGCCAGCGGCACCGGAATCAAGAAGTGCGGAGACAGTCTTGAAATGCTGACCAACTTGTAGGGAAACTGGAAGGATGCAATCGGTTGCTGATGGAGAGGACTTAATTACTCCTAGCCTACCCTCTCCTTGACGGGCTAGGAGGAGGAGTTTTCCTGACGCTTTGGGCATGCAGAAATTTGATGTGCAGGGTCGGCACAATACAGACAGAGCTGTGCCAACCGACGACGTCGACGTTCTCCGGGAGACAAACGGAAGCGGTTTATCTCCATTGGTTCTTCTTTGGAATGGACCGCAGGAGCAGTGGGTAAAGAAGGCGGAGGAGTTGGCACTTTAACTGGAGCGCTCTTGTGACGTTCTACAGCCCTTTCTCGAAAGCGTAGGTCTACTTTGATACATAAAGAGATAAGGTCACTTAGACCTGAAGGTAAGTCTCTGGTAGCAAGTTCATCCTTGATACGGTCGGATAGACCATGCCAGAAGGCTGCGTATAAGGCCCCATCACACCAGGAGAGTTCAGACGCCAGAATCTGGAACTAGACCAGATATTGCCCGACGGAGCGGGATCCCTGTCTTAGACGGAGGATTTCAGTGGAGGCAGATGCTGATCGCCCAGGCTCATCGAAGATACGCCGGAATGTTGACACGAAGTCCTTGTAGTTGGACAGGATGGCATCAGATATTTCCCATAAGGGAGACGCCCATTCTAACGCTGCTCCACACAGGAGGGAGATGATGTAGGCGATCTTGACCCTTTCAGTAGGGAAGTTGCTGGGTTGCAGCTCAAAGTGAATCTCACACTGATTGAGAAAACCTCGGCAGGTCTTGGGGTTCCCATCATACTTGGTGGGGACAGACAGATGAAGGCGAGGTGCAGCAGCCATTACAGGAGGATGAACTGGACTTGGAAGTTCTCTGACAGGCTCAGGGCCACTGAGAGTGGTCTGTAGCTTATCCAGCCGGGAAGACAGATCTTGCAGACAATGAATCACTTGGCTCTGCGCAGCCTCTTGCTGATCCAAGCGAACAGCCAGTTGCTGTACAGGGCTGGATGGTGATGCTTGGCTTGCGGCTGGATCCATTTGGCTAGTGCTTACTGTCACACCAGGGGGGCTCAGTCGACGAGACTGAGACCTCTGGTGGGGACCTGGACCGGTGAGGTTGGTGAGGAGCCTTGCGCATGGAGGGCGCGACAGTGCACCCAGAGCCAATAAGAAGTCAGAGGTAAAATACAACCGGAGTTTATTTGCAGATGGTTGTAATATAAACAGACAGTAAAGTATGCAGGAGAAATAACAGAGTTCATGCAGATTGCAATACTTTACAGATGTGATGTGATGTGGGATCGATGGTGGAACATCGGATGTGAAGACTGTGGGTCCGGAATGACCGACGGAAGACTTGAGCTTGACTGTGGGTCCGGAATGACGGACGGAAGCTTGGCTTGGAGATCCGGAATATCGGACTATCGATGATGATGTGGGAACATCGGATTCGGGTATCGGATATGGAAGGAGACTGTGGGTTCGGAATGACGAACAGGAGATGACTGTGGGTCCGGAATGACGGACGGAAGCAGGAGATCCGGAATATCGGACTAGCGATGAAACATCGATGGTGGATGATGCTGGAGCATCGGAAGGACCAGAGTCCCGGAGCTAGGCTTGGTCGCTGGGCTGAGAGGCAGGATCACAGGCGGTGGAATAACCTGGACTTCACAGGAGATGGAACAACCTGGAACACACTGCAGCATGGAAAACAACACCAGCAGAGAAATACACTTGCACGGAGACAAGGACAGCTGACCATACACTGGAGACAACTGAAGCACTAGCAATGGTTCTGAGAGCTCCCAGCATACTTATCCCCACTGGGTGGCCAGGATTGGCCGAGGAAGTATGACAGGGAGATCAGAACCAACAGGATTGGACAGCACAGACATGTGACTGGGAAGAACATGGCAGCCCCCATGTCTGCTATGGCGGGAAAGTGTGTTTGTGCACACCATGCTGGATACTGGGAGCAATGGCGGCGGACAGGTGGATTGCCGTGCACTGGGGACTGTCACTGGGAGACAGGAGGCCGGCAGAGATGACGTCTGGACCGCAAGCTGAACCTGCGGAGGCACTTAGCCGGTAAGAAAGTCTGTCTGAGAGCTCGGATCGTGACACCTATCATGTAATACACATCTGTCCCCTTACCATCTCTATAATACCACCACCTCCTATTATACACCTATCATGTAATACACATCTGTCCCCTTACCATCTCTATAATACCACCACCTCCTATTATACACCTATCATGTAATACACATCTGTCCCCTTACCATCTCTATAATACCAGCACTTCCTATTATACACCTATCATGTAATACACATCTGTCCCCTTACCATCTCTATAATACCACCACCTCCTATTATACACCTATCATGTAATACACATCTATCCCCGTACCATCTCTATAATACCAGCACCTCCTATTATACACCTATCATGTAATACACATCTATCCCCTTACCATCTCTATAATACCAGCACTTCCTATTATACACCTATCATGTAATACACACCTGTCCCCTTACCATCTCTATAATACCAGCACCTCCTATTATACACCTATCATGTAATACACATATGTCCCCTTACCATCTCTATAATACCAGCACCCCCTATTATACACCTATCATGTAATACACATCTGTCCCCTTACCATCTTTATAATACCAGCACTCCCTATTATACACCTATCATGTAATACACATCTGTCCCCTTACCATCTCTATAATACCAGCACCTCCTATTATACACCTATCATGTAATACACATCTGTCCCCTTACCATCTCTATACCAGCACCTCGTATTATACACCTATCCTGTAATACACATCTGTCCCCTTACCATCTCTATAATACCAGTACCTCCTAATATACACCTATCATGTAATACACCTCTCTGTCCCCTTACCATCTCTATAATACCAGCACTCCCTATTATACACCTATCATGTAATACACATCTGTCCCCTTACCATCTCTATAATACCAGCACCTCCTATTATACACCTGTCATGTAATACACCTCTGTCCCCTTACCATCTCTATAATTCCAGCCTTTCTTATTATACACCTATCATGTAATACACCTCTGTCCCCTTACCATCTCTATAATACCAGCACTCCCTACTATACACCTATCATGTAATACACATCTGTCCCCTTACCATCTCTATAAAAACAGCACCTCCTATTATACACCTATCATGTAATACACCCCTGTCCCCTTACCATTTCTATAATACCAGCACTCCCTACTATACACCTATCATGTAATACACATCTGTCCCCTTACCATCTCTATAATACCAGCACTCCCTATTATACACCTACTATGTAATACACATCTGTCTCCTTACCATCTCTATAATACCAGCACCTCCTATTATACACCTATCATGTAATACACCTCTGTCCCCTTACCATCTCTATAATACCAGCACTCCCTATTATACACCTATCATGTAATACACATCTGTCCCCTTACCATCTCTATAATACCAGCACTTCCTATTATACACCTATCATGTAATACACATCTGTCCCCTTACCATCTCTATAATACCAGCACCTCCTATTATACACCTATCATGTAATACACATCTGTCCCCTTACCATCTCTATAATACCAGCACCTCCTATTATACACCTATCATGTAATACACATCTGTCCCCTTACCATCTCTATAATACCAGCGCTCCCTATTATACACCTATCATGTAATACACATCTGTCCCCTTACCATCTCTATAATACCAGCACCTCCTATTATACACCTATCATGTAATACACATCTGTCCCCTTACCATCTCTATAATACCAGCACCTCGTATTATACACCTATCCTGTAATACACATCTGTCCCCTTACCATCTCTATAATACCAGCACCTCCTATTATACACCTATCATGTAATACACATCTGTCCCCTTACCATCTCTATAATACCAGCACTCCCTACTATACACCTATCATGTAATACACATCTGTCCCCTTACCATCTCTATAATACCAGCACTCCCTATTATAAACCTACCATGTAATACACATCTGTCCCCTTACCATCTCTATAATACCAGCACCTCCTATTATACACCTATCATGTAATACACCTCTGTCCCCTTACCATCTCTATAATACCAGCACCTCCTATTATACACCTATCATGTAATACACATCTGTCCCCTTACCATCTCTATAATACCAGCGCCCCCTATTATACACCTATCATGTAATACACATCTGTCCCCTTACCATCTCTATAAAACCAGCACTCCCTATTATACACCTACCATGTAATACACATCTGTCCCCTTGACTACCCTAAAATAAAAATGACCTTGGACATGTTTGCTACCATTGGAGGTTGTAGCAGTAAATTGCAGCTATGGCGACATCATCGCCATTTGGTAATATTCGGTGCTTCTAATAAGGGGATGAGCATCCTCTTCCAAAAATTGCGCAGCTCTGTGAGGAATGTGAATTGGGTAATATCAGGAGACGTGGACAGGATAGATACCAATGATGTCAGCCAATGTTATATATTAGGGTATTATGTATATTTCAATCTGCAATGTTCATACAGTATTTCTTTAAGTTTGTTAATGTAACTCTGCACAGCCTCCTAATGCCTAGAGGGACGGGCAGTCCTTCAGCCATGGGTCCCCAGAGGTGTCCCCCACAGGGGGTGTTTCCTCTCCTGAGTGCTGAAGGATGACTCTTTGTGAGTCAGGAGGATACCTCCAGCTTGGTCCTTCTATAGGACAAGCTTGATTGAGCCGCCGGTCAGTCTCAGTCAATCATCTTCTAATTTATAATGCAGAATTAAAAAGTTGAATTATTCTTTGAAACTTTTAATATTTAATAAATTTATTTTGAAATGGATTTTGCTTGATTGTGTCTTTGTTATATAAATGTATAGTCTCAGAAGGTGAAGAAGCTGTCAGGTCTAGCCTGGCCAATAAGACCAGAATGGATTATGGGAAATAATACAGTAGCTGGGGAGCTGAGGAAACTATGGTACAGTATATACACTAAAGAGCATGAGGAAAGGCGTGCAGTTTAATGGTAATAAAATCAGGATAATAAAGGAAAAATGATGACAATGGATGGAGGCTGCTCATAGGCGCTGCGGAATATGTATGTGCTATATAAGAAACTGTTAACAAATAAATAAATAGGTGTAGGTGGTCAGGAATTAGGTAGAGATACATTTTAATGTATGTAAGTAAGAGATACATGAAAGGTAATAATAATAAAATAATAACTGGGTGATAAATGCTTAAGTACATCTGCTACAACATCATCAAGAAGAGGGTACAGTGACATTTTGCACTGCTTCCCATCTGAGGGGATGAGAGCACAGCACATTGCACGTCTCTCCTTCCCTTCACTTCCCTAGGCCATCAGCCAATCAAAGCTTGTGGGCCAGCTCCTGATTGGCTGCCGGCCTGCAAGCTCTGATTGGCTGACGTCCCAGTCACAGGAATACAGTGAGGGGAAGGAGATACGCGCAATGCACTCTCCTCCCCTCAGAAGGGAAGTGGCGCCTGCGGCGGGCAATGGAACGGCAGGCGGACGGGCGTCTGCAGACTGGTCGAGCCACCCGAATCGCTACCGCAAGCTACCAGTAGCTCGCGGGCAATAAGTTGACGACCACTACTCTAGTGTGTATGCTCATGTGTACACTCTCCTGCATCATTAACAAAGCCCCCTCTCGGCTGAACATGCAGGTCAATTTGGCTATATAGCCAACTATCCGCATTATATTGTTCAGTGACATCATCCGAATCCCGGTGATGTCACTGAACAATATAACTTTCCAATATCGTTCAGGGTGTACAATCAGTTCCCAGCAAGCAGCCGATATTGTATACTATGGTGTAGTGTGTTTGAGGCTTAAGACATTTTACTTTGTGCACATTCGGATACGATTATGAACAAATATTTGAGCAGAGCGTTGGCTGGTTTTGTAGATGATAAATCTTTGTAGCAGCAACGCAGCAGACAGGAAATACTCTATAAAGCTTTTGACTCCTAAGAAACGGAGCGACCCTAAGGACAAAGGCAACAAGAGGGAGGATGTACTTGCCTGAATCCAGACCTCGTTGACCCGGTGACATTAGAAGTCTCTCTGTACTTTCTGTTTTGTTCATTTCTCCGCTATGTCTCCAGGACAATTTAGTGAAGCACTTTAGCTGGCAAAGAGGCCATGCTGTGATACAAATACACAGTTTCCTATTCTAACACAGCACAAAGAGACCACTAAGACAGCCTGGCCTCTGCGTTATTATCGCTAAACATTACTGCGGACCCTGAAGTGCAGACAAGTCCATTAGCAATACGGAGAAATGCATTTGTCAGAACTCCGCTTGCTTGCAAAAACGTTGCCGTATTTAGAGTTGGACATAACGACCTCTTACACCCAGTTTTGGATTAACGTATTGGGGGAGCATAGGACAGAGGTATAAAATGAAGCGCACAGCATCATCACGCATAAGATAGACAATGGTAAGAGGTAAATTTACTAATACACCTTTCACACCGGCCTTTTTCCCGGGTTCGCCATGGGATCGACCCGGGACTAGGGTGGTGTGAAAGGGTCCTGGGCCGAAATCCTGGGATCAATGTTCTAGGATTTTAGCCCTGCTCGCTAGCAGGGTTGCTCCCCGGACCTTCCACAGAAACAGGCCAGTGTGAAAGCTACTCACCCGGCTTCCCAGCTTGACTGTGCTATTAGAGAGCACTGACGCTGGGGAAGCCGCCGGGTCACTGCCTGGGGATGGAGCTACTGCCTGGGGGACCCCTCCTGCCGCAGCCCGCTGCTGGGTTAAACCGCCGTGCTCACTGCCTGGGGTTGGAGATGCTGTGTCCCCCCCCCCCCCTACCGCATCTGCCTCTAAAGATTGTAAAGATGAAAAGAATTGAGGTTGTCCAAAGCAACCGATCAGATTCTATCATTTTCTAGAATGCAATAGATAAATGGTGGACAGAATCGGATTGGTTTTATGAGCGACATCATCTCTTTTTATAACCTTTATTAAATTTACCTCGAACTCCCTTATTGCAAGCCAGGTATAATTACATACCAACAAAGGGGTATATTCAATGAGAGTCGAAACTGCCTTCATGTCGGAAAGATGGCAGTTTGTGACTGATTGAGGTTGGAAGGGGTTCTGTCCTGTTCAATATGTGACACGTAAATTGGTGGAATAGCCGCGCTTCCACGCTCTTTCTTTCGGCAACACGGCCAAATCTGATCAGGTTTTGGCCCCGTTTTGGACCATCTCAATCCAACTTTAAAAAAAAGTTGGATTGAGGAGATCGGATGGGGGAGTGGGGCGAGGGAGGGAGAGAGTGTTTACCGACGGACTCAGCTGGAGCCGCGGTCGGTGGAACACACTTCAGGCTCCTCTTGCCCGGCAGCAGTCCCCAGCCAGCAGGCAGCTACATGGCTGACTGCGGCTCCATTCAGCAGCTTCCTGTGTAATGTCACACATAGGGAGCTGCTGTGACAGCAACAGAAGGACGGGACACCTGGAAAGGCCTAATCCAACAGTCGGATTTGGCCACTCATTGAATGGGCTTGTCGGATCGGTGCGATTATTTATATCAAGCCAGAGAGTTAACTCGCAATTTTTTTAGTAACGTTGTGATTTTTTTTTAGATATGGTAAAAATGTAAAAAGAAATGGCGTGGAGTCCCTATCCCCGAGTTCTGGTTTCCCAATATGGATAAAACATTGGTGGGGTTCCCCTGTATTTAAGAAACCAGCACCAGGCTCTTGGATAGGCCCTGGTTCCAAAAACATGGGGACAAAAAGAAAAGCGGTCCTCCGTATTTTGGAACTAGCACCGGGCTCCAACAGCCAGCAGGGTGATGCCACAACCGGGGACACTTTAATATAAGCTCCGCCGGCCAAAACATCACCCCCTGTCTGGTCAGTAAAGAGAAACATACAGAGAAGTAACTAGGCTAATAACCAGGTGTCAATTGAAGTAATAAAACTTTTAATTATTAAAATACATACAATCCAAAAATGGCCATGTGCAATAAGCTATTATTTATTAACAGTTTCTTAAATAGCGCAGCATGTTCTGTTGACGGTTGTGAAGTCAATAAAGAGTGTCAACAAGAAACTTGTCGACATGTGGCATGTTTAAATGATCAGAATGTTGACAATAGCTTTAGGCTGTGGTTGGTGGGGTTAGGGTTAGACACTATGGGGGAAATTTACTCCGATCCTGGGTACGAATTGATATGACCAGCATCAGCTGTATTTTGGAAAAAAAATAGGAATACGGGAATAGGCAAATTTACTAATCTGTCGTATTTCCCAGATCTGTCGTCTCTGACATCGTAGCCATTCATATTTGTATTTGGAGGCCGTATTTACAGATAAGTATGAAGCAGTCAGAACTGTGCAATGCTGCCCGGTGTAAAAAAATAAATAAATAAATAATTTTAAAAAATGGCATCCCCCCCCCAGCTATAACCAGACCCGGGCTCAAAGAGCTGGTCCTGAAGATTTTACATACGGCTGGTTTGTACATTTGGAATCGCCATTCAATTGCATGGTGATTCGTATTCTTTCGATTACGTATGCATTCATATTCCAGAATACTAATAAGCCTGTGTAAAGTATATGAATCCCTGTATACTGGCCTTTGTAAATTCTAAAATATGAATTTACTGCCGTATACGGGTACTAATAGCTAAAAATACGGCCAATCTCAGCGATTCGTATTTTAGTAAATGCCCCCCTATGTATTTTGCCATAACCAGTACCAGGTGGGTTTTACGCTAACCCTCCCTTATTATTTGAATGCCATCAGTCGGTATTCCGGCGTTGCATCCTCGTCGACATTGGCATTTCAGAAGCCCATGTCGGCATCCTGACTGCCTGACAGCTGAAATCCTATCCGCATTCCTTTGGAACATGTTGGGTTAAATACAGTAAATAGCAAACCTTAGAAAATGTTACGTGTAACATGTCATCAATCTGTCTTTAAGTTCAGTAACTAATCAGAAGTCGATCTCAGCAATAAGGAATGTCGTAAAGTCCAGGAAGCCGTTTACAAGACTCTCAGAACGAGAAAAGAAATAATATGGAAAACAGCAAATTAATTCCTCTTACTCGCATGTACGTGATACAGTCAGGAACCATGTATGTGTTTTCCAGAATGGAAATATAAAACTTAAATGCTTTTTCCATGTTGACCTTATAGGGCCGTATTAATTATCATACTGGGTTACACTATGCAGTCAGTTATCCCCTTGTGTTAAGAACAGATGTTGATCCGATTGTTAAACACCAGGGCTGATATTTAATGGGATGAGATTTTTAGTAAGGTTTCAAAATCGCACCTAATCGCATTTTCCGAATTTGCGGGTGAAAAGTACGATATGGTGATTTTTAGTCATGAAAATGTGCGAATTTGAGGACATGTGCGATTTTGTATATGTCTACTGTCCGTGTGTAACCGGAACACTGCCATCTGCTGGCAGCAAGTGAAACGACATCTTTCTCTTTCACACATACAGAAACAGAGGCAATCACACATACAGAAACACAGAGGCAATCACACATACAGAAACACAGAGGCAATCACAAGGTAGCAGACTAGATTTCAAAGCTTTTGTTTCGAGCAGGCTTAGCTAGTATATATATAAGATTACAATATTGTTTTGTTTAATTAAAAAGCGGTTACAGAGTAAGATGTACATTGATAGTGTGGAGGGTACAGTGACATTTGTGGGTGTGGGGGTGTGTGTGTGCGTGTTGTTTAGGTGTGTGTGTGTGTGTGTGCAATAGTATAGTAGGGTGTTTTTGAGTCAGCGGCTCCCCACTGGCGGAGGTCACGACACAGGAAAACAGGAGGCTGGGTAGTGATAGGGGTGTGTGGGCATAAGGGGGACTAAAGAGGAGGGTGGGGGACACTGTGCAGCTTCTTCCAGTGGGTGAGGGTCCAGCGTGGCAGCACAGGAGTACAGGACGGTGGCCCTGAGTCAGTGTGTCCTCCTACTGGGTGGGAGTTAGGGTGCATGAGAGCAGGAGGCTGGGCTATGAGGCATGATAGGGGCATGTGGGCAACACAGTGTCAGCGACTCCCCAGTGGTGGAAGTTACGGTTCAGGAGAGCAGGAAGCTGGGTAGTGACAGGGGTGTGTGGGCATACGGAGAGGAAGGGGGTTGAGGGGGCTGGGGTTGCCGCGAATCGTGGGAGGTTGGGGGGGGTGCCGCGAATTGCGGGAGGGGGGGTGCCGCGAATCGCGGGAGGGGGTTCACGGGGTGGTGTACAGCGAATCGAGGGAGGTCACGGGGGGGGGGGGTAGCCAAATATATAAGAGATAGGAAACGTTACTCAAGGAAAACTTTTAGGGGGTTATTCAGGTTTATTCGTTCAGATGCCAATTCTCATCCTTGTGAGTCAACCAAACCCGCCCTGCGAATGGTGGTACGCCGGCCCACCATTCGCACGGCGCGTACGTTCGCGTGGCATGCAAATGGATGTTTTACATACATCATAGTTGCCGACTTTCTGGGAGAAGCCATGTTGGCACAGCGTGGGGCATGATGCGGCACATGGTTGTGCAGGTTTAATTGCGTCATTGATGCTGCCATTGTATAGTAGAGGCATGGTTATCTGAGGTGGCTCCAGACGTGGGGCCGCTGCACACTCCAAATTTCAAATAGGGGAACCGCACCAACTGCCATGAGTAGCGGCCAGCCATGTCTTGCAGCAGTTGGGCAGGCGGTTGGCATAGCGCCCCTGTTTGGATTTTGGACTGTGCTACAGCCCCAGTTCTAGAGCTGCTACTGGTGGTTATGATGATGATGTGATCGGGTGCAAATTGCAGCATTGACTGCATGGCCTGGCCACTTTACTCAAGAAGTGGGCGGTGGATGGCAGACGGCCTAATTATGCATGTAAAAAAATGTCTGATTCCCCGATCCTGAGATGAGAGGATCTGGATTTTTATTTATGTTTAATGTTCCCGATCCCCCGACTCGACTGTCAGGGGCTTTCAGGATTGCCCCAATACATTGTACAGGTTGAGTATCCCGTATCCGAGTATCCGTTATCCGAATTATTCCGAAAACCATACATTCCAGAAAGTGAAAAAAATATATTTTTTGCTAAAAACTCACTGGGGACATTTGTAACAGCATTACTGGTGACATGATATGTAACTGGCACTATATATGTGCAAGACAATGCTTGCTTGGCATTCAAATTCAATATCTGAGATAGTACACAAATTTTGTTTCATGTTTTGAAACCTTGTTTTTTAAACAAATAAAATATATTTGTGTGTATTTTATGTGGTAATAAAATATATTTGTGTGTATTTTATGTGTTTATACAGCATACATGCAAGATACTTCAAAATACATAATTAAAATATTAAAATATTCCGAAATACGGAATAATCCGTTATCCAAAATTCTCCTGGTCCCGAGCATTTTGGATACGGGATACTCAACCTGTAGATGTATTGGCCCCAAGAGCCCCAGGGAATGTGTAGGTCAGATTAAATATGTATATAATATATATATATAAAAAATGTATATAAAAATATCAGTCTTAATGTATTTTTCATTAGTCTTATGGCGACGTTCCAGGTGATCCGGGTTGTGCGTTTCTATAGCAAAGAACAACATTTTTCCCCGTTCCCAGGTAACTGAATCCTAAAATACCACATTTATGTTTCATGTATGAGCTAATTTTAAACATTTCTGGTGACCCCAGGGCGGCAATTACTTTCCAAAACAGTTGCAATTCTGGACCCAGTGATCGGCTTTTGCTCACATCTCTCTTCTATTTTCCCCCAGCAGTGTGGGTCTGTATCTAATACATCCCAGATGTCATTCTTTGTGGTTTGTATGGCTTCCCGGGATAGGCTTAATCCTTTATGGTTTAAATGTGAAAGTATTGTGTATGATCCAGGTATCATTGTTATGGTAATTACTGTAAAAGAGAGAAATATAACAGCAGTATAAGTACTAAGGGATAATCTATGTCTGTATCATTTACTTGTGTTCTCTTCCCACCATATCTCTCCCCCTTTCCTCGTTGTTCCCTTTCTTTCATACCCTCCCCCATCTCCCTTATATCACTATGGGCCTGAAGGCCCCCATACACTAGTGAGATTTTGGGGGTTATTCTGGTTGATTCGCAGTAGGGCTGCGTTCGCGGAGAGGGGCGGCCCCATCAGCATATGGGAACGGCCAGCGTCTCATGGGGGCATTGGGCAGTATAGAAACATGTGACAGAGGGCCTTATTCTGGTTGGTGCGGCCGGGCCGTACGCGTACGTTCCGGGGTTTTTAATGATCTGCGCATGCGTACATTCGCTAATGCGCAGGCGTGAACACTCCACAACGCTTACGGACGGGTCTCTCCGTGCGAAAAAACCTGTACGCGAGTGTACGGGCATTGGGGGCGGCATAGGGGCGTGTTGAGGGGAGCGGCCGAAATAATGAGGGAAAATGGGCGTAAATATGGGAGTACACGGGGGTGTGCACCAAAAATGAGCGGTGCTACTACCGCACGATCGCCTAAAGCACCGTTCATTTCGGACACAAAACAGGCGGCCGCCAACCGCCAGCTCAGACCACCCCTACAGATACCGCATGCCTGCGTGCGCCTGGGTTTGCTAATTTACGCTGATTACTATTCAAACACATACACCTGAATGTAATAACCAATGCTGCAGTCTATTAAGTCCAAACCATGATTTCACTACCTGCAAGCCACACACAGCACTCAAACACATTGGAAGCTTATCTTTCTATACTTCTCTACATTTAAAGGTTTGTTTAATTTAAGGTAAGAATCTTTTTAAGACCTGCTTATATATGCTAAGGTAGGTATTTGTTAAACAGTTAGACACATTCACTACGTGCTTTCATAGACTTTACACAGTAGCACACTCAATCTACACAAGTCGACATGTGTCAACGTGTTCACTCTAATACAAACATAGGTTTTGTATTTAGGATACAATAACATAAACCACATCTAACACCTACAAAGGATGTTTCAGCAATGTTTTAAGCCCATGCCCACTATTTTGCACATTAATTAATTCAATCACTTAATTAATTTTCATAATTATAGTTGAAAGGCAAGATTTGCAGGTCCATATATGTGAAGGGTATGCCAGCGTACACGGACGTACGCTCACTCTCACGAGCGGTGACATAAGCTGAGTTTTCTAGTGAAAACAATAGGGACCCGTCCGTGCAAGCTGGCGTACGCTCAGATAGCCGCAAGAAGTCGGTGGGAAGACAGACGAGAGACGTCCGTAAACGGTGGCGTACGCTCAATTGTACGCAAGTTGTCGGAGTGTAAGGGCTAGTCCGTCCGTGTACGTTGGCGTACGCTCAATTGTACGCCACTCCCCTTCGACGTTGTTTCTGGCCGTACGTATGCGGCTGATTTGTGGGTGGACTTAACCCCAACGGCCGCGTACGGATAGTACGTTAATAGCGAACGTACGCACGTTTGGCCGCTACGATCAGAATAACCTCCATAATGTGTAAGTGATATTACTATGTGGCATTATGTGTATAAGGTGCACTACTGGTGGCATAATGTGAATAAGAGGCACTGCTGTCAGATGTAACATATATATGGTAAAGGCGTACTTCTGACTGTGTGGCACAATGTGAATAAGGGGCCCTACTTTTAGACCTAACATGTATAAAGAAAGGGGTACTACTGCGTGTCACAGTGTGAATATGGGAAATTATAGTGTGGTGTAATGAGTGAAAACAGTTGCAACACTGGTAAAATTTGAATTGGGGGTACTATTGTGTGGCTATTCACCATCCCAACAAGATGGACCCAGCAGCGCACAGAGAGAGCCGCCGGACCTTCCGCGAGTCCAGCAGCTCTCTCTGTGCGCTGATCAGAAGGAGGAGCCTTCACCTTGCAGCAAGAAATTGGCCCACCTGGCCATCGGCCCCTCTGTTATTTGTCAGAAGTGCCAGATGGCCAGTCCGGCCCTGGGACCCACTGGCGCTGATGATGGGACCTTCCACTGCCTAGGTTTACTATCTCTATTATAAGGTGAGGTAGAGATATTCGGAGCAGCACATGCATACCTGTGCTGGGGGGTGGGGGAGATATACATTGATGCCTGCTGCAGCCATCTCCTTTCTTTATCCCTCTCTCCGTCTCCTTTCTCTCCACTCTCCTCTTCCCCTCATTTTTTCTCCCTTTTGCTCTTCATTCTCTCCCTCTACTCTCCTTCTCTCTCTCCCTCTGCTCTCCTTCTCCCTCCACTCTCCTTCTCTCTCTCCCTCTGCTCTCCTTCTCTCTCTCCCTCCACTCTCCTTCTGTCTCTCTCTCTGCTCTCCTTCTCCCTCCACTCTCCCTCTGCTCTCCTTCTCTCTCTCCCTCCACTCTCCTTCTGTCTCTCCCTCTGCTCTCCTTCTCTCTCTCCCTCCACTCTCCTTCTGTCTCTCTCTCTGCTCTCCTTCTCCCTCCACTCTCCCTCTGCTCTCCTTCTCTCTCTCCCTCCACTCTCCTTCTGTCTCTCTCTCTCTGCTCTACTTTTCCCTCTCCCACTGCTCTCCTTCTCCCCCTCCCACTGCTCTCCTTCTCCCTCTCCCTCCACTCTCCTTCTCTCTCTCCCTTCCAGACAGTTCTGCAGCAGCCCTGCCCATGTTGTAATACAGCACTCAGCATCATTCTCCGCCTCCAATGCAATACTCTCCGGAGTTAGTACATCTCAGCTGCCACAGGTGGCAGTGCTGAGCTCAGACATGGTGTGGATTGCACTCTGCGGAGCTGGATAAACGACAGCCCTAATGAGTCAGTCAGTACAGTTCCTCTAATACCCCTTTCACACCAGCCTAAATTCCTGGGTTGAGTCTGGGAACAACCCGGTACTAGCGCTGGTGTGAAAGGTTCCCGGGACAAACAAATTTGTACTGCGATCAGATCTGAATAAGGGCCAATGAGTGACAGTCAGGAGTCTTTGTGCATCTTTCCTCACCACCCCCAAGTGGCGGATCTCCAGATTGCTGTGTATTGAATCATGATGGCACTGGCGTCCGTCTCTGAATCAGTTCCAATGTACACTGCGCTGCGAGGAGGCTGTGAGTACCTGCTTCCAGTGTCTTATTAAATGCAAGGAGAGACTACGAGATCTCAATGGTTTAACAGGTGTTGTTTTTCAACGCCAGCGTGTACGAGCGCCAGAGATTGCGGAATAAATATTTACAACTTCCACATTACTGACGGCATGTTTCACTTAGGGAAACAAAATATTTATGTTTCTGCATGTTCCCCAGCTATAACATGCATGCAGTGCTCTGGCGCCAGCCATAACAGATGTCACTTGGGCAAAGTCAATTTCATTAAACCTAGAGCGCTAATCAGAATAAAGGTCTGTGGCTGGTGTGAGCTATGCATTTCTGCTCGAATCGCCCCCTGCATAGCTTTCAGGATGAGGTTTGGTGCAGGTGATCTGGATGGTTCTTTTCCCATAGGGTAGCTCGTTAGATTGCTGTTAACTGAGACAAGTGACCCACTACCACCCCCGACAACCCCCCACCCACACACAAAGACACATACACACACACACACACTTGATTTTTCTGCCGTTCATAATGAAAAGTCAGTCTGTACTGACTTTTCATTTACACACTTTCCTCTGAATTCGGGGCGGGTGCGGGTGCGTTAGGTGCATTGCCCATAAAATCTTGGTCATTTCCCTGCTGTTGCCCCCCTTCCCGACTCTCCTGGAGCCAACGTCGTGGCGAGTGTGAAACTCAACTAAACCATTCACTTTTGGGGTTTGGGCATACATGAATATGCACATGCGCAAACCCCGAACACGAATTTGTCCCGTAAAAAAAACGGGTCTGAATGGGCCCCTGTAGGTAAGGAGTGATGAATGTCCATTCAAAGAATGACCCAGGAAACCCAAATCGGAATATGAGGCCCCAAAGTTCTAACTTGGCAAGAGGCATTTATTTTTATTTATTTTTTTAATTTGGAAATGTTCAGTAAAATATCCTTTATTTTTACTATAATGGACTACAGAGATTCCAGCAAAAAAAAAAAAAAAGTCATTTATTATAGTTTTTCATAACCAAACCAGCAAGAAAATGTCACTTTTAGCAAGGAGAAATAAAAGCTGCGGTGTAATCGCTACATTATTTTCACACCTGTTAGCTCAGCGAAACATTTCTATTCTTTGTCCCGTAAAATCAAATCAACAGCTGCAGAGCCAATCCTCAGGAGTGTGAAGAATTGGGGAAATTAGCAGCGACACGTGACGGAACGTGGGGAAAAAAAACAAGTGAAAGTGTCGCTGTAATTCATGAAATCCAGTATGAGGCCAAGCAGGGCATGCGGCGAGTCTGCGGCTTCCAGAGACCGATTGCAGCGCCCACCGCTGTTCGGCGCTTTATCCACCAGCAGCTCCTCTTCTATAACTGTGAGTCGCAGAAGGAAAACCTCTAGGACTTCAGTGGTTCCTGCGCTGCCTCCCATGATCCTCGGTGTTGCAACAGCTGAAGTGCCTTGGGGTGTCTATTCTTGGCCCGAGAGACGTCCTTCAGTTCCGGCAGGGTTCATTAACCTCTTCGATGCAGCATCTGGGGGCAACAAAAATAAACTCAATACAGTATGTTCAGATCTGGAATAGTTTACAGACAATGTCTAGGTCAACAGTCAAAAGGTCAGCATGAAACCGCCATAAGCAAGGGGTCGACGTAGAAAACGTTGACACATAAAAACGTCAAAAATTAGTTTTTTTTATAAATTTGATGTTAATGTCGCTACCTGAGCATGTGGACCTCACAATTAGTGTACCACGTTCCCTGGGGTGGCTCACTTCACTCGTCATACTTCACACCAGGTGCCTTACTCTGCTATGGCTGCTCCCGGCCCACTTGTGTGGGATGCTCTTACCTGCGAAGACCCTTACTGGCTGCTGCTGCGAGTGGGCTCCGCCTCCTCCTCCTGGCACCCGAGAAAGGATGTACACTGCAGGGAGGAGGAAGTCACTGGTCCGGGCAGCACAACACTGGCGCTGCCCGAACACAGGTGAGGGGAGGTTGGCAGGAGTCCGTGGGGGGGGGGGGGGTTTGGGGGCCAGTGCGTGGCGGCGGGGGTCCGTGCGGGGCGGCTCTGGGTTGTGTAAAGATGCCCATAGGCTTCTCTGGGGTATCGCCAGCTTTTGCTGGTGATACCCCCCACAGTAAAAACCCGGAGTGCGGGTTTTCCTGCATATAAAAATGGGGGTAAAAACCCTGATAACGGGGGTTTTTACAGCATTTTTCGTTTAAAACATCCTGTCCTTTACCTTTCCGAATCGATGTCCAGAAAATTAAGAATAATAATTGTGAAAACCCATGTCGAGCACTTTATGTGTCAACCTACTGCTTGTGTCGACCTTTAGACAATGCTGTCGACCTAGATATGGTCTGTCAGCCAAAAGGATACCAATGTATCCCTGGCAAAAAACACTATTCGTGTCAAATACACAATATTTACTTGCCGCAAATTGATTAACAGGTAGGGGGCAGTCGCTGGGGCCGTCAAGCTTTCATGGGCGTGCCTGCTCGGGGCGGGCGGATGATTTCACATGATGACAGCGCCCGCCCCCCGTTCGTCCGAAAACCGTTCAACTAAGAAAGTCCTGGCTTACATTTCACAACGAACAGAGGAAAAATCGTTGGAGTAGCCATGGAACGATTTTTGCTCTGTGCGGACGCTTGCTCGCAGCATAGCACTGGGATACGAACGGCGGGGGAGGTGTGCATTTGGCGGGGCAATGTTTACCTGGCTCCATAGGCAGCGAAAATATGTAGCCTAGCGAGCAGGTCTGAATAACCCCCAAAGAGCATTGGGCCATTTGACCTGTTGTACTCTAGAACCTACACAAATGTGATTTTTCAGCCTATGGACTAGAGCAGTGATTTTCAACTTTTTTCAACTCGCGGCACACCAAAAAGGATTTTGATATTGCCAAGGCACACCATCGGACCCCCACAGTGAAAACACATTGGCCCACACAGGAAAAAAACAAACAAACCTATTGGCCCCAATCACACTGGTCCCCACAGGTAACAAATATGAAATACATTGGCTCTCACATTAAATCAGGAGACCAAGGAATAACAGTTGAACCGGTGGCTGTAAACTGGTGTGGACATTTTTACCATTCTGCACCGTATTTGCCAATTTTCTTTTCCTTTATAGTCTGTGAATATTGCTCAGGTAAAACGTTCTACATTTTGCTGTGTGGTGTGGTTGGGATAATCCTAGGACATATAAGGCTAATGTCGAAACCTCTTATATTTCATAATCATATCTAGAAAGAAGAAATATTGTTGCAATTTTTTAATTTTGTTCAACTCCCCACCAACCTCTGATATCAAAATCTCCTTTATGAACAGAATTGGTGCATGATTATTGTTTAATTGTAACTATGACATGAACCTTGAGATGAGACATCACTCGGAAAGTACTGTCTACAGTCTCACCTGCGGGGCTGAGACGCATCATCTTATCGCCTACAAATGTTCTTCCCCTGAAACTCAAATGTTTTTGAATAACATAATAAGGGGTTTCCCATAAACTGAATGTATAGTTTTATTCCCACCACAGTAAACCGCCCCCGTACAAAACGGATGTGTGGCTTTCACTTTCACCATCACTCAGTGAGGAAACCCCTGTTTATTTTCCTTTACAGTATTAGTATTTGCCTTTTGTAGAGTGTAGGATTTCGTTTCAATTCTGGTTAATCCGCAAATGTATTTTTTTTCTTTTTAATTGGAACATTTGGAACATACAATATTCTTACAGGGTGGATAAAAATGGGGTTTTGGATTATGCTTTGTTTTTGTGGGTACATCTTGTTGTGAATAAATGTGCAAGTCTCACTATTTGGAGACTGTCTCGCTGTCCCTTCCACAGATTACAATGTCACACGGGCGGGGGGTGGGGGGGGGGAGACGGAGATCACCTCTGTAGAGCAGAACAACCAGTGATCACTGAAGGGATGCCATGCACATCTGTGGAGGGAGCTGGGGACTGCCGAGCTGCTAGGTGAGAGCTGGACACATCGGAAAATGATGAAGAAAGGGGTCTTGGGCAAGAGGGAATTCATTGGAGGGTTGTAGTGGAATTGAGGGAAGAGTTAGTAAATCCTCTGTTTTACATTTTTGATAAGTCATTATCATCTGGTATGGTGCCAAAGGACAGGAGAATAGCGGAAGTAGTTCCAATATTCAAAAAAGGAAAAAGAGACGACCCTGCAAATTTTTAACAGCAATTGTTGGGGAAATTATTTGAGGGAATTTTAAGGGATGGTATCCTGAATTATTTAGAGAGGTATACCTAATAAGTTTATAAGAGGAAGTCAGCAAGAACCTAGATATGGGGTATGCTGCAGATGTGGTCTACCTGCACTTTGCCAAAGCCTTTGATACTGTGCCACATAAGAGGTTGATCAACAAAATGGAGAATTTGGGACGAGGGGTAAAAATTTGTAGCTGGGTAAGAAACTGGCTGCAGGATAGAGAAAAGAGAGTGGTGTTAAACCTGTCTTCCTAATTGGCGTACCACAGGGATCGGTGCTAGGTCCGCTTTAACATACTCATTAATGCTATAGAGGAGGGAATACTCAGTGAAGTATCCATCTTTGCGGATGACACAAAACTGTGCAGGGTGATTAGAACAGACAAAGTTTAAATAATCTAGATGAGTCGGTGGAAAAATGGAAAATGAGGTTCAATGCTGATAAATGTAAGGTTATACATCTTGGGAGAAATAATCAGTGTGCTATATATACTGTATAAGCTAAATGGGGTAGAATTGGGAAAGGACCTATGAGTCCAAATTGACAACATACTGTGGTGCAGTGCTTAGTGTCACGTAGCAGCCAATAAGATACTAGCGTGTATAAGAAGGGGTATGGACACTAGGGACATCAATGTAATCATTCAGCTGTACATGGCACTGGATCGACCTTACCTAGAATTTGGAGTACAATTCTGGGCTCCTCACTACAAAAAGGACATTGTAGAACTGGATAAAGTCCAGAGATGGGCAACTGAGCTAATAAAAGGGTTGGAGTCATTAAGTTATGAGGACAGATAAGCGCAATTAGAAATGTTTATGCTGGAAAATAGATATTTATGGGGAGACATGCTTAACATATACATATATATCAGGGGACAATATAACTGCTAGCCGCAGGAGGAGTGCGCGCCGGGTCCTGGGTCTGCAGTGGCTCCTGGCATCTCATCCCCCCCTGTGGCAACATCTCCTGGGCTGGTTGCTCGGCAACCAGGGATGCCGGGTGCTGCTTCCGCTGGAGGCTCCTGCAGGTGCTCGGCAACCGGGGACGCCAGATGATGGCAGCGCTTGTCACTTCCCCCGCTCAGCAGTTGCCGGGCAATGCAGCGACACTAGGCCAGCACACTCACCCGCAGCTGTTAATCAGGGCCGGAGGGCTGGGCAGGGTACTCCCTTGGGGATTGGTCATACATGCCTTTTTAAGGGAGTTAACCCATCATAGCCCTGCCAGTGATATCCTCAGTTTGAGCTATCCTCCTGCCATCTCTCAGCTTCATCCAGGCTCCAGTTGGTTTGTTCCCAGTTCCGCCCCTCGCGGGCATGCCGCACTAAAGACACCCAGCCCATCCAGTCCAGGAGCACCGCACCCCACACCACCGTTACCCTAAATTGGGTCTACGATTAACCAGCAAGGAGCCACATGATAATGGCTCCTTACTTGATATATCCAAACTAAGAGCTACCTACCTTGGAGCAACCCCGGACTACTCCATGTGGCATATCAGGACCCACATCTCCTCCTAATATGGGCTCCCTTCTGCCTCTAACAACATACATACAGATAGTGGTAGATGCTCAATTAGTTCAGTAACATTACCCAGGTGCATGAGGGTTAATACTGGATAAGTAAAACAAGACATTTTTTCCCTCAGCACACTGAGTAATGTTAGTAACGAATCTAGAACACTACATGATAATATAATTCAGAGATATTGGTTACATACACCTGCACAGGTGTATGCTATGCCCCCAAGCCGCGTCAAGGCTTCTCTGTATATTGGGGGTCCCTAGCGCTATATCTAGGTGCAGGGTGCGGCACCCCAAAAACCATCATAAGCTGGGAAGCCCAGTGCGGCATGCCAGTGATATACTAAGTGTTAATAATTAGTGATAAGAAGCCGAAGCTATATATAAAGAGAGAGATAAATTAAATGTAATTAAAATAGGAGAGAGATAGTGTTAGTGAGGGAAAAGTGTTAATAGAATGTAAGGGCATGCCGCACTAAAGCCACCCAGCCCAAACAGTCCAGGAGCACCGCACCCCACACCACCGTTACCCTAAATTGGGTCTACGATTAACCAGCAAGGAGCCACATGATAATGGCTCCTTACTTGATATATCCAAACTAAGAGCTACCTACCTTGGAGCAACCCCAGACTACTCCATGTGGCATATCAGGACCCACATCTCCTCCTAATATGGGCTCCCTTCTGCCTCTAGCAACACACATACAGATAGTGGTAGATGCTCAATTAGTTCAGTAACATTACCCAGGTGCATGAGGGAGGGGTTAAATACTGGATAAGTAAAACAAGACATTTTTTCCCTCAGCACACTGAGCAATGTTAGTAACCAATCTAGAACACTACATAATAATAGAATTCAGAGATATTGGTTACATATACCTGCGCAGGTGTATGTAACCAATATCTCTGAATTCTATTATCATGTAGTGTTCTAGATTGGTTAATAACATTGCTCAGTGTGCTGAGGGAAAAAATGTCTTGTTTTACTTATCCAGTATTAACCCCTCCCTCATGCACCTGGGTAATGTTACTGAACTAATTGCCACTATCTGTATGTATCTTTTGGAGAGGTCAACAGGGTTCACTGTGGCCGTCCTAATCAGTGGTCACCGCTGCAGGTTCACACCCGAACCATAACTACACTGAATTGTCAGACACCCTATTTATCTTGGGGTCAAAGATTAGGACATGTGGGCATTCCCTCAGGCTGGAGGAGAGATTTTATACCCTCCGAGGGAAAGGCTATTTTATGGTCAGGGCAGTAAAAGTATGGATCTCTCTTCCAGAAGAACTGGTATTGGCAGACACAATAAATACACTTAAGTTTAGGTTAGACAAATTTTTTTTGGCTAAAAACATCCATGGATACAACCTATAAACATACCCCGCAACACCGCGACTGCAACAAAGTGGAATCGAAGTTAAAATTTTAAATGGCGATTTAACATCTAGGCAACACCGTCTAAGGGGTCCTGTAAAAGATTGAATTTGATGGACGGAAGTCTTATTTCAACCTAAACTACCCAACGTATCGCCATGTTTGTTTCTAGGGCAGGGCAAGCTGTGCAAACACATGGGGCGGCTGCAGCCAGCAGCATCCCTACCTATTTGGACACCAGGTGTGGCAGTATCTGTAGTCCATGCAGCTTCAAAGGGGGTGTGGTCTCATGAGTTGTGGGCCTGGCTTCTCATTGTTGAACAACCCTTCAACACCATCATCAGGCTGCTGGTAACACACCAGAGAACATTGCGGAGGACCTACAATGGGGGCTATTCTAGTTGATTTGGTCCCCCGTGAATTCGCACTGAATTCGCACTTGGGACCAATGTTTTGCATCTGCGCATGTGCAGACACAGAGTGCAAGTGGGCATGGCGAACTACATGTTCGCCGTCCCGCTCGCACCTAGCAGTGCCAAAAAGGTGTCTCTGATTTGCCATAGAGGTGTCTCTGATTTCTCCCCACCTTCGAATGAATTATTATGCAAATCATCCATTCATAGCTGTGATGGGGATCGTGGCGTGTGAGGGAGGGGGGGCCGTGTGGGCAGCCTTTGGTGAAAATTTCTCAGCCTTGCGAGTCAACCAGAATAAGGTCCTATGATCCTTGCCTAAATACGATGCCAGAAATTAGTATCCTTCTTAGATAAAGTAATCCCTGCTAAAGCAGAGTTGAGTTAGACGAGTGGCAATCAGGGTGTCTTTTACAGATGTGCGATCAACAATGGGACCCCTTAACCATTTCTGCGCCAGACCTCAGCCAATAGAAAAACAACTACATTTCAAAAACAATAACTCATCAAGCGGAAACATTGTGCCACAATATCATTAGCTAGCCCTTTGTATATATTGAGCCTTCCCTGTGTGTTAGGAATTCTTATTTAACGCAATTTGTTATGTTGCTTCACACTGTGAGATTTAACAACATTTTCACACTGTTATTGCTGTATCCGGCTTAAACCGGTCCAGACAAATATAATATTCACAGCGAGATTTGTTATTTGTTAGAAACTGATGGAGTTTCGTGGAAAATAAGGCATATTGGAGCGTTCACCTTAAACATATTTTTTTGGTCTTAGGAAAAGAAAGTTTCCATAGTCCATTATTTTGGATGAACAGGCGAGACCTCATTTCCTCCCATAATTCACCTTCCCCATGTAAAACACGCACAGTAAGTTTTTTTTTTACTGATAGGAGTTCTATTGAAGATGGGATCCAACAGGGCCGGCGCTACCTGCTCAGCAGAGGATGCAGGGCAGGGAGGTGCCGGCCAGTAGAGGTGCTCTCCCTGCTCTACACAGTGGCAAACGCAGGATTTTCAGAAGGGGGTTTCCAGAGGGGCGGAGCAAAGCACGGAGATGGACACTTAGGTGACCCAGTATATGCCGGGTCAGTTAAAGTATTAAAGATAGACCAAATGTATATAAATAATAATAATAAATAATACACACACATATACATACATAACAGCAGTGTAGACCCCTGGGCACAGCATTGTATTGGGGCCCCTACCGATCCTCCAGCGGTAGGGGTGGGGGAAGCTTTGATGTCCCCCGGGTGGTAGGGGGTATTATATCAACCGCTCAGCATGTAGGGCCTGGATCAGTAATTTCCACTAATTACCCCTTTACTGCACAGATGGTGGGAGATGGGGTGGTAGAAGGGGGCATTGGGCTAAATGAAGGGGCCCTGATACATAACTTCCAGGGTGATAGAGGATGTTTAATATGCAGAGGAGGGGTGTATAGTGGAGTGGGCTTATTATTTTTCTGGTGGGAGAACAGCTTGCTTGACTGCAGATATCTCCAGTTCCCAGAAATAGATTTCTTAGCTTTTAATGGAATTAAAAACTAGAGAATCCCACCTACCACATTGTATTGGGGACTATGGGATCAGAGTTCAGGAGGCAGAGCAATCCACCAACGAGTATATAAAACTACATACCAGGTGTGTGGAGCTGGAGCAGTAACCAGCTGCTGGAAGGCTGATATCTCTGGTTCTGGGAACAGTAGAGACAAGCTTCTAGTGTCCATCAATGGGGAAGAGTCCCAGCTTTTGGAATATAACCTCAGAAAATTCTAATTCAGACAGAACCTGAAATATCTGACTGGGAAGAGCAATTAACAGGCTTGGATGGGGACCACTGTTTTGAAGTCAGATATCTCCGGTTCCCAAGGGCCGATTTTTAAAATTCTTGTACCCATGGAAAGAGGGGACCCTCAGCTTTCAGCCTAGGACCCTTAGACTCCTGGGGGGTTTCTGGGTACTCAGAAACCCCCCCTGCGTGCGCTACTGCTACATCCCCTACTGTCCTCTGTGGCTGCCGGCTGCTGCTGTGCCAGTCACACTGCATGACAGACAACAGCGCCGGAGGCACAGAGCTCCCTCCCGGCTCCTAAAGAGGGAATCTCTGGCAGGGACAGAAAAGGGGTGGGGCTATATGAATGGAGGGGGTGGGGCTACATGGGGCATAGGGGGCAAAGCTACAGGGAGCAAGACTGCAATAGGTAAGTAACTTGTGGGTATACTACTGCTGGCAACTGGTGTGGGCATATGTATAGGCAGCGCTACTGCTGTTAGCAACTGGTGTCGGCATATGTATGGGCAGAGCTACTACTGTCAGCAACTGGTGTGTAAATATGTATGGGCAGCACTACTGCTGTCGGCAACTGGTGTGGGCATATGTATAGGCAGTGCTACTACTGTCGGCAATTGGTGTGGACATATGCATAGGCAGCGCTACTACTGTCGGCAACTGGTGTGGACATATGTATAGGCAGCACTTTTACTGTCGGCAACTGGTGTGGGCGTTATGTAAAAGCAGAGCTACTAATGTGGGCAACTGGTGTGGGCATATGTATAGACAGCACTACTACTGTCATTAACTGTGAGCGTTATCTACTGTATATATATAATCAGCACTACTACTACTGTCGGAAACTTTTGCTATTATGTATAGGCAGCACTACTACTGTGGGCATATGCAGGAGTACTTGGGACATTACGTATAGCATAATGTGTGTCATAATGTCCTATAGGCATTATGGTGTGCAGCGTATTGTTTAAAGGGCATTACGGTGTGTGGCATAATGTGTAATGGGCATTACGGTGTGCTGCATATTGTTTAAGGGGCATCATGATGTGTGGCATAATGTATATGTCACGATCCGGGTATTAAAGCAAACCATCTTACCGGCTAAGTGCCTGCGCAGGCTCAGCTTGCGTTACAAGTTCCCATACAGCCGGCATCCTGAGCGCAGTGCGCCTCCATGTCAGTCATCCGGCAGTCCTCTCAGTATCCTTTGCCCTGCAAGTTCCGTGATAGACGCTATTGCTCCCGGCCATAAGCATGGTGATTACAAACACACTTTCCCGCCTTAGCTAGACATGGTGGCTGCCATGATGTTGTCAGTCACATGTCTGGTTCATCCAATCTGGCAATGAGTTGATCTCCCAGGTTACCTGCCCGGCCAATCCAGGCCAAGCCATGGGTATAAGTATCCTGGGAGCTCTCATCTCATTGCTAGTGCTTCATTTGTCATCCTGCTATGCAAGTGTTGTCTGCTGGTATTCTCTTCCTGCTGCAGTGTTTCATCCAGGTGCTCCGGGTTGCCGTGTCCATCCGGGCTCACCATCGCCTGTGTCCATCCGGGCTCACCATCGCCTGTGTCCATCCGGGCTCACCATCGCCTGTGATATCGGGGACACCATTGCCTGTGATATCGGGGTCACCATCGCCTGTGTCCAAGCCGGGTCTCCTGTCCTGTGCCATCCAGGTCCCCTGTGAAGTCACCTGTGATTCCACCTGCCGCAGATCCACTTACCAGCTTCAGCCTAGCTCCGATGTTCCGCCATCGATCCTGACCGATACTCCGGTTATCCTCCGCTGTCTCCATCCGTTCCATCCAGATTCCACAGCTTCCATCACCACCGCATCCCTGGTCCAATACTCCGGATACCATACTCCCTCCGATAATCCATAATCCAAAATTCTACTACCAACTATAATCTCCCTGAAACTAGTTTTCAAAAGTATGCAAGTATGGTTACTGGACTTGGGTCCATAATCATAGTCAGCCCCCCCCCCCCCTCCCCCCCCCCCCAAAAAATGCACATTTGCAAACCCCGACCATCTGGGCTGGTTTGAATCGGCCCCATAAAGTGTTAATGTATATGTTTTTAAAAATGTTTTAGACTAAATTTATGTGACTTTTGGAAAAACATTCTCCACTTTCTGATAGAGCATTACAGATCTGAGGCGTCTCAGAACCAAACGACGGTGCAGTAAGTGTCAATGTTCCAGCCATAACGTTTTTCCTGTCTCCACCTACGTTGCAGAGTCAAAATTTGAAGTGGTCGGAAACATGGCCGGGCAGTGAAGGGAAGCCCCGCTTGAACTTCCTGTTATTGTGCACAGATTCCCCTGTATGAACCGCACACTTGTGATTCTAATACGGAGGAACTGGGCAGAGCCAGGAGGGGTCTGGAAAATATCAAACACTGGGCTGCTCTGTGTCTCCAGATTTTTTGATTTTAAAAATAAATGCGGGTGATGTGTTTGCCGGGCGGCCGTCCAGCTGCTGATGACATCGACAGAAAGAACTTTCAAAACTCCAATCAAGTGTTCCGAATGTTTATTTGTTTTTTTACATTTTTTTTTGAAAACTATGTTTATTTTGGAGACTTAAATATTCATAGAATGGGCCCATTAACCCTCTGTTACCTGTATAGGTGCAGACTTATTGATAATATATCAATTAAATAAATAATAATAATAATAATAATATCCCGTTGCAATGCAAAAGTTTTCATAAAAGGGTTATAAAAGTCTATTGACTAAAGGGCCCTTCCTTCTATCTTTTAATATCTCGTCTGGGGCCTAATTCAGCTTGGCGCACTAGGCAGCGTTTATATCGAATGACTTATCCTTCCTTCGGAAATAAAAGTCAGTCTAAACTGTAATTTCCTCCGCAGATCGGCGAAGACGGGGTGGGCACTGATGTCATGTGACGTCAGCTGCCTGCCCCGAGTAGGGATCACCCCACCTGCGTCCCCAAGGGAATGCCCAGCGTTTTCATTCGGATGCCCATATAACGCTGGGAGTTCCCCTGCTTTCGGCCAAGTGTCCGCTATATCATTTACTCTTATTATTTAAGGGCCTGACAACCCTGTGCCAGCAGCTGCTGATTAGCACACCCCACAATTTATATATTTGTCCTCTCTTGCAGGTTAGATAGGTCGCTTTGCCAGCCAGGCCAGACACACTGTCCTGGGATTCTATAGCAGGGTTGCCGACTTTTAAATGCTCCTCTCCGGGAGAAGCCCGGAGAGGAGACTTTCCTTACCCAATCGGGGGTGGGGCTTGAGGGTGACGTCATTAAGCCCCGCCCCATTACGGGAAATAGGCAAAATGACTGATCTCCATGGAGGGGGCGGGGCTAAAATGACACAATTGTGCCATTTTAGCTCCGCCCCCTCCTCTGAGACCCGCGGATGGCGGCATTTACATGCCGCGATTCGGGGGGCTCAGGGGGGTCCCCCAGATTCTGGAAGGGTTGCCCACCGTTCCGGGCGGCCGGGAGGGGGACCCGATTTTCGGGAGACTTCCGGGAATTCCGGGAGGGTCGGCAACCCTGTTCTATATGATACATTGTATGTAAAATGACTGCACACAGTGTACTAAATGCGGTCCTGCTGCCCAGGAGGTTCCTGGGTGGCTCATGGGGGATCGAGGACGACTTCTTCCCTCAGAGAACTCGTCCTAATGTATGACCACCTTTAAGGTGCCCATACACTAGTAAGATTTATCTGCAGATCTGGCTGGTTGGAACAAAAACATGGTTATGGATGAGTGACAGTTTCTCAGTTTTCCAGCATTTCCAAGCAAATGGTCAACTGTCATTTGCTCTCATCCATAACCATGTTTTTGTTCCAACCAGACAGATCTGCAGATAAATCTGCGTGTGTATGGCCACCTTAACGGGGGCCAGATGACTGGATGACAGTCGGGATCCCAATGGGCTATTCTCCCTTGTGTGGGTCCATGACCCCCCCATAAAGGGAGAATAAAACCTGTGGTGAGCACAGCATGGTGAGCGCAGCGAGCCCGCAATGGGCTTTTTTGCCCTCACCCCTTGTCAGAGTACCAGTGGGTGGGATCCTGAGTGTTATACTACCATTTGCACAGTAGGGACCTCCGGACGGGAATGAGACATTAGGTCGACAGTGAAAAGATCGACCACTATTGGACGACAATCAAAATAAAAAGGTTGACATACATTAGGTCAATATGGTCAAAGGGCTGACACAAGCAAAAGGTCGACATGAAAAAGCTCAAATTGTGTTTTTCATGGTTTTTTGTATCTATGTTGACATAGGTCGACATGGACACTGTATAAGCGTACCGTGTCCCCTAACATGGCTCCCCTCTCCCTCTATGCCCACTGGGATGGTAAACTACGAACAAGTCGGCATAGGAAAAAACTATGCAAAACTCATGTCGGCATTTTTCCAGTTCTGCCTTTTAGTCAACATTTTTGCTTGTGTTGACATTTTGACCATATTGACCTAACGAATGTCAACCTTTTGACTGTCAACCAATAGTGATCAGCCTTTTCACTGTCGACATAGACACTGTTGACCTAATGAGCCATACCAGGGACCTCAGGACTGGCGTTTGAAAGGTTTTGTTTGCAGAACATATGACCCCTTTCCACCCCCTTAGGAGTCGATACCCCACAGTATCCCCGCTTAGTCGGTGGCTGCACATAACTGTCACAGTCTCCAGACCACCCAGCAGGCCACATGTTCCAGGTCAGCCAGCAGGTGCAAAGGGAGAGTTGACCAACTGTGACTTTTTCCAGAGTGCAATGGTGAGGCGTTTTAATTGGCTGGAGGACGTTTTGCCACATAACTCCAAAACGAAGCAACCAATTACAGCACCAGTTTAATCCTGAGCATCTATGGTCCAATAGCTTTAATTTGATATATGATGCTCAGGCAATGGAATCATAAAAATAAGTCCTAAAAATCGCCATTATGCTTTTATATAGATTAGGGACAATCTGCTCAGAGAACTGTGCAAAGAACAAAACAAGGTAGGGATTAGGTAGGGACTTGTAGGGATTAGGTAGGGACTTGTAAATCTTTCACAGAAAGTTTCAGAATCACAGATAGTGCGCTCCCAGGTGGGCAGCAAGTCTGCTAGTGAGATAAATTGGAGGTATTTCCACAGTCCTCCCAAGATACAGTGAAAAACAGAAGTATTATCCACCAGCACCTCTGCGCCTCAACCCTTCCACATGTATATTACACACAAGAAAATAACAGAAATTCTTATCTTTTCAACTCCAATTGATTGTGACCTAGTAAACAGCGCTCTTATCCCTAAACAACGGGAAGGATATGTGAGAACTAAAGGTTTCCACAGGTGTGGGGTATGTATAGGATGTCGAGGAATAAAAGGGGAAGGTGCCGGAAAAATAGAAAAAATAACCATTAATGGAAAGGAAGCCACCATCCAGGAGTTTATAACATGCCACACGAGTAACATAGTGTATATGATTAAATGTACATGTGAATTGGTATACATAGGTAGAACCTCCAGGCCTTTGAAGGTTAGGCTGGGGGAACACCTACGGAACATAAAAAAGGGTGTGGAAACCCATGCACTATCCCACCACTTCAAGATTAAACATAATTGTTCCACCAATTCGATTAAAAGCTTTGCTGGGATCAAACTCATCAAAAATCATATGAGACACAAAGACACTTTGTCATTATTAGCCAAAAAAGAAATGCAATTAATATATGAATACGGGACATTAATACCTGGTGGCTTAAACGCTGATTTTGAATTAAAGTGGTTCTTATGATTTTTCTTTCCCCCTTTTTCCGTCTTGTATATATGTTGCACATGTCACTTTAAATATTAAGGGACTGGATCTCTATCTCTCTCTTTTTATCTCTTTTTATGTATTTTGGAATGTATTTTATCCATTATTTGGTATATGAATTATAATATGAATTTTAACCCACGTATTTTTTATATATTTGATTTATAGAACAAAAGAATCTGGGAACGATAAGTAAAGGGTTGCCAAGGCAACTAAAGAAAAATACCCTGTAGAATGGTGTTGATAGGATGCAGCGATCACGTGACCCAGATCATGCGGGCGTCACGTTTTAGATCTTTCCTACAATCCAGCATACGGGGGACAGGAAATACGGCTTCCGCCATCTTGCCTAAGGGAAAATCTGCCCATATGCGGCATAGCTATAATACCTTTACGTGCGGACGGACCAACAGGAGTGGGTCACGTGACCGCCGAAAACGTCATCGCGCTAGCGCAATGACGCGGATAATGCTGTTCTCCTCATTGGAGGAACAGTTAAACCTATGGACGTTAAATATCGCCGTCTGGAGCAAAGGATTGAACCTTTCAGAAGCCTTGAAAAAGACCACGGACGTGGTCGAAACGCGTTGGCCCCCTGAGGAGAATTGGAAGGAGTTCGCTCCAGGTGCAGAAGCTAGGAGAAGGTTACGCTGCCCAGTGACCAGCTGCAGAGGTCCAGGACTAGCGCAGAGTCGCGCACTTTGCCCATTTGAGAATTCAGTGGCCCACTGATTCTCTACATCATCTGGTAAATTGCGATTGACTTACCCTTTTCTTCATGTGATGCATTTGAAGTGGACGTATTTCTTTTAACTTGCTTTTATGAGAACTCTTTGAATATAGTTCTCCATTTTATATGGTAATTGGGATATCCTGTATATGAGGATTCGTTTTTAATATATGTCAGTGTACATTACATGTTAATAAATTTGTTTGCGCTATGATGGTTTTCTTATATCTCCCATTCGCATGGTACAAACTGGAGAGATTTGAATAAGGAACTGTGCACAATCAATTGGAGTTGAAAAGATAAGAATTTCTGTTATTTTCTTGTGTGTAATATACATGTGGAAGGGTTGAGGCGCAGAGGTGCTGGTGGATAATACTTCTGTTTTTCACAGGGACTTGTAAATCCTTCGGCAGTGCCAGACATCCCCTCGTTTGTTACATTACAATGAAGCTGAGCTCATGCATCCAACTTGTCCGTCCTGTGGGGTAATAATAAAAGTGAATGGCTGCAGCTTCCAAACATTTATTAAAACCATTGCAGAGCCAGGCGTCTCTCGTCATTCGTGCTCGGTGTTTACACAATGAGCCAATCCGCAAGCTTTATAATAAACAATGCGCATGTACTTAACTCACTGTTAAATCGTCTGCAGCAGGAACACATCAAAGGCCGATTGGCGATAGTATGTAATGTTAATCCGGCCGTGATTAGCAGCGCAGAGCGTGGAGCAAAAACAGATGCGATACCCATTCGCGGAGAAGCAACAGATGCCTTCGCTCAAGTGTCATCATCATCATCAGCAGCAGCCGTGGGATCTAAATCAAAACTTCATTTTTGTTATAATAATCATTTTTTCCCCCTGTGTCGAAATCATGCTGTGAAATAAAACGATGAGTAAAATGTTATGCAGCGTGGAAAGAATTAAATCACTCGCTGAAGCACTGGGGAAGGTCACGGCAAAGTGAGGTGACTGCAGGACACATGAGAAAAATAGAATTAAAAAAAGGATAGTAAAGAACATATCCCTCTGTAGGATTATATATTAATAATACCCAGTAGTACAGGTGCAAGTGGCTCTGAACAGGGCTGCCGCTAGCAATTTCCGGGTCTGGGAACGATTTCCAGTCTGGGCCCCTCCCCACCTCCCCCCTTCACTTTCCACCTGACTCCTGCTCCCTCATCCTCTGCAGGTCCCAAACCCAGTGCTGCCATCAGAAACAATGGGGTCCAGACTGTCAAAAAAGGCAGGGCCCTCCTGTATATCTCTTATATATTTGGCTACATCTGTCACTCAAAGTGTGTGAGTGTGTCTCTAACGCTGGGTGGAGCCTCTGACTCACATGACTGACTCGCATGACAGAGAACCAGCCCAGTGAGCCCACAGTGCCAGACACCCTCTGCCTCCCCTTGCTGCCCAGGAACCTACTCCACAGCCACCAGGTGAGCGCCTCCCGCCGCCCCCCCCCCCGAGATCCGCGCCCCCGCCCACCCCTCCTCCCGCAGTTCGCAGCACCCCCGCCCCGATTCATGGCAAACCCACCCCTCCTGTGATTCGCGGCACCCCACCACCACCCCCGCGACCCCCCCCCTCCCACGGCAAAACACCCCCCTCACGCGATTCGCGGCACACCCCCCCCGCGATTCGCGGCACCCCACCCCCCTGTGACCCCTCCTCCCGCGATTCACGGCACACCCCCCGCGACCCCTCCTCCCACGATTCGCGGCACCCCCCCCGCAATCCCCCCTCCCGCGATTTGCGGCACCCACCCCCCCGCAATTCCCAGCACCCCCCCCCCCCCTGCAATTCACGGCAAACCCAGGATTAAATGGCACATACAAAACACTGACATGGCTATGGTCGACAATGAAAAAGGTTGACATGAGTTTTTGAACATTTATTTTTACATTTTTGAATGTTTTCATATTCATTCTCATGTGTCGACATGGACACCAATGAAGTGCCACACTTATGCCAACATTTACATGTGTTGACCTTTCTGTGTTGATTTTTCTTGTGGCGATTCGTGGCAAACCCCCCCCCCCCCCCGCGACCACCCCTCCCGCGATTCGCGCCTCAGGGCCACCGTCCTGTACTGCCACGCTGGACCCCCACCCACTGGCAGAAGCTGCACAGTATCTCCCACCCTCCTCTTTAGTCCCCCTTATGCCCCCACACCCCTATCACTACCCAGCCTCCTGTTTTCCTGTGTCGTGACCTCCGCCAGTGGGGAGCCGCTGACTCAGAAACACCCTACTATACTATTGCACACACACACACCTAAACAACATGCACACACAGCCCCCCCACACCCACAAATGTCACTGTACCATCCACACTATCAATGTACATCTTACTCTGTAACCGCTTTTTAATTAAACAAAACAATACACACCCCCTTCCACATCATATGCTCTCTATGTAACACATTTCACCTATAACTCAAGTTGCAATACAGGCCATCTTTCATACAATTCTAACCATCTTTCTCATATGCAAATGTTCACAAATTAAGGGGGCGCAGCCCCTTACGACGGTGTGAAGAGCGCCCGTAGGGCGCGATGAATCACCTAGTATATATAATACAAGTACTCACTGTGGTGGGGGCTGACAGGGAGATCCTTGCTGCAGTGTTTTCTTTGGATCCCTGTGACTTGCTGGATCCTCCTCCTAACCTCATCCGCACAGGCAGTGCACCATCTCCAAGCACCACTCTGACAACTCCTGAGCAGCAGCTCTCAACGAGAACTGCTTCAGGCATCCATTAGTCTGGTCTGCTCTGGTCCCAGACAGCAGGGGCTTCTGGGACGTGTAGTTTTTTTAAGTGTCTGGCTGCCAGACACTTAAAAAAAAAACTACATGTCCCAGCAGCCCCGCCCCCTGCTGTCCAGTACCAGAGCAGAAAGGAAAAAGTGGTGTACAGCGACGAGGCTGAAGTTGGCTTCTTATTCGGCCAGCTTCTTATTCGAGCTCCAGCTTCTTATTCGAGCTCCAGCTTCTTATTCAGAACAATCACTTTTACAAGGGTTAATGAATCATGGACCACAAATTTCACTGCAGAAATCAACACAGGGGGGTTGCCTACATATGACCCACTTGCAATTTCTTTTGACCAACAATGATTTGGGCAAAAAAACGGGCACAAAAATGGGCATGGGTCCCAGATATCATTTTGAATAAGTAGCTGGTGTCCTGCAAGGGTTAAACAGCGTTGGTCAAAACATATTACACTGAAAACCCGCACAGGGGGGTCACTTACATATGACCCACTTGCCATTTATTTTGACCAACAAGGATTTGGGCAGAAATAGGGCACTAAAGTGGGCATGGGTCCCAGAATCCTCATTTTGAATAAGTAGCTGGTGTTCTGCAAGGGTTAAACAGCGTTGGTCAAAAAATCTTACACTTGGAATCCACACAGGGGGGTCAGATACATATGACCCACTTGCCATTTCTTTTGACCAACAAGGATTTGGGCAGAAATAGGGCAGTAAAGTGGGCATAGGTCCCAGATGTCATCATTTTGAATAAGTAGCTGGTGTCCTGCAAGGGTTAAACAGCGTTGGTCAAAACATATTACACTTGAAACCCACACAGGGAGGTTGCCTACATATGACCCACTTGCAATTTCTTTTGACCAACAATGATTTGGGCAGAAAATGGGCACAAAAATGGGCATGGGTCCCAGAATCATCATTTTGAATAAGTAGCTGGTGTTCTGCAAGGGTTAAACAGCGTTGGTCAACAAATATTACACTGGAAACCCGCACAGGGGGGTCACTTACATATGACCCACTTGCCATTTCTTTTGACCAACAAGGATTTGGGCAGAAATAGGGCACTAAAGTGGGCATGGGTCCCAGAATCATCATTTTGAATAAGTAGCTGGTGTTCTGCAAAGGTTAAACAGCGTTGGTCAACAAATATTACACTGGAAACCCGCACAGGGGGGTCACTTACATATGACCCACTTGCCATTTCTTTTGACCAACAAGGATTTGGGCAGAAATAGGGCACTAAAGTGGGCATAGGTCCCAGATGTCATCATTTTGAATAAGTAGCTGGTGTCCTGCAAGGGTTAAACAGCGTTGGTCAAAAAATGTTACACTGGAAACCCGCACAGGGTGGTCACTTACATATGACCCACTTGCCATTTCTTTTGACCAACAAGGATTTGGGCAGTAATAGGCAGGGCCGGCGCCACCACTAGGCAGCTCTAGGCATTTGCCTAGGGCGCCGGCACCTGGAGGGCGGCAGTTCGCCCCTCACCCCCTGCACTGTGGTACCTGCGTAAAAAAAACTTCTGTCCCCGGCGTCCCTGCTGAGTGCTGGTGTAGGGGTGTCCGTGCCGCCGGGGGAGCCTGCGGCGCTGTTATCGTGTATACGCTTGTCGCGCCCGGCGGGGTCCCTACAGAGCATAGAAAATAACGCCGCGCGCATAGCGCTAGTTATTTTCTATGCACTGTAGGGACCCCGCCGGGCGCGACAAGCGTATACACGATAACAGCGCCGCAGGCTCCCCCGGCGGCACGGACACCCCTACACCAGCACTCAGCAGGGACGCCGGGGACAGAAGTTTTTTTTACGCAGGTACCAACCAAGAACCCCCCCCCCCCCCCCCCGCCCGGCACCGGGGCGCCCCCACCCCGACTCGCCTGGGGCGCTCCGGTGCCTTGCACCGGCCCTGGTGATAGGGCAGTAAAGTGGGCATGGGTCACAGATGTCATTATTTTGAATAAGTAGCTGGTGTCCTGCAAGGGTTAAACAGTGTTGGTCAAAACATATTACACTTGAAACCCACACAGGGGGGTTGCCTACATATGACCCACTTGCAATTTCTTTTGACCAACAATGATTTGGGTAGAAAATGGGCACAAAAATGGGCATGGGTCCAAGAATCATCATTTTGAATAAGTAGCTGGTGTTCTGCAAGGGTTAAACAGCGTTGGTCAACAAATATTACACTGAAAACCCGCACTAGGGGGTCACTTACATATCACCCACTTGCCATTTCTTTTGACCAACAAGGATTTGGGCAGAAATAGGGCACTAAAGTGGGCATGGGTCCCAGAATCATCATTTTGAATAAGTAGCTGGTGTTCTGCAAGGGTTAAACAGTGTTGGTCAACAAATATTACACTGGAAACCCGCACAGGGGGGTAACTTACATATGACCCACTTGCCATTTCTTTTGACCAACAAGGATTTGGGCAGAAATAGGGCAGTAAAGTGGGCATGGGTCCCAGATGTCATCATTTTGAATAAGTAGCTGGTGTCCTGCAAGGGTTAAACAGCGTTGGTCAAAAAATGTTACACTGGAAACCCGCACAGGGTGGTCACTTACATATGACCCACTTGCCATTTCTTTTGACCAACAAGGATTTGGGCAGTAATAGGGCAGTAAAGTGGGCATGGGTCACAGATGTCATTATTTTGAATAAGTAGCTGGTGTCCTGCAAGGGTTAAACAGTGTTGGTCAAAACATATTACACTTGAAACCCACACAGGGGGGTTGCCTACATATGACCCACTTGCAATTTCTTTTGACCAACAATGATTTGGGCAGAAAATGGGCACAAAAATGGGCATGGGTCCAAGAATCATCATTTTGAATAAGTAGCTGGTGTTCTGCAAGGGTTAAACAGCGTTGGTCAACAAATATTACACTGAAAACCCGCACTAGGGGGTCACTTACATATCACCCACTTGCCATTTCTTTTGACCAACAAGGATTTGGGCAGAAATAGGGCACTAAAGTGGGCATGGGTCCCAGAATCATCATTTTGAATAAGTAGCTGGTGTTCTGCAAGGGTTAAACAGTGTTGGTCAACAAATATTACACTGGAAACCCGCACAGGGGGGTAACTTACATATGACCCACTTGCCATTTCTTTTGACCAACAAGGATTTGGGCAGAAATAGGGCACTAAAGTGGGCATGGGTCCCAGAATCATCATTTTGAATAAGTAGCTGGTGTTCTGCAAGGGTTAAACAGCGTTGGTCAAAAAATCTTACACTTGGAATCCACACAGGGGGGTCAGATACATATGACCCACTTGCCATTTCTTTTGACCAACAAGGATTTGGGCAGAAATAGGGCAGTAAAGTGGGCATAGGTCCCAGATGTCATCATTTTGAATAAGTAGCTGGTGTCCTGCAAGGGTTAAACAGCGTTGGTCAAAACATATTACACTTGAAACCCACACAGGGAGGTTGCCTACATATGACCCACTTGCAATTTCTTTTGACCAACAATGATTTGGGCAGAAAATGGGCACAAAAATGGGCATGGGTCCCAGAATCATCATTTTGAATAAGTAGCTGGTGTTCTGCAAGGGTTAAACAGCGTTGGTCAACAAATATTACACTGGAAACCCGCACAGGGGGGTCACTTACATATGACCCACTTGCCATTTCTTTTGACCAACAAGAATTTGGGCAGAAATAGGGCACTAAAGTGGGCATGGGTCCCAGAATCATCATTTTGAATAAGTAGCTGGTGTTCTGCAAGGGTTAAACAGTGTTGGTCAACAAATATTACACTGGAAACCCGCACAGGGGGGTCACTTACATATGACCCACTTGCCATTTCTTTTGACCAACAAGGATTTGGGCAGAAATAGGGCACTAAAGTGGGCATGGGTCCCAGAATCATCATTTTGAATAAGTAGCTGGTGTTCTGCAAGGGTTAAACAGTGTTGGTCAACAAATATTACACTGGAAACCCGCACAGGGGGGTAACTTACATATGACCCACTTGCCATTTCTTTTGACCAACAATGATTTGGGCAGAAAATGGGCACAAAAATGGGCATGGGTCCAAGAATCATCATTTTGAATAAGTAGCTGGTGTTCTGCAAGGGTTAAACAGCGTTGGTCAAAAAATATTACACTGGAAACCCGCACAGAGGGGTAACTTACATATGACCCACTTGCAATTTCTTTTGACCAACAAGGATTTGGGCAGTAATAGGGCACTAAAGTGGGCATGGGTCCCAGAATCATCATTTTGAATAAGTAGCTGGTGTTCTGCAAGGGTTAAACAGCGTTGGTCAAAAAATCTTACACTTGGAATCCACACAGGGGGGTCAGATACATATGACCCACTTGCCATTTCTTTTAACCAACAAGGATTTGGGCAGAAATAGGGCAGTAAAGTGGGCATAGGTCCCAGATGTCATCATTTTGAATAAGTAGCTGGTGTCCTGCAAGGGTTAAACAGCGTTGGTCAAAACATATTACACTTGAAACCCACACAGGGAGGTTGCCTACATATGACCCACTTGCAATTTCTTTTGACCAACAATGATTTGGGCAGAAAATGGGCACAAAAATGGGCATGGGTCCCAGAATCATCATTTTGAATAAGTAGCTGGTGTTCTGCAAGGGTTAAACAGCGTTGGTCAACAAATATTACACTGGAAACCCGCACAGGGGGGTCACTTACATATGACCCACTTGCCATTTCTTTTGACCAACAAGGATTTGGGCAGAAATAGGGCACTAAAGTGGGCATGGGTCCCAGAATCATCATGTTGAATAAGTAGCTGGTGTTCTGCAAGGGTTAAACAGCGTTGGTCAAAAAATGTTACACTGGTAACCCTCACAGGGGGGACACTTATATATGACCCACTTGCCATTTCTTTTGACCAACGAGGATTTGGGCAGAAATAGGGCAGTAAAGTGGGCATGGGTCCCTGAATCATCATTTTGAATAAGTAGCTGCTGTCCTGCAAGGGTTAAACAGCGTTGGTCAAAAAATGTTACACTTGAAACCCACACAGGGGGGTTGCCTACATATGACCCACTTGCAATTTCTTTTGACCAACAATGATTTGGGCAGAAAATGGGCACAAAAATGGGCATGGGTCCCAGAATCATCATTTTGAATAAGTAGCTGGTGTTCTGCAAGGGTTAAACAGCGTTGGTCAAAAAATATTACACTTGGAATACACACAGGGGGGTCAGATACATATGACCCACTTGCCATTTCTTTTGACCAACAAGGATTTGGGCAGAAATAGGGCAGTAAAGTGGGCATAGGTCCCAGATGTCATCATTTTGAATAAGTAGCTGGTGTCCTGCAAGGGTTAAACAGTGTTGGTCAAAACATATTACACTTGAAACCCACACAGGGAGGTTGCCTACATATGACCCACTTGCCATTTCTTTGACCAACAAGGATTTGGGCAGAAATAGGGCAGTAAAGTGGGCATGGGTCACAGATGTCATTATTTTGAATAAGTAGCTGGTGTCCTGCAAGGGTTAAACAGTGTTGGTCAAAACATATTACACTTGAAACCCACACAGGGGGGTTGCCTACATATGACCCACTTGCAATTTCTTTTGACCAACAATGATTTGGGTAGAAAATGGGCACAAAAATGGGCATGGGTCCAAGAATCATCATTTTGAATAAGTAGCTGGTGTTCTGCAAGGGTTAAACAGCGTTGGTCAACAAATATTACACTGAAAACCCGCACTAGGGGGTCACTTACATATCACCCACTTGCCATTTCTTTTGACCAACAAGGATTTGGGCAGAAATAGGGCACTAAAGTGGGCATGGGTCCCAGAATCATCATTTTGAATAAGTAGCTGGTGTTCTGCAAGGGTTAAACAGTGTTGGTCAACAAATATTACACTGGAAACCCGCACAGGGGGGTAACTTACATATGACCCACTTGCCATTTCTTTTGACCAACAAGGATTTGGGCAGAAATAGGGCAGTAAAGTGGGCATGGGTCCCAGATGTCATCATTTTGAATAAGTAGCTGGTGTCCTGCAAGGGTTTAACAGCGTTGGTCAAAAAATGTTACACTGGAAACCCGCACAGGGTGGTCACTTACATATGACCCACTTGCCATTTCTTTTGACCAACAAGGATTTGGGCAGTAATAGGGCAGTAAAGTGGGCATGGGTCACAGATGTCATTATTTTGAATAAGTAGCTGGTGTCCTGCAAGGGTTAAACAGTGTTGGTCAAAACATATTACACTTGAAACCCACACAGGGGGGTTGCCTACATATGACCCACTTGCAATTTCTTTTGACCAACAATGATTTGGGCAGAAAATGGGCACAAAAATGGGCATGGGTCCAAGAATCATCATTTTGAATAAGTAGCTGGTGTTCTGCAAGGGTTAAACAGCGTTGGTCAACAAATATTACACTGAAAACCCGCACTAGGGGGTCACTTACATATCACCCACTTGCCATTTCTTTTGACCAACAAGGATTTGGGCAGAAATAGGGCACTAAAGTGGGCATGGGTCCCAGAATCATCATTTTGAATAAGTAGCTGGTGTTCTGCAAGGGTTAAACAGTGTTGGTCAACAAATATTACACTGGAAACCCGCACAGGGGGGTAACTTACATATGACCCACTTGCCATTTCTTTTGACCAACAAGGATTTGGGCAGAAATAGGGCAGTAAAGTGGGCATGGGTCCCAGAATCATCATTTTGAATAAGTAGCTGGTGTCCTGCAAGGGTTAAACAGCGTTGGCCAAAAAATATTACACTGGAAACCCGCACAGAGGGGTAACTTACATATGACCCACTTGCAATTTCTTTTGACCAACAAGGATTTGGGCAGTAATAGGGCACTAAAGTGGGCATGGGTCCCAGAATCATCATTTTGAATAAGTAGCTGGTGTTCTGCAAGGGTTAAACAGCGTTGGTCAAAAAATCTTACACTTGGAATCCACACAGGGGGGTCAGATACATATGACCCACTTGCCATTTCTTTTGACCAACAAGGATTTGGGCAGAAATAGGGCAGTAAAGTGGGCATAGGTCCCAGATGTCATCATTTTGAATAAGTAGCTGGTGTCCTGCAAGGGTTAAACAGCGTTGGTCAAAACATATTACACTTGAAACCCACACAGGGAGGTTGCCTACATATGACCCACTTGCAATTTCTTTTGACCAACAATGATTTGGGCAGAAAATGGGCACAAAAATGGGCATGGGTCCCAGAATCATCATTTTGAATAAGTAGCTGGTGTTCTGCAAGGGTTAAACAGCGTTGGTCAACAAATATTACACTGGAAACCCGCACAGGGGGGTCACTTACATATGACCCACTTGCCATTTCTTTTGACCAACAAGAATTTGGGCAGAAATAGGGCACTAAAGTGGGCATGGGTCCCAGAATCATCATTTTGAATAAGTAGCTGGTGTTCTGCAAGGGTTAAACAGTGTTGGTCAACAAATATTACACTGGAAACCCGCACAGGGGGGTCACTTACATATGACCCACTTGCCATTTCTTTTGACCAACAAGGATTTGGGCAGAAATAGGGCACTAAAGTGGGCATGGGTCCCAGAATCATCATTTTGAATAAGTAGCTGGTGTTCTGCAAGGGTTAAACAGTGTTGGTCAACAAATATTACACTGGAAACCCGCACAGGGGGGTAACTTACATATGACCCACTTGCCATTTCTTTTGACCAACAATGATTTGGGAAGAAAATGGGCACAAAAATGGGCATGGGTCCAAGAATCATCATTTTGAATAAGTAGCTGGTGTTCTGCAAGGGTTAAACAGCGTTGGTCAAAAAATATTACACTGGAAACCCGCACAGAGGGGTAACTTACATATGACCCACTTGCAATTTCTTTTGACCAACAAGGATTTGGGCAGTAATAGGGCACTAAAGTGGGCATGGGTCCCAGAATCATCATTTTGAATAAGTAGCTGGTGTTCTGCAAGGGTTAAACAGCGTTGGTCAAAAAATCTTACACTTGGAATCCACACAGGGGGGTCAGATACATATGACCCACTTGCCATTTCTTTTGACCAACAAGGATTTGGGCAGAAATAGGGCAGTAAAGTGGGCATAGGTCCCAGATGTCATCATTTTGAATAAGTAGCTGGTGTCCTGCAAGGGTTAAACAGCGTTGGTCAAAACATATTACACTTGAAACCCACACAGGGAGGTTGCCTACATATGACCCACTTGCAATTTCTTTTGACCAACAATGATTTGGGCAGAAAATGGGCACAAAAATGGGCATGGGTCCCAGAATCATCATTTTGAATAAGTAGCTGGTGTTCTGCAAGGGTTAAACAGCGTTGGTCAACAAATATTACACTGGAAACCCGCACAGGGGGGTCACTTACATATGACCCACTTGCCATTTCTTTTGACCAACAAGAATTTGGGCAGAAATAGGGCACTAAAGTGGGCATGGGTCCCAGAATCATCATTTTGAATAAGTAGCTGGTGTTCTGCAAGGGTTAAACAGTGTTGGTCAACAAATATTACACTGGAAACCCGCACAGGGGGGTCACTTACATATGACCCACTTGCCATTTCTTTTGACCAACAAGAATTTGGGCAGAAATAGGGCACTAAAGTGGGCATGGGTCCCAGAATCATCATTTTGAATAAGTAGCTGGTGTTCTGCAAGGGTTAAACAGCGTTGGTCAACAAATATTACACTGGAAACCCGCACAGGGGGGTCACTTACATATGACCCACTTGCCATTTCTTTTGACCAACAAGGATTTGGGCAGAAATAGGGCACTAAAGTGGGCATGGGTCCCAGAATCATCATTTTGAATAAGTAGCTGGTGTTCTGCAAGGGTTAAACAGTGTTGGTCAACAAATATTACACTGGAAACCCGCACAGGGGGGTAACTTACATATGACCCACTTGCCATTTCTTTTGACCAACAATGATTTGGGAAGAAAATGGGCACAAAAATGGGCATGGGTCCAAGAATCATCATTTTGAATAAGTAGCTGGTGTTCTGCAAGGGTTAAACAGCGTTGGTCAAAAAATATTACACTGGAAACCCGCACAGAGGGGTAACTTACATATGACCCACTTGCAATTTCTTTTGACCAACAAGGATTTGGGCAGTAATAGGGCACTAAAGTGGGCATGGGTCCCAGAATCATCATTTTGAATAAGTAGCTGGTGTTCTGCAAGGGTTAAACAGCGTTGGTCAAAAAATCTTACACTTGGAATCCACACAGGGGGGTCAGATACATATGACCCACTTGCCATTTCTTTTGACCAACAAGGATTTGGGCAGAAATAGGGCAGTAAAGTGGGCATAGGTCCCAGATGTCATCATTTTGAATAAGTAGCTGGTGTCCTGCAAGGGTTAAACAGCGTTGGTCAAAACATATTACACTTGAAACCCACACAGGGAGGTTGCCTACATATGACCCACTTGCAATTTCTTTTGACCAACAATGATTTGGGCAGAAAATGGGCACAAAAATGGGCATGGGTCCCAGAATCATCATTTTGAATAAGTAGCTGGTGTTCTGCAAGGGTTAAACAGCGTTGGTCAACAAATATTACACTGGAAACCCGCACAGGGGGGTCACTTACATATGACCCACTTGCCATTTCTTTTGACCAACAAGAATTTGGGCAGAAATAGGGCACTAAAGTGGGCATGGGTCCCAGAATCATCATTTTGAATAAGTAGCTGGTGTTCTGCAAGGGTTAAACAGTGTTGGTCAACAAATATTACACTGGAAACCCGCACAGGGGGGTCACTTACATATGACCCACTTGCCATTTCTTTTGACCAACAAGAATTTGGGCAGAAATAGGGCACTAAAGTGGGCATGGGTCCCAGAATCATCATTTTGAATAAGTAGCTGGTGTTCTGCAAGGGTTAAACAGCGTTGGTCAACAAATATTACACTGGAAACCCGCACAGGGGGGTCACTTACATATGACCCACTTGCCATTTCTTTTGACCAACAAGGATTTGGGCAGAAATAGGGCACTAAAGTGGGCATGGGTCCCAGAATCATCATTTTGAATAAGTAGCTGGTGTTCTGCAAGGGTTAAACAGTGTTGGTCAACAAATATTACACTGGAAACCCGCACAGGGGGGTAACTTACATATGACCCACTTGCCATTTCTTTTGACCAACAATGATTTGGGAAGAAAATGGGCACAAAAATGGGCATGGGTCCAAGAATCATCATTTTGAATAAGTAGCTGGTGTTCTGCAAGGGTTAAACAGCGTTGGTCAAAAAATATTACACTGGAAACCCGCACAGAGGGGTAACTTACATATGACCCACTTGCAATTTCTTTTGACCAACAAGGATTTGGGCAGTAATAGGGCACTAAAGTGGGCATGGGTCCCAGAATCATCATTTTGAATAAGTAGCTGGTGTTCTGCAAGGGTTAAACAGCGTTGGTCAAAAAATCTTAAACTTGGAATCCACACAGGGGGGTCAGATACATATGACCCACTTGCCATTTCTTTTGACCAACAAGGATTTGGGCAGAAATAGGGCAGTAAAGTGGGCATAGGTCCCAGATGTCATCATTTTGAATAAGTAGCTGGTGTCCTGCAAGGGTTAAACAGCGTTGGTCAAAACATATTACACTTGAAACCCACACAGGGAGGTTGCCTACATATGACCCACTTGCAATTTCTTTTGACCAACAATGATTTGGGCAGAAAATGGGCACAAAAATGGGCATGGGTCCCAGAATCATCATTTTGAATAAGTAGCTGGTGTTCTGCAAGGGTTAAACAGCGTTGGTCAACAAATATTACACTGGAAACCCGCACAGGGGGGTCACTTACATATGACCCACTTGCCATTTCTTTTGACCAACAAGGATTTGGGCAGAAATAGGGCACTAAAGTGGGCATGGGTCCCAGAATCATCATGTTGAATAAGTAGCTGGTGTTCTGCAAGGGTTAAACAGCGTTGGTCAAAAAATGTTACACTGGTAACCCTCACAGGGGGGACACTTATATATGACCCACTTGCCATTTCTTTTGACCAACGAGGATTTGGGCAGAAATAGGGCAGTAAAGTGGGCATGGGTCCCTGAATCATCATTTTGAATAAGTAGCTGCTGTCCTGCAAGGGTTAAACAGCGTTGGTCAAAAAATGTTACACTTGAAACCCTACACAGGGGGGTTGCCTACATATGACCCACTTGCAATTTCTTTTGACCAACAATGATTTGGGCAGAAAATGGGCACAAAAATGGGCATGGGTCCCAGAATCATCATTTTGAATAAGTAGCTGGTGTTCTGCAAGGGTTAAACAGCGTTGGTCAAAAAATATTACACTTGGAATACACACAGGGGGGTCAGATACATATGACCCACTTGCCATTTCTTTTGACCAACAAGGATTTGGGCAGAAATAGGGCAGTAAAGTGGGCATAGGTCCCAGATGTCATCATTTTGAATAAGTAGCTGGTGTCCTGCAAGGGTTAAACAGCGTTGGTCAAAACATATTACACTGGAAACCCGCACAGGGGGGTCACTTACATATGACCCACTTGCCATTTCTTTTGACCAACAAGGATTTGGACAGAAATAGGGCAGTAAAGTGGGCATAGGTCCCAGATGTCATCATTTTGAATAAGTAGCTGGAGTCCTGCAAGGGTTAAACAGCGTTGGTCAAAAAATGTTACACTTGGAATCCACACAGGGGGGTCAGATACATATGACCCACTTGCCATTTCTTTTGACCAACAAGGATTTGGGCAGAAATAGGGCAGTAAAGTGGGCATGGGTCCCAGAATCATCATTTTGAATAAGTAGCTGGTGTCCTGCAAGGGTTAAACAGCGTTGGTCAAAAAATTTTACACTTGGAATCCACACAGGGGGGTCAGATACATATGACCCACTTGCCATTTCTTTTGACCAACGAGGATTTGGGCAGAAATAGGGCAGTAAAGTGGGCATGGGTCCCAGAATCATCATTTTGAATAAGTAGCTGGCGTCCTGCAAGGGTTAAACAGCGTTGGTCAAAAAATTTTACACTTGGAATCCACACAGGGGGGTCAGATACATATGACCCACTTGCCATTTCTTTTGACCAACGAGGATTTGGGCAGAAATAGGGCAGTAAAGTGGGCATGGGTCCCAGAATCATCATTTTGAATAAGTAGCTGGTGTCCTGCAAGGGTTAAACAGTGTAGGGCAAAACATATTACACTTGAAACCCACACAGGGGGGTTGCCTACATATGACCCACTTGCAATTTCTTTTGACCAACAAGGATTTGGGCAGAAAATGGAAACAAAAATGGGCATGGGTCCCAGAATCATCATTTTGAATAAGTAGCTGGTGTCCTGCAAGGGTTAAACAGCGTTGCTCAAAAAATATTACACTGAAAACCCGCACAGGGGGGTCACTTACATATGACCCACTTGCCATTTCTTTTGACCAACAAGGATTTGGGCAGTAATATGGCAGTAAAGTGGGCATGGGTCACAGATGTCATTATTTTGAATAAGTAGCTGGTGTCCTGCAAGGGTTAAACAGTGTTGGTCAAAACATATTACACTTGAAACCCACACAGGGGGGTTGCCTACATATGACCCACTTGCAATTTCTTTTGACCAACAATGATTTGGGCAGAAAATGGGCACAAAAATGGGCATGGGTCCCAGATATCATTTTGAATAAGTAGCTGGTGTCCTGCAAGGGTTAAACAGCGTTGGTCAAAACATATTACACTGGAAACCCGCACAGGGGGGTAACTTACATATGACCCACTTGCCATTTCTTTTGAGCAACGCTGTTTAACCCTTGCAGGACAACAGCTACTTATTCAAAATGATGATTCTGGGACACATGCCCACTTTACTGCCCTATTTCTGCCCAAATCCTTGTTGGTCAAAAGAAATGGCAAGTGGGTCATATATAAGTGACCACCAAAAAATAGAAAGAAGAAAGTGAACCTCGAAGTCAATTAAAGCTGCTGTATAAGGGAGGGTGTAAGTCTCCCCGTATAGAATATAAAGGAAAAAAAAAAAGGGGGGTTATACAGCGCTGGGTTTTTCTGAATGATAACAATTAGACACTGGGTTTAAGAAAATACAAAATACATTTATTGTACAATATAACAATTAAGAGAGTACTCTCTAAGAAAAAGAAAAATTCATATGTTAAAAAATTGCGCAATGTATTAAAAAATGGGGAAGGGGTAAAAATGATGAAAAATGGAAATATTGCATGCACTAAGCTCCAAGAAAAAAATGATGAAGACAGTTCGTATGCCAATGTATGGTTATAGTTACCACCGAAGTAGTCGGAATAATCAGGATCTCATTTGGGAACCTGAGAGAGTACCGGATAATTCCCAGCTGGTGGGTCCAACTGCCTCCAGATGTTAGTAGAACAGGAATGGTGGGTGGAAGATGGAATGGCCACCGCCGTGAATCTCTGTCCGGGAGGTGTGGACCTGTTTCTCTGATGGAATAGAGGCAGGAATGGTGGTGAGAGATGGTATAACACCGCCGTGGATCACTGCCCAGGGAGAAAGGGGGGGCTGACAGCCCAAGATGGTGATAGCTGGTCCGGAATCGGTTTGTTGTGCTGGAGCCTGGTGCAAGATGGTTCAGGCTATTGGATGGTCCAAGTCAGGGGATGAACTTGGATGGATCTCAGGATCTTGGATGTGGCTTGGCTCAACGCGTTTCGACGTCTCCAGGACGTCTTCATCAGGAGCAGTGGTGACAGGATGTAACTCCCCCAATTGATCCAGGGGGTATATATACAGCTCCTTGTTACATCCTGTCACCACTGCTCCTGATGAAGACGTCCTGGAGACGTCGAAACGCGTTGAGCCAAGCCACATCCAAGATCCTGAGATCCATCCAAGTTCATCCCCTGACTTGGACCATCCAATAGCCTGAACCATCTTGCACCAGGCTCCAGCACAACAAACCGATTCCGGACCAGCTATCACCATCTTGGGCTGTCAGCCCCCCCTTTCTCCCTGGGCAGTGATCCACGGCGGTGTCATACCATCTCTCACCACCATTCCTGCCTCTATTCCATCAGAGAAACAGGTCCACACCTCCCGGACAGAGATTCACGGCGGTGGCCATTCCATCTTCCACCCACCATTCCTGTTCTACTAACATCTGGAGGCAGTTGGACCCACCAGCTGGGAATTATCCGGTACTCTCTCAGGTTCCCAAATGAGATCCTGATTATTCCGACTACTTCGGTGGTAACTATAACCATACATTGGCATACGAACTGTCTTCATCATTTTTTTCTTGGAGCTTAGTGCATGCAATATTTCCATTTTTCATCATTTTTACCCCTTCCCCATTTTTTAATACATTGCGCAATTTTTTAACATATGAATTTTTCTTTTTCTTAGAGAGTACTCTCTTAATTGTTATATTGTACAATAAATGTATTTTGTATTTTCTTAAACCCAGTGTCTAATTGTTATCATTCAGAAAAACCCAGCGCTGTATAACCCCCCTTTTTTTTTCCTTCATATGTAAGTGACCACCCTGTGCGGGTTTCCAGTGTAACATTTTTTGACCAACGCTCTTTAACCCTTGCAGAACACCAGCTACTTATTCAAAATGATGATTCTGGGACCCATACCCACTTTACTGCCCTATTTCTGCCCAAATCCTTGTTGGTCAAAAGAAATAGCAAGTGGGTCATATGTAAGTGATGCCCCAGTGTGGATTCTAAGTGTAAACTTTTTTGACCAACGCTGTTTAACCCTTGCAGGACACCAGCTACTTATTCAAAATGATGACATCTGGGACCTATGCCCACTTTACGACCCTATTTCTGCCCAAATCCTTGTTGCTCAAAAGAAATGGCAAGTGGCTGATATGTAAGTGACCCCCTAGTGCGGGTTTTCAGTGTAATATTTGTTGACCAACGCTGTTTAACCCTTGCAGAACACCAGCTACTTATTCAAAATGATGATTCTGGGACCCATGCCCATTTTTGTGCCCATTTTCTGCCCAAATCATTGTTGGTCAAAAGAAATTGCAAGTGGGTCCTATGTAGGCAACCCCCCTGTGTGGGTTTCAAGTGTAATATGTTTTGACCAACACTGTTTAACCCTTGCAGGACACCAGCTACTTATTCAAAATAATGACATCTGTGACCCATGCCCACTTTACTGCCCTATTACTACCCAAATCCTTGTTGGTCAAAAGAAATGGCAAGTGGGTCATATGTATCTGACCCCCCTGTGTGGATTCCAAGTGTAACATTTTTTGACCAACGCTGTTTAACCCTTGCAGAACACCAGCTACTTATTCAAAATGATGATTCTGGGACCCATGCCCACTTTACTGCCCTATTACTGCCCAAATCCTTGTTGGTCAAAAGAAATGGCAAGTGGGTCATATGTAAGTGACCACCCTGTGCGGGTTTCCAGTGTAACATTTTTTGACCAACGCTGTTTAACCCTTGCAGGACACCAGCTATTTATTCAAAATGATGACATCTGGGACCTATGCCCACTTTAGTGCCCTATTTCTGCCCAAATCCTTGTTGGTCAAAAGAAATGGTAAGTGGGTCATATGTAAGTGACCCCCCTGTGCGGGTTTCCAGTGTAATATTTGTTGACCAACGCTGTTTAACCCTTGCAGAACACCAGCTACTTATTCAAAATGATGATTCTGGGACCCATGCCCACTTTAGTGCCCTATTTCTGCCCAAATCCTTGTTGGTCAAAAGAAATGGCAAGTGGGTCATATGTAAGTGACCCCCCTGTGCGGGTTTCCAGTGTAATATTTGTTGACCAATGCTGTTTAACCCTTGCAGAACACCAGCTACTTATTCAAAATGATGATTCTGGGACCCATGCCCATTTTTGTGCCCATTTTCTGCCCAAATCATTGTTGGTCAAAAGAAATTGCAAGTGGGTCATATGTAGGCAACCCCCCTGTGTGGGTTTCAAGTGTAATATGTTTTGACCAACACTGTTTAACCCTTGCAGGACACCAGCTACTTATTCAAAATAATGACATCTGTGACCCATGCCCACTTTACTGCCCTATTACTGCCCAAATCCTTGTTGGTCAAAAGAAATGGCAAGTGGGTCATATGTATCTGACCCCCCTGTGTGGATTCCAAGTGTAATATTTGTTTACCAACGCTGTTTAACCCTTGCAGGATACCAGCTACTTATTCAAAATGATGACATCTGGGACCTATGCCCACTTTACTGCCCTATTTCTGCCCAAATCCTTGTTGGTCAAAAGAAATGACAAGTGGGTCATATATAAGTGACCCCCCTGTGCGGGTTTCCATTGTAACATTTTTTGACCAACGCTGTTTAACCCTTGCAGGACACCAGCTACTTATTCAAAATGATGATTCTGGGACCCATGCCCACTTTACTGCCCTATTACTGCCCAAATCCTTGTTGGTCAAAAGAAATGGCAAGTGGGTCATATGTATCTGACCCCCCTGTGTGGATTCCAAGTGTAACATTTTTTGACCAACGCTGTTTAACCCTTGCAGAACACCAGCTACTTATTCAAAATGATGATTCTGGGACCCATGCCCACTTTACTGCCCTATTACTGCCCAAATCCTTGTTGGTCAAAAGAAATGGCAAGTGGGTCATATGTAAGTGACCACCCTGTGCGGGTTTCCAGTGTAATATTTGTTGACCAACGCTGTTTAACCCTTGCAGAACACCAGCTACTTATTCAAAATGATGATTCTGGGACCCATGCCCATTTTTGTGCCCATTTTCTGCCCAAATCATTGTTGGTCAAAAGAAATTGCAAGTGGGTCATATGTAGGCAACCCCCCTGTGTGGGTTTCAAGTGTAATATGTTTTGACCAACACTGTTTAACCCTTGCAGGACACCAGCTACTTATTCAAAATAATGACATCTGGGACACATGCCCACTTTACTGCCCTATTTCTGCCCAAATCCTTGTTGGTCAAAGAAATGGCAAGTGGGTCATATGTAAGTGACCCCCCTGTGCGGGTTTCCAGTGTAATATTTTTTGACCAACGTTGTTTAACCCTTGCAGGACACCAGCTACTTATTCAAAATGATGACATCTGGGACCTATGCCCACTTTACTGCCCTATTTCTGCCCAAATCCTTGTTGGTCAAAAGAAATGGCAAGTGGGTCATATGTAAGTGACCCCCCTGTGTGGATTCCAAGTGTAAGATTTTTTGACCAACGCTGTTTAACCCTTGCAGAACACCAGCTACTTATTCAAAATGATGACATCTGGGACCTATGCCCACTTTACTGCCCTATTTCTGCCCAAATCCTTGTTGGTCAAAAGAAATGGCAAGTGGGTCATATGTATCTGACCCCCCTGTGTGGATTCCAAGTGTAAGATTTTTTGACCAACGCTGTTTAACCCTTGCAGAACACCAGCTACTTATTCAAAATGATGATTCTGGGACCCATGCCCACTTTAGTGCCCTATTTCTGCCCAAATCCTTGTTGGTCAAAAGAAATGGCAAGTGGGTGATATGTAAGTGACCCCCTAGTGCGGGTTTTCAGTGTAATATTTGTTGACCAACGCTGTTTAACCCTTGCAGAACACCAGCTACTTATTCAAAATGATGATTCTGGGACCCATGCCCATTTTTGTGCCCATTTTCTGCCCAAATCATTGTTGGTCAAAAGAAATTGCAAGTGGGTCATATGTAGGCAACCTCCCTGTGTGGGTTTCAAGTGTAATATGTTTTGACCAACGCTGTTTAACCCTTGCAGGACACCAGCTACTTATTCAAAATGATGACATCTGGGACCTATGCCCACTTTACTGCCCTATTTCTGCCCAAATCCTTGTTGGTCAAAAGAAATGGCAAGTGGGTGATATGTAAGTGACCCCCCTGTGCGGGTTTCCAGTGTAATATTTGTTGACCAACGCTGTTTAACCCTTGCAGAACACCAGCTACTTATTCAAAATGATGATTCTGGGACCCATGCCCACTTTACTGCCCTATTACTGCCCAAATCCTTGTTGGTCAAAAGAAATGGCAAGTGGGTCATATGTATCTGACCCCCCTGTGTGGATTCCAAGTGTAACTTTTTTTGACCAACGCTGTTTAACCCTTGCAGGACACCAGCTACTTATTCAAAATGATGACATCTGGGACCTATGCCCACTTTACTGCCCTATTTCTGCCCAAATCCTTGTTGGTCAAAAGAAATGGCAAGTGGGTCATATGTAAGTGACCCATCTGTGCGGGTTTCCAGTGTAATATTTTTTGACCAACGCTGTTTAACCCTTGCAGGACACCAGCTACTTATTCAAAATTAAATCTGGGACCCATGCCCATTTTTGTGCCCATTTTGTGCCCAAATCATTGTTGGTCAAAAGAAATTGCAAGTGGGTCATATGTAGGCAACCCCCCTGTGTTGATTTCTGCAGTGAAATTTGTGGTCCATGATTCATTAACCCTTGTAAAAGTGATTTTTCTGAATAAGAAGCTGGAGCTCGAATAAGAAGCTGGAGCTCGAATAAGAAGCTGGAGCTCGAATAAGAAGCTGGCCGAATAAGAAGCCAACTTCAGCCTCGTTGTACAGCGCTAGGTTTTACTGAAAGAAATGTACACTACCACATGTACATGATTAAACCATTTATTATACAAAGACACTAATAATGAAATGAGAGCTCTCATAAAAACATATATAATAAATTATATGATAAAAACAGTGATAAGACAGAGGCTCTCTGATGAGAATAAAACTCCACAATGTATGCACCAGCACATTAATAGTTACCAGGGGGAGACAAGAGGATGTAAACGGTCTCCTGGGTGAAGTTACTGCATGAGATATGTCCCAATCCGGATAAAATTGCCCAGTGGAATCCAGGTGTCAGATAAACTTGAATAGGCAGTCCTTATGGTATGGATATACCAAGCATGATGTTGCAAATGGCTGCTGGAAAATGGATGTCCTGGAGTAAATTCAAAAACTGGTCCGGAAATAAAGTGCGGGGTCTTAGTGCAGTCCTGGTCTGGTGCAAAGGAGCAATAAGGTGCAGTGGAGTAGTGCTGGAAGGACCAGTTTTTGAATTTACTCCAGGACATCCATTTTCCAGCAGCCATTTGCAACATCATGCTTGGTATATCCATACCATAAGGACTGCCTATTCAAGTTTATCTGACACCTGGATTCCACTGGGCAATTTTATCCGGATTGGGACATATCTCATGCAGTAACTTCACCCAGGAGACCGTTTACATCCTCTTGTCTCCCCCTGGTAACTATTAATGTGCTGGTGCATACATTGTGGAGTTTTATTCTCATCAGAGAGCCTCTGTCTTATCACTGTTTTTATCATATAATTTATTATATATGTTTTTATGAGAGCTCTCATTTCATTATTAGTGTCTTTGTATAATAAATGGTTTAATCATGTACATGTGGTAGTGTACATTTCTTTCAGTAAAACCTAGCGCTGTACACCACTTTTTCCTTTTTGCATATTTATATTGGGAGACTTACACACTCCCTGTACAGCAGCTTTGGCTGTGTCTGTGGTTCCTCCCCCTCTTTTTTTCTACTCAGTACCAGAGCAGAGTCTGGCTGCGGCAGAGCTAGGGACGGCCATCGTTGCCATCGATGGCAATTCCATACCCTCCAACATTTGAGGGGAAGAATTTGGTACACATTTGGAAAGGGGGCGTGTACCACTGGAATAGGGGGCGTGGCCAAGACTCCTTTCCTGTGGCTCCCAGCTGGCGTGGGACTACAAGCCCCAGCAAGGCATGCTGGTCACACTCTAGTAGACTAGAGAGCTGCAGCCTGTGACCCACATCACTGCAAACAATTCACACTGCAGTCATATAACTATGTCCCATATGCTGCTATTACTCACACTACCGCCTCCCCGTATACACCTACAGCCCTGTGCATTATCTGTGGCCACAGCTTACACTTTCTAGACACTCCATAATAGTATCAGCATATCCAGATACGCACTGGTGAGCCCAGTAAAAAGCCCATGCTTCCAGGAATAATTCCTTTTAATAGACTTGAACTCACCCAGCTCCTTGTTCCTGAGTGTGCAGCGGTGTCTACAGCTGAATCAGGCGGCGGCACAGGTCAGAGCGCTGGGAGGGGGTGGCGGCGGCACACACAGGTCACCCACAGTGTCCGACGCTGCCGGGGCTGGCCACCGGACCCCTCACTCAGGCAGATTTGCGCCTTTCCCATGAGTGCGCACTGCGCAGGGTGCGCGGTGCCGGCGCGTGACGTCTTGACGCACGGCACCGGCCAGCGCATTGCACTCTTGGGAACGGGTGAGGGGGAGGAGAGGGGAGAACTCAGCCGGCGGCGCAGTCGGTCCAGGCAACACAGGGAGCCGGGGCCAGGAAGAAGTTGTGAGTCTGCTGAAATGTCATAAAATGCGGTACATTCGGTACAACTTAAATTTGCCGGTACAGACTGTTAAAAAACGGTACTGTACCGGTAAATTCGGTACAGTGTGAGGGTATGCAATTCTGCAACTGGCCATCGACAGTGCTAAACTATGCAAATGGATGACCATCAATATTTTTACATATCGATGGTCATCCATTGTGTTTGATTGATTGGCCTGTGGGGCAATAAAAATACAGGGGGCGGGGCTTCGTGGGTGTCAGGGGCGGAGCTATGCTCCGTGTCCCGACACTTTGAAAAGAAAAAAAGCAAAACATTGTTTTGCTGTTTCATCGATGGAGGGAAACCATCTGGTTCTCCCCCATCGATGACAAAAGTATTCGACATCGGCCATGAACCATCGATGATCTTGAATCATCGATGGCCATCCTTAGGCAGAGCAGATGGACTATGACACACCACGGGGACAGAAATTAGGGGCAGAGTTAGATAGCTGGTAAGGAGCTATTTAATATTTATATTTGTAGGACCAGGTCGGAACCCCTTCTCTGTCAGGGCCCGGGGCTCCAGACCCCACAGACCCCCCCTGTCAGCTGTCCTGCCTGAACCACAGGCTTCTTCAATGCAGGACTCAGCAGCCAATTAAAATGCAGCACCGGCTGGCGAGCCAATCAGAGTTTGTGAATTGGCGAACAGTACACAATCTCTGATTGGCTCAAAAGCCGGTGCAGCATTTTAATTAGCCGCTGACGCCCTGCATGAAGAAGCCTGTGCTTTGATCAGTGCACCGAGGCAGCACAGCTGAGGCAGTCGGGGGGGGGGGGGGGGGGGTTTGCAGTGGACAAAATGAGCTGACTGGGCCCTTCCAGAGGCCGGGGCCTGGGACAGCTGTACCCACAGCACCCCCTGTCAGCGGCCCTGGCTCCGAAATGCATCCAAAAGGACAGTACAGCCGTTGGATTGACCCATCGGAGCACAGGGAAAATTCCTGGAGAGTTTAATTGCCTGAGGGCCCCACTATTTTTTAATGTCATTATCCAGACTGTGGGCCGGATTCAGTAGCAAAGGTGCCAGGAATAATGTGTCTTCTGTAACAAACCATGTAGCTATGCGAGGGGAGCAAATACATTTAGTGTATATTGTTTCTGTGCAGGGTAAATACTGGCTGCATTTCTATGTAGCCCACAGATGTTAGACAGCTTTATTTTAATACTGCAAATCAGATTTCGGTTTTTGGACACACACCACCCATACAGTGCAAGAGACTCTCAGGGGTAAATCTAAGATGGAAGTTCTATTGAGGATGGGATGTGGCCCATAGGGGGTAATTCTGACCTGCTCGCTCGGCTGCTTATACTCGCTGCCTAGCGTGCAGGTTAACGCCACCCCATCGAACGCACAATAACCACGCTGGATGAATCCCCTCGGGAAACTGCGAGTGGATGTGTGCGCTTACACACTCGCTCGCATGCGCCCGCACAGGGGAGAAAACATTCGATGGTCGCTCACTAGCCAGGACTTACATTTATACTGCATGGTGATGGCCGATTTGGGGGGCAGGCACTGACGTCATGTGACATCATCCGCCCGCCCTGAGCAGGCATGGTGTTTTTGTGGGCACATCCATGAAACACTGAGCGGCCCCCAGCAACAACTTCCTATCTGTCAATCAGGCAGCGAGTGCCCCGGGGAATTAAATATTTGCCGAAGTTACTTTATCGCGCATGTGCAGACCCCAGGGCCGGACTGGCCATCTGGCACTTCTGGCAAATGCCAGAAGGGCCGATGGCCTTGTGGGCCGATTTTGTGCAGAAAGTTCTTACATCGTAGAAGTTGTAAGAACTTTCTGCAGTAGCAGTGCAGACTCTTAGCCCGCTGCCGCGCCGCCCCCCCCCCCCTGTCATGATGTGGCGCCGCCCCCACCATCATGACACGGCCATCCTGAGCCCGCTGCAGTGGCAGGATGGAGTCGCGCTCCATGACCCGCCCCATCACTGAACAAGAGCTCCTCCAATTTTCTCCCTGCCTGGCTCTCCCCCTTCCACCCAGCCTGCTGCCCTTCTACTGCGGCCGCTGGTGCTCTGATCTGTAGAAAGCAGCCAGCCAGCCAGCCACTGGAGAGAGCAGCGATCCGGCCCGCACACAGGTAAAACCATCTGTATCAGGATGCGCTCCACCTGCTATTCTGGGTGGGGTGGTCGGGGTGGTTCAATATATTTGACAAATGTCAACATAAAAAGTGTCTTTTCAGTGCTATATGAAAAAGAGCCGCACTTCTTTATTTGTGTGTGTGGGGGAGGGGCATAGTACTTTTACTGTTACTGTAAGGATTGTGTCATATTCTGTAAAGGGGTGTCACGGTGTGTGTGTGTCAAAATGTGTAATGGGCATAGTCTGTCATGGACATCACCATCTGTGCCATACTGTGTAATGAGCATTACGGTGTGTGTCATAATATGTAATGGGCAATACAGTGTGCGGCAATATTTAATGGGCATAACGGTGTGTTCGATAATGTGTAATGCCTCCTTTTTGTGATGCCACGCCTCCTTTTCACGAGACCACGCCCCCTTTTTTGCGCGCGGCTTCGCCGCGCAAGGGTCCCGCCTGCTTTAGGTGGGCCTGTCTGCTCAAAATGCCAGGGCCGATTTCTTGTCCCAGTCCGGCCCTGGCAGACCCCCACCATCAGGGAGGCTGCTGAATGCAGACGTGTGCAAACAGGTCTGAATCATCCCCATAGCAACAAATCAGATTCTACTTGTTCTTCTTTAGGACTTTCTAGAAGATAATAAATAGAATTTGAACGGCGACATCTCATCTTCAGCAGAACGCCCATCTTAGTACATGTTCCCCTCAGAGAGGAGCAGTGCTGCACAGAACCGGAAACGAGCCACTCAGAGTGGACTTGGGCCCTCATTCAGCATGGAGCGTATATGCTAAGGCCCTGCACCGCCAGCTACCCTTGCCACCAGAGTGGTTAGCAGCTCATGCTGGTTTACCCAACGGTGACCATGGGCCAGATGCACTAAGATTCAAAAATGATAAAATGGAGAGTGATAAACAGCCAGCCAATCAGCTCCTGCCTGCATGTCACAGACTGGGTTTGAAAAGGGTGTGGATCGTATTGTCGACCCAACTTAGGTCGACAGTCATTAGGTCGACACCGTTGGGTCGACAGGCAGCAAGGTCGACAGGGTTCTAGGTCGACATGGGTGAAGGTTGACAGGTGTCTATGTGACATGGGACAAGGTCGACATGGGTTTAGGTTGACAGGTCGCGAGGTCGACATGGGTTTTTTCACTGTTTTTTTACCCGAATGTCGACACAGCTCGTATCGCTCGCTTCGCTCGCTATGCTTTGGGCACAGTGCCTCGCTGTACTCGGCACGCTATTTTTTTCTCCCACCACGCCATAGTGGATAATAGGGCATGAAATACCGCCTGTCGGCACATGTCAGCTTAAATAACTGTGAAAAAACCCATGTCGACATGTCGACCTAACCCATGTCGACCTAACACATTTGTCGACCTAAAGCCATGTAGACTTTTTCCCATGTCGACCTAGACACCTGTCGACCTTCATCCATGTCAACCTAGAACTCTGTCAATCTTGTTGCCTGTCGACCTAATAACTGTCGACCTAAGTCGGGTCGACAATACGACCGTATACCTTTGAAAAATGTCAGGCAGAAGCTGATTGGCTGTCTGTTTATCACTCCCCATTTTATTACTTTAAGGTCAAATTCAGCCCTGAAGTCCACCCCCCAAAAAATCTCAAAATAATCACCTAAATTGTCATAAATTGGACTATAATAATATAAAAGAATTACTTATCTTATCCCAAACTAGACTTCCATATAGAACAGTAACACTATGATCATACAAACATAACCCACATAAAGGAACAAAAGAGTCTGTCCGGCTGGTATCACATGTATGGGCTCTGGGCAAGAGCACAAGTCGCTGCCAGCGTCCGCTACATGGCATAATCCACCGGCCTCCAAACTGAGGACATCACAATGTGTCACAGTGCCATCCTCCAGGTTTGATGGGTAAAATGATTGGATTTGTGACCTTAAATGGCCGGAAACGTGATGTACAGGACAACTGTAATCTACTGTGTTTTATAACATTTGCTCCAACATATTATTCAGCATTGCATTGTGGGGAGACAGCTACAGCTTACTAAACAGGACCATACCTCCGTACAAACCACAAGAGCTTACAATCTCATAGCGCATATTTAACGTACTGTATAATAAGAAATGGTCATGAAAAAGTAAGTACAGTACATCTGGGGCATAGGGGGTCATTCAGATCTGATCACACGGTTGCTTATTATCGGAGCCCAGAGTATACTCCACCAATCCAGAACCCCCCCCCCCCCGGTAACACTTTGTTAAAAAAAAATAATAATTAAATACACTGTAAAAGACATTTACGGTAATTAAACATATAAATATAGAACTTTAAAAACCTATTTATAATAATGTAATCCCCTAAATAGTGTACCTTAATGTAAGTGTTAAATACTCATTTACATTATTGTATCCCCTAACAGTATGGTATCCGGATGGCTCACAGGCAATATCTAGGTAGACAGTAAGAAGGTCGACACCAAAAGGTTGACACGGGGGACCACATGCTCACATGTCAACATTGACACCAAAAAATCCTAAAAAACTCATGTTAACCTTTTCCATGAGAACCTTTTGTTAATGTCGACCGAGGGCATGTCAACCTATCGGCGTCGACCTATTGTCTACGTGGACATTTTTTTTGTGAGCTAATCCACAGCCCTTTAAAAACAAAAACCAGACACAAACATAGCATAAAAAAAACAACCAAAAATAAACACAAAATCAGCGAAATGGTTAAAAATAACATTTTACTGTAAGGATGTGCCTCTTCTCCCACCTGCCCTTTTGAGTGCTCCTCTCTGTGTTGATGGACTATGCCTGGGGGCAGTCACCATTGATGTCGTTTGAGGGCTAGTGGCTTGGGAGCTGACAATTGCTGAGGAAGCATTCTTTATGGCCGTTTGTGCCACCAGCTTCCTTTACAGAATGAAGAAGGTCTGTGTGACTGCTCCCAAGTGGTCTGCATGAACTCAAAGATCTGGAGGTTCATCTCACTGGCCAGAGACTTTTTATCAGGGGGGAGCATAATTTAGTTACGCCACGAGGGTCTATATTCAATATTATCATATATTTACAAACAACACAGCTACAATGTAAACTAAAAAAAAAATATTATAGATCTGTAGCATATTCATTTGTCCCAGAAGAGGTTTATAAAGGAACAGTTGACACTGATTTAGGTTGCTACAGTTTGTTTGTTTGCCCAGCAGGACACTTGGGGGCTGGTGGATGATCTGTGTCCTCAATATGGCTGCCTGGAAGGGTTTCGGGGTTATAACCTGCTTTATCTCCTCTTCAAAGCTTGTATAATGAACTGGTGCTGCTCATTAACCCTCTGTCCTACACCCTTCGGTGATCCTCTGCCATTTTTGCTTCGAGTTGGCTGCATTTATAGATTAATAATAATAATAATAAAACACTTTTTTGGCCAATGTTGAGTTTATTTTATAAGCAGCAGCAAAAAGGCTTATAGTATTATCTGGAAAGTCACCTGCAACATAAATATGTAATGTGACAAGAACACTGGAAAAGTTTTAAGATGCAGGTATAGTTTTCTCAGGTTTCTTACCTATGTGTTTTAAAAACCCACAAAGGTTTGCGACTTATGGTGATCAATAAAACATGTAATTAAAAAAAAAAAAAACACACACAGGTTGTGTTGGTTCGGCCGAGAGCTTTTTTTGCTTTTAGTAAAAGCTGGATATGGGTTCCGGTGGGTGTGGATGTGAGAAGAGAGGGCGGGGTCTCCATTCTTTAGGCATTTCGCCCTGAAACCTTGGATTTGGTGTGCACTGCCAACTACCACAGGAGATGGTACCTGTTCCCCTAACTCTGGGCCTTATTCTAGTTCACTCTTTCTGACAAAATCCTTCTTAGATGGACAAAACCATGTGCACTGCAGGGGGGCAGATGTAACATGTGCAGAGAGCGTTAGATTTGGGTGAGTTATTTTGTTTCTGTGCAGGGTAAATACTGACTGCTTTATATTTACATTGCAATATAGATCTCCCTTTGAAGTAAAACCCCACCCAAATCTAATTCTCTCTGCACAAGTAACATCTGCCCCACCTGCAATGCACATGGTTTTGTCCATCTAAGAAGGATTTTGTCAGAAAGAGTCAACTAGAATAACCCCCCATGTGCACTGCAGGGGGGCAGATGTAACATGTGCAGAGAGAATTAGATTTGGTGAGTTATTTTATTTCTGTGCAGGGTAAATACTGGCTGCTTTATTTTTACACTGCAATATAGATCTCACTTTGAAGTAAAACCCCACCCAAATCGAATTCTCTCTGCACAAGTAACATCTGCCTCACCTGCAGTGCACATGGTTTTGTCCATCGAAGAAGAATTTGTCAGAAGGAGTGAACTAGAATAAGGCCCTCTGTTACAACAGGCTTACAAAAAATTATTGGCATTATGTTGGAACTTGGAATGTGACCAAAAGAAAAGTGGCAAAAAAGGCTCAGCATCAGCAAAGGAGTTACGGGTGTGTGTGGCATCTTAAACTTTCATTACACCTTGCGTCTTCTATTTTCATATTCTATGGCAGATGTGACTGTATCATGCTGCTTTCAGACCGCATAACTGGCTTTGACCCTGTATTTGGAAACGTTTCCAAAAACGGGTCTGCCAGATAAAACCCCTTTCACACCGCAGCACTTAAACGGTATATTACCGTTTAAGTGCCGATTTTTTGACACTGGCAGACCCGTTTTTGGAAACTTTCCAAATACAGGGTCAAAGCCAGTGCAGCCTTCAGCCCTCCCCTCCGTGCAGCTCACCCCCCCCCTCGCGCGTGTCGACCGAGAGCATGTCGACGCCCCCCGCGCATGTCGACGCCCCCGCGCATGTCGACGCCCCCCCACCCCCCCGCGTGTCGGCGCCCCCCCCCCGTGTCGACTTACCCCGTGCCGGTACCTCCGTTGTGGACTGCAGCTCAGTATGCTCGGAAAGCACTTATGAAAAAAGTGTCTTCAAGAAAATGGCTGCCCCATAGGAAACCCTGTTTAAAAAAAACTGTCTTTCGTATGGGGGCAGCCATTTTCTGAAAGACACTTTTTTCATAAGTGCTTTCCGAGCATACTGAGCTGCAGTGCCGGGAACCACAACGGAGATACCGGCACGGGGTAAGTCGACACGGGGGGGGGGGGGGGCGACACGCGGGGGGAGGGGGGGGCGTCGACACGTGTGGGGGGCGTCGACACGCGCGCGGGGGGTGTCGACACGCGCGGGGGGGCTCCAGTGCTGTGAATACTTAATGAGCGCTCATTAAGTATTCACTGTGCTGAATTTAGGACCCAGCTCATTGGCTGGGTCCTAAATACCGTTTCAGAACCGATTTTGAGCCTAAAATACCGGTTCTGAAACGGGTAGGACCCTGCATTTTAACCGGTTAGAAAAAACGGCATTTTCTAACCGGTTAAGTGGGACTGTACCTTTCAGACCGCACACATTACCGTTTTAAAACGGTAAAAAAACGGCAATATACCGTTTTAAAAGTGCGGTCTGAAAGGGGCATCAGTTATTAATACACCCTGGCAGTGGTGTACCGTAATGTCTGATTCACATTACTACCGTTTAATCATACTTATTTGCAGTGCTCAGAGAGATGACTGGGAATTGCAGTCTCCTGTTATATTCTACAAACACATAGATGTAAATAATGAATGGTTTGTATGAGAATGGGAGTTAGGAGATCATGCGGGAGGGAGCTTGGACGGAAGTGAATCACTGCAGCAATAGTCACTTTGGGTTTTGTCTGCATCTCTTTCACTGTGTAGGTGTCTTCTACCTTCATTTTCACCATAGAAAGCGGCAGTGTGGGGTCTGTTCTAGACTCATTCCTGTAAATAAAGCTATTTGTACCGTATCAGTTTGATAGATCTACATTATAAAGATAAACAGATAAACCTTGAACGGTAAAAGGTCGCCCGTGCTTAAGGATTAAAGGGTTGGCAGAACCTCTCCGCTTGTAGACTGCTCAGTGACTGCTAGCAGGGGCGCTGACAGGTCGGCCCGGGCACCGGTAAAATACTCGAGATCTACCAACAGTCCATGTTTTCCAGGCCACTTACAGATCTGTTAAATATGTCAGTTAGGAATGAACGCAGCACAGGTTTGAAAATGTGACAGTAATGACTACACCTGTACACCAGCTAGGTGGTCTTAGAAATGTGACAGTTAATAATATTTACACCTGTGCACCAGCTTGGAGGTCTGGGGGATGTAACAACTAGTAATGACTGCACCTGTGCACCAGATAGGTGGTCTGGGAAACATGACAGTTAGTAATGACTACAGCTGTGCACCAGCTAGGTGGTCTGGGAAATGTGACAGTTAGTAATGACTACACCTGTGCAGCAGCTAGGTGGTCTGGGAAACATGGCAGTTAGTAATGACTGCACCTATGCACCAGATAGGTGGTCTGGGAAACATGGCAGTTAGTAATGACTGCACCTGTGCACCAGCTAGGTGGTCTGGGAAACATGACAGTTAGTAATGACTACACCTGTGCACCAGCTAGGTGGTCTGGGAAACATGACAGTTAGTAATGACTACAGCTGTGCAGCAGCTAGGTGTTCTGGAAAACGTGACCTGTTGATAGATCTCGAGCACCGGTCAATACACACATAGTAGCACACATAGTAGATATATGATGCTGGAAACTGCAACAGGAACTAGACCACTGGCAGGAGCACAACGATCTGGCAAGGGAGACGGGAACAGGCAAGGCTTATATAGGAAGTGAGGGGGGTGGAGCTAGAACATGCTGGAACATCAGGGAACAGAGGGTGATGGCAGGGAGCTGTCCAGCAGCCAGAACAGCTCATCAGTAGAGCAGCAGTCTGCAGAGGTAGAAGCTCTGAGTTTGAATCCTGACACAACCATCTGTCATTCTATAAAATGATCGTTAGAAGTGAATTGGTTGCTATGGGCAACACCTTCACTTGTCCACTCTTCAGAAGCTTTGATACATCCCCTGACTGGTCTGTCCTCACAGGAGCCATGCTGACAGATGCAGTTATGTTATGGTAGTTGTTGCAGACACAGTTCTCAACTCTTACATGTATGTTCCCCGTATTTAGAACATTGTTGGACAACAAAGCTTTTCTGACCCTTACACTTGCTTCGGATTCCCCCCTCCACCTCCCAATACCTCCACCACCAAAAACCACATTTACAGGGAGATTGATATGATTCTATGAGCCGGGCTGCTGAGACATAAGGCAGGCCGGAGTTCTAGAGGTGTGCAGCAAAAATATCTTTGAATTCAAATATTATGTGTGTGGTGGCAGAGAAGGGGGGAGGGGTGGGTGCAGGGGGGGGGGGGGTTCCAACTCCTCTATGGCTGGCCCAAGCCCTGGTAATAAGCACCAGCCCCGCTCCCCTCTCGGTGCACCTGAACACAAGTCACCTGCACTTCTTCCTGCAGTCAGTGATTTAGCAACGCAGCAACTGACACAGGAGAGCAAATGCTCTGCCCCAGCAGCCCCTACAGTAATTACCCTATCAGGCAGGGCACATCCTAATTGCATCCTAAATTCATGAAGTGAACTAAGATGTCATAAGAAGCCCAAATGTCTCTGATCAAATCCACTAGTCTGGCCTGACAAGCCAGGCAACACCAGCAGTGAGGCTGGTCCACTTTCATTACAGCCAGCCTTAGCAGAAAGAGGGGACAAACAAACCCAGCATAGCCCATGCCCCCTGGATATACTGTATCTAGTCCTCTGGGGAAGGTACCAAGGCTCTTCCAGAACCCCCGGTGGGTGTGGTCATCTGATTGCATCACCATGACGGCGCCCCCACTATACAGTTTGGGACTAGGATTTGATTCTCCCCTGCCTCTTCCATACTCCATCTTCCCAACGGAAACTCCCAGAAAGCTTCCATTCCACTTTAAGTCCTACAGCAAGGACACAGATACTCCCCACCCCAAAAAAATGACAATAATTTAAAAAAATCTGGATTGTTTAATCTGACATATGGAATATGTAGCATGACTCAAGTGCGCTGGACTCAATGGAAAGTGGGGAGAGGGGAGCTGCAAATCTACATAACGTGCTTCTCCTGGCACAGGGAGCTTTACATTTCTCAGTGAGACTTGGCTCCAGCGTTAAATCAGAGGAGGAATGCAAACAATCCTAAGGTCCTCAGACTGAGCGCCCCCTCCCTTACGGAGGCCTCTCCAGCTTCCTCTGCATCTATTCCCAGCTCCATCTCCTGTATTATACAGTGACCAGAATAACAATAAAGGTCCATACTCACACAATACTGTATCACCCAATACGGAAAGACTCGATTTACTAAGCATCGTGTTCTAATACATGGTGTTTGTGAGCGAAATTTAAAAGGGCGATGATTTTCCTACGCTTCTATAGGGTAATTCCAGCTTTTGCTGTCATTACCCTCCGCGACGGAGCACCAGTGGAGGGCCTTTGGAGGATTCGGAAATGCATTAAAAACCCAGAAAACGGGAGATTACCACATTCTTGCTTTAGTGCATCCCACCCAGTGTCTGCTAATGCTCTTTTGGTGGGAGCTGAGGGTGAGAATCTCTTATATATTTGGCTACATCTGTCACTCAAAGTGTGTCTGGAATTATAACGCTGGGTGGAGCCTCTGACTCACATGACTGACTCACACGACAGAGAACCAGCCCAGTGAGCCCACAATGCCAGACTGCCAGGGTCTGCCTCTCCATGTTACACAGCAAAGACACAGCTACTCACCAGACACACCAGGTGAGCGCCCCACACCTCCATACCTCCCAACATGACCCTCTCCAGGAGGGACAGAATGCTCTGTTTGTGGACTTCCATCTTAATTTATGATTGTCATCACCTGTCATTTTAAACAGGGTAATTGATAAGAAAGGTGTTTAAGCACAGGTGATGGTAATACATTAAGAAGAAAGTCCAGAAACAGAGCAATGTGTCCCTCCTGGAGAGGGTCATGTTGGGTATGCACCCCCCCCCCCCAATTCACGGCATCCCCAAGATTAAATGGCACATGCAAAACACTGACATGGCTATGGTCGACAATGAAAAAGGTTGACAAGATTTATTTTTCACTTTTTCAATGTTTTCATATTCATTCTCATGTGTCGACATGGACACCAATGAAGTGCCACACTTATGTCAACATTTACATGTGTTGACCTTTCTGTGTTGATTTTTTCTTGTGGCGATTCGCGGCACCCCCCGCGACCCCCCTCCCGCGATTTGCAGCACACCCCCCGCAATTTGCGGCACCCCCGGTGACTCCCCCGATTCGCGGCCCCACCCTGTGACACCCCCCCTCCTGCAATTCGCGGCACCCCGCGACCCCCCCTCCCACGATTCGCGCCAACCCCCCGGGCCCCCCCTCCCGCGGTTCACGGTGCCCCCCACGACCCCCCCTACCGCGATTCCCCACCCCTGACCCCCCCTCCTGTCATTGCGGCAACCCCCCCGCCCCCGCGACCCACCCTCCCGCGATTCACTGCAACCCCCCGCGCCCCCCCCCATCCCACGATTCGCGGCACCCACACCCCCCCTGCGACCCCCCCTCCCGCAATTCACGGCATCCACCCACGACCCCTCCTCCCGTGATTCGCGGACACCCCTCACCTACTCCCCCCCCACCTCTGGGCGTGATTCACGGCAACCCCAGGATTAAATGGCACATGCAAAACACTGGCACGGCTATGGTTGACAATGAAAAAGGTTGACATGAGTTTTTGAAGATTTATTTTTCTTTTTTTGAATGTTTTCATATTCATTCTCATGTGTCGACATGGACACCGATGAAGTGCCACACTTATGTCAACATTTTTTCTTGTAGCAATTTTTTTCCAGTGACAACTATGAACTATGTGCACGTCAACCTACACATCATCAACCAATTCTTTGTATAATATATATCACCTGTTCTGTTTTACTGTAGGTGTTTTAAGTCAGACCTTTTACTGCTACTATTACTGTTTATGTAAATGCATTCTGAATGACAGCAACATCCTACCATCCTTCTACAAGAATATATAACCAACTAGGTGATTCATCGCGCCCCGTGCCCCCCCCTCCCGCAATTCACGGACCCCCCACGCACCCCCCCTCCCGCGATTCGCAACCCCCCCTCGCGCAATTCACGCCCCCTCCCACGCTTTGCGGACCCCCGCCCTCTCCCGAGATTCGCCGACACCTGCGTCCCCTCCCTCCCTTGATTCACGGCACCCCCCGCGCCCCTCCCGCAATTCACGGCACCCCTAAGCCCCTCTTTAGTCCCCCGTATACTCACACACCCCTATCACTACCCAGCTTTCTGCTCTCCTGAACCGTAACTTACACCACTGAGGAGTCACTGACGCTGTTTTGTCCACATGCCCCTATCATGCCTCATAGCCCAGCCTCCTGCTCTCATGCACCCTAACTCCCACCCAGTAGGAGGAGACACTGACTCAGGGCCACCATCCTGTACTCCTGTGCTGCCACGCTGGACCCTCACCCACTGGTAGAAGCTGCACAGTGTCCCCCACCCTCCTTTTTAGTCCCCCGTATGCCCATACACCCCTATCACTACCCAGCTTCCTGCTCTCCTGAACCATAACTTCCACCACTGGGGAGTCGCTGATGCTGTGTTGCCTACATACCCCTATCATGCCTCATAGCCCAGCCTCCTGCTCTCATGCACCCTAACTCCCACCCAGTAGGAGAAGATGCTGACTCAGGGCCACCGTCCTGTGCTGCCACGCTGGACCCTCACCCACTGGCAGAAACTGCACAGTGTCCCCCACCCTCTTTAGTCCCCTGTATGCCCACACACCCCTATCACTACCCAGCTTTCTGCTCTCCTGAACCGTAACTTCCTCCACTGGGGAGTCGCTGACGCTGTGTTGCCCACATACCCCTATCATGCCTCATAGCCCAGCCTCCTGCTCTCATGCACCCTAACTCCCACCCAGTAGGAGGAGACACTGACTCAAGGCCACCGTCCTGTACTCCTGTACTGCCACGCTGGACCCTCACCCACTGGCAGAAGCTGCACAGTGTCCCCCACCCTCCTCTTTAGTCCCCCTTATGCCCACACACCCCTATCACTACCCAGCCTCCTGTTTTCCTGTGTCGTGACCTCCGCCAGTGGGGAGCCGCTGACTCAAAAACACCCTACTAAACTATTGCACATACACACACACCTAAACAACACGCCCCCCCCCCCCCCCACACTTGTCACTGTACCCTCCACACTATCAATGTACATCGTACTCTGTAACCGCTTTTTAATTAAACAAAACAATACACACCCCCTTCCAAATCATATGCTCTCTATTTAACACATTTCACCTATAACTCAAGTTGCAATACAGGGCATCTTTCATACAATTCTAACCATATTTCTCACAATACAAACGTTCACAAATTAAGGGGACGCAGCCCCATACGAGTTTTATTTCACAGGGTGTCAGTGTGATTTTGTGCACTATTTTTTACACTGCAGAACTACAAGTGCCAGCGGGCACTTTAATGCCCCGCATGCTGGGACTTGTGGTTCCCCAAGTCCCAGCATGCGGGGTAGGCTTGCTGGGACTGATAGTTCGCCAGTGTAAAACAATAGTTTACATTCTTTTTTTTACACAAAGCATCAGCTCCATGCCCACAGCCCAGGGGCATGGAGGACAGCCCCGGACTATCAGCATGGGCTGGTAAGTCCTGGAGGGGGGGGACCCCTTCATTGGGGGGGTCCCCACTTCCCCAGGACCCCTGCCCATGCTGACCAGCCAGGGGGTTAATGCTTTGGCCGGGGGGACTTGTATAAAAAGTCTCCCCCCGGCTGTGGCATTACCCTGCTGGCTGGTTGTGTCCGGTGTTGGTTCTTAAAATACGGGGGACCCCTAGTCATTTTGTCCCCCGTATTTTGGGAACCAGCGCCGGACCTTGAGCATGGTGCTGGTTTTATAAAATCCAGGGAACCCCAACTTGATTGTTCCTTTGATTTTATTATACCAGCACCGGCTTTTTGAGCCCAGGGCTGGTTATGCTTAGGGGGGGGACCGCACGCCGTTTTTTTTCTTTTTTTTTTTTACAACCAAAATCGCATATATGAAAATACGCACATTTTCAGGACTGAAAATGCGCACATTTTCAGGACTAAAAATCGACCTAAATCGCGGCAAATCGCATTTTTTGCCGCTAATTTGCATCTCATTACATATGCGAATTAGCGTCTAAAAATGCGATTTTTAAAGGTGCGATTTCTGGCGAGTTTGGAACTCGTCCAAAAATCGCAGCCTATTACATTTCGCCCCAGATGTCATCCGAAGATGGCAAATTTAGCAAATGAGCTGTAATGTGCATATACACTATAGGATACAGTCCGCAAACTATATTGGTAACGATTTGCGCTGAACTTCCGGGCAAATAATCTAGTGCACACACCCTGAATGACATCGCTAACGCCTGTTATTGGCTCGTCGGAGCATCACTAACGATACAGAGGGTAATTCTGGTTAGCTCGGTCAGCTGCGAAGCTCGGGTGCGTAAGGAAGACACATCCCCTGGCATGTCTCCGCTGCATGAGAAATTCTTCGATGGTCGCTGACTGATTGCCCCTAGCCTTGCAAATATAAGTCAGCGGGAACTAACTTTTAATTGAGAGCATCAAGACGAAGACGGGCTGGTGGCTATCGTCCTGTGATGCCGGCTGCCCGCCCCAGGCAGACATCGCCCTGGGTGAAATTCACCCCCGGCCTGCCCCCCAGTGTATACAATTAGCCAACCGAGTTTGAAAACCACTGTACTAGACGATATGCATGATACAGTAATAACGTTAACGATATCGTTATTTTGCATATTATTAACGATAATCGATTATTCCAAAATAAATGGTCCCTGAATCTTTAAATGTAAGAATACTTGCTCTAAGGCAGGCATGTCCAAACTACGGCCCTCCAGCTCTTGTGAAACTACACATCCCAGCATGCCTTGCCATTGTTTTAGCATTCCCTAATAGCAAAATTGTGGCAAGGCATGCTGGGATGTGTAGTTTTATAACATCTGGAGGGCCATAGTTTGGACATGCCTGCTCTAAGGAATGTGTGTTAGTGCAAACACCTGTATATGCAGAATGCTTTATACAAATACCCCATCTAAATTCTGACAGGTCTGTTGTTCCGGATAATATTGAATAGCAAACATGCAGATTGATATTACTGACTGCTCAGTCCTAATATTTCAGCCCCTCCCCAATTATCTCTCGTCTTCTGAGTGAATAATCAGCAGCAATACACAATGTACAAAGCCTGGCAGCATGATACACCGCTACTTCCCCAGTGACAGTTCCTGGAAATGTCATCTTCCCGGGAGGGAGGGCAGAGAATTTGTGGTGATATTCTCGCACAATGAGCCATGACAGTGACTTTGGCATTTACAGTCTGATTTATTCAATTAAGCGAAGGTCTGTCATCCGTCACCGTGTCCCCGATTCAATGATCACTGCTCTGCGCCGCTGGCCATCGTGATTATGGCGTCCGCTCCATCGCTACTCCCATCGACTCCAGGAATGGGAGCAGCAGAGGCATACGAAGGGATATGTTTTCATTACACACACCCTCACATGGTAGCAACTGGGGAATCGGCTGACGTGTATTCACTGCGGCTGCATATAAGAAGCTCGGTAAGATGTGATCCTGCGATCCTAATTCAGACCTGAGCGTGGGGCACATTTTTTAGCAAATGGTCAAATCCATGCTGCACTGAAGGTGGGGCAGATGTAACTTAGGCAGAGAGAGTTATATTTGGTGGGAGTTATTTTGTTTCTGTGCAGGGTAAATACTGACTGCTTTATCCCTCAGTCAGAATGAAGATGAAGCAGAGAAAAAAAAGCATATGGCTAACTGCTCCTTACCTCTTTTTTTTTTTTGTTGAGGTGAAGTACCTCCACTAACCATTAGAGGCCACTCAACTGACCAAATTACTCCTCTGTGCTGTCCTCTGAGATGCCATAACAGAAAGTGAAATCATTTTTTGCAGGGACACTGATCTGTTTCAAACTTGCTGGATATGCAGAGAGGAAACTAGGAAGAGAGAGATTAGAGGTAGGAGCAGATGTGCCCACTGTACCCAGTGGTCCATGTTTACCAAACTCCCTGTAGCCATTATATACAGTATGCCAAGACTTTCCACAGGATGGACGTTGCCGCACAGAGAACTGTTCAGGTCATTTATGGAAAACATTGATTTATGTAATCCTCAGAGAATACTGTATCGTCTGTAGTTATTTCTGGCATTATTTTTTCTAGCTTTATATTAATATGTCCTATAATGAGAGACTCTCTTAAGGTAACCATATTGTGTCACCCCGCTTGGCAAATAACGCACAAACACAAGTAAACGCTCTGGTTTCTGTGTATACAGAACCGCGACAAGTACATTACAGCTGCTCAGCTGATGGAGGTGTTATGTGTCAGATCAGGAATAATTTACAAGTGATCTATAAATTCTCCGGCACTTAGCGTTTTACATCACGGAACTGTTGTTTATGATAATTGACGTTACAGCCCGGACACGATGGAGCCATATTCTTTGAACCAATGCACTCCTTCAAACACGGATGTAGAAAATAAAACACTCATTAGTGGCTGGTAATTAGAGATCAGCTAAGTCCCCTCCGGCAGTGGCGTAAGTAGATATTTTGCACCCCCTGATAAAATAAGTTTCTTCATACTTGTTGCCCGGGGCTCTTTGCTCATTGCCAGGAGTTTAATGCTCATTGCCAGGGGCTTCTTGCTCATTGCCAGGAGTGATATGCTCATTGCAAGGGCTTTTTGCTCATTGCCAGGAGTTCATGCTCGATGCCAGGGGCTTCTTGCTTGTTGCCAGGTGTTACATGTTCATTGCCAGGGGCTTCTTGCTCATTGCCAGGAGTTACATGCTCATTGCCAGGGGCTTCTTGCTTGTTGACAGGTTTTACATGCTCATTGCCATGGGCTTCTTACTTGTTGCCAGGGGTGTCATACTCATTGCCAGGGGCTTCTTGCTTGTTGCCAGGGGTTTCATACTCCTTGCCAGGGGATTCTTTCTTGTTGCCAGGTGATACATGCTCATTGCTGGGGGTTTCTTACTCATTGCCAGAGGTTATATGCTCATTGCCAGGGACTTTTTGTTCATTGTCAGAGGTTACATGCTCGTTTCCAGGAGGAGTTTGTTACTCGTTGCCAGGGGTTTCATGCTCATTGTCAGGGGTTTCATGCTCATTGCCAGGGGATGGGTGACAAACGTCCTGGCTCAGGGTGGGCGGATGACGTCACATGACATTAGTGCCCACCTCCCAATTCATCATAAAGCTTCCAGATGAAAATTAAGTCCTGGCGTATTTTTCATAACGAAAAGAGGAAAAATCATTTGATGGTGAGCAACTATCGAATGATTTTTTTCCTCTGTTTGGGTGCATGCTCGCGTCATGCAGGCGTACACATCCGCTTGCTTCCTAACACGGGGATTCGGGCGGCGTGGGGGCGTGAGTTTGTCATGCGGCGTTTACCTTCTGGTTAGCCAGTAAATATCTGCAGCCTAGCCATCAGCTCTGAATTGGGCCCTTAGCGAACTGTTAAATAAAGAAGCCTCTTTCACCATAATAATTGTCTTTTTTTTTTTTTAAGTTCCACCTTCGAAGGTTTACAAGAACATTTTGTTACTGCGGGTCCCGTAATGTTATTACTCAGTGACTGACAGCTGTGCCTGAAATCCCGTCTTCCCCAGAGGATCTCTATCAAGTAACGGAACGCACTTTCCATTTCACTTAAATGACTTGGCATTTATACAATTAAAAACTTCAACTCCTTAACAGGGTTCAGAGGGGTTTGATCTCATCTCCCCGGAGGGTCCATCTCTGGCCTTCTTGCTAAGACATCAATTAGAGTCAGGCATCGTAAGTGGCTCTTTACATTCCCCGACTTGATAACTTTTTCCGAAGGATTCTTCCCACAATGTCACAGCGTGAGAAGGGCGTCCAATCACTGTAATGTAGTGCGGGTACCGTCTGCTGTGGAGCTAATATTACATTACACGAGTGCTGCGACTTAATCAGCGAGAGCAGAGAGCGCGACACACAAGGCAGAATATAATCAATGGTAACAGCATCATCTAATGACTGATACAAGGTGCATCGCACAAAATCACACTGAAGCCAAGCTGCTAAATAGGAAGGCACGCCAGCATAGGACAGAGAGTCATTTCATGTGCTCCAGAACCCCCTTATTGGGTCCAAGAGAAGCTCTATCCTGACACTGAAGAAGTGAGCGTGCACTCAAGGTCCGATTCAAATCTGCTTGCTAGGCAGCATAAATCAAATGATTTTTCCTATGTCCGTTGCAAAGAGTAAGCCAGGACTTAAGGTGCCCATACACAGTGCAATTGCACCGTGCGTTGCGATGCGCGCCCCCGCGGGCATCTCATCGCACAGTACAAAAAGTATGTGCTACACATACTCTATGTACTGTCTTCTGATCGCATTGCATGTAAATCGCATGCAATTTGATCGCGTGCGTTCCGATGCGATAAAGTTCAAAACGCACGGGAAAAATCTCACCCTGCATTTGGCACGTTAACTCTTCATCTGAGCGATTTCCGACAAATTGGCGGCGGACGCAAATGTCATATCATCCGCCCACCCTGAGAAGGCATGGCCTCGCCATGTGCTTGCTGGGGTCTGCCCAGCCTTTCCATGGGCGCGCCCACCGTTTTTGTGGACACACCCATGAAATGCTGTGCAGACCCTATATATATATATTGCCCCTGGCAATGAGCATGTAACCCACTGGTAACAAGCAAAAAACTGCTAAATAAGATACTCCGGGAAACAGACATGTAACCCTTAGCAACGAGAAAGTAACCCTTGGCAATGAGCATGAAACCCCTAGCAACCAGCATTTAGATAAAAAAAATGATACTAAATAAATAGGGGGGCATAATTGTTTTTTTATCAGCGGGGCGCAAACTTTATAGTTCCGCCACTGTCGACAGGGGTGTATAACTGTGTGCAACGTATCCACTTGTTCTCTATAAAAGGTTCGCTATAACCCCCCCTTGATATGTTATCACCATATTTTTTGTGCGCTTACAGGAGAGCATCCCAGGTAGAGACATGTTCTAAGGGTCTGCAAAAGTAATGCACGATGTGCAAGATTGCCGCTCTGTTGCCGCTAAACTAGGACAATAGGTCACGCCACTCCGGTACAGGGCAGCCACAGGGAAACATTACAGTATAGGGACCCCCTTGGTTCTTTGCCCCACGCCCCTGAATCCAACGTTCTCGGGAGCCTCAGTAAATATTATGAGGTTCCCAATGGTTTCATCCCGTTAAAACGAATTTTAGCAGAAGATTCCAACTTGCTTAGCTAATGAATATCAAATTTTAGGTTATTTTAAACATCTCTCCCATCATGTAACAGCGTGTAATGTGTGTTCTGATTTATTTAGGGCAGCCTGATCCGCAGTTTCCGCATCAACATGTCAAGTGGAAATAAACGCCTAGAATTGTGTTACGTTATTTGGCTCCTAGGGGTAAATGTATGAAGCTTGGAGACATGTTATCTATCCTCATTATGGGGCCTATTCATCATTAATCGTTCTGGACAGAATATTACCTCCCAGGATCGCATTGTAAACACACGCATGGACAGGACTGTGCCGGGCGCCAGGTGCCGGGGGGGCTGCGCATGCGCGGTTAGTGTTGACCACCCGCTGACCGCACTTCCCCGGCAGCAGTGCAGTATGCCACAGGCTACAATGGGCTACCACCATCTCAGAATGGTGGTAGCCCAGAGATGCTATGCTGCCCGATGTTGATACATCAGGCAGCTTTGCATCCACCATAGAAACCTATGGGGGATGCGGCGGCGCAGGGGGGAATTACCGCAGGGATCGGGGGTTCCTGCTGCGGTCCCTCCTGATGCATTCAGGGGATACTTAATATTTGCAGATAACCCCCTGAAAACGGGGGTTTTCAGGGATGTAGCCGCAAATATTGATTGATAAATGCGGCCCAAAGAACGTTATGTGCAAAGTGATAATGCTCCAGCCAATCAGCAACTTACTGTCAATTTACATATTGGAGCTGATTGGCTGGTGCATTATTTATCACCTTGCACATAACGATCCTCTTTCCTGCCACCGTCTGCCACCCCCTCCCCCCTCGATGTTTGCGAAAGGCTCAGCAACTATAATAGTCTCCAAAGCCATTTAGAAAGGGGGGCAGCAAATGCGCATAATAGACCGTGCGCTGTCCCACAAACATCGGTACGGGGCCGAATTCGCAGGAATGCGAGTTAATCACATTAACCCCTTTAGTTCATACTTTACCATCCAAGCGGCATACAGTAAGATTATAATAGTGTGCTCAGCACAGCGAGCCATGCGAGGGGTCGCGGTACACTCTACGGTGTCCATGTCAACGTATGTATGTCGACATAGACGCACAAAACCTTGTGTTGGACATGTCAATGTCAACATTTTCCTTGTGTCAACCTTCTTTTAATGCCGACATAGGGTATGTCGACCATTTATAGGCGTTGACCTAGTCACTGTCGACCATTAGCGGTCGACCTAGTGGCTTGCGACACACTTTATCGTAACTGAGCAAACACGGTACAGATCTTCACCCTGTGCTGGAAGCATAAAGTGCCATATCAGTGTATTACATTGCTTTTTCCGCCACGTCAGCAGAATGTACATCGACCTCCCCGTGAGAACGGGTAGTGGGCTAGGTGCTGATTTAGCACTTATTCGTGATAACAACGCGTGAGCTGGAACATTAGCCGGGGACAGGCACAAAAGGCCAGCAAGTTCACGATTCTGAGAGCTTTCTGTGTTTTTGGACTGTTCTCCTGGGTGCGACCGGGAAATGTCCAGTAAATAATAGATTTGAGTCACCGCGGACCCGTGAGACGGAAAGGTCAGAGGTTACGGAACCGACCGTACGACGACTGGTGTATAAATAGCCTCAGATTGGATGGGCGAAGGACGCGTTACGCCATAGGAGGAAGAAAGTATTGCATGGCGATCTGGTGACCAAAGGGCAGGAAGCGGAATGTAACAATAGGAGACATTCTCGTTAGGTAGAGGCAGCTTTGAATAACTGCGGGGAAGTGCGCGGGGAAAGAAGTTTTATTGGTTTTGGCCTCGGAGGATCAAGGCAGCCGATGCCAAGTTTCCAGATGGGCCGCTAATTTACAAGACAGAACAATAAGTAAGGAACAAACCAATCGCCTACTAAGGGAATTCCATCATTTTATTATTCTTTTTTGCTGTTGATGTTGTTGCACCTGTGAGACAAGATGACAGAATTGGACATAAATATATCGGAATGCAGGAAGTCCACGGGGGGTTATTCAAACTGGATGATTGCTCCAGACTATGGGCCTTATTTTGGTTCACTCTTAGAGGCAAAATCCTTCTTTCATGACGTGGACCTTCCATGAAGGACCAACGCCCCCAGCCGGAGCTGGGGACTCGCCAGCCTTCTTGGCAAAGGGGGGGCAATACCGCACAGAGACCACCTGACACCCCACCTGCTTGCTGGTCGAGAGCGCCTTCTCACCGATTGTTAACTAAAGCTATGGAAATAGAGAAACCAATTTGGTGAAATGGCTTGATGCCAGGTAGCACAGAGAAAAAGGGTAGGGAGGGTGGGGATCCAGACTCAAAGAGGCTCACTTCCTGTCCCTGATCACTGATATAACCCTCTCTGCTACCTGATTGGCAGAACTAACTGCCACTCAACTGTATTTCCATAGGGCTTCACACAGCTGCTTCTGCTATACTTGCTTGTGGACAACAAATTCACAGGCTCTTAAATTCCCTTCAGCCTATGCGGCCCTCGCTCTGTCTAAGGCGCCTATTGAATTATGTTGTTGTTAACTCATACCATTACTTAACTCTTATGCCTAGAAATAAATGACACAAACACCTTATCTAAAAATAACGACACTGACACCAACTGCGTAAGGTTAAAAGGTCATAGTTGTTTATTTAAGTGGTATGACCCCTATTTGTATAAGGGATGGCAAAGAAAGCGCTTGAGACCAGCACACAAAAAAACGGGTGTTGCCATGGTAGCGACCTTAGCGCCCGCCAATGGCCACACCCCTTCTTGTGGGTACAGCCTGCGCTGTGACGGACATACCGCCCCCTTCTATTGCATGACGTGGACCTTCCATGAAGGACCAACGCCCCCAGCCGGAGCTGGGGACTCGCCCGCTTTCTTGGCAAAGGGGGGGCAATACCGCACAGAGACCACCTGACACCCCACCTGCTTGCTGGTCGAGAGCGCCTTCTTGCCACAGCCTGTGTTACAAAGCCCCCGCAGGGTCACCACGCGTAATCAGGCCCCGCCATCAGTGTTCCCTCTAAGCTGTGCGCGTGTGCGCGCGCACACAACTCGCCGAGCGTGCGCACAGACATTACAACAGAGCGCACAAAGCAGCAGTGGTCCCTTTTTGCAGTTGTGGACTCACCCATGTGATGTAGTTAATGGGACTACATCACATGGGACTCACCCATGTAGTTAATGTGTGTTTCACCCATTAACTACATTGTGTGCTGTGTTTTGAATGTTTAAATGTTTAATATGATTTTGAAGTAAAGTTAACACAAATGCTGAACGTCATTTTCCAGTTATATATAAGTGACGCACAAAAATTAAAATTTCCTTCCAAAGTTGCACAGCCAAAATCTTTTGCCGCACACAGCCTTCGTAAAATTAGAGGGAACATTGCCCGCCATCCTAAACAAATAACAACCTACGCTAAACTAAACTAGAGAAAATGTCCTCCAAAACCACTGCCATGCCTGAGTCAGAAAGATGTACACCATCCGGCCTGTACAAACCCACAGATTCCTTATTGATAGCCGGATGTCTAACCGCTGTGCCGCACCGAGCCACAACATGCCTAGACACCGCATGGTTCAACTTCCTCCTGGCCCTCTCGATTGCTTTCACATTCCGGCAACCCCGCCAGTTAATGCGGGGAACTATGTCGGACCACACAATCCTCACACTGGGCCAGAGGTCTGCCAGACGCACCAAGTCTGTCTTAATCTTGATAGTAAGGACAATGCCCGTCCTCTTGACCAGGTCATTGCCTCCTAAGTGAACCACCAGAACATCAGGGCGGCCCCATTTACGGGCTTTAGCGGATAACAGCTCCCCTAGACTATCCCAATGAAGGCCCCTGACTCCAAACCATTGAACATCAAGTGCCCTCTCCAGAACAGGAGCACTGGAGGCTAGTGGGTGCCTAGCAGCCCAATACATAAAAGAGTGCCCTACAAACCAAACCCTACCCAGAGCCATGTTGGAAGGGGGAGGGGCTGAAAAAGAAAAAACCTAGTGGTTAACATCACGATATACTTTAAACACAACAAAATGCAGAAATACAGCCCAAGTGAAGGTGAAAAACTTAAAAAACCTTCTGTGAACTTTAGGGGACAGCCAATTGAATTAGTCCACAATGAAGGAAAAAGTAAAAAATTCCCTTCACACCGTCGATTCCGGAAAGCTAGTCATTCCAGAACCGATTGTAAACAATCGTTTTTGAGCCGGCGCAACAGGCACTTACACTACAACTTATCTAACTTATCTAATCTTACATAACTCTTGTAAACGGAGGATTTCCACCCGCCAACTGCCTGAATGGCCGAAGGTGAAAGTCCTGCCGCTGCTGCGCAAGTAGCAGCCCCAATTCGGAACGAATGCCTTCCGAAATCACGCTCACGCAGACCCAATTCTACCAGACATCGCCGAAACACAGCCGAAAACTGGAATCGGGTCAGCGGTAGTCCATCAACATGCGCCAAAAACTGTAAGACGGCCTCCGGTCTACGGGAGCTATATTCCTTAGCTAAGGAAACTGGACACACTGCCGCTTCAGCCTGTGCATTAAGGGTAACCCAGTGGCCCCTACCCATCTGATACGTTTTGGACCGCTTAATCTTACATAGCACTTGTCCTTCACGGAATACTACATCCTCTCCTAGAATGCCAGTGGGGGAGAGTTTGCTGGCTGCCACTAGCTCGCTGATGCGAAAAGCTCCATGAAACGCAAATGTAAATGCAACCTTAAACAGTGCAACTTCGTATTCGCTCTCAGCAACTGTAGCTAAACAACCCACCAGGTCCCCCAGCATACCTATGTCTATGGGTTTGCGTGAATCCGGGGGAACCGGACGCACCTGTGCCCAACCCTTCATGGCTTTGGACAATACGAAAGACCTCGTGGGGTCAGGGTCGCCGCGTAAGCGCGAATAGAAAGCGATGCCTGCCAACGCCGCCGCCATAGCCGACTTTGACCTGCCCCGCCTATGGTGACCCCAAACAAAAGCGAGTAACCTGTCCTCAACCGACTTACCGCTAGCCTCGGGGGAGCCCTGAAATTCCACCCAGTCCCGCCATGCGGCCCCATAAGTTCTACGAGTGGAAGGGGCCAAGGACAGTAGAGCCAGTTCCGTCATGCCGGCTCTATGATCTGCCACACAAAAGGGGGACAATTAAGCCCAATGGGCGAAGCCTCGGGGGCCAACTCGCGAAACCCCACGAACTGAAACCTTGAAAGGGCATCTGCTATGTTGTTATCAACCCCCGGGACATGCCTGGCCCTGAACTGAATGTTATGCCGTAAGCAGAGCAAAACTAAATGCCTTAGCAGACGCAAAGCCTCGGGGGAAGCCGACCTCTGATTATTAATAGCATGAACCACCCCCAGGTTATCACACCAGAACACTATGTTCTGGTTGGCTAGCAGTGAGCACCACAGCTCCGCAGAAACTATAATTGGGAAAAGCTCTAGAAGCAGCAGGTTGACCGTGAAACCACGATCAACCCACGACTGTGACCACTTCGAGGCGCACCATTCCCCATGGAAGTACGCCCGAAACCCGTGGATCCCGCCACATCGGTGAACAGCTGTAGTTCGACATTAGAGGCGGGGTCGGAAGGCCAGATGAGCTCCCTATTAAACTGCTCAAGAAAAACTGACCAAACTAAAAGGTCGTCCCGCATCTCCCGACATAGTCTGACCGTGTGATGAGGGTGCCTAACCCCCGCTGTGGACCTCTCTAGCTTACGGCAAAACACCCTACCCATCGGGATAATGCGACAAGCAAAATTAAAAGAGCCCAGCAATGATTGTATGAGCCGTAACCTGACCCTTTTCTTTTGCCTGCATTCACTAATGAGAGACTGCAGCTTGCATACCTTGTCCTCTGGGAGCCGGCAGCAACCTGCTGCAGTGTATATCTCAATGCCCAGATAAGACAAAACTGTGGCAGGGCCCTCTGTCTTGTCCGCGGCAATGGGGACCCCTAAAGACGCCATGACTTCGATGGCGGATGCCAGGATGTATGCACAAGTGTCCTGCCCGCCTGGCCCCACAAAGAGAAAATCGTCCAAATAATGCGCCACGCCACTACAGCCTGTGACGTCCTGAATGCACCAGTGTAAAAAGGAACTGAATTTCTCAAAGTAAGAGCAGGAGACCGAGCACCCCATGGGCAAACACTTGTCAATAAATATACCCCCGTTTAGATGGAAACCCATGAACCTGAAAGACTCTGGGTGTAGTGGGAGGAGCCTAAAAGCCGACTCTATGTCTAATTTAGCCATAAGGAATCCCACCGCCAAACCGCCGGACCATGCTGAGAACTTCATCAAATAATTGGTAGTGGACGCTACAATATTGCTCGGGGATGGCGTCATTGATGGACGCCCCGTGGGGGTAAGACAAGTGCTGAATCAGTCTATATTTGCCTGGGGTTTTCTTTGGAACCACCCCCAGGGGGGAGAAACACATCCCGGGCAGCGGGTCAGTTTGAAAAGGACCCGCCTGTTACGCTGCTCTGGTCTGGGCACCAGGGATGACACGGGTTCCAGACGGAGAGAGAACAGGGCGTGAGCCCACAGCCGGGACCGCCGGTTAGGATGGCCACAGCGGATCCTACACTCTCTCTGTTGAGTCCCCGAGGCTGATGGCAAACCCCTGCGGAGCTAGGCTTCACCTGTGGCCGCCGCGTTCGAAGGAGCGAGTTAGGCCCGCTCTGACCCCGATGCAGCCAGGTCTTATGAGGGGACAAGGAGTAAGCGATCGCCACGGGGAATCTCAAGAGGATAAGCTGACTAATGGACCTGACTGGTAATGGGCCCCTGACTGCCGGCACCAGGCCAAGACGGGGAGGGCGACCAAGTCGCAGACACCAGAGGGTATAAGGGAGTCCCCAACAACACTCCAAAGGGACCGTGACTCCCAAAACAGGGATGCGGATAAATGGTGACACTCCTGCCTAACCGGAACACTAGCAAAAGTAGGGGGCAAGGTAATACCACCGAAAGACAGGGACAAGGAGACAAAAGAGGATATACAAGGAAAATCCCATGGAGGGGCGAGGCCACGGAGGGCCAAAGAAAGACAAGACCAGGGCTCCACTGGAGCACTTACGTGACCCACGGAAGATGGAAGCTGTGGGTCCACTGCAGGCTCACAGGCTGAAGATGGCAAACAGCTGAGGAGTCCTGGAAATGCTGGAACACTGGGATCCACGGGCAAACACCAGCTGACAGGCTGAGAGACAAGGAAGTCTGCGGCTGGGAATGACCTAGAAAGGACACTGGGACCAAGGACCCAGGGGACCGGGGAGCAAACTCTGCAAGGTGCAGCAAAAGCTATAACCGGCATCTGTGCCCAGCAGACGCCGGCTATTTATTTGAATTTCGCGCCGCCTGACTGACGTCAGGCGCTCGCGTTGCTGGCTGCCGGGCGGAAGCTCGGGGACGTTGCCTAGCAACGCCCCGACGCTTAGCCTCAGAGCGAGGCTTGGGACGCTGCTCGGCAACGTCCCCCGCCGCGTCAGATGACGCTGCGTCTGCAGCGTCAGATGACGCTGTACTCGCCGACCGTCCGGGTGCAGGGACACCCGGACGGCGTGCAACAGTACCCCCCCCTTGAGGAAGGGTTAACAACCCTTTCCCACCAGGTTTATCCGGGAATTGACGAAAAAAGGCCCTCCTAAGTTTGGGTGAATGCAAATCTCCATCGGAAACCCAGGACCTCTCTTCGGGACCAAATCCCCTCCAGTGTACCAGAAACTGCAAGGAACCTCTCACAAGTCTAGAATCGAGGATCTTTTCCACGCGGAACTCCTGTTGCCCCTGCACCATCACTGGGGCGGAGCCATTCCTCAGTCTGCGAGGAAATTTCTGCGAAAACACCACTGGCTTAAGAAGCGAAGCATGAAAGGTACTCGAAATCCTGAGGGACTTAGGTAAGGCAAGACGGAATGCTACCGGATTAACCCTCCTGACAATCCGAAAAGGCCCAATGAATCGAGGCCCTAACCTTGCTGATGGTTGGTGAAGCTTTATATTACGGGTGGATAGCCACACCCAGTCACCAACTTTGAAGGAGCAAGGCCGTCTGGATTTGTCAGAGAATACCTTCTCTCTGAAAGCAGCTTCTTTAAGGGCCAAGTGGACTTTCCTCCATATGACTTTGAGGCGAGAGGCAGCAGACGAAGAAGAGCCAGAGGCATTCGGTCCCAGAGAATTAGCCCGTGGATGGAATCCGTAGACCGCAAAGGGCGACGTCTTAGAGGCCGAATGATGTGCGTTATTATACGCAAATTCGGCTAACGGCAAGAAACTAACCCAATCGTTTTGAAGTTTGGAAACAAAAACCCTCAGATATTGCTTAAGAGACTGATTCAGGCGTTCAGTTTGTCCATTGGCCTGTGGATGGAATGCGGAAGTAAGGCTGATCTTAACCTTCAAGGCAGTACAGAACATTCTCCAAAACTGAGCCACAAACTGTGGACCCCGGTCAGACACAATATCACTGGGAAACCCGTGTAGACGAAAAATGTGTTGAAGGAATAGCGTGGCCAGTTCTTTAGCCGAGGGTAACTGCCTTAAAGCCACGAAATGCGCCATCTTAGAAAATCTATCGATGACGACCCAAATGACTTGACAGTGTGATGAAACTGGAAGACCCACAATAAAATCCATGGCCAGATGGGACCAAGGCCTGCCTGGAACGGACAAAGGCATCAACTCTCCCAAAGGTCGAGAACGTGGAACTTTATGTCGGGCACACTCCGGACACGACAAGACAAAGTCCTTGCTGTCCCTGGCCATCCCTGGCCACCAGACCACTCGGGATAACAAAGCAAGGGTTTTATATACTCCTGGGTGACCCGAAATCTTAGTATCATGGCATTCTGCCAATACTCTGCGTCTCAATGAAGGAGGAACAAACAGTTTATTCTCCGGAGTTTGGGCTGGAGCTTGCCCTTGGGCTTGCCGGAGAAGACCCTCCAAGGTCTGGCTAACTCCGGCATGGATATAGGATGAAGGAATGATAGACCCAGACTTGATCCCACCCTCTTGTTGAGGAACAAAACATCTGGAAAGGGCGTCTGCCCTAATGTTTTTCGATCCAGGGACATAAGAAATGATGAAATTAAATCTCATAAAGAAGAGTGTCCACCAGGCTTGGCGAGCGTTCAGTCTTTTGGCTGATTCAATGTATTGTAGATTCTTATGATCGGTTAAGACCAGAATCTGATGAACCGCTCCTTCCAGCCACTGACGCCATTCATCAAAGGCCCACTTAATGGCAAGTAGTTCCCTGTTGCCCACATCGTAATTTGACTCAGCTTGAGAAAATTTTCTGGACATGTAGGCACAGGGGTGGAATTGTGAAGACTCCAGATCTCTCTGAGAGAGAACTGCCCCGGCTCCAACTTCGGAGGCGTCGACTTCCACCACAAATGGCAACTCAGGGTTGGGATGTCGAAGAACTGGAGCCGAGATGAAGGCTTGTTTCAAGGTCTTGAAAGCCTGTTCCACCTGAGGAACTCATGCTGATGGATCCGCACCTTTCTTGGTCAATGCCACCAAGGGTGCCACAATTGAAGAAAAGGCATGAATGAATCGCCTATAATAATTGGCGAACCCAAGAAATCGCTGGACTGCTTTTAAATTGGTGGGTCGCACCCAATCTAAAATGGCTTGTAATTTCTTGGGGTCCATTTGGAATCCTTGCGAAGAAATTATATATCCCAAGAAAGATACCTGGGTCACCTCAAATTCGCATTTCTCTAATTTAGCGAATAACTGATTCTCGCGCAATTTTTGCAGAACCTGACGAACTTGTGTCCTATGCGAGTCCAAGTCTTGGGAAAAAATTAAAATATCATCTAAATAGACAACCACGAACTTGCCCAAGAATTCCCGAAGGACATCGTTAATAAAATCCTGAAAAACGGCTGGGGCATTGGATAGCCCGAACGGCATTACCAGGTACTCATAGTGCCGTGTCTGAGTATTGAATGCCGTTTTCCACTCGTCCCCTTCCAGGATTCTTATGAGGTTATAAGCCCCCCTAAGGTCAATTTTAGAGAAAATGGTAGCGGAACGTAGTTGGTCAAACAGCACCGAAATTAAAGGAAGGGGATAGGTGTTTTTCACCGTAATTTTATTAAGGGCACGGAAATCTATGCACGGCCTCAAAGAACCATCCTTCTTTTCCACAAAGAAGAAGCCGGCGCTGAGCGGAGATTTAGAGGGCCGAATAAACCCCTTGGACAAACTTTCTTGGATGTACTCATCCATGGCCTTTGTCTCCGGGAGAGACAATGCATAAAGTCTACTCTTGGGCAATGGCGCGTTGGGGACCAATTGGATGGCACAGTCGTACGGCCGATGCGGGGGTAAACTGTCGGCCTTACCCTTTGAAAACACGTCTGCGTAATCCCGGTAGGGAATGGGAATCCCCGCTAAAGAGGTGGATTTCACAGGGAGCGAAATATGCAAGCACTTCTGCTGACAATTGGGGTCCCACTGGTTAATCTCCCCAAGGCGCCAATCAATGATGGGATTGTGTTTTCTCAACCAGGGGAAACCCAACACGATGGGTACCGAAGGACATGAGGTTAACAAGAAAGTGATCTCCTCCTGGTGAAATAGACCAATGGTCAACTGTATGGGTGGAGTCTGAAATGTATCTGCCCCATTGGACAGAACCCCACCATCTAAGCCCCGTAAGGTAATGGGGATAGGAAGCTGGAGTTGTGGAATCCCCAAACTCTGGGCGAGGGCTGAGTCCAGGAAATTACCAGCCGCGCCGCTGACCCTGAATAAATACTGACCCTGAAAAATTTCCCCCTTGAAAAGAAATATGCCCCGGGATTAGTAATGAATCTAGAGAGGAAAAGAGCTGGAGGCCAAAGTGAACCCTCTCTTCGTTCACTTGGCCCGGCCTTTTACTGGCCTATTGGGGCAATTTCTCAAGATGTGACCTTTACAGCCACAGTATAAACACAGACCTGAACTTAATCGACGAGCCCTTTCTTCCGGGGAAATGCGGGCTGCCCCAAGTTGCATGGGCTCCTCACTTTCCTCAGGGGTCATCGGAACATAGGGAACCACCCGAGTAAGCGAGCCCCGTTCCGACCTTCGCTCACGGAGGCGACGGTCAATTTTAATGGCTAATTCCATTAACTTGTCCAATGTTTTAGGTGCCGGGTACTGGATGAGGCAATCCTTAATCTCATCGGAAAGACCGCAACGAAACTGACTGCGTAATGCAGGGTCGTTCCACCCGCAATCAGTCGCCCATCGGCGGAACTCAGTACAATAAACCTCAGCTGGGTCTTTCCCTTGCCTAAAGGCTCTAAGATGGGTCTCTGCTGAGGCTTCACGGTCAGGATCATCATACAACAACCCGAGAGAACTAAAGAAAGTGTCTACGGAAGCCAGGGCTGGGCTGTCCGAAGGCAATCCAAAAGCCCAGGTCTGGGGGTCACCTTGGAGCAAAGAGATAACTAGTCCAATACGCTGGGCTTCGGATGAGAAGGAGCGTGTTTTGAGCCGAAAATACAATTTGCAACTCTCACGAAAATTAAAAAAGGTTTTGCGGTCTCCAGAGAACCGATCAGGCAAATTCATTTTGGGATCTGAACCCCCTGAGTCTGGAGGTCGCGACCTCTGCTCTTGAGACGCTACCTTCAAGGACAATTCCCGGACCATCTGAGTAAGCCCTTGAAGCTGATCAGAAAACGTCTGAGACGGGGTACTCATAATATCAAACGACACAAAACACTACCCCTCCAGGTATTTGACAGGGGAGACCTGTCTTTATTCGGGCCGGTTATAATGTTACGCTGCTCTGGTCTGGGCACCAGGGATGACACGGGTTCCAGACGGAGAGAGAACAGGGCGTGAGCCCACAGCCGGGACCGCCGGTTAGGACGGCCACAGCGGATCCTACACTCTCTCTGTTGAGTCCCCGAGGCTGATGGCAAACCCCTGCGGAGCTAGGCTTCACCTGTGGCCGCCGCGTTCGAAGGAGCGAGTTAGGCCCGCTCCGACCCCGATGCAGCCAGGTCTTATGAGGGGACAAGGAGTAAGCGATCGCCACGGGGAATCTCAAGAGGATAAGCTGACTAATGGACCTGACTGGTAATGGGCCCCTGACTGCCGGCACCAGGCCAAGACGGGGAGGGCGACCAAGTCGCAGACACCAGAGGGTATAAGGGAGTCCCCAACAACACTCCAAAGGGACCGTGACTCCCAAAACAGGGATGCGGATAAATGGTGACACTCCTGCCTAACCGGAACACTAGCAAAAGTAGGGGGCAAGGTAATACCACCGAAAGACAGGGACAAGGAGACAAAAGAGGATATACAAGGAAAATCCCACGGAGGGGCGAGGCCACGGAGGGCCAAATAAAGACAAGACCAGGGCTCCACTGGAGCACTTACGTGATCCACGGAAGATGGAAGCTGTGGGTCCACTGCCGGCTCACAGGCTGAAGATGGCAAACAGCTGAGGAGTCCTGGAAATGCTGGAACACTGGGATCCACGGGCAAACACCAGCTGACAGGCTGAGAGACAAGGAAGTCTGCGGCTGGGAATGACCTAGAAAGGACACTGGGACCAAGGACCCAGGGGACCGGGGAGCAAACTCTGCAAGGTGCAGCAAAAGCTATAACCGGCGTCTGTGCCCAGCAGACGCCGGCTATTTATTTGAATTTCGCGCCGCCTGACTGACGTCAGGCGCGCGCGTTGCTGGCTGCCGGGCGGAAGCTCGGGGACGTTGCCTAGCAACGCCCCGACGCTTAGCCTCAGAGCGAGGCTTGGGACGCTGCTCGGCAACGTCCCCCGCCGCGTCAGATGACGCTGCGTCTGCAGCGTCAGATGACGCTGTACTCGCCGACCGTCCGGGTGCAGGGACACCCGGACGGCGTGCAACACCGCCATCCGGCCGAGGCGGATTTCAGCTTGCACCTTGCATCTTACCACCTCGGGAAATCACTTGCCGACTTAAGATTCCTGTGGGACACCACCGAGACGGATTGGGAAATAGGCAGGCGAAAACCATTGGTGAAACCGAGGTCCAAAAATATAGCGTCGGCCCTGTTCGGGTAGGCGGCGAGCCGGCGCACCAACTCGTGGACAACTATGGGGGAAGGGGCCTTACTTACTGCTAGTGCTGGGCTCACTTTGCTCAGCGTGGCGACCTGGCGCCCGGCAGGACTTCTCGGGGTGGCCCGCCCCACAATAACGGCACTCATGACGGAAACGGCACTTGGCGCCTCGGTCACATCTACCGTCGTTAAATGCAAAGCACTTCCCTTTGCCGCCGGGCTTGGCCCCGGGTTTGCCCCAGGAAATGACTTCTTGGTGGCGGGATCTGTGGATGGCTGGCCCTTGCCAATTACCTCCAGCCAAATCTCCACGTGCTTGCACCCCATGGGCATGATTTTGGACCCGTCGTGGTTAAGACTAAACTTTTCGTCGTAGTCACGCCAGGCGGTGCCCTTGTAGGAAATTAATGTCTCGTTAACCAAGTACAGGTAACGAAGGACATTAGCATGTTCCTCTGGCTTGGTGCTGAGGTAACACGAGGCAAAGACTAAGAACGTTTTGAGCCAGTTGTGGAAACCTTTGAAAGCGAGCTCCCCATTACCAGCCGCTTTCTTGGCCTTGTCTAAGTCTTTCTTCATGTCGGTGGTGAGGGAGAAAAGGTTTACAAACTTGCCCTTCCTAATCTTATCCCTAATCCCCTTGCTCAAACCGCGTGACACTGCTGTGTTGGAGCAATGAACTATGTCCCCCGAGGGTGGAGCCTCGCCCCGTGTACCCTCCTTCCTGTGGCGTTTCATACCCGCAACCTTTTTGGCTACTGCGCGGGCCACCATCTTTGCAAATTTACGCGGGCGCTTGGGGGACCCCGACCCATCGCTGCTAGCAGATGAGTGACCAGAGGATGATTCACAACCAGAAGAATCAGTATGCTCACCACCCGCTGATGTGTCTCCCTGCTCGGCTGGAGTGGAGGCTGGAGGCGCAGGATCGGCAGCCCCGGAGGTTGATGCCAACAATGGGACCCGCAGCGGTGTGCTGTGAAGATCGCCGATTGCAGTACCCGATGAGCCCCTGCGGCTGACCGTGGCCGAGATGGTTGGCGTTGTTGGCCTGGGCGTCTGTGTCCCGTCCCTTACGGTCACTTGCTCGCTGCTGTGAAAGGATACCCCAGCTCCAGAATCACGACCAGCACCTGTGTTAGGCTCGGGAGACAAAGGCACAGCATTAACTGTTGAACAGAACAGTGATGAGTCCCCTGCGTCACCCCTGCGTAACCGCCCTCCTACCCCGCCACCCGTGGAGGAAGAATGGGGCTGTGGTTGAACAAAGGACTGAGGCTGGGTGTAAGGATGAAAAAAAGGTACACCAGCCTATACCTGCTGCTGGCCGGACGGCCAGTATTGCCCAGGGTGCGGGGGGTACCCGACGCCGTTGTGACCGTGGGGCCCCCCAGGTGCCCCGCTGGTCCCTGGGAAATATGGGAAACCCGGGGCCTGAGTCCACGGGGCTTGGGGACCAAAATACTGCTGGCCGTGTGGGTAGCCCTGTTGAGCAGAAGCAGGAGGGGCAGTAAAAGCCCAGGGCTGTGGAGCCTGTGGCTGGGGGGCGGCCTGGGGAAAAGGGGGGTAGCCCGCTTGCATGCCGGGGGCGCCATAGGCATGTGCCCCTTGCTGCTGAAAACCCTGCCCCTGGAAACTGTTCTGAAAACCCACACCTGCCCCTGTACCAGGGAACCAGTGCTGCTGCTGTGGAATAAAACCAGGAGCTGTAAGCTGCGCTGGTGCCGGAGCACCGGTGTGCCCAGAGGCGTAACTAGACCTTTGTGGGCCCCCTAGCAAAATTCTAAGAAGGGCCCCCCCCCTATATATATATATATATATATATATATATATATATATATATATATATATATATATATATATATATATATATATATATATATATATATATATATTATATATATATATATATATATATAGGGCCGTTTCTAGACAATTTAGCTCCCAGGGCGAAGAAATAAAAATGCGCCCCCCCCCCAATACATAACATGGTAACATAGAAATAGGGGGTGTGGCATAATTTTAAAGGGGGTGTGGTTTAATATAAGGGCGTGGTCTAGCAGGAAAACAATAGGTACTTATGTATTATCTGGGCTTCCATGTTAAATGCACCCCATTTTTTCATACCCCTACTATCCAACTACGCATGGAGTTGATTTTATATAGTGTGGCGAGCGCAGCGAGCCACCGTGCCCGAAGCGTGGCGAGCCCTGCGAGGGGACGCGGTCTCATAAGAAAAACGGGAGCCCAGATATTACATAAGTACCAAACAATTAGCTTACATCACACTTTTGCAACCTGCATGACCAGACATTGGTTACCGCCACTTAAGTTGGCAGGCTGAAGGCCACACAATGACCTAGTACGCCTCACAGATCAAGGCCAAACAATGACAGGCTACTTCAATCATTATACACTATTTATCCGTGATGCCAATTACACATTACGCCGTACACTGTGATGACAATTACATATTACGCCGCACACCGTGATGACAATTAAACATTATGTCGCAGACCATGATGACAATTACACATTACGCTGCACACCGTGATGCCCATTAGACCCCACACTGTGATGGCAATTACACAACTGATGCCGTTTACTAATATGCCCCCACAGTGCCAGATATGCCCCCACAGCGCCACACATATATGCCCCCACAGTGCCACAAATATATGCCCCCACAGCGCCATACATATGCCCCCACAGTGCCACACATATGCCCCCACAGTGCAACAAATATATGCCCCCACAGTGCCAGATGTGCCAGATATGCCCCCACAGCGCCGCACATATGCCCCCATAGTGACAGAAATATATGCCCCCACAGTGACACAAATATATGCCCCCACAGTGACACAAATATATGCCCCCACAGTGACACACATATGCCCCTAGTGACAGAAATATATGCCCCCACAGTGACATATATATAAATACATATGTTTATATACATACAGATATATATATATATATATATATATATATATATATACATATATACACACACACATATATATATATATATATATATATATATATATATATATATATACATATATACATATACATACACACACACACATATGTGTGTAAACAGCCAGGGCGCCCGGCAATGTTTCCTGTAAGGTGCGCACAGGGTCACCACAGGAGAGGACAATACAGCAGAGGCGCGCGCAGCAGTGCCAGGGATGATACACTTCACAGGGACGGGCTTCTTTCAGGGCCCTGTCCCTGCAGTGCCACGGATGATACATCCCAGTGATTTGATCACATTTTACAATGCGATCCTGGGCGGTAATATTCCGCCCAGATCGCATTGTAAATGCGATCATTGATAAATGTGCCCCATTGCCTGCATGTCTGTCCCCTCTTCTGCAGTGTCAATGTCAGATGCAAGCAGGGAGAGCTTGGGAGAAGGAAGCCCAGCATCTCAGTACTGGTGCCGAGCCTGCCCCCAACAGTGACGGTGGTCGCTCAAATAAATTTTGTGCCCTAAGTGAGCACACTGGAGACTGCCCCGCCATTCCCCGATACAAGCCAGGGACTTCGGCGGCTGGGGGGATCCGAACTGTGGGAGCCAGAGTAGCAGCGGCGGTTCCAAGCCAGCTGATATAGCTGACAGCTGCTCTCAGCTGGGGGAATCAGCGGCGGGCCAGCACGGCAGAGGGGTACCTGGAAGAGCTGACAGTCGCCGAAGTCAGCTCTAGTACACATTACTTTGACACTCTCTCCCACCAAGCCAGCATTACTGTGACATTCTCCCCCTACCCCAGAAAATATTACTGTGACTCTCCCCCAGCAAATATTACTGTGACTCTTTCCCCACTCCCCCTAAACATTAATGTAAACCATAATGTGACACGCCCACCCAAACCTTAATGTGACCCTCTCCCCTTCCCCCTCTAAACCTTAATGTGACCCCCCCCCCCCAGGCTTAATGTGCCACTATCCCCTTCCTCCCCAAAGCTTAATGTGCCACTATCCCCTTCCTCTCCAAAGTTTAATGTGACACTCCCCCGCAAACATTATTGTGACACTCTCCCCCCCACACTTTAATGTGACACCCCCAAACCTTAATGTGACACTCTCCCCTTCTCTCTCCAAACATTAATGTGACACCCCCCCCCCCCCCCAAATCTTAATGTGACACTCTCCCCCCTCCCTCCCAAACATTACGGTATACGGTCGTTTTGTAGACCACACTTAGGTCGACAGTCATTAGGTCGACCACGTTGGGTCGACAGAGGGGAAGGTCGACAGGGTTGTAGGTCGACATGGGTCAAGGTCAACAGGTGCTTATGTCGACATGGGACAAGGTTGACATGGGTTAGGTCGACAGGTAGTTAGGTCAACATGGGTTTTTTACTGTTTTTGAGCCGACATGTCCCGACAGGCGGTATTTCATGCCCTACCATCCACTAGGGCATGGTGGGAGAATAAAATAGTGCCCAAAGCATCACGAGCGAAGCGAGCGTTGCGAGGGGCTGTGGTTCACCTCCAGCTGTGTCCATGTCGACTGTGTCGACATTCGGGTAAAAAAACAGTGAAAAACCCATGTCGACCTAACTACTTGTGGACCTTGTACCATGTCGACCTAAACACCTGTCGACCTTGACCCATGTTGACCAACAACCCTGTCGACCTTCCCCCCTGTCGACCCAACATGGTCGACCTAAATGTGGTCAAGAAAATGATCCACACCCAACATTAATGTGACGTTCCCCCCCCCTCCAAAGCTTAATGTGACACTCTCCCCCCTCCCTCCCCACAGCTTAATGTGCCCCCCCCCCCCCTTCCCAGGCTTAATGACACACTCTCCCTCCCACCCAAAGCTTAATGTGACACTCTCCCCTCCCCCCCCAGGCTTCATGTGACACTCTCTGCCCTCCCACCCCAAAGCTCCCTCCCCACTCCCCAAAGCTTAATGTGACCCCCCCAAGGCTTAATTACACTCTCCCCCCTCCCACCCCAAAGCTTACTGTGACACTCTCCCTCTCCCCCTCCCTCCCCATAGCTTAATGTGACCCCCTCCCAGGCTTAATGACACACTCTCCCTAGTCCCTATACCTCCCCCCCCCCCCCAAAAAAAAAAAAAAACGAAGCTTAATGTGACACTCTCCCCCGATTTTTAGAAGCACTTGCCTGACCTCTCTGCTCCTGTGAGTGTCCAAGAGGTGGCTTCTGCTGCTGCTGCTCTTCTCACTAGTTACTGGGCTGAGGTTGAGCAGGGCTCCTCGTGCACACAGTGTGTGTGCACCATGTGACTTCCTGTTAGATCAGGAAGCTGGGGCCGATGACATACGCTGCCTAAAATATCTGACAGGGCAGGGCAGCACAGCGCTGAGGAGAGGGAAGAGCTGGTGAGGGGATCGTGCTGCTGGCTGTCATACAGTATGACAGGCGCAGGCTAAGGCAGCCAGCAGCACACCTGACCTTCCGCTGCGCCTCTGCTGTATTGTCCTCTCCTGTGGTGCCCCTGTGCGCACCTTACAGGAAACATTGCCGGGCGCCCTGGCTGTTTAACAGAGGCGGACAAGCCGTGCAGCGCCCCGGGCTGCTGCACGGCTTGTCCGCCTCTAGAAACGGCCCTGTATATATATATATCTCTTATATATTTAGCCAGATCTGTCACTCAACCCCTGTGGAGAACGTTCCTGTGTAGGACAGTTTCACTTTCATGTGTCTGACGTTCCACCCCCTTGACATCACCTCCCCCCGCCCAGCCAGGGCTACAGTACACGCCCACCATCCACCATTACTCCACAGCCACCATTCACCATTACTCCTGCACATCCCTACCCTCTGCCAGGACCCCCGCGACCCCCCTCCCGCGATTCGCGGGACCCCCCGCGACCCCCCCTCCCGCGATTTGCGGGACCCCCCCGCGACCCCCCCTCCCGCGATTCGCGGGACCCCCCGCGACCCCCCCTCCCGCGAATCGCGGGACCAAGAGGCGACCCCCCCTCCCGCGAATCGCGGGACCCCCACGACCCCCCCTCCCGCGAATCGCGGGACCCCCGCGACCCCCCCTCCCGCGAATCGCGGGGCCCCCGCGACCCCCCCTCCCACGAATCGCGGGACCCCCGCGACCCCCCCTCTCACGAATCGTGGGACCCCCGCGACCCCCCTCCCGCGATTTGCGGGACCCCCGCGACCCCCCCCTCCCGTGATTCGCGGGACCCCCGCGACCCCCCCCTCCCGCGATTTGCGGAACCCCCGCAACCCCCCCTCCCGCCATTCGCGGGACCCCCGCGACCCCCCCTCCCGCCATTCGCGGGACCCCCGCGACCCCCCCTCCCGCGATTTGCGGAACCCCCGCTTTCCCTCCTCCCGCGAATCGCGGGACCTCCGCGACCCCCCTCCCGCGATTCGCGGGACCCCCGCACCCCCCCCTCCCGCGATTCGCGGGACCCCCGCTTTCCCCCCTCCCGCGAATCGCGGGACCCCCGCGACCCCCCTCCCGCGATTTGCGGGACCCCCGCGACCCCCCCTCCCGCCATTCGCGGGACCCCGCACCCCCCCTCCCGCCATTCGTGGGACCCCCGCTTTCCACCCTCCCGCGAGTCGCGGGACCCCCACGACCCCCCCTCCCGTGATTCGCGGGACCCCCGCGAACCCCCCCTCCCGCGATTCGCGGGACCCCCGCGACCCCCCTCCCGCGATTCGCGGGACCCCCGCGACCACCCCGGTATCCGGACTATTGTTAGACAGCACTTACATCGACAGCCATTACATCGACACCATTAGTTCGACAGCTCAATAGGTCGACATGGTTTTAGGTCGACATTCCATTAGGTCGACATGTCATTATGTCGACAGCTCATTATGTCAACATGTTTTTAGGCCGGCACTGCCATTAGGTCGACAGTGTCTATGTCGACAGTCAAAAGGTCGACATGGGTTTTTTCACTGTTTATTGAGCCGACATGTGCCGACAGGCGGTATTTCATGCCCTACTATCCACACTAGGGCGTGGTGGGAGAATAAAATAGTGTGCCGAGCGCAGCGAGGCACCGTGCCCGAAGCATAGCGAGCGGCTGCGGTACACTTCAAACTGTGTCCATGTCGACTGTGTCGACATTTCGGCCAAAAAACAGTGAAAAAACCCATGTCGACCTTTTGACTATCGACATAGACTCTGTCGACCTAATTGCAGTGTCGACCTAAAAACATGTCGACCTAATGAGCTGTCGACCTAATAAGCTGTCGACATAATGACATGTCGACCTAATGGTATGTCGACCTAAAACCATGTCGACCTATTGAGCTGTCGAACTAATGGTGTCGATGTAATGGCTGTCGATGTAAGTGCTGTCTAATATCCGTCCCAGACCCGACCACCCCCTCCCGCGATTCGCTGGACCTCCGCGACCACCCCCTCCCGCGAAACACGGGACCCCCGCGACCCTCCCACAAATCGCGGGACCCCAGCGACCCCTCCCTCCCGCGAGCCCACTCCCGCGATTCGCAGGACCTCTGCATCCTCCCCTCCCGCGATTCGCGGGACCCCCCCTCCCGGCATTAAAAGGGCCCCCCACGACCCCCCCTCCCGCGATTCACGGCACCCCCCCCCCTACTGTGATTTGCGACCCCCCTCCCGCAATTCGCGCCGCCCCCTCCCGCGATTCACGGAACCCCCCGTAGCGCCCCCCTCCCGCGATTTGCGGGCCCCCTCGGCACTTCTCGCGATTTGCGACCGCGCCCTAACTCACACATTCGGGGACCCCACCTCCCGCGATTCATGCCCCCCTCACGCAATTCACGGCACCCCCACACCCCCCTTCCTGCGATTCGCAACCCCCCACGACCCCCCCTCCCGCGATTCACGAAACTCCCCGTAGCGCCCCCCTCCCGCAATTTGCGGGCCCCCTCGGCACCTCTCGCGATTTGCGACCGCCCCGTAATTCACACATTCGGGGACCCCCCCTCCCGCGATTCATGCCCCCCTCACGCAATTCACGGCACCCCCCATACCCCCCTTCCTGCGATTCGGAACCCCCCACGACCCCCCCTCCCGCGATTCATGCCCCCTCCCGCGATTCACGGACCCCCGCACCACCCCCCTGCGCCCACCCTCCCTTGATTCACGCCCCCCTCATGCAATACACGGCAACCCCCCACACCCCCCCTCCTGCAATTTGCAGCCCCCCCACGACCCCCGCCTCCTGCGATTCATGACCCCTCCCGTGATTCACGGACCCCCGCACCACCCCCCCTTGACTCACTGCACCCCACGCGCCCCTCCCGCAATTCACGGACCTCCGCAACCCCCCTCCCGCAATTCACTAACCCCGACAACCCCCCTCCCGCAATTTGCGGACCCCCCTTCCCACGATTCAAGCCCCCCGCGCCCCCGCCCACGATTTGCGGACCCCCGCCCCCTCCCGCTAACCGCGGATCCCCACACACCACCCCCCCTCCCGCAATTTGCAGACCCCCCAGACCCCCTTCCGGCAATTCCACCCCCCAGCCGACCACCGCGGCCCCCGCATTTCACGTACCCCCGTGACAATGGGGGATCCTGTACCACCACAAGCAGATACCGCCCCTTGGTGGGAAATCCGGCCCTGGCTGCCGCACTGCAGGTTTCCCCACTGCCCTCTGCACCAGCGCCACAACTTTTATCAATGTCTTGCCCACATACCACTATTATACAGCCTCCTGCTCTCATGCACGCTCACTCCCTCCCAGTGGGAGGAGACGCTCACCCACTGCCGGGAGCTGCATACTGTCCCCCACCCTCCTCAAGTTCTAGGGATGCCCATTGACCATCAATGATTTTCAAATAATCAATGGTTTATGGCCGATGTTGAATACTTTTGCCATCAATGTGGGAGGACACTGCCCTGCCTCCTGTTCTCCTGCCCCGTAACTTCCGCCAGTGGAGACCCGCTCACCCTGTGTTGCCCACATTCCCCTATCATGCTTTACCGCCCAGCCTCCTGCTCTCATGCACCCTAACTCCCACCCAGTCGGAGGAGACACTGACTCCTGTATTTCTGTGCTGCCACGCTGGACCCTCACCCACTGGCAGAAGCTGCACAGTGTCCACCACCCTCTTTAGTCCCCCGTATGCTCACACACACCTATCACTACCCAGCTTCCTGCTCTCCTGAACCGTAACTTCCACCACTGGGTAATCGCTGACGCTGTGTTGCCCACATGCCCCTATCATGCCTCATATCCCAGCCTCCTGCTCTCATGCACCCTAACTCCCACCCAGTAGGAGGAGACACTGACTCAGGGCCACCGTCCGGTACTCCTGTGCTGCCACGCTGGACCCTCACCCACTGCCAGAAGCTGCAATACAGGGCATCTTTCATACAATTCTAACCATATTTCTCACAATACAAATGTTCACAAATTAAGGGGCGTAGCCCCTTACGCCGGTGTGAAGAGCGCCCGTAGGGCGCGATGAATCACCTAGTAGATATATATATATACACACACACACACACACACACACTCGGGACAAAGTGATGATATAGATAGAGTATAGGAACATCCATGCTGCAAGGTTTTAGTGGCAGCCGGCAGGACGTGTGGGGGGGGTTAGGTTTCTACATGGGAGGGCACAGTAAACATTAACTCACATAATATGAAGGAATACCTTCTTCCCCCCTGCACACTGTGTCCAGTACCCTCTGCCTCCTGCTCTGCACATGCACCAACCGACATAAACTCTACCAATGGTGCACTCACCTGCGCAGGCAGCAAGCATGAGCGTTATTCCCTGCCTGCACAGAACAGGTTGGTGCCGGCCAGCACCCCCACGCTCTGCAGCACAAGCAAGGACTCAGGAGCGGAGCGCAGCCGTCTGCGCCGATGCACATGCACAGCAAGCCGGCAAACGGGGGAGAAAAGGCAGATCGTTGTCGTCCGGTCCTCCCCCAATCAGCTGCTGCGGTGTTGTCAGGTCAGTGCTGGGAGGTTCTTGCTTCCTCCCACGGACAGCACACCACAGCGGTCATCACCGCTTCATCTAATCTGACCTGCCTGCGTTCCGTTCTGGAACAGGAGCAGCCTGACTTGGTGCAGGGGGGCGGCGGGCCCCACAGACCTCTCGGGCCCCATAGCAGCCACACCCCCTGCACCTATGGTAGTTACGCCACTGGGTGTGCCCCCCTGGGTCACGTGTCACCTGCACCACTAGGGAGGCGGTGGGAAAAACGCTGGCCGCCATTCCACCCCTTGATGGCGTTAGCCCACCCCCGCCTATGGTGAATACCGGGCCCTGCCCAAGGGGGATAGCTCCCAAGGCGGGGCCCCCTGATATCTGCTGCATGGGGCTCCCCGCCGGTGTACATGAGCGGGGAGGCCGCCGGGCCTGCGGGGAAACTGGAGTCAAGTGCACCTGTGTGCCTGACAGTAACCTGCCCTGCGTGCTGGTGACCTGCAGGCCGGGCCTGGCCTGCGGCTGACCGGATGAATGCGACCACCGCCGCGCTGCTGGGCATCCCATCGGGGGTTGGGGCGCCCCCCTCACCCCCGGCCGCGAGACTCGCAGCCGGGAGAATGATGGTAGCTCCGGAGGCAGCGCTACGCTGCGGTCCGGACACGCTGGGGGCGACTGATGTGCCCGCCCCCAGCAAGGATGCGCCGGGACGGATAGGGGACCCAGGTGGGGAAGGAGCGGCAGAGTAGCTCCGGCCGCCGCGTGATGCGGCGCTGGAAAGCGGACGGGCGGCGTCAGCCAGCCAACGGGGAGGGGGTGCTGAGCTCTTGGGGTGGCCAGACATAGTGGTGAACAGAAAACAGTAAGGCTAATTTCTACTACTCATCTCAGCTGCACCGCGACTTCTCTCCACTGGATCCAGACTCAAAGAGGCTCACTTCCTGCTTCTGATCACTGATATAACCCTCTCTGGCTGCCGCCCCCCTGCTACCTGATTGGCCAGAACTAACTGCCACTCACTGCTATTTCCATAGGGCTTCACACAGATGCTTCTGTTACACTTGCTTGTGGACAACAAATTCACAGGCTCTTAAATTCCCTCCAGCCTATGCGGCCCTCGCTCTGTCTTAGTGGAGGCTAGTTCAACATTTCCTGTTCCTGTAGCTGCTCCAATGGGAGATTTAGGAACACTTTCACCATCACTCTGACCTATCGCTGAGTCCCTTAGCGGGAATACAGCAGAGACATTAATCGCACAGGTATATGAGTAAGGATCTGGGCTCTACACCTAGGCCCAGGCACGAGTAGGAGAGCATGGATAAGCCTAGGAAAGGGAAGACAGAAGACTGGATGCAGGTTACACAATCCCAGTTTGTAATTTCAGCACATGCTGCAGCCATCTAAATAGTTCATTATGTTCTCTTAAGTGAGATAAATTCAAACAATTGCAACCTCCATAGTCTTCCAAAAAAACATATTATTCAAAACTGTAAATGAAAGCCAAATGTGGCTCCGTTGGCTGCGCACATGGGGAACATTAGCAAATAACACATGGCCTTGGAACCCGCAGATAGTGTTTTCCCTATTACCAGAACCTAAGTACCTTTTCTAATCTATTCATTGAAAGCCATTGATATAATTTCTGAACTGTATACAGACGGAGCAGCTCTCATTTGGGCGGCTCCTGGCGATAGAATCCGCATTCATCACCCGCCGACAGAAGAGGACGTGCGCACACGAGATGCTCGCGCGCCCCGTTCTGTTGGAGGCTGTAGCAGCCCTCTGACCCGCTTAGCCCCTCTGCCCGCTCTGCCCCCAGCACCACCCGATCCCCTGCCTGTCTCCCTGACCCTGGGCTATCTGGCCCTGGCTGCATCGGAGGAGCAACCACAAGGCTGAAGAGGGTCCTGGAACTAAATTTTTTAACTTCAAATAGTTACAGTTGAGGGCTAAAGGTCATACGGTTTTCTTTTGTAACATTTACTAATAATAACTTTTAAAAAAAAACTCACCACCCATCTTATGCGTCTTCTTTCCTTAATGCTATTATTTCTTGATGCACTTCTGGGGATATATAAAATAGTAGATACAGAGAAATTATTTTTAATAATATGATAATTCATATATAACAATATAATGCATGCATGAACGCAAATAAAATCACAATTAAAGTCTTAATTACTGACATCCGCCCCCCTCTGTTGGCTACCGCATTGATACTAATCGCATATGCTGTAAAATATGTGATTAGTATCACAAAGGGCGGATCTTGCGATAAGAGGTGCCCTTTGCGTAGTAGCCAACAGGGGATGAGCGGGTCCCCAGCAGCTTTCCCTCCTCCTGCTGTCCCCGGCTGCTGTTGCAGGGCTCCGCCTCCTACTTCCTGAACCCAGAAGGGGAAGTACGGGGCAAGGGAGGAGGAGGCCACTGGTCCGGGCAGCACAGCAGGAGGCTGACTGGAAACAGGTGAGGGTGGAGTGGCGGGGTCGCAATAAGAAGCCCATAGCCTTCTATGGGGTATCACCAGCTTTTGCTTTTGCTGGCGATACCTCCCGTGGCGGTAACCCGGTGTGCATGTTTTATTTCATACAAAAGTGCGGTAAAAAACAGATAACGTCAGGCTCCTGGGTGTGTGTGTTCAAAGTGGAATGGCGGGCTCAATCAAAGCAGGAGTAACAGGCTCAACACATTTCAACGTGGACGTGGATTTGCCCAAGTCTTCTTGAGGAGCGGAAATGCTCTTCGACAAGATTAGGTCGAATCAGTCGGAAAGCCCTGTGAATCTGCAAAAACGGACAGCTTTTAACAAAGACGAATCTGCATGAGAGAAGTCCCGTCCAGGACCCTAAGACTTCAAAGAATGGGGGAAGTTGGATTTGGCAAGGGAGTGTGTTGGAAGCCTGAAGTTTGGCGAAGTGAAGTGTGGGAGAGATCTTGGAAGCAGTCGTGGAAGGAAGGGGCCAAAGTAGAGATTATTGAGAGATGCCTACAGGTTAGTAAATATGTAGTGGATGAGAGCAAACAAGTACGTCTACACTTTGACTTTAAAACAGATTAATTTTATTAAAGATAACAGGATACAGATGATAGAACAACAGCCAATGTCATTAGGTATCATTCTCTCCTGTACTAAGTACTGTACAGTCATAGCAGCACCGCGATGCTTTAATAACACGGTGACAGGCTTGGGTATATGCAGACCCCTAGAAAGCCAAGTAAACATGCTCCTGCAGTCTAAGAGACAGCTTTAACTTTTTAACTACATGTAAACGGAGGTGAAGTGGCAGTCAGAAGAGGATCAGAGGTGTCTTGAAGGCATATGGACAGAGATGAGCAGTGCCGGTGCAAGGCGCCCCAGGCGGGGGGCGCCCCGGCGCTCACCCGCTCCACGGGTGGGGGGATGGAGAGGAATACGGCCGGCGCGCTGATCTGGGGGGGGGGAGGGATACGGCCGCCGTGCTGTTCCCTCCAGTGCATATATAATTATTCACCCGGGTCTAGCTCATCGGGCGGGAGGGAGGCAGAGCTGGAGGTCTGGCTTAGCGGGCAGGAGGGAGGCCTCGCAGTTCAGTCCCGGCGCAGTGTGACTGACATCTTCCTCCACCCGCACCGTGTACAGCCGCTCAGCCGGGCAGCGCTGAGCACTTGGCTCACCCTCAGACGCTGCACGGCTGAGCGGCTGTACGCGGTGCGGGTGGAGGAAGATGTCAGTTAACATGCACCGGGACTGAACTGCACACAGCGCAGCGAGCCCTCCCTCCTGCCCGCTAATCCAGACCTCCAGCTCTCCCTCCTGCCCTGCTCCCAACTACCGCCCCCCAGCGGCCGGCGCCCTAGGCAAATGCCTAACACTGCCTAGTGGTGGCGCCGGCCCTGGAGATGAGGATGATGTAGGAGGGAATAAGGTCTATCTATGTATGGATAAGGAGATAATACTGGTTTCTCTAGGGCAGGGGTGTGCATTTATTTTGGCCTTGGGGGGCCACTTAACAATTCCAGTAAAATTGCGGCCCGCACACAAAATTCATATTACGCCACACGGTATGCGTTCAAATTCTATATGTAGAAAAACAGGCTGTCTTATTTGTTTTGTAGAGAGCAGCCAGCCCATAGCACAGAGACAAGAAGAGAGCAGAGACTCTCTCTGTCTCTCCTTGAAGCAGCCTCCATCCACACGGCACATGCTGCCCAGGATCCCGCCTCCTGCAGCCCTGCACAGCCTGTGGCTCAGCCAATCACTGAGCCTCTGGCATCAACCTAGCACACAACGGAACAGCTGAGCCGTCGCTCGGCAGCCCTGCACTGCTCAGCTATCACTCAGTTGAGTCAGGGCAGCGGGTAGCCGGGTTATGTGGTGCCGCTGAGGAAATCCCAGCTGGCTGCCCCCGCGTGCAGAGCAAAACATGTCTTCAGTGGCACCCCGTGCCAGTCAAGATCAAGTCACGGGCCGCATCCGGCCCGCGAGCCATAGTTTGCCAACCCCTGCTCTAAGGGATCGGTATCCAATAAAGGCGGTGACAGAGTGGCACACAGATGCTGTATGGGAAAATGAGACATGTGACAACATAAAGAATAGATTAAAGTGGGGAAAAGCAACAATGAGGTTGGCCAGGAAGGAGAGATGAGTGTTTACTAAAGGTGCCCATACACTAGTAAGATTTATCTTCAGATCTGGCTGGTTGGAACAAAAACATGGTTATGGATGAGTGACCGTTTGTCAGTTTTCTAGCATTTCCAAGCAAATGGTCAACTGCCATTTGCTCTCATCGATAACCAGGATTTTGTTCCAACCAACCAGATCTGAAGATAAATCTGCGTGTGTATGGGCACCTTTAGAAGAACATCAGTAGACATTCTGCTCATACCAGACTGCTTTCGCATTCTAGGTAATATATATCTATTTCCATCATATTTATCTGTTGATGTGGCTGGCACAATTTATATGCTGCCTGGCGAGATCAGCCACCAAGTGGCAACTCAAACACTTCATTTATCTGCAACGGCCGGGATAAAATTAGCCGTCTCGAGATTTGGAACGTTCAGCAAAGGCGTAGTTCTGGATGGATCTAAAAGAAAGTCAAGTATATGAATTGGTTACAACCATTGTATAACCCTGTATATACAGCGGTTACATCCCAGGGCACTGTGAGTAACGGGAAGCTATAGCAAACCTATTGGAGAGGAGCGACCAATCAGATTGTAGCTGTCAATGATCTAATACAGTATTGAAAATGGTAACATGAATCTGATTAGGGTCGACCAATGAAGGCCGACATGGCTAAGTTTGACAGGGTTGGAAGGTCGAAAAAAGCATTAGGTTGACAAAAGCACGGTCGACAGTCAAAAGGTCGACATGGTTTTTTCACATTTTTTTGAGCCATCATGTGCCGACAGGTGGTATTTCACGCCCTACCATCCACTAGGGCGTGGAGGGAGAATAGGATAATGTACCGAGTGCAGCGAGGCACCGCGCTCAAAGCATGGCGAGCGCATCGAGTCATGCAAGGGGACGCGGTACACTTTGAAGATATCCATGTCGACTATGTTGACATTCAAGACAAAAAAAGTTAACAACTTCTGTCGACCTTGCATATGTTGACCTAATGCTTGTGTTGACCTTCCAAACCTGTTGACCTTAGCCATGTCGACCTATTCCAGGTGCCAACCTAAGGCCTGTTGACCTTCAGTGGTCGACCCAATACACGTCGACTTTAATTGAGTCGACCCAATGACCCATAGCAGTTGCTTTGGGTAACATTTCCCTCTCTCCTCTTTAGAAGGGTTGATAAATATCCCCCGGGATCCATAATTCGGGGACTGTGCGCACCGTGCTCCTCCTCCCTGGATTTGTTGAAATGTCACACAGATCTACCACGGAGGGCAGGGCCGGACTGGTCATCTGGCACTTCTGCCAAATGCCAGAGGGGCCGATTTATTGTTGTAAGTGGGGGCTCTGCCTTCTGATCGGCGCACAGAGAGAGCTGCTGAACTCGCGGTGGGTCTGGTGGCTCTCTGCATAGGCGTGCTCGGCATGTGTACGTGTGCGACAAAGGTTGTGCGCTTGCACAAATGCCAGGGCGGATTCATAGGCCCAGTCCATCGCTGGTGGAGGGTAACTTGTAGGTACAGGACATTGCATCATTGGGGTTAAAACCTGTCTCTCCTTCCTCAGATTCTGCGGGTAATAGTTGGGAAAGAGGTATGGGGGGGGGGGGTCACTTGTCAATTGTACCTTTTAATTACTTTTATTTGTAAGCTTCTCTCCTTTTTGAGGCCCAGAAACTCCTGACGTGCTCAAAGAGTAGGTCGTTTGACTGTAATGTCATGGGTTAAGGGTTTGATTCCTGGGGATGGCAGTGTATTGAATTGTGTTATTTTCCAAAGGGTAACTGTAACTGAACAAAAAAGAGCTCTTAAGTAAGGTGCATGAGTGTAGTCTTTAGATGATTGGTGCAGGAGGAAGGGGTACGGATCATTGGATAGACATGAACATGTTCAACATAATGGCCTTATGCTTGGAGACCTAGAGACCGTATCCTGGAGGAAGGTGGAGACAAGATGCAGGGCCGCCAAGAGAAATCCTGGGCCCCGGTACAACAACTTCCTGGGGCCCCCACGGACGGAGCTCCCCGCACACTCTGCTGACCCTTGTAAGTTCCACTTACCTAAATGCTCATTGCTATGGGCTTCATGCTTGATGCCAGGGGTTCACATGCTCTACCAGGGGTTAACATCCTCGTTGCCATGGGATTAACCTGCTCTGCCAGGGGTTACATGCTCTGCCCAGAGTTACATGTTCTGTTAGGAGTTACATGCTCTGCCCGGAGTTACATGTTCTGCCATGGGTTTACATGCTCTGCCAGGGGTTAACATGCTCTTTGCCATGCGATTAACCTGCTTTGCCAGGGGTTACATGCTCTGCCAGAAGTAAACTCCCAAATCATGTGGCGGGCTCTCAGCAGGCCCTGGAGTCAGAGAGCAGAAGGACCTCTGTGATGCTGCTGCCCCCATGCCGGCCCACGTCTGCCCACATCCGCACTCCCAATGCCGCCACTGAAAAGTTCACTATGGTGCACTCAGACCCAGTGCACTCGCCACCAAATAACAAAAAGAAACTGTGTGTCCAGACCCGGGCCCCCCTGACAGGCCTGGGCCCGGGTAAACTGTACCTGCTCCCCCCCCCCCCCCCCCCCCTCTCGGTACCCCTGACAAGATGCAATGAAGAAGATGCAGAAGGTAAAATGATGCACAGTTACCACTGATGGAGGGGTCGAGTCATATTAATTGGGGCCGTCAATTTTATTTCTTGATTAGTTTATTATATTTAGTCTTAGCATGTGCGGTATCTTCTGTATTTCCTTGGCAGCACAATAATTAAGGTGTTCATCACATCAATGAATCACATTATCATAAATAATTTCCAGATCAAATCACTGGGCTCAAGAGCTAGCACTTACTGTGACCGTCAGACTTTTGCATTGCTGTTATGCTCACACAGTATCTGCACTTCTCTTGTGCTCCTGTTAGCGTACGCCCACGGTCCTGGCTTCTGACTCACAGATCAGTTTAGGGGAACTCGTCCCTGTCCTCATCTATCAGTCAGCAGCTACCTTGGTTACACACTGGGTTTAGCTGTCGTTCCTGCAACCCCTGTATAAAAGCACAGATAAGAAACTGTAACACAGGGAAAAGATGCGTCTCCGTTCCTGACGTCTCTACATTGTGTTTTATGTCAGTGTGTATGCAATGAGGCCTCCAGCCAGGTTCCCTATTTATATATAATGGAAGATGGAGCAGAACAGCCAGCGCCAGGTAAATGGGTTGGAGCAATAAGAGTTAGCTGAGCGCAGTTCTTAGCATGCGACCAGCGACGGACGGGAGGAGAATGCAAATATATAAGCCGGCTGAAGTAGAATTCTCTACAGCAGGATGATGTCAGTGTCGGCAGAAGTAAGTCAACGCGTTTCGCCATGAATGGTATTCTTCAGCAATCAGACAATCAATGTAAACCGTAAACATTAATAATCATTTTATTATATAGCATGCTTCTTCCAAAAGGACTCAAGGCGCTAAACATACTATTTTTATGTCAATAAACACAGATCATATATATATCGCCACCTCAACGAACATGCGCCCCCAGACAGTGGGACAGATGTATTAAGGGCGGGATGTACTAAGCCGAAAATTAGGTAAAGCCCCCGTTTTACTGCATTTTTATATGTACAAAAACACCACCGCCACGTTACCGCAGGGCAGGGTATCACCACCTTTGGGTGGCAATACCCTATAGAAGCCCATGGGCTTCTTTTCGCCGCCTCCGCCGCCGACCCCTCTCTCCCCCTCCCTCCGGCTTGCTGCAGGTCCTCCTGGACCTGGAAGGTAAACCCCTCACGCTCCAGCATGAGGGGAGGAGAAGGCGCCAGGGAGGTGACGGAGACCTCACCTCCACTGAAGATTCCAAGAATGCCGCTGACCTTTTCAGGAGAGGCGGGGAAACGCGTTAATCCCTATCCGAGTACTGGCTATCATCCACCCTGTTGCCCGGGTTACATCTACTCCAGGAAAGGCTGTATTATTGGAAGCACTAACAGCCGGGAGAGGACCTGAGGACGCTGATCACGGGGGAGAACTTTGTTTCCTAGCACAGTGCCCAATTTCCGTACGTACAGTACTGTACTGAAATCGCATCGCATGTCACGTTATAGTGGCATGCAATGCGTGTGATGCGATTTCAGTACCGCTCCCGTTCCCGCTTCCTGTCAGATCCTGTCAGAATCATTCTGAGGTGAATTTCTGATAGGAATGGCAGCTTCCCTCAGACCTGCAGGAGAAATGTCTGTACCAGTGAACATGTTCATCTTGCCTGAGACGGAGGAGGAGGCTATCCAGTTCTTCCAGCACCATGATCTGCTTCCGCTAACGCAGAATTGCAGTAATGGGCACCCTATGTGGTTGTCAATGAAGGAATGTATGTGGCGGTGCCAAGTGGAAGCATGTCATCTCAAGGTGAGCCTCAGAGCGGCCCATTGGTTTCCAGGGTGCTGCTTATCGTTCGTCACTATGATTTGCTTCATATATTCCTGGGCCCAGGAGCTCACCTCCATTGAATATTGTGGGCGACAGCTGGAAATATCTAAAAAAACTGTGGCCCTGTATAACCGGTGGATGCGGGAGGCTTGCACCATGGACCTTATGGCACAGCCCCAGCGGCATATCGGTGGTCCTGGCCACATTGTGGAGGTGGATGAAAGCTTGTTGGTCAAGCGAAAAAGCAACGTCGGTCGGACTGTACCACAGCAGTGGATTTTTGGTGGAATTTGTCGGCAAACTGGACAGTCTTTCCTTAAAATGGTGCCCAGGCGTGATGCCACCACTTTGATGGTGGCTATAACTGAAAATATTGAGCCAGGCACAACTATTTATACGGACTGCTGGAGGGCGTACAGCACTGAACAGCTGGAACTGGCTGGTTATCACCATTCACGAGTGAACCATAGGTTTAATTTCATTGACCCGGCCACAGGGGTTCATACCCAGAATGTGGAGAGACTTTGTGGTGCATGCAAATGGTGCAATAAGTGCCAAAGATTCACAGCACGCCAGAAAGACTTTGGGTGGTGATAACCCATTTGAACGCATACTTCGAGCACTTTCGCTCCTGCCTAAAGCAGATTGACTGTTTTTTAATATGTTTTCTTTCATGATTTTTAGTAATTAATGTTGTAAGTTGATTCATTGTTATTATTATCATTATTTATTGTAATGTGATTAATTCATTATGCTTTTTCATTCTAATTATTTAAGTAAATTACAGTTACATGTCCTCATTACTGTGTCAGATGCATGATATTGCAGGTGTGAATGTCTTCCTAAAACACCACCACTATCCATGCCACCCCGAAGCATGGCGAGCTGCGGCGGAACGCGTCCTCCGACCTTTTCATAACCCCACTATCCACGTCGGTGTGGAGATGATTTTATATAGTGTGGCGAGCGCAGCAAGCCACCGAGACCAAAACGTGGTAAGGGTACACGGATTACTTTACATGTATTCCGCGTCCGCTCGCCACACTATATAAAACAACTCCACACCGACGTGGATAGTGGGGGTATGAAAAGGTCGGAGAACGCGTTCCGCTCGCCACGCTTCAGGTTGGCGTGGATAGTAGTGGTGACGCATATGGCATAGGTGCTTTCAATAGTAACCACCCATCAGATCGCACCCTGTCTATGGTGCCGTCCGATCCCATGCGATATATTGTATACACTTAATATGGACATTGCATTGCACCGCACGGCACCATACACGCTGTGCGATCCGATGCGATGCGATTTCACTACGGAGAATAGCCCAGTACGCTAAAAGCGTCCTGGGCGCCATTCTAAGAAACAAGTAGCCTTTACTGGGGACAAAGAGAGTAAGAATCCGCCGTATTTTGGAACCCTTTATTGAAGGGTTCCCCACTCCTCTAGGGACCCCGTGCAGAGTTGACCAGATATGGTGATAATGTTCCGGCCAGGGGTCCTTGTATAAGAAGTGTGCCCGGCTGTGGCATTACACCGCTGGCTGTTGGAGCCTGGTGCTGGTTCCAAAATACAGTGGATCCTTACTCTTTTTGTCCCCAGTATTTTTGGAACCAAGCCGTTGCTGGTTTCTTAAATACAGGGGGACCCCAACAATATTTACCCCCGTCTTTGGGAAACTACGAGCTGATTATCGCATACTCCTCTTACTACAAAATCTCCAGAAATCGCAACAGATTTCTGGCTTGGTCTAAAAACTTGCCCGGGCCGCATGCAAGGGAATGCGAGGGGAACTGGGTTCCGAATGGGTCTGAATTACCCTCTAAGTTATTTCCTCTTTTCTTGCTCTGTAGTCTGATTCTCCTTTGCTACGCTTGATTGTCTCACAGATGACATTTTTACCTTGTATTGCAGCCAGCTAATCAGTCTTTGTTATAAAATGGAAAGATGGAATTGTTTCAGCTGTCCAGATTAAACAAACACTGAACAATTGTCACTAACCGCTGCCAATATTACAGCTACAAGACATAATTATATTACAGAGAGACAATCAAACCTTAACTGAAAATAATTATTATTGCGATATTATGTGGCATTTATTGCCGGTTGTGTTGGAGCAGAGGTTGTATTGGCCGAACTCAGCCACAGAAGTGATTTTGATGGCTTTCAATTAATGGATTAAAACTGGCAGTGGTGGAGAGGTGCCCCCTTGAGAGCAGGAGCCCGGCGGCAGATGACTCCATTGCCTCCCAGAGTTCTGCCTCTGTTTTGCACTACATAGTGAAATACTGAGACTGAGGTGACCCAACCTGATTCCACTCTGCAGCAGCAATCAGAGTCCAAAACAATGGCTGTGGATCGTTTTGTCAACAGCAATTAGGTCGGCAGTCAATAGTTTGATTACTATTGGTCGACAGGCCAAAGATTGAACCTTGAGAAAGGTCAACATGCATTAGTTGGACATACTGTAGTCATAAGGTCCACACAAGCAAAAGGTCAACATTGGAAAAGGTCGACATGAGTTTTAGATTTTTTTTTCCGGTGTCTATGTTGACAAATGTCGACATGGACACTGTATTAGCATACCGCGTCCCCTGGCATGCCTTTCTGCGCTGGGTACAGTATTATATTCTTCCTCTATGACCACTGGATGGTAAAGTATGAACGAGACTGTTTTTGCAAAAAAACTCATGAAAAACTCATGTCAACCTTTTTTCCATGTCAACCTTTTGGTTGTGTCATATAGTCCAAGTTCAATTGGACTGTATGACACAGTAGAACATGGAGGTTTGCTGGAGTGTGGGAGCGGAAACTTCCCTTGCCTATTGCTGATGCGCTGTCTCCACCTCTGTCCTGTTCCACTGGGCATGGGCAAGATCTCGCTACTATTGTTAGATCTACGGGGCAACTCGCAGCCTGACAGCTGTGTTTCAGAGAGCGCTCAGACATCCAGGAGGAGAGGTTAGGAGAGGAGAGGTATAGTTGCGTGTCGTCTGCATACAGGTGGTAGTGAAGGCCAAAGGAGCTTATGAGAGCACCCAGGGAAGAGGTATACATGGAGAAGAGAACGCAGCTTAAAAACAGAACCCTTGGAGGACCCTTACAGGGAGGATAGGAGGGGGTGAGGTGGAGCCAAAGGGAGAAACCAAGAAGAAGTAGTTGGTGAGGTATGAGATGAACCAGGTCAGAACAGTGCCAAAGTGGCCAATAGCCTGAAGGGTATGGAGGAGGAGTGGATGATCCACAGTACCAAAAGCAGCAGAAAGCTCCAGTAGGATAAGTAATAAGAAGTAACCTCTGGCCTTGGGTTGGCAGACAGCAGATTATTGGTGACTTTGACCAGAGCAGTTTAAGTGGAGTGGGGGAAAGTCAGACTGAAGAGGATCGAGGATGGAGTTGTCAGAGGTAGCTGGTGAGACGGCTGTACGCAAGCTGCTTTTCATTTGGAAGCGAATGAGAGAAAACACTGCGGGCCAGATGTACTAAGCGTGAAAAATAATAAAATGGTAAAGTGATAAAGTACTAGCTAGCTCCTAACTGCCAGGTCACAGTCAGTAATGGAAAAATGTCAGTTATGAGATGATTGGTGGTTTATCACTCTCAATTTTATGACTTTTTCAAGGCTTAGTACATCTTCCCCGTAGAGTCAGATGCACCAAGCTTCAAAAAGTGATACAGTGGAGAGGGATAAACCACCAGCCAATCAGGGTAGATGTGTGAAGCAGTGATAAGAGAGAAGAAGTGATAAAGTGCCTGGTCCTTTATCACCGGCCAATCAGCTTCTGACTGTCTCTTTTTAAACCCAGACTGTAACTTAACAGTCGGGAGCTGATTGGCCAGTGATAAAGTACCAGGCACTTTATCACTTCTTCTCCCTTATTACTGCTTCATACATCTACCCCTTAGTTCCTAACTGCCATGTTACAGGTTGTGTTTGAAAAATGACAGGTGAGACAAGAACATATTGAGGGAAAGATGCCTGGAAGAGAGTGATGAGGTGGAACATGTAGTATAAAATACTGGAGGTTTCCAAGGCGCAAAAGAAAACAGAAAAGCAGCTCAATATAACCAAAAAAACTTGTTCAACCAAAACAAGTAAGACAATATTAGATAAAACAGGGGTAAGGATATATTCAAGCACTGTCTGTATGTGTTCTATTCACTTCTCCCGTCCTCATGAGTCAATATGCGGAAAAAAGAAAAAAAAGAACACAATGTGTGGGACTGTATTTTACTTTTCAAAACATACAGGGGGAATGGAAGTAGAACGTACCACACTCACAAAGGGAGTGTGTATATCAAATACGTAAAGGTATCTTTTTTTCCCGGTGATAGTATAGCCTTCACCAAATCCACCCTGGTGTCCAATAGAATTATATTGGGCGTACGTTTTCACTCACAGGATCAAGGTGTTACAATACATATAAAGGTTTCTTTTCAAGGCAAGCGTACCAATAACTCACAATTGGCAGGAATTTTCAAAGCACATCTGGGTTTCTTTAGCTTGAAAAATTTATTTTTAATGCCAAAAATACAAAAATTAATAAAATACACTATGACCATAGGTACACTGTAAAAAAATCCAAAGGTGGGTGATGGATGTAGGATGGAACTCACACTAAGTATACACCAAAAAACTCTCCGGATAAGTTTAAAGATGTCGGTGAGTGAACACCCGGTACCTTTCTTTCAATGTCCAGCATAAACACAAAATGGTCCAAAGTTTAAAAAGAGGTTGTGCAGATCCAGAAAGCCAGGGCTGGCTTTCTGGATCTGCACAACCTCTTTTTAAACTTTGGACCATTTTGTGTTTATGCTGGACATTGAAACAAAGGTACCGGGTGTTCACTCACCGACATCTTTAAACTTATCCGGAGAGTTTTTTGGTGTATACTTAGTGTGAGTTCCATCCTACATCCATCACCCACCTTTGGATTTTTTTACAGTGTACCTATGGTCATAGTGTATTTTATTAATTTTTGTATTTTTGGCATTAAAAATAAATTTTTCAAGCTAAAGAAACCCAGATGTGCTTTGAAAATTCCTGCCAATTGTGAGTTATTGGTACGCTTGCCTTGAAAAGAAACCTTTATATGTATTGTAACACCTTGATCCTGTGAGTGAAAACGTACGCCCAATATAATTCTATTGGACACCAGGGTGGATTTGGTGAAGGCTATACTATCACCGGGAAAAAAAGATACCTTTACGTATTTGATATACACACTCCCTTTGTGAGTGTGGTACGTTCTACTTCCATTCCCCCTGTATGTTTTGAAAAGTAAAATACAGTCCCACACATTGTGTTCTTTTTTTTCTTTTTTCCGCATATTGACTCATGAGGACGGGAGAAGTGAATAGAACACATACAGACAGCGCTTGAATATATCCTTACCCCTGTTTTATCTGATGAGGTGGAACAGTTGAGCATGGTGAGAGCAGACCGTGGGGGAGAGAGAGTGGAGTAGGTGAGAAAGGGAAGGGGTCCAGGGAGCAGGCAGAGGGGATAGATAGGATTAGGGGCCTGGTAGGGGGGTGTTCCGACGGGCGCGCTCAACGTGCGGATGCAAGAACTGTGGGCAGGCCCGTCACAATGCAGGCTTGCCCATTGGGGTACGTGGTTGATGTCACATGACATCCGCACCCGCCCCCATTTCTGCCATCACCGTCCAGGACACAAGTAAGTATAGACTTACTTTTATCTGCTATGGAAGAGAAAATCATTAGAGGCTGAGTGACCATCGAATGATTTTTCCTCCGTGCGGCCGCATGCGAGCGGATGTGTGAGCATAGAGCCGGCCTAGTTCTTGCAGGGGCTGGCGATACTTTCGTTATCCCCCGCCAGGGGTGCGTGCGCATGAGATGCTTGCACGCACTGTGGCAACAGAGCTTGCCCCGGGTACCCGCCGCCTCCCTTGCCCTCACCGCCGGTCCCCCTCGCCGCCCGACTCCCCCCCCCCCCCCTCCTGAACACTGCTTGTCTCCCTTAAGCGGAGATGGGCAAGGACCCGCAGTGCCACTGTCGAGAGACTGGGATGCGCGTGCGTGTGAGACACACGCGTGTCCCAGTTCAGTGTAGCCCCTGTCCGCCGGTGCTCGACAGGGGGGAGGCTCTGGCGAGCCCCGGCCAAGGATGGCAGGGGCTACATCTGTACATATCCACTCACATGGTAGCGCAGGGATTCGGGCGACGGGGCGAGCGTTCTGTGGGCTGCGTTTACCTGCTTGCTAGGCAGCAAAATATATGCAGCCTAGCAAGCAGCTCCGAATTACCCCCACAATGTCTTATGAATTGCATCCCTGTGCTGTAACAGAAACTCAGTACGATAAGTAATTGGTTACTTTTCCTCTTTAACCATGATTTACCGAAGAAGAAATTGTAAAACATTTTCCAAAACTCTCCGATTGCAGATGAGATGAACAAAATAAGAAAAAAAAAATCCAGCCTTCCGACTTGTATAAACATTTTTGAAAAGGCCCATTACATTTCCCAGATGTTATTACCGCAGCCAGACCAGTGCGGTGCTGGGGGGAGGGGGGCAAGGATCGGCCGGGGAGAGGAACACTGGGGGGGGGGGCAAGGTTCCGAATTTCATTACACAGAGAGAGACAGGGGGTCAGTGACACTTTTGCATGAATTTTTCCATCACTTTCAGTCTGAGACTTGCAACATGTAATCTCAATGCTTTTATCTGTTTCTGAAAATAGACAGGAATTTTTTCCACAGCTCGCTCCAATCTGGCCGTATTGATGTGAAAAAGGATTATGGGGATAAGGTCTCATTTCGGCAGTCAGCGCGCCTCTCTGAACAAATGCTGGAACAAATGACTTCAATAAGGACGAGGCAGATACATTTATTATGCCTGCAAATAAAACGGATGGACGTACGTGTAACATCTCCGCCAGGGGTGAAATGCTGTATGATGCCGGACAGAGGCGGCGTGTGAATGACAAAAACGGATTTTACAGTTAATGGGCGATTGATTAAACACGTTCACATGTGCGCACGGCCACTTTATCTCTCTCATCACAGCTTAGTACATAGACCCCTTAGTACCACACAACTGTCATTATTTAAACACAACCAGTAACAACGCAGTTAGGAGCTGATTGGTTGATACTTTGGGGGAAATTTACTAAGAATACGAATACAAAATTTAGTATTTGTATTCTTAATATGAATGACTACTACTGCATACTGCTGTTTCAGCCATATGCAAAGTCGTGTTCCGGAGGGGAATTTACAAAGCAGTCAAATACGACTGCTTTGTAACCCTCCGATGGTTTAATGATTCGTATTAGCGGCGTATATACGGCCGCTAATACGAATTCGTACAGGCAGTCTGCACGGATCAGTCAGATCCATGCAGGCTGCAGAGTGTAAAGAAAAATAAATAAATAAACCGGCGTGGGGACCCCCCCACAGCCGTAACCAGCACCAGGCTGAAAGAGCCGGGGCTGGTAATAAAAAATCAGGAAACCCGGCAAATAGGGGTTCCCCGATTTTTTAAACAAGCCCCAGGCTCCAGGTCTGGGGCTGGTTCTCAAAATATGGTGGACAAAATGAGTAGGGGTCCCCCGTATTTTAAGAACCAGCCCCAGGCCAAACCAGCCAGCAGTGTAATGCCACAGCCGGGGGACACTTATTAGATAAGGTCCCGCGGCTAAAGCATTAACCCTACTGACCAGTCAGCCTGGCCAGGGGTCCTGGGAGAGTGGGGTCTCCCCCCTCCAGGACTTACCTGACCAGGCTGAAGCCTGGTGCTGTCCTCGATGCCCCTGGGCGGTGGGCATCGAGCTGATTGCAGTGTGAAAAATAGAATAATAAACTATTGTCTTATACTGTGGAAGACTGAGTCCCAGCAAGCCTCCCCCGCATGCTGGGACTTGGAGAACCACAAGTCCCAGCATGCGGGGCATTAAAGGGCCCACTGGGACTTGTAGTTCCACAGTACAAGAAATAGTTAAATAAACACACTGACACCCCAGAAAAATAAAAGTTTAATACATACATTACACAAACACACTGATACTTACCTATCTTGACCCGTCGGGAGGTCCCTTGTTCCGGGGCTCCATGGTCCAGGGTCCGGTGCCTTGGTTCCTGGGTCCGGTGCTGCAGAGTCCGGGGCTGGTCCTGGATCCGGAGCTCCAGGATCTGAAGTAATCCAAAGGGGTACCAGTGGAAGGAAATCCTACTCACCAGGTCCTCTGGCGAAGATACCGTCTTCTTCCCTCTGCCGTAGCCCAAGTCGTGCATCACCCGGCCGGTACCCGCTCGGACTCGGACTGAGGAGAGACGCAGAGATGTTTCATCTTCCGCGCCTCTCCTCCGAATGATTCTATTGGCCGCCTAGTGGCCAATCAGGAGCCGGCTTTCTCGGCTCCTGATTGGCCGCTAGGCCAGTTCCCCTACAAGTCCTTGTAGGGGAACTGGCACAGGGGGGAGGGGGTGCCTCTGTCTGTCCATGCGGTCTGGCTGTCCTCATGGAATCTGCTGAAGAAGGTCCTCCAAAAATGTCCGCCGCCTTGCAGGAGGCTGATGTTAGATGTCCTAATGTACCTCTAGCATCTGTCAGGGGAGCGCTAGCATGCTTTGAACACATATTCGTGGTAACGAGCATGAAACTCCTGGTAACAAGCATGTACTGTAACCCCCTGGCAACAAGTAAGAAACTAATATGTAAACCTTTGGCAAAATGCATGTAACCTCTGGCATCAAGCATATAACCCCTGAAGAGCATGACACTCCTGGCAATGAGCATGTAACTCCTGGCAAAGGCCAAGAAACCCCTGGCAACGAGCATGTAGGTAAAGAAAGTAATGTGTTGGGGGGTACTTTTTGGCAGGGGGTGCAAAACTTCGAGTTATGCCTCATTGTAGGTCCTCTTTTGTAGTACTGTACAATATTTACTATTTGTATTAATATGCCGCATATTCAAAGGGATTCTCCACCCAAAGAACAAGGGGTTCCCCAGCCAAACAAAAAAGATCGCTGGCCCACTGCTTTCAAACCTTGGAAGTACTTTAATTTTATTTATTTTATCTTTTCTATCTATCCGTGGGCTGGAGTTGGTCCAGTTTTAACCCAGAATATGCTGCTGTATGCTGGGCTACAATGGGGCTAGGGAGGAGCTTAATGTGCTATTATTTTCTGCATTTAAGAGTGCCTGGCCAGGCCTCCTGCAATTAGGCCACACCCCCTGAAAATTACCTGGGCCCGGCCAGGTCTCTCCTGCCCATATTAGTATTCCGACAACAGCCTCATTGCTCTATCCGGCCATTACTTGGGCAGCACGATAGCAGTGATAATCAGCCACAATCATTATTCTTCCCCTTTTATTCTGTATTCACAGTGTATTTCTAGGCCACATTATTTTATTAGACTGAAATTAAAAAGGGCAAATAAATGGATTTTGATGGATAAATGGATGGTGATTCTGAAATGACTGTTTAAAGACGGCACTTTTCCCCTCAATTACCGAATGGTGATTACAGCGCACATTCATTTTTCCAGGTTTTGCATTATTCATGTTGTCACATTTCTGTCTGGTCCGTGTTAGGCGCGTTCTGCTCTGGGCTGTTAGTAACTAAGCACAAAAATAATAGTTTTATATCCTGTAGTTAGAAAAGGTAATTCAAATACAGGGGGAAGAAAGGAATGCCTAATAAATTCATTTCTAGGCAACGTGACACCAAAATGGCATCGTCTAGGAATTACTGTTGCAAAAAACATGATATATTTATTAATTCCTGAGCAGGCTAAGTATTAAGTATTAGGGTCAGGGCCTGACTAACCAATAGGCTAATTAGACAGGAGTCTGAAGAGTTGGGGGGGACGGGGGGGGGAGGGACGGACGCAGGTATACAGTGTTGAGGATGAGATTAAGTTACTATTTAAATCTTAAATTGAATCATTGATTAATTACACCTATATTATCCAGCTATAACTTTTATCATTATGCCACCAAATATGTAAAGTTTAGTTTTGGGGGGAATACTCTAAGTAAATCTGGGCATGTAGTTTACCCGATGCATATAGTACCACAAAGCCCTGCGCTGTGGCACCTGCAAACCCTTCTCATAGGCAAATGCAGGGAGGGGGTTCTGGTTGCACAGAACCCCCCCCCCCCTCCTATTAGCAAGTGGCTTAAATTAGGACAACAATAGCACTGGAATATAATATGATCAATAGAGCTGATACTACATCAGTGTAAGGGACAGAGCAGAGCTGCTGCACGTGCCCAGTGTACCAGCTTCTTCTACCACATTTACTGTATGTGTGGATCCGAGCCCTCAAACATTGCAATGGACCAGAGAGCAGCTGCCAGGAGGAAGAGACAGGAGCCTTACCATGAAGTGGGAGGTTGTGAGCTTAGAAAGTACAGTACTGGTTCTTTTATGTCTGTGTATTTATTTATTATGATATGTTTAACCTTTTCCTGACCACTTATCTTATTAAATGTTTGAAACAGGTTATACTATAGACCAGGCATGTCCAAGCTATGGCCCTCCAGCTGTTGTGAAACTACAAGTCCCATCATGCCTTACCACAGTTTTGCGATTAGGGAATGCTAAAACTATGGCAATGCATGCTGGGATGTGTAGTTTCACAACAGCTGGAGGGCCATAGTTTGGACATGCCTGCCATAGACCATCTGTACTGTTAAATATTAATACTGTATTCCATACTGTATCCAGTATATAAAAAGACAAATATTCAGGGCTGTTACCGCTCCCCCAGACTCCTGTACTTACTCCAATGTGCTGGAGAGTGGGAGAGTTTGGATTACGGGTGGGTTTCTCTAAAGCAGAAATGCGGTAAAAAGCCTGTTATCGGGGGTTTTACTGCATTTCTGTATGCAGTAATAACCCCCCTCCGCAGTGTCACCGCTGCGGAGGGAATTGCCAGCAATAGCTGGCGATTCCCTGCAGAAGCCTATGGGCTTCTTACCGCAGCGCTGTGTGAGGGATCCATCACAGATCCCTCCCAGCATGCCCCGCTCAGACCCGGAAGTACAGCGCTGTGGCAGCATCACAAGGGACAGCTCTTATTGCAAGAGCTGTCCCTTGCGTTAATGATCTCGTATGTTAGAGCATATGCGATCCTTAGCAATGCGAAACCCAGCGGAGGGGGGGCGGTATTTCTTAGAGCATCCCGCCCTAAATCTGGAAACCCCCCTCTAAAAATCCTGCGTTTGCCACTGCTTCTGATTGGCCAGGAGGAAGATGTATACAGAGACCCTTCTGATTGGGCAGGAGATAGATGTATATATACAGAGACCCTTCTGATTGGGCAGGAGATAGATGTGTATATACAGAAAGCCGCAGATGATTTATGGTGTTTTTCCCACTTCTAATAAGCACAGGACACAAACCCTGGAATACAACAGAAGCACCATGCGTAAGTGCAGTCCAACTAATTAGACCTGCCGCAGAGATACAGAGGGTGCGACAAGTATCATCCACTTTACAAGGTCAGACAGCAGAGGCCATCTTCAGAAAGGGCAAGCCTAATTACACACTGGGGACAACACTAGGAGAAGTATTCCCATATTCCCACAATGACAGCCGCAGTGTTATCTCTGTATGGGGGGGGGGGGGGGGGGGGGAGTGTCACACCCTAATTGACAGTCACTTAATGACTGATAGATTATCCAGAGGAAAATTACTAAAATTGGAGTTCTATTTCACATGTGATGTTGCTATGGGCAACCAATCAGAATATACTTCTTATTTATTTAGCACCCTCTAGAAGATAATAGATAATATGTGATTCGTTGCCCATAGCAACATTCCATAGAATGCCTATCTTTGTAAACTTCCCCTTCAATCTGTATCACTGTAGTCCAATCCAAGTCGAGGAGAAGATCAACTGCAATCAGGATATATGAATTTGAGAAGAGCAGCTTGGATGGTGTGGTAGATAGCATTGCTGTCATCTGTGTGGAGTTTGTATTTTCTCCTCTTGTTTGCGTAGGTTTCCTCTGGGGGCTCCTTGCACGCACCAAGAACATAATGGTAGGAAAATTGGCTTGTGACCAAAAGGGAACCCTAGTATGTATGTGAGGTGGACACAGTAGCGGCTGTATGGTATGGTGCGGCAAATGAGTGCCCTATTGAGGTTGTCACTGTGCAGTGCTACAATCCGACGATGAGCAGAAAAAGTCACGCCATTGATCGGTTATCGGCCGCATCTTCAGACATTAGAGCAGTCCTTGCGCTCCGACTACAGATGCCACCACCCACTGACTACAGACGCCACCACCCACCCAGGCACTGCTCAGGAATTCGGCATTTTACCACATGTAGGGCCTAATTCTGAGCAGCGAGCAGTCTGCAAGCAATTCCAATGCTCACGCACGTGGGGGATTATTTGCAAACCTCTACCTTAAGGCGCTAGCGTGCAGGGGAGAGTAGCATCAGGATTAGAGAAGTATGTGATGAAGAAGTGATGGGGGTGCTCCTCCTGGGCGGGTTCTGGGAGGTGGCTTGTGGTGAACAAAGAAAAAACCCTAGCATCAGGATTAGAGAAGTATGTGATGAAGAAGTGATGGGGGTGCTCCTCCTGGGCGGGTTCTGGGAGGTGGCTTGTAGTGAACAAAGAAAAAACTCAAGGGAGTGTAATGGGAGAGCCAGCGTCTCAGGGCTTGCACATGTTATACAAGGGGAAAGCTGGAACTAGCATTTGCATATTATCTCTCCTGCTGCAACTCGGGCAACAGCAGAGCAGAGGCTGCAGCGTCCACCTGAGATTCTCCATGAAGTGTCTGTAATTCCGGGAAGCCAGATTTACCACCATATGCCAATGCTTCAATCTGTAATCCACTGTTATTCCATCTGCAGTCAAAACCGATATTATTAGTACCGTCACTTTGTCCAGTTGCGTGCTAGGTGTAGATCAGACTGATACCGGCTTCCCTTCCCCATACGCACAACCCATCTAGAGAAAATGGCCCCTCCCCCATCTGCGGGACACTGTGGGCCTGATTCAGACCCACTCGCTAGGAAGCTTATATTCGCTACATAGTGAGCAGGTAAGCACCACCCACTGCTCCAACCAACGCCACCCCCCTGCCGCCCACACTGCCCGTATCCCCTCGGTAACATGTGAGGGGATGTGTCTGAGAACACGCCCCCTCGCATGTGGCCTGAATTAGTCCCCCGTCATACACTCCCCTCTTATTCACACATACAAAATAAACCACTTATGTATGATTTGTTATGATGACACATATTGCTATTTTATAACTATTTTGTGTCTCTCTCTGTCTTGTTTCTCTCTGTATTGTTGCATTACGATGAGATCAGGGTTTTTTTTCCTGAGCGTTTGCCGACTATTTTTAGGAGAACTTCAGGGTTATTAATAAGTGCCTGGGAACTGAGCGGCGCAGGATGAAAATTATGGGGAGAAAGTTCAGCTGTAGAAAATAAAACCAATGTAAACTTCCCATAGCGAAGTCTGTTTCCATCCAGTGACTGTTTATATTAGAGTTCAGCCTGAAAGTTCTATATATCAGAGATGTCTCTGTGGAGTCTGCAGTCTAAAGACTAATGACCACACAGCGGGGAGAGGGGGGGGGCACTTTCCGACATAACAACTACTGCGATATTTCCACCCTGGAAGGCGCTTTATCCTATAATACAATTCAAATAGATTATTTGATGGACATATGAAATGTTACAGCAAGGTTGCCTACTTTGCATAGTTGCCTACCCTCCTGCATTCTGCAAGAGTCTACCTGAGACAGCAGCAATCTCCCTCTCGCCCTGATTAGTCTAGCAATCTCCCTCATTTCCCCTAGCCCACATTACACTGTTACATCATAGTTACCTCCCCTCCTGCATTCTGCAGGAGTCTACCTGAGACAGCAGCAATCTCCCTCTCGCCCTGATTAGTCTAGCAATCTCCCTCATTTCCCCTAGCCCACATTACACTGTTACATCATAGTTACCTCCACACCTGCATTCTGCAGGAGACTCCCTGACATAGCAGAAATCTCCCTCTCTCCCTCATTAGTCTAGCAATCTCCCTCATGTCACCTAACCCACATTACACTGTTACATTTTTGGGGAAAAAAAGGAATGAGAGACAGATACATTTAGCCCAGATTTAGACAGATACATTGACAGATACATTGAATCATCAGCACCAATTCCCAGCACTTTACCAAGTATAGTAGCTCTTACTAACTGTTTTGGGTTCATCTACATTTGTATATAAGTCATTTTAAAAGATTCCTCTCATATGTAGCAGTACACACCCACGCTTCTAGGTGCCACGTTCACAATCTCTTTTCACAATCTCTCTCTATATGGAACTAGACACGCCCTGTGGGTGGAGCATGACACGCCCCCTCAATGGGGCGCTGTGCAAAATTCTACAACCAACTATAATCTCCCTGAAACTGTTTTTCAAAAGTAGGCAAGTATGCTACAATGACGCAAATGTGTCATTTGGTCCAACCAACCCACGCCGACTGGAGGGGTGCAGGAGACAGGTAGAAATCCAGAAGGCTTGCCCTCTTTCCAGGGGGTCGGGAGGGGGTCCCTCCGGGAATGGTAGGCAACCCTGTGTTACAGTACTGGACGGTTTAGCACTTCACCTGCAATTTAAATAAAAAACACATTTCCTGGTGTCATAAAATCCTCTTCTAAGTATTCCTGACACCGCAGGACCCAGTCACCCTTCCAGCAGCCTCAAACTGGCATTAGCAGCGTCACTGCATTTTTACCTGTCATTTCCCAGCACAAATGCGTATTATTTGGGTAAGATCGGTTTATTTGCTGATTTTCCTTAAATGGCACAGGCGTCTTAAAAGCTGATGGAAATTACTATCTATTCATACCCCTGAATTAAGTGGTGCAATTACAAGACTTATTTCACGGTGCTCGCTTGCAAGATGCGCTTGATGAATGCAGTAATATCTGTTTACAGAAAGTGTTCTGACACCGGGGCGCTTTCTGCTGCCATGAAAATTCATGCAGTCACATCTGGCTGCTGTGTGTCACATCAGCGAGACAGCGAGACGTCCTCAGGACATCACAAGCTGCTGTCACCCTCTCTACCCTCTTCATTCCAAAGACATGGCCATATGGAGAGATCACTCCTAGTACAGATACCACACTGGCTTCCTGCAGAATCTGATTTATAATCCCTGTCTGTAGCAGGGCCTGGTTTATCAGCCTGAGCGACGCATATATGTTCAGAGATGAGGTAGGGGCGGTGGCGTTACTAGATATTTGTAGGCCCCATAGCAGAACTTTGTAAGGGCCCCTATGTATCATTGGTGAGAAATATATATAACACATGTTACTTTAACAAGGAAGGTGGGCCCCATTCAAGTGTGGCCCCATAACAGCTGCACTCCCTCTCACCTATGGTAGCTACAACCCTGTATATAACACATGTAACTGTGACAGGGAAGGTGGCCCCTCTCCGCTCTGGGCCCCATAGCAGCTGCACTCCCTGCACCTATGGTAGCTACACCCCTGTATATGACACATGTAACTGTGACAGGGAAGGTGGCCCCTCTCAGCTCTGGGCCCATAGCAGCTGTACTCCCTACTCCTATGGTAGTTATGTCCTTGGGTGGAGGCTTATAAAATGGAGCACTATGGTTGTTGCAGGGGGACTATGGATCCAAGAGATATGGAAGGATGTCCTTGCACCCGCATCAAATTATTAACATCTTCTGCTTCTATTGCAATGAGTGCAAACAATATTTTCCCAATGTTGGCAGAAGGCCCTCTCAATGACAGTGCTTCTTATTGCATTTGGGCAAACTAGTTTGATCATTGAATGGTTGCAAACAATGGGGTTGGATACGATCATTCACAATTAGGCAATGGCACGAAAACTTCGGTACTCTTTACCTAGAAGGGCGCCCGTCGTGGTGATCGCAGGTACATTTATGTCTGGCCGCGACGCGACCGACGCGATGCCCGCGATTTCCCATTGAAACCCATGTTAAACATGGAAATCGCGTCGGTCGCGTCGCGGCCGGCCATAAATGTACCCGCAATGCCCGCAACGCGATGCACCCGATTTCCCATAGGAATCAATGTTAAATGGCCCGACCGACGCGATTTTACTGTTAAATGCCTCAATGGACCCGATGTGGCCATAGGAATCAATGTTAAATGGGCTACAGAGCCCAAATAGGCACAATTAACCCTTAAATGTCCCCCCAAATTTTGAACGCCACCCCACGATCCACGCCAACCCGAAGCGTGGCGAGCGCAGCGGTACACGTCCTCCGACCTTTTCATGCCCTACTATCCACGTCGGCGTGGAGTTGAGAATAGAATAGTGTGGCGAGCGCAGCGAGCCACCGAGCCCGAAGCGTGGCGAGCGCAGCGCGCCCCGCGAGGGGACGCGGATACCTTCACAGGTAAACGCGTCCCCTCGCGGGCTTCACAGGTGTCCGTGGCCACGCGGACACCTGTGAAGTCCGCGAAGGGACGCGTTTACCTGTGAAGGTATCCGCGGCCCCTCGCGGGGCTCGCTGCGCTCGCCACGCTTCGGGCTCGGTGGCTCGCTGCGCTCGCCACACTATTCTATTCTCAACTCCACGCCGACGTGGATAGTAGGGCATGAAAAGGTCGGAGGATGCGTACCGCCGCCCCTCGCGGGCTCGCTGCTCTCGCCACGCTTCGGGTTGGCGTGGATCGTGGGGTGGCGTTAAAAATGTTGGGGGACATTTAAGGGTTAATTGTGCCTATTTGGGCTCTGTAGCCCATTTAACATTGATTCCTATGGCCAAATCGCGGGCATTGAGGCATTTTACATGAAAATCGCGGTCAATCAGCCTTTTTAACATTGTTCCCTATGGGAAAATCGCGGTCATCGCGGGCAGCAGATTTTTATGTACCCGCGATTTACCCGCGATGCCCGCGATGACCGCGATTTTACCCCCGACGCCCGCGATTCCAATCGCTGGCGCCCTTCTAGGTAAAGAGTACCAAAACTTCCACCACTTGATGCCCAACTTCCAACAGTCACCCTACTCTCAGGCCCTTACAGTACTTCTGCCTCAGGCCCCCATTTGCTCTACCAAAATGGGGTGTAGCCATGTGATCTTTGGGGGTATACTGCCACTTTATATATCTCCAACCTTCTGGCTCCACTCAGCATAACATTTAAAGGTCGCCTACTTGTAATAGTTGCAGATACCTCGGTATTGAGGGACTGGTTTCAGACTTGATTGCTCTTCTGCAAAGTTCAGATGACTGCAGGTAGGTAGCCTCGGCCCAGATGGGCAAGGGCATTAACATGGTCAAAAGATCAACATGGTCTAATGGTCGGCGCAGTGGCAGATTAAGCACGGGGCGACAGGGGCGGTCGCTCCAGGGTCTCCACACATTTGGGTCCCCCACACTAGCACTGCTGCCAGTGTGGGGCTCCTGACGCCCCGTGCTTGGGCAGCGCAGGCGGGCAGGGTGTCCTTGCAGCAGTCTGGGCAGTCAGTGCCGACCGAGGTCCCTGCCGTGAGTGGGAAGTCAGCGGTGGGGTCCATTCGGCGAATGGAAACTAGTAGCCAATACCGCTACTAGTTCCCATCTGCTGCAGGTACCCGGACGCTGACTTCTCAAACACTGCAGGGCAGAGCCGGCCCTAGGCATAGGCAAACTAGGCAAATGCCTAGGGCATTTGGAATGCCTAGGGGCACCAGCAACTTCTGCTGATTAAAATGATATGCAGCATATAATTTTAATCATCGGAAGCTCCTTGTGTGTCCTGGTCACATAACAATGCAAATAAGATGAATTTTTAGCAAAAAAGGCACCCAACGTTAGCAGAACTGGCCAGGAGCTGCATTGCTTATTGAGGCAAGATGTATGAGGAAACATCTGTATCCAAGCAGAGGCAGAGGTCACAGTGTTAGCGGCTGTGCGAGTGCGGTCTGCAGGTGGGTTGGTTGTACAATAGTGTTCGGCATATGTGTAAGGGGCATTATGTATGTCATGTATAAATGTGTGTCATGTGTATAAGGGCATTAATAATGTGCAGCATATGTGTAATGGACATTATGTGTATCATGTGTATATGGGCATTAATAATGTGCAACATATGTGTAAGGGGCATTATGTGTGTCATTATGTGTATGAAGGGCATTAATAAAGGCCTGCATAATGTGTAAGGGGCATTATGTTTATAAGGACATTAATAAGGGTGCCGGATGGAGTCCCGACAGTCGGGATTTCGACAGTCATTTACCCGACGTGGGGATCCCGACTGTTAAAATACAGACAGACGGGTTCCCAACGGCCACCGGCTATTCTCCCTCGTGGGGATCAACGACCCCCCTAGAGGGAGAATAGAATAGGTGGTGAGCTCAGCGAGCCACGGTGCCCGCAAGGGGCTTTGTTGCGCTCACCACGCTGTCTGAGTCCGGGCCAGTCAGGATCTCGACGTCGGGCTAATGACACACATTGAAAATGTGTGTCATGTGTAAGGATTACTTTGTGATATTATCAGGGGTGCCGAGAGAAAGGGGTAGGGGGTACAAATTACCCATGCCAAAGTCTGATGGAAGGGCCCAGTGGGGGCCCCGGGCTCCATCCCCTTAAGTGACAGCAGCAGCTCTTCTCCTCTGCCCAGAACACACTGCTTTGTGCTCGGTTTCAGTGTGGCCACGGAGGTGCTTAAAATACATTATTTTCTCAGGATTTTTTTCTAAGGGTATAATGTGAATAATGTGAGCAGTAATGTATATAAGGTAAAGTGGTACTACTGTATGATGTAACGTGAATAAGGGACACCATCGCATGATATAATGTGAATAAAGTTGCATTACTGTGTGGCATAATTTGAATTGGGGGGTACTATTGCGTGGCCATGCCCCTTCCCAACAAGAACACACCCCTGTTTGGGCCACCGAATGTGTGCACTGTTTCTATTTAAAATATTGCGGGTAGGAGCACCAAAATGATGACTGCTATGATGAGGGTTGATGGTGCTGGGAAAGGGGAGCAGGGTCAGAGGCGGAACTAGTGGCGGTGCTAGGGGCACCAGACAAAATCTTGCCTAGGGCGTCATTTAGGCTAGGGCCAGCTCTGCTGCAGGGATCCCGGCCCTGACTGCCCAGCCCCAGACCGCTGCTGAGACCCCCTTCCTGCCTGACCAGGTACCGTACCAGCCTCGCCTGGGGGGTGCCCCCACAATTTTGTTGTCCAGGGCCCCCACAGACCTTAATCCGCCACTGGGTCGGCGCGTTTTTTTGTTTTTAAAGGAATTCTAAGATGGAGCTGGCTCCAACTGTAGACACAAAAAGCCCTTAAAATTTCATGTCGACTTTTTGCTTGTATTGACCTTTTGACCCTGTTGAACTAATGAATGTTGACCTTTTTCATGTGACGACTTACTGCCTTGCGGCCAATAGTTTCTTCCTTTTTAGAAGCTAGTAAATACACCCCTTAGAGTTTAAAATATATGCATTAATGTCTATTTTTAAAATATGTATTTTTTTGTATTATTTACGTCAATATTTAGTACCTATATATTTCTGTATATACTTATGGATCTGTAAGAATGGCTTTCTCCCATTAATATGTATTGGCCGCTTGCTGAAATAATTACATATCTATAAATTTGTTTTTGAAAAGCACATTTCAAAACTTTCCCTTCCACAGCGAAAATCGAAAAAATTATTTTAATTATTATTATTTTTTTTTTGCATAGCTTCATCAACATAAGAGTCCTTATTCCCTAGCACGTAACATTACCCCCAGGTTTCTTTCCTCTATTATGGAAGCTACAGCTGATTCTATTCAATTATGATGCCATTATGGGTGTACTGCCGCCTTGCCTGTAATTGCCATATATTAGACATTATTATTTATTTGAATCAATCTGTATATAAAAGTAATATAAAAAGCATCCGCATGGCAAAAAAATACTTCCTGAAAAGTCTTCCTGCTGACATTGAATGCGTAAACGAACCTTTGGATAATTGAAATCAGCTTCTCTGAACAGATAACTTCTATGGTGCAATTAAATTAGCCGCATTTGCAGTTTAAAATAATTCACTCTTAAAAAAATCTTTTCCCCCTGAGTGCTCCAATTTGCATATTTTCTTCCATCTTTTATTAGCCAGATTCAGTAAAGCAAAAATGCAAGTCATTTTGTGTATGGAATAAACCATGTTGCTATGCAAGACAGGACGGATTTAAAGGGGCGGGATTAAGACGATCGTCTACCAAAAAAAGTCCTCCCACTAAGGACCTCCGACCATGGTTGCTAGAATGCTGAGGCTGCTTTAGAGTAGACGCTGTGCCGTCTGGCACCGGAATATCAGGCGATAGCTGGGATTGTATTCATCTGCCGTATAAATCCACTCTTTCCTTCGCCCGGCGCATACTCAGTAGCTAATCTAAGATTCTGAAATCAGTGTCTGTGCTGCCTACTCCTGGGCAACGAGCATGCAGGAGCGCATTGGGGCAAAGTGGCCCTTTTTTTTATATTGGCCTCATGTGGAGCATAGCATTAGGCGGGATTACTATGGCACTATACCTAAAGCAAGCCTGTCTAACCTGCGGCCCTCCAATTGTTGTGAATCTACAGACCCAGCATGCCCTGCAACAGTTTTAGCATTTTCTAAAACAGCAATAGTGTGGCAGGGCATGCTGGGATGTGTAATTTCAGAACAGCTGGCGGGCCGCAGGTTGGACAAGCTTGACCTAGAGACATTGGCGGCAGGCAAGGCTAAAGCATTGGTCGACGGGCGGCGAAAGTCAGTGGGGTGGGATGCCATGCTGCAATGTGCAGAATGGCCCTCCTGCGATGTAGTAGAAATAGACGGTGCTGCACAGTCTATTTCTACTTGTGATAACAACCGGGCAGGGCTAAGCATCGGTATCGCAAGCCCCCTTAACACTGTGCAATTTTGTCTAATTTTTCTTATGATTTTGACTATAAGGCAAACTGTAGGGCATGGGGAAGGGGTTTTGCCACATATTAATACCAATTCACATTACACTGTGCCAGGTAGAGCCTCTTAGACACACTGCACCAGGATTACGCACACTGTAATGCCCATTACACATTGTGACACATACCGTAATGCCTATTACATATTATGCCACATAGTAATGCCTATTACATATTATGCCACACACAGTAATGCCTATTACATATTATACCACACACCATAATGTCTATTACATATTATACCACACACTGTAATGCCTATTACATATTATGCCACACACAGCAATGCCTATTACATATTATACTACGCACTGTAATGCCTATTACATATTTTACAACACATCATAATGCCTATTATATTTTATGCCTCCCTTGAAACTTCCCACTGAGATTAATGGCCAATCCGCCCATGCAATAATGTAAACCCTCCCAAGCAACAAGCATGTCAAACCCACCCCTCGCAATGAGCATGTAAACCCCCATGGCAAGGAGCATTAAATCCCTTGTAACGAGACTGAAACCCCTGGCAAGAAGCATGTAACCCCTAGCAATGAAAGAAAGAGAAGGAAACTGCGCTATGAGGAATGAATTGCTAAACAACGTTTTCAATATAAAATAATGAAATAAAAAAACATTCACAAATTAAACATTGCAAATGTTTTTATTAAATTATTTTATATTGAAAACACTGTTTAGCAATTCATTCCTCATAGCGCAGTTTCCTTCCCTTTCTTTTGATATATAATAAGGGACTGACTATCCCTAACCTAAAACTTCTGCTAAATGTGTTGACCTTTCTGTGTTTATTTTTTCTTGTGGCGAATCGCGGCACCCCCCCCTGCGACCCCCCCGCGATTCGCGGCACCCCCCCGCGACCCCCCTGCCGTGATTCGCGGCACCCCCCAACCCGTGACCCCCCTCCCGCAATTCACGTCACCCCCCGCGACCTCGCCCACATACCCCTATCATGCCTCATAGCCCAGCCTCCTGCTCTCATGCACCCTAACTCCCACCCAGTAGGAGGAGACACTGACTCAGGGCCACCGTCCTGTACTCCTGGACCCTCACCCACTGGCAGAAGCTGCACAGTGTCCCCCACCCTCCTCTTTAGTCCCCCCCGTATGCCCACACACCCCTATCACTACCCAGCTTCCTGCTCCCCTGAACCGTAACTTCCACCACTGGGGAGTCGCTGACGCTGTGTCGCCCACATATCCCTATCATGCCTCATAGCCCAGCCTCCTGCTCTCATGCACCTTAACTCCCACCCAGTAGGAGGAGACACTGACTCAGGGCCACCGTCCTGTACTCCTGTGCTGCCATGCTGGACCCTCACCCACTGGCAGAAGCAGCACAGTGTCCCCCACCCTCCTCTTTAGTCCCCCGTATGCCCACACACCCCTATCACTTCCCAGCTTCCTGCTCTCCTGAACCATAACTTCCACCATTGGGGAGTCGCTGACGCTGTGTCACCCACATTCCCCTATCATGCCTCATAGCCCAGCCTCCTGCTCTCATGCACCCTAACTCCCACCCAGTAGGAGGAGACACTGACTCAGGGTCACCATCCTGTACTCCTGTGCTGCCACGCTGGACCCTCACCCACTGACAGAAGCTGCACAGTGTCCCCCACCCTCCTTTTTGGTCCCCCGTATGCCCACATACCCCTATCACTACCCAGCCTCCTGTTTTCCTGTGTCGTGACCTCCGCAAGTGGGGAGCCGCTGACCCCAAAACACCCTACTATACTATTGCACACACACACACACCTAAACAACCGCTTTTTAATTAGACAAAACAATACACACCCCCTTCCAAATCATATGCTCTCTACTTAACACATTTCACCTATAACTCAAGTTGCAATACAGGCATCTTTCATACAATTCTAACCATATTTCTCATATACAAATGTTCACAAATTAAGGGGGCGCAGCCCCTTACGACGGTGTGCGATGAATTACCTAGTATAATAATAATAATAATTATACATTAGTCATTTAAAAATAAATTGTTGATCAACTGTAAGTTGTGTAATATGTTAAGCTGATATGCAATCTGTCATAATAACACTGGGGATTCACAGGTCATACTCACCTGTCCAGTGTCTGATGGTCTCTGTTCTACATACTACTCTCCCCGGAATGGCCATGAGGCTCCCGATAATCTGGTCCCCATCCTGTCCCCCCTGGAAGGTGGACAAGTCTCTTCAGCATTGCCCCCACACTTATGGTTGACACCTCATTCATCATCAATTCCTGGAGATTCCCCCCCCCCCCCTCTCAAAAAAGGAAAATATTGCCACGAGTGGGGGGAGACCCTAATTCAGTAAGAGGGCGGAGTTACAATTGCAACCCACGATCAGACATAAAAAACTTACAACATTTGCTCCATCAGAGGTGAGGTGGAGGTGGTGGTGGGGGTGCTGAGGGCTGGGAGACCACTCTACCCTTGGGGGTATCAAACTCATGATGACCTGCTGCTACTGTATTAACTTGCTAACCTACTTGTCTTATGTAGGAGGAACACTAGGGTTACCACCTAGTCCCTTTAATTCCGGACACATATTAATTACACAGGTTCTGTGGCTGGCTGACTTCAAGACTCCACTTCACCTGATTTTAAACTGCCACAGAACCTGTGTAATTAACATGTGTCCAGAATTAAAGGGACTAGGTGGTAACCCTAAGGAACACATGGAGATTTTGGGGGGTAAATTTAGTCAATTACCATGTCTACTGCATCAGGTGCGTGTCACACTGTCACAGACTCACAACGGCCCGGGCCCCGATGGACTCCATCCTGTCAGCCATGATCACAAGCACCTCACTGCTGGCTGGAGCCTGCAGACACACTCACGAGATGATGAATCCATCATCTCGCAAGAGCGTCTATATGTAGCTCCGCACCAGCAGTGATTGACACATGCACGCAGCTGCAGGCTCTCTCAGCTCAACCCGACCCATCCCGATAACCTCCCACGTCGCGGTGGTCATGCCTGATGACATGGTCCACCCTGCCGCTACCCAGAGCTTGCTGGGCAGGGGGCAGTGCCGCAGTGGAGGCAGTCCAGGCGCTTTTCCAGTCACCCCGATTCCGGGAGAATCCATGAATCCGGGTGACTGGAAAAGCCTCCTGGTGAATCCCGGAAATCCGGGAGAGGTGGCAACCCTACCCGCACCCAGTGCCGTCTTTCCCATTGGGCATAATGGGCAGTTGCCCTGGGGCCCAAGTGTTCTAGGGGCCCATCCCAATTGGAAAGACGGCACTGGGGAGAGTGACTGGAAGGACGTGGCTGGTGGCAGACGAGCCAGGGAGCAGGTGAGGACAGTACGGGCTGTAGTTACCCTATACACCCGCCCAGCAGTGTGCAGACATATCTCTCTTGGGAGCTGCAGTGGCGGGTGGTGGGCAGCGCTACAGCGGGGATAAGGGTCAGCGCCGCAGCAAGGATCGGGGCAGTGCTGGCGGCTCGGAGCTTGTAGTAGTCCGCAGTGTCCGGGAAGCGATGAGTGAGTGAGCATCGGACACATCAAACACTGCTCTCACAGCCAATCAGCAGCTGGCCTATCTTTTTGAATTATCAAATTCTGCCGCCATTGTCCGCAGTGTCCGATGCTTACTCACTAAGCGCTTCCCGGACACTGCAGTCTGCAGACTACTACAACCTCCCAGCCGCCGCTGCCCGGACCCTTGCTGCGGCGCTGACCGGATCGGAGTGTCCTCACTGCTGCCCGGACTGCCTGGACCCCACGCTGCAAAGGTACCACCTGCCTGCCCCTATATCCATCCCGGACTTGCGGGGGAAGGGGGGGGGGTTACTGAATTTTTTGCCATGGGGCCCAATGAATTTTTTGCCCAGGGGCCCAATATAATGTTAAGACGGCCCTGCCCGCACCCCCTTTTCCGCTAAAACAAATACTGGATTTCGCATGTGTGTTGAGGGGGCAGGGCTAAAGTGACGTGATTTTGCATGATTTTAGACCCTCCACCAGACCCATGAATTGCAGCGTTTCACGGGCTTGGTGATGTCAGTCTCGCCGCACCCCACAGTAGTGAAATGGGGGCGTGGCCTCATAGTAGCACCGCAAGTATCGGCCATGCCCATTCCGGCTAGGCCACAACCCCAAAATTTGCTCACTGTCCCTCCTCACATCTCTCAAAAGTATGACCTGAGTAAAGTGACGCTGCACAGCAGGAGCTCACTTTACAGCACAGGGGTCACAGAAAGAGGAAGCCCTAAAGACCGCAGGCCTGCAGGATCCAAGTACAATAAGTAGGCATAAATGCAACACAGAGTACTTATCGGCATAGTGTCAGGATGAAGCTCTGCCAGTCATCCTCCTGGTTTTAATAGCCCAAAGTCAGTTTTGGTGCTAATTCTATTCACAGTGGTGTCACCGGAGGGTGCTGGCCACACCTGGGGGTGACACTAAGTTGCTTAGTGACAGGAGCTGCTCATGTCTCAGTGTAGGAGCCAGGATTGCAGCCTACACAGTCACCAGGGGCAGCCAAGATCTCAGGGGCCCCCTCAGGGCCGGCAAAATAAATTTCTGGGGCTCCCCCAATCTTCCAAGGCCGACTTGCAAAAATGTCGACATGCTCGTCCATATTTGGCTGCCGGGAAACGTCGCAGCCAAAGCCGAATCACTTCACCATTGGAAAATACGAATCTGGAGAATATGGCAGCTTTGTAAATTAGCCGTATTCTCTTCGTATTTTCCGGCTGAGCCCGTTCGCACCGGTTTGTACACAGGATCGTCCGTAACCGGCCTTCTTAGTAAAATTCCCCCTAAATCTTCTGAAAATCATTTAATGTTTATGTTATGTATATGAATAAATTGGGGCATATTTCTGATCCGCCTCATGTATGACACCGACCAACGGTATACGGCATTTGCAACATACATGACCATGGTACGTAGAACGTATGGAATAAGAATTTTTTCAATCTCCAAAAACGTCACCTGTAACTGTCAGGACTAACGTTACTATAGTTAATTTATAGCTGTTTGATGGATTATATTTTTGGCAGTTTGTAAATGAGCAATGAGAGAGGAGAGTTATTTTTATGATGTTTCTGTTTTAAATCCTTTTTATTAAGTTCTAATTACACAATCTTTCGAAAAAAAGCGTTTTTTAAATTCAAACCGCAAAACGTTTATTGGAGGCTATGTAGAATTTTCCATGACACTGCGGCCTATTAATACATTTTTTAATAACTACTAAAATGTTTCCTAATTATAGAAAGTTATATACAGGCGGCTATTAATAGACGCTCGTTTATGAGTTCATTTCTTAGACAGCGCGAGGAGTTCACATTCCATTCGTGTGAAACTCTAAATATACCGCATAATATTGTGAAACGCTCTATGTGTTATTGTCTGAATATAATTGGGCTTGGTACTGTACCCAAAGTAGGTACAGGGCATATCATTATTTGTATAACAAGGAGAATAATTGTTAGTGGGGGTGTACATATCATTTTATATGCTCAGATTTTTTTTATGTTTTCTTATGTTTTATATGGTAATTGCTTTGGCCGCAAACATTTCCACATGTTCTTAGTAGATCCCAATATTAAATATTTCAAACGCTCCTTCAAAATAACTTCTTCATCCCAGCATACCAAAGGGTGTGGTATGGCGATCCGACAATCCGGATACCGATGGTCAGTATCCCAACATCAGAAACCCGACTGCCGGTGCTCTGACAAGGGGGTGAGCGTAAAGACGCCCCTTGCGGGCTCGCTGCGCTCTCCACGCTGCGGGCTCGGTGGCTCGCTTCGCTTGCCACAGGTTCTATTCTCCCTCTGTAAGGGTCGTGGACCCCCACAAGGGAGCTTTGCCTCTGTCAATCGGGATTCCGATGTTGGAGTACTGACCGTCGGAATCTCACATCGGTCATCCGGCACCCCATAATGAATACCCACCTGATTGCCTCCTCCATACCATATTCACTCTTCTCCCCCCCCCCCCCCCCCTTAATCCACCTTACCTGTTACCATGTAAGTTTTCTTGAGTGGGGCCCTCCCGCCTCTTGTGTTACCCCTGCACCAGGGCTCCCAGAAAGGGGACTTGGAGGGTACAAATGGGGAGAGGCTTTATGGGAATACCACAATTGTGAGCTACGCAAGGATCCGTGTTCCCTTGGTAGGTAAGATTACAGCAGCCCGTTCTCTATCATGTATTGCACACGGAATATACACTATATTGGAGAATAGAAAAATATCAAAGGGATATGTGTCATAGGGTAGACACTATGAAGGTCAACATACTTGAGGGTGACCACTAAAGGTCAACATGGCTTAGGTCAACACATCAAATAGGTCGACATGGCTACGGTCGACAGGGTCAGAAGGTTGGCGCAAGCATTAGGTCGACAATCTGCTCGGCACACAATTACATTCTACCTCCACGCCCTACTCGGTGGTAGGGTAAAGAAACGCCACCTGTTTGAAAAACTCATGTTTAAATGCCGACTTAACGCTTGTGCCGTCCTTCCGACTCTGACGACCTTAGCCCCCTATGTTGACCTTCATCGCGTTGACCTACCAACCGTATACCGATATTAAATTATCACCAATCGGCCTTCTACCCAGTGGTGGAAGTAGAAACATTAAAAAACATTTATTGATCCAATATCTCAAAATGATTAAATATAATTGCCACATCCCAAAACATAAGGATGTGCGCATCAATAAACAGCGGACAATGGAGATAAAGCACCAGCCAATGAACTGTGTTTGAAAATGACAGTTGGGAGTTGATTGGCTGGTGCTTTTTCTCCTTTCACTTTATCTCCAGTTTATCTCTGCTCCAGGCTTACTACATCTGCCCCAATGAGTGTTGTGTTGCGGCAATGTGTAGCGCTATGTACACACCCTCGTTACTGTCACCTATAATCCAGAGGTTCCAGTATGTGTCACTGTAGTCTCATACCTGGGTAACTTTATCACACCAAGGACACGGACACATCTTCCATCTTCCCTGAAAGCAGAGGACATTTTTCAGAGTTAAAGCTTCCTTTTCCCAGACCTGTATCGGTTTCTGTAAGATTTATAGCCGGTCTTTAATAACACATTTCCTCTACAGTATATAGATATTTATATTGTTGACAGAGGCTTATACCGCGATGGAGTATTCATGGGAAAGTTCCATTTTTGCACACATGCAATAAATACCTGACAACTGCAATCGGACAGCGGCGTACGTCTTGTGCGCTGACATCTTTACAGCTCTGCTTTTGTGCAAAACTGCCGCGGTCTTTAAATTAAAAAGATATTGATAGTCACAAGTCGTTGAGATAATTTCTTCTATACTGTAGATAGGTCTAGAACTCCAGCAAAGAGGCACAGTGGGCTGTAGCAAGTATTTACCCATTTTGGTATTTTTTATTTAAAACAAAAAATTCACGTCTTCGAAATAAAACGTATTTATTCGGGAATTCTTAAAAGCAACAGAATAGGCTGGAGTATTATAAAACACAGTGAACATGGTATACGTTGATTCAAAAATAAATGCGGTATAAAGGGGAGATGTACTAAGCCTTGGAGATATAGAGAGCGATATGTACAGATAGAGCCACATTTGTTCATTCTGCGGGTGTGCCGTAGCTTTCCGTCTCTGCGCGCCGTTGCCGGGAATTGGGTGCGAATGCGTGTGAGAAGATTGCGTGTCCCTGTCCCGGCGAACACACACTAATTCTAGGGTTCATTTTGTTGGAAGCCAATGAACCTACCCGTATATTTTTGGATTGTGGAAGAAAACCAGACTACCTGGAGAAAACCCACGCAAGTACGGGGAGAACATACAAACTCTGCACAGTTAGGGCCATGGTGGGAATCTAACTCATGACCTCAGCGCTGTGAGGCAGTAATGCTAATAACCATTACGCCGTCCGTGCTGCCCATTCTCAGGGCCGGTGCAAGGCACCGGAGCTCCCCAGGCGAGTCGGGGTGGGGGCGCCCCGGTGCCGAGGGGGGGTGGTACCTGTGTAAAAAACTTGCGGCCCCGGCGTCCCTGCAGTGCTGGGGTGGTCAGGGGTGTCCGTGCCGTAGGGGTACCTGCGGTGCCGTCATGTGTATAAAGCTGGCTGCGGCCGGCGGGGTCCCTGTAGTGAATAGAAAATAACTAGCGCTTCCCGCGCCGCATAGCGCTAGTTATTTTCTATTCACTACAGGGACCCCGCCGGCCGCAGCCAGCTTTACACACATGACGGCGCCGCAGGTACCCCTACGGCACGGACACCCCTGACCGCCCCAGCACTGCAGGGACGCCGGGGCCGCAAGTTTTTTACACAGTTCGCTGGGGGTGAGGGGCGAACTGCCGCCCTCCAGGTGCCGGCGCCCTAGGCAAATGCCTAGAGCTGCCTAGTGGTGGCGCCGGCCCTGCCCATTCTATCACAATGCCAGGTCCGTTTGATGAGGCCACTTCCCATTCTTGGGTGCGCGCACGGCAAAGACACCAGCCAGAATCTTGCCTAGGGTATCAAATTGGTCAGGGCCAGTTGTGGTCTTCGAGAAACTTAGAAGAGGATGGCCAAAGATCACAATGATGGTGGCAACACAACTGGACTTGTAGCTTTTGTGCTTCTACAAAGAATGTTAAACAATGGGGTGAGTAATGTATTCTATACATATTTCAGATATAATCTTCAAACATATAATACTACTACTACTACTACTACTACTAATTTTATCTTGGACAGCTTCATGTGCAGGCCTCTCTGTAGTTATATATGGAGACTTATATTTTCATCATGTCACATTGCAGACTCACATGGTGCAGTAGTACATCAGGGTGGAGGATTGAGCTCCCTGGGTCCTAGTGCCCAGCATGTATGCGGAGTATGGAGAGATTACAGGAGTGCACCGCTTTATATAACAAGAACTTCCTGGCTAAATCACTTACCGGTATGTAACATCAGTGGCTAGAAGAGGTTCTATTATAAGCATACCAGTTGTTTGACTGATTCTAAATGGTAAATTTACTAAGATAGGTTTACATATGAGGGTTAAAATCAGGCACTAGGGGGAAAGTTAAGTGTAGGAAGGGTGACCAACTCATCCCTTTAATCCGGGACACATATTAATTACACAGGTTCTGTGGCAGTTTAAAACCAGGTGAAATGGAGTCTTGAGGTGTGGCAGTTTAAAACCAGGTGAAAGCCAGCCACAGAACCTGTGTAATTAATATGTGTCCCAGAGTAAAGGGATGAGTTGGTCACCCTAAGTGTAGGGATTAGGGTTTGGGACAGAATCCTGAACAGAATGCAGATCCTCAGACACTTGCACCAAAACAACACTTAACAGGACCAAATCAGCCTTGTAGAACATCCTGACACTGCTGCAGCCACCTGGACCAGGTTAGTAACCGTTGGCCCACTAGGGTCTATAGATCAATGTTCTGTCATGTCATCCAGTAGTGGACTGCAGCTCTCCCAGAACAATCCACCTCTGTGAGAGTAAGCCAGTTGTTCTCCATGACTGCAATACCTACACTGTGACTAGCAGTGACTTCCTATTGAAAGTCCAACTTGTCAGTCACAGACGCTACAGCCAGTCCCATTGGGAGTCCCATTACTTACCTCCAGGACTGTCAATCCGGCCTGCAATTAGCAGAAAGCTGACTTCCTAAAATAATCCACTCCTTGCCTTACTGTGCAGCCCAATCCAGCTTCTGGGCTGCAGCCAACACAGACCATAGAAGCTGATGGTTTGCACAAGCCCCCGCTTTACTGTGCATGCACCAGTGGGACCCCGTCCGCTCTATTCTACAGGTGCCGGGACCTAGACAGTGCCAGTGGCTCTCCGACTCCTACCAAGCACGTTTTCTGTGTTTTTACCGTGATAACCTGTTGTGAATTCTCCCCATAACCTGCTAGGCTTAGCTAGTTTCCTGGTACATTGTGTGCAGTGGAACGGTAGCACAGTGGTTAGCATTGGGTTTGGTGCTGACCAGGGTGCTATCTACTTACATTTGAATGCTCTTCAAGGCCTTTACTGCAAGGTTCATCTGTGTCTCTCCATGTCCTTCCTTTGTGGCTACTGGGAAAAGAGTTCTACACTGAATTCTGCTTTAATTATATAACATCAAAATAAGCCGCAGAGCTGTATGGAGCTAATTGAATCCACCCTTATGAGTCCATGGTGGAGAGAGAGAGCTCCAGAAACTATGTGCAGCACAAGAGAAGCTCTGGAAGTCTGAGTGAGAAGAGGGTAAGTGGTCATGTGCAGAGGTTGGTTTCAGTCTTGACTGCCTCCTGTGCTGGCGCCATCTTTCTGAAGACATCACCAGAAAGATGGCAGCCATTGGCAGGTTAGTAGCAGTGGTAGAGTCGTTAGGGAAATGTCACTGCAGAGATGAAAGGAACAAACATAGCCTTCATTTACATTCACACAAACCTACAGTACCGTACACAAATACGTCTTCACGCAGCAAAACTGTATTTCTCAAAGCTTTATTCTATGGGTTGACCTTGTCCTTGAGCGTTGCGCTCTTTCGTTTACGCCTCCATCGTAACACAAAGTTTTTTTTTCCAGTTGGTTCGTTAGACAAATGGAGATCAGCAAATCTGCCTACAGCGTTCCATTATGCGACATTGTGTTTAAAAATATCTATTGTCGGCGATTTGAGTCCAATTCAGTTTTGTTAAAATATTCATATGCCATTTTTAAGATGTGATTCATCAAGCGGTTCCCAAGGCAACATCCATCACCCACTCTTGTAGAGTGCCGTGATTGACTGAACGATAATGTGTTTCTGAACACAATGCCGGGACTCATTGTCACACTCGTGACTCATCCGCTTGATTTTGTTGACGGTTACAGTCATTAATGTCTTCTCCATTAGTTCAATGGCTGAGAAGCCACTGAGTTTAGAAATAAATGGCACTTAACGGGGGTAAAATGGCTCGATGGAAAACAAAAGTGTCTGTTGCAATGTTATCATTACGGAGGAAATTAAAAGACGGCTACAAAAATCATTGTTGATGAAGCTTCGTGGAGGTGACCTTCCATGGAAAATTCAAAACGTGTATCGCTGTAGTGACAGAGATTATAGAAGGCATTCTAAGAGGTGTTGCTTTCATTACATGGAAACAGTAGTGTAGTAAACGGTATGCAAGCAATGTTATTTTTCATATCTACCCATGTCTAGAACAAGGCTGGCCAAACCCTTCCTCCAGATCTACAGTACCAACAGGTCACGTTTTCCAGACCACCTAGCTGGTGCACAGGTGCAGTCATTACTAACTGTCACATTTCCCAGATCAAGTAGCTGGTGCACAGGTGTAGTTATTACTGTCACATTTCCCAGACCACCTAGCTAGTGCACAGGTGCAGTCATTACTAACTGTCACATTTCCCAGATCAAGTAGCTGGTGCACAGGTGTAGTCATTACTAACTCACCTTTCCCAAACCACCTATCTGGTGCACAGGTGCAGTCATTACTAACTGTCACATTTCCGAAACCATGTAGCTGATGCACAGGTGCAGTCATTACTAACTGTCAAATTTCCCAGACCACCTAGCTGGTGCACAGGTGCAGTCATTACTAACTGTCACATTTCCCAGACCTCCTAGCTGGTGCACAGCTGCAGTCATTATTAACTGTCACATTTTCGAGTCCACTTAACTTTTCCATCCACTTTATCTATTTCCAAAGCTTAGTACATAGACCCCCATGGTCGGGTAAACTTAGAACGATCTAAAAAAAATATCACATTTGTTTTTGGCGTGACCCATTTTCTGTTTGTTTTGAGACAAAACATTGTAAACTACTCACTAGTCCCGCCCACTGAGAAACAACCAAAGAATTTAACCGCCAATCAAAAATGACTGTTGCAAGAAACCGCCCATGATTAGCTACCGTGGAACAGTGGGGTTTCTACATTTTGTAGACACCAGTCTCTTGGGATGGACCGGTGAGATTAAATGATAAGCCAGGTGGCTGATTCTGCAGGTAAGTTTTTTACTGAATACAGTCACTAGGTCTACAAGCATTGGGTCAACAAGCATTAGGTCGACACCATTAGGTCGACCCGCAGGTCTATTTGTCTGTGGTCCCGGCTCTCCTCCTGGCTGGTTCATGCTAATAAAAATGACCCTCACAAAATGGCTGCCCCTAACAGCAGACCGTTTTTGAGGATGGTAAAGGAGGCTGCCGCCAAGGGTGCTAACCAAGATTTATCTTATGTACAGCCCGTCCAACCTCCGATCCGATATGCACGGGACCGCGCATCGGATCCAACTTGCGATTTGGGCCGATTTCACACAGATCTTTTGCTTGTGTTGACCTTTTGTCATTGTCGACCTAAATAATGTCGACCTGTTTTATGTGTCAACATATGCCCTGTTGATAAATTCACTCCCCAGCTCTGCAGGGTTGCCCAAAATATGTCAAGCATGAAACAGCTTTGGCATTTATTTCTATCTTTGCAACATAGGGGTAAATTACTAAAATGGGAGTACTATGGAAGATGTGAGACAATGAGATTATATCTATTATGTTGTAGAACAGAGCTGGCCAACAGTTTGATCACGATCTTCTGTTCAATCGCGATCAAGTAGTGTCCCATGTAAAAATCTCCCACTGCATAACAGAATTTTTAATCATTCCGTGTGGCATAATATGAATATCAGCTCATTCCATGTGTCATAATGTGATTTTCGGCTCTTTCTGTACAGCAGAATGTGAATTTTTGAAAATTCATTTTGGAGCATTCCATGTGGCAGAATGTGAATTCAGCTCATTCCTTGTTTATAAAATGTAAATTTGAGTGCATTCCCATGTGGTAGAATGTGCATTTCGGTGCATCCCATGTGGCAGAATGTGCATTTCGGTGCATCTCATGTGGCAGAATGTGCATTTTGGTGCATCCCATGTGGCATAATGTGCATTTCGGTGCATCCCATGTGGCAGAATGTGCATTTCGGTGCATCTCATGTGGCAGAATGTGCATTTTGGTGCATCCCATGTGGCATAATGTGCATTTCGGTGCATTCCGTGTGGCAGAATGTGAATTTCGGAACATTCATTTTTGAGCATTCCATGTGGCAGAATGTGAATTTCGGAGCATTCTTTTCAAAGCATGTGTCATGATGTTAATTTTGCCTCTTTCTGTGTGGCAATATTAGAATTTTGGCTCATTCCGTGTCGCAAAATGTGAATTTTGGCTCATTGTGTGTGGCATAATGTGTAAGGGTATTATTAGTGCCGGGCCCAGAGAAGCCATCAAATCACGTATAATAAGCGGCTATTGTCTCAGTTTCCATTATCCCATGTTGACCTGGCAGTATTTATATCAGCAGCAGAATCAGGCTTTTATTCCGAGGTACGCTTATGTAGGTCTGGTTTACAAGATTAGTACAAGTGGGCCACTATATTGTTTAATATAATGTTTATACCAATCAATCAAATCTTTTGGGCACCGGCCAGGACATTACGTTCAGCCTGCAAAATGTGAGCTCTCCATCTGCAGCAAAACGGAAAAATCACATCATTCCCAGAATCAGAGACTTGTCTCCAGCTGCGGCGGCTGCGGCTGGGGGGGGGGGGGGGGGGGGGGAGCTTTCGCTGGGAACGTTCTATAAAAGGTTTATATATCAAATTTGTATTTTTAGCAATATATTATCATTTTAACCATTGGTATTATTGTTTTTCACAGAGGCACAATGGAAAGATATGACTGAAGCTGAAAAAAAAAACCCATGTACAGTAAAAGTCTTTGTGAACCAAGTGTTGCACAATCAGAGCCAGAATAGTGGTCACTTCTGCCCTGCGCCAGCTCTGCCCCCCCATAATACGTGGCCTCATGTGTGTTAGCGGGACCAGTGCAGTACTGCAATAGCAGTACAGAGTAATGGATGTTACTTTAGCTGCACACAGGTGCGCAGAGAACACGGGAGGGGAAGGGGGTGTTTGTTGTAGAGGCTTGGTCGGGTCCTGTCCTGCTCAGTTAAACCTACACCAGGCTGCTACTTACATTTGGCAGGGGCTGCAGAAGCTACCCCCACACCACCACCCGAAGAAGAAATATCCATCAGTCCCCACGCCCCCCACATGTAGTGGGGCCCCTGCATCAGCCCCCACACCCCCATCTGCCTGTCAAATACCGGTATTCGTGCTCCATGGGGAGAGGGTGGGGCTAAAATTATGCAAATTGCAACATTTAGTATCACCACCTCCCCGAAGAGCTGCAAATCACAGCACTTACAGAAATGGGGTGGGGCTTAATGATGGCAAGCCCCCCCACCCCACACACACACCTGGGCACAATGCATCCAGCAGGTGCAAGGACCAGCGCATGCACAAAGCCCTGGCTTCTTTGGGCTGTATTTGCTGCAGCCCATAGAAACCAGACTGGACTGCGTGGTAAGGCAGGGAGTGGCTTCCTACAGAAAGCCAGCTCTCTGCTTATGGCAGCCTGGACTGGCAGCCCTGGAAGGAGGGAACACCTCCGAATTGGGTCTGCCTGTAGTGTCTGTGACTGATAGGGAGAACTTCCAATAGGCACTTAATTTCCCATCACGTCACTATAGCCCTTAAGGCAAATTCCTTCTCAAATGGACAAAACCATATGCACTGCAAGGGGGAGGGGGGGGGGGGGGGGCAGATGTAACCTGAGAATTAGATTTGGGTGAGTTATTTGGTTTCTGTGCAGGGTAAATACTGACTGCTTTATTTTTACACTGCAATATAGATCTCACTTTGAAGTAAAACCCCACCCAAATCTAACTCAACCCCACCCAAATCTAACTCTCTCTGCACATGTTACATCTGCCCCCCTGCAGTGCAGAAGGAATATGCTTTTGCAAAATGCAGTTTGTGATTAACAAACTCCCTGAAATAAAAAAAAAATAACAAAGAATCAAATGTAAAACATATGAATTGAGTTTTTATACTCAGAAAGTAGCATTTCAAACAACGTATTATTTGAACCAGCGATGAAACATTCATGAACAGCGTTTCCAAATTGTACGATATTGGCAATAGCCCAATGAATGAGCAGAGACTGACTTATCTCCTCCTGATCTACACTCCCTAAGATGAGGGTTGTAGTCCAAGAACAACCCTTCCGCATGCGGAACCATGAGCTGCACCATATGGATCACATAAAAAGCCAGTTGCATTTAAATGTGTTTCTTTTATTTCTCTCCCCTATCAAAGTTCTGTCAGTTGTCTAAATCTCTCATCTGCTTCATCCCCCCCTTTAGGTTTATGCATTGGATCATTGGCAGGTTTGACTGTTTTGAATTTATACAATTACAGGCATCATTTTTCCATTGACCGGCACGTGGTGAACCGAGGTCTCCTTCAATGGATTTGCGTACTCCTGTTTCGGATTTTGTGAATGAATCACTCGCTGCACGCTTCCCTGGCACATCAGAGAGCTGCTGTCTGTAATACAGACCCGCGCCTGTACACTCTGCACTGGATCACCAGCAGTTCAGTCGTATTCAGAACAGGAACCGGAGAGGAAGTAGAGGATGAATAGAATTTAACAGCATGATATTTGCAGACTTTGGGAAATATCAGCTTGTGATTCACAAATATTGGGTCGAATTCAGCCCTGTTCGCTAGGCTGCGTATGTTCGTCATCAGTGACAGCGAGAGACCGAGGTTCTTATCCTGATGTCAGCCCCTTGTCTGCTATGTTCCAAAATATGCAGATAATTAGTTGAATGGGCTAAGTAAATGTTCCATAAAAAATGGTGACAGCATTGTAATAATAGTATATGGACTTCATAAAGAATACTTGCCTACTTTTGATAACTAGTTTCAGGGAGATTATAGTTGGTAGTAGAATTTTGCACAGCGTCATGCTCCACTTAAAGGGCGTGTCTAGTTCCATATATGGAGAGATTGTGAACGTGGCACCTAGAATCGTGGCTGTGTACTGCTTCATTTGAGAGGAATCTTTAAAAATTAGATGAGCCCCAAAGCAGTTAGTAAGAGCTACTATACTTGGTAATGTGCTGGGAAATGGCGCTGATGATTCAATGTAAATGTATCTGTCTCTCATTCCTTTTTTCCCAAAAAATGTAACATTGTAATGTGGGCTAGGTGACATGAGGGAGATTGCTGGACTAATGAGGGAGAGAGGAAGATTGCTGCTATGTCAGTGAGTCTCCTGCAGAATGCAGGAGGGGAGGTAACTATGATGTAACAGTGTAATGTGGGCTAGGTGACATGAGGGAGATTGCTAGACTAATGAAGGGAGAGAGGGAGATTGCTGCTATCAGGGAGTCTCCTGCAGAATGCAGGAGGGGAGGTAACTATGATGTAACAGTGTAATGTGGGCTAGGTGACATGAGGGAGATTGCTAGACTAATGAGGGAGATAAGAAGATTGCTGCTATTTCAGGGAGTCCAGGGCCGTAACTAGGGGGGGGCTGGGGGGCACGCGCACCGGGCGCTGGAGGCAGGGGGGCGCTGGAGGCAGGGTGTCGCTGGTGTATGTCTGCGGCGCCGCTGCCACATCAAAGATGGCCGCCGCCATGAAACAACAGACAGACACTAGAGGTGCGCTTGACCTCTTAGTGTCTGTGATAAACACAGTGCGCGCCCAGCGATACGCGCTGGGGCTGGAGTCTGGACAAGCCCTGCCTGTCTCTTCATGGGGGAAACTACATCTCCCTCCCTCCTGCAGCAGGCACCCCCTTCGCCCTGTCCCTGGATCCACTGGCTACCTGGACACCCTGCAGCTCCCCCCACAAATTGGTGAGTGCCCAGGGATTGACCCCCCTGTACTCCCTTCCCCCATGTGTGACCCCTGTTACCCCCTTCCTCTGTGTCTGTGACCCTATCTGCCCCAATTTCCCTGGTGTCTGATCCCCTCTTCCCCATATGTGTGTGTGTTACACCCTTTTACCCAAATTAAAATGTGTAATGGGCATTATGGTGTGTGCTATAAATTGTAATGGGCATTACGGCATGTGATATTATGTGTAGTGGGCATTACGGTCAGTGGCATTATGTGTAATGGGCATTACAGCATGTAATATTATGTGTAAGGGGCATTGCAGTGTGTAATATGCGTAATGGGCATTAGCGTGTGTGGCATATGTAATGAGCATTACGGTGTGTGTCATTTTGTATAATGGGCATCACAGTGTTTGGTATAAATGTGTACTGGGCATTACGGTTTGTGGTGTAATGTGCCTCTGGGCACTACGGTTTGTGGTGTAATGTGCTCTGGGCATTAGGGTGTGAGCTGGAATATGTACTGGGCATTACGTGTGTTCTATAATGTGAATTGATACTACTATGTGACCACCCCCCCCCCCCCAAAAAAAAATGCCCTAAATTTTTAGCGCGCGCCTTCGGCGCGCACTGTCCCAGTTAATCAGTTTAATGTCCCCCTTCTGCTGTCTATAAGCACACATAAATGGCTTCTGATTAATGTGTACTGGGCATTACGGTGTGTTCTATAATGTGAATTGATACTACTATGTGACCACACCACTCCCCCACCTCCCCCCAAAAAAATGCCCTACATTTTTAGCGCGCGCCTTCGGCGCGCACTGTCCCTGTTTACTGTCCCCCTTCTGCTGTCTATAAGCACACAAAAATGGCTTCTGATCAATGTTTTTCTTTCTGTGCAAAACCAAATGCCAAATGTGTGCCTGCTTCTGAAAAAAAAAAATAATATATATATATATATATATATATATATAAATTTTTTTTGGGGGGGGGGGGGGGGGCAGGTACTTGTGAGTTATCCGGGCGCCCGATTTTAGATCGGGTACCATCGGATCGCGTCGCATCGCGTGTTAACCAAATGGCATGCGATGCGACGCGACGAGATCAGCACCCGATTTTAGCAGTGTACCCGATTTTAACATTGGAATCAATGTAAAATGGTCCCTGAGACCCGATTTTACATTAATTTCAATGTAAAAATGGCCAAAACCCACAAAAAGTGACAAAACTTAAATCCCATCCCCATTGTTAACGCCACTCCACTATTGACGCCAACCCGAAGCGTGGCGAGCGCAGCGAGCCCGCGAGGGGCGGCGGTACGCGTCCTCCGACCTTTTCATGCCCTACTATCCACTAGGGCGTGGAGTGAGAATAGAATAGTGTGGCGAGCGCAGCGAGCCACCGAGGCCCGAAGCGTGGCGAGCGGACGCGGATACCTGTGAAGCCCGCGAAGGGACGCGCTTACCTGTGAAGGTATCCGCGTCCCCTCGCCACGCTTCGGGCCTCGGTGGCTCGCTGCGCTCGCCACACTATTCTATTCTCACTCCACGCCCTAGTGGATAGTAGGGCATGAAAAGGTCGGAGGAGAGGTACCGCCGCCCCTCGCGGGCTCGCTGCGCTCGCCACGCTTCGGGTTCACGTTGATAGTGGCCTGGTTGTGAACATCCAATATCATTCAGTGTTAAAATCGCGTCGCGTCGCATCGCGTGGCATTGTATACCATACAATGCGACGCGATTACGACGCGATTTTGGATACGATGAAATTTCAAGGGAAATCGCGTCGCATCGCGTCGCATCGTACTCTTATTGTACTGACATTCAATTTCAACATCGGGCGCCCGGATAACTCACAAGTACCGGGGGGCACTAAATGTATGTCTTGCCCCGGGCACCAGAAACCCTAGTTTCGGCCCTGGGGAGTCTCCTGCAGAATGCAGGAGGGGAGGTAACTATGATGTAACAGTGTAATGTGGGCTAGGTGACATGAGGGAGATTTATAGACTAATGAGGGAGAGAGGGAGATTGCTGCTATTTCAGGGAGTCTCCTGCAGAATGCAGGAGGGTAGGCAACTATGCCTGCAGCATATGTATCGGTAACCGGAGATTTCTGCTGCAATGACTGGGCCTGATCCAGAATGGTCTCGTGCATGCACGCTACGATCACTTGATAATCGGCCGCTGTGCAATCAGGTCTGAATAGGGGGAGAATTAGTATAGATCTTTGGGGACAATTCAAATCAGTGAGATGTTGAATAGCGCCAGGAATTCAATTGTCTGAGATTGCCTGGCACTGACGTCAGGTGAAGCAGTTTACCATGCCAACAGTCCGGGGATTTAGCAGCGGTAAAGGGCATTTTTCTGAGTTCCCAAGGCGTTGCTGTTAGCGCACAAGGTAAGCCCGCAACTAGCACTAGTCAGATTTCTGCTCACACCAGGTGGGTGCAAGCAGAAATCCTATAGTGGCGGGTTACAGCGCGGCGAATTGAATAGCTCCAGGCACTAATTCCTATCTCTATTCAATATTGCGTTGAATTGAATTACCCGCTTTGAATCCAGGTGAATATATGAATGTAAATTATTTTTGTCAACTAACCTTGCACAGAAACACCCAAATCTAACTATCTCTGCACATGTTACATCTGCCCCACCTGCAGTACACATGGTTTTGCCCATTAGAGAGGTATTTTGCTTTTGTGAGCCAACCTGAATTAGGCCCTTTTCGCCGGTTTTACTACCCCCCCATGTATTTCAGAGCTTGTGGGGCCTCTCACTGTTAGACCCCATCCCAGGGAAAGCAACCCTGACTGATAGAATAGCGAATCCCAGGAGGAATATCTTTTGTTTGTAAATCGTTTCCATTGTGGGACATATCTGCCAAGGAGACAATGGAATGCGCTTTGCCAGTCGCTGCAAATTGCAGATGTTCTCCCAAGTAACGGGGATGACTGACAGATGGCATTAGTAAAGCACAATACTGATGCCAGCGTACTATAGTCCTTGTGACATAGCATTCATTCCTGGAGTCTCGGATACCGATGCTAAATTTATTCTTCTAGAATGAACTGAATGTTCTTTTTTAGGATGACCTAAAAAAACAACAGTATAAGCCTTTTATACTGACATGGTGATTACAGCCCCCGTTCCCTGCCCGGGGGGCAATAACTGAGATGTGCTTTATGCTGTTACATACAGACAAGAGATTACTGTTCATTAGTCTTACATTGGTTATGCATGTCAACACACACATACATGTCACACTCATGCACACACATACATGTCACACTCATATACACAAACATACATGTCACACTCATATACACACACATACATGTCACACTCATGCATGTCACACTCACACATACATGTCACACTCATACACATTCATGTCACACTCATGCACACACATACAGTACAAGTCACACTCATACACAAGCATTCATGTCACACTCATACACACACATTCATGTCACTCTCATACACACACATACATGTCACACTCATGCACACACATACATGTCACACTCATATACACACATACATGTCACACTCATACACACACATACATGTCACACTCATTCATGTCACACTCATATACACACATACATGTCACACTCATACACACACATACATGTCACACTCATTCATGTCACACTCACACATTCATGTCACACTCATGCACACACATACAGTACAAGTCACACTCATACACAAGCATTCATGTCACACTCATACACACACATTCATGGCACACTCATACACACACATACATGTCACACTCATGCACACACATACATGTCACATTCATATACACACATACATGTCACACTCATACACACACATACATGTCACACTCATTCATGTCACACTCATATACACACATACATGTCACACTCATACACACACATACATGTCACACTCATTCATGTCACACTCACACATTCATGTCACACTCATGCACACACATACAGTACAAGTCACACTCATACACAAGCATTCATGTCACACTCATACACACACACATTCATGTCACACTCATACACACACTCATTCATGTCACACTCATACACACAAACATTCATGTCACACTCATACACATTCATGTCACACTCATGCACACATATACAGTACATGTCACACTCATACACACACACACACACACACACACACACACATGTCACACACACACATACAGGTCACACTGATACATACACATACACGTCACACTCATACACACACATACACGTCACACTCATAGTGGTATATAATCGCTGTACAGTGCAATGCTATAGAGTCTAGGGGCATTTTTCCAGCGATTTCTGCTGCCATCCTCATGGGACTCAGAAGGGGTAAATATAAAAGAAAGAGGTGCAGCATTTGCGGTGTGGGCCCCCGTGGACTTGTCACACTCATACATACACACAATTATACACCCCTTCGACAGCCAGCTCCTTCTGCACAATGAAACATGGACCGCAGCTCTCTCCATGATGCATGGATCGCAGTCCCCTCAGTGCAGCACCGACCGCCGCTCCCTCCATGCAACACGTACTGCAGCGCACTTCCTGCAGCACAGACTGCAACACCGACCACTGCTCCTTCCATGCAACAGAGGCTACAGCTCTCTTTCTGCAGCATGGACCGCAGTCCCCTCCCTGCAGCGCGGAGCACTGCTCCCTCCATGCAACAGGGACCGCAGCGATCTTCCTGCAGCATGTGCCGCAGACCCCTTCCTGCAGCACAAACTGCAGCACTGACCACTGCTCCTTCCCTGCAGCAGGGACTGCAGCACACTCCCTGCAGTATAGACTGCAGCACCGACCCCTGCTCATTCTATGCAACAGAGACCACAGCTCTCTTCCTGCAGCATGGACCGCGGTTTCCTCCCTACAGCACGGAGCGCTGCTCCCTCCATGCAACAGGGTCTGCAGGTAATTACCTTCACAGGTAATCCGCGTCCCCTCGCGGGGCTCGCTGCGCTCGCCACACTTTATAAAATCATCTCCACGTCGACGTGGATAGTGGGGTTATGAAAAGGTCGTAGGACGCGTACCGCCGCCGCTCGCCACGCTTCGGGTTGGCGTGGATAGTGGGGCTGTTTCAGGAACACATTCACACCTGCAAACTCATACACCTGAGACAGTAATGACAACATTTTTTTAACTATTAACTGGTTTTTAGTTAAATGTAACCGAGAATACTGAGGTAAAAATCATTCATGAACAATAGATAATCAAAGAAAAGAACAGTCAAATTTAGGGAAAAGTCATGATTCAGAACAGGAACAGGAAGCTGCTGCTGCATCATCACCACCACCACTTGCAGAGGAATCAGCTGCTGATGTGGATGCTGTCGGCTCTGCGTCGTCACCATCCTTCTCAAGTAGGGGAAGCAGGATCAGTGCATACAGGATGCGCTTGAAGGGGTCCTGTGCGCCTAAACTCTGCCTCTACATAAACTCCTGGAGGTACGAGTCCAGGCTTATTGCGCCACTTGCAACTGCCCCACAAGCGCTCAATGTTCTGGGTGTGGACCCCAGTGTCAGGATCCACAAAGTTGTACTTATGGTTGACCTTTGCATGCTGGTACCCGGCCTGCTCCAACTGCTGCGTGTTATACGCCCTCCAGCAGTTGCTGAATATGGTGGTGCCCGGTTCCACGTGGGCCTCAATGGCAGCCATTAGAGTGGTTGCATCCCGCCGCTCCACTGCAGTGATGAAACACTGTCCTGTCTCCCTCGAGATGCCCCCGAACACCCACTGCTGGGGCAGGAGCCGTCCCACGTTACTTTTCCTCTTAACGTAGAGGCTTTCATCTACCTCCACGATGGTACCTGGCCCTCCAATGCGCTGCTGAGGCTGCGCTAGCAGGTCCACCGTGCAGGCCTCCCTCATCAGATTATTATAGAGGACTGCTGTCTTCTGGGAGATGTTCAGCTGGCGGTCGCAGAATTTTATGCTGGTCAGCTCTTCCGCCCAGCAGTAGATGAAGCGGATCAGGGTGACGAAGCTCAGATGAGACCCCCTGAACCACTGCGCTGACCTGACGCTCAATTTCTTCCGGCAGCTGCGAATATAACAGTGCCACATGCGCTCCCTAACACTCAGCCTCATGGGGTGGCCATTGGGGCAGGTCTGGGTCTGTGGCAGGAATTGGTGGGCCTGCAGGAATGCCTCCGCCTCCTCCTCCGTCTGCGGCAGACTGAACAGAGTTAGACGCTCCATCGCCATAGTCAGGTTCGCCACTGCCATCATACACCTCCATCTCTCACACAGTGCTACTACTGACTGACTACGCTACCTGCGAACCGCTCTGACTGACTACGCTACGCTGTCCGCGCGGTACTAAACACAGACTGTGCGCGCGAAGTGCAGGGAGTGTGAATTCAGACGCTAAAAGCGTCTAAAATGTTAGCGTCTACATTGGGGACACCCCCTTTGATAGTGGTGTGCCGGGGTGTGTACTTTAGAAGCCCCGTTTGTGTCCTGTTTATATGCTACATTACATACGGGCAGTACGGACAGTGTAATCGTTAGCATTACTGCCTCACAGCGCTGAGGTCATGGGTTCAATCCCCACCATGGCTCTAACTGTGTGGAGTTTGTATATTCTCCCCGTGCTTGCGTGGGTTTACTCCAGGTACTCCGGTTTCCTCCCACAATCCAAAAATATACAGATAGGTTAATTGGCTTCCAACAAAATTAACCCTAGAATGTCTATGTGTGCGTGTACATGTGGTAGGGAATATAGATTGTAAGCTCCACTGGGGCAGGGACTGATGTGAATGTTCAAACATTCTCTGTAAAGCGCTGCGGAATATGTGTGCGCTATATAAGAAACTGGTAATAAATAAATAAATAAATTACATTATAGCTAGAGTGGCATGCGCAGCATCTGGCAAGCTGCCAAGTTTCTGAGACAGAAGAAGGCGGTGCCTTGAAACTACACAAGTACCAAAAAGTGCAATATTCTGCAGAGCAGATTTAACAAATTTTTCATGTTCTCCAAGTTCAGTGTTTTTATAATTTCTATGAATTTCTCCAGCAATAGGAAAATACAGTGTAATATATCTTAGTTTAATCGCTGCCCAGTATTATCCTGCATTCCATCTCCCTTATACAACTCATCTCCGCAGACTTTTATTTAAAAAAAAACATTCCCAGTAAACGTTGAGCAGAATCATTCCGCCTTACATAAAACCAATAAACAAACTGGTTTTTAATATAAACGATCAGCATTTCATTCTATTACAATCCTCTTAAGCTCATCACTTAAAGATATTTTTAGTACATTGTCCCATTAATGGCCTTAAGCGAATCCAAGATGAGAAATCTCAGGCTAATTGCTGTAATTTTTTTTGCTAATGCCGTTACCCAACGCTGCTTGTGCTACGCTCGCCAGGATTATGGTGCCGTGCAGAATTGTCTTCATTTTAGGAGAATAATTACAGGCTGTTGCGCTCGGCGTGTAATTGAAGCACCCCCTGCCCTGATATATAGCACAGGGACCCCCATTTCTATCTGCTATAAAGTTTGCCTCCTTTGGATTTTGGAATTTAGATCCGTCAACCGCTATTGGTCACGCATTCCCACCGATGGCCCTAACTGTATAAAGTTTTCATGTTCTCTCCATGTCTGTGTGGGTTTCCTCTGGGTGCTTCAGTTTCCTCCCACAATTCACAAAATCTACTTAAAGATATTTGGCTCTCAGCTGCACCTATGGTAGCTATACCCCTGTATATAACACATGTAACTGTGACAGGGATGGTGGCCCCTCTCAGCTCTGGGCCCCATAGCCGCCACACCCCCTGCACCTATGGTAGCTATACCCCTGTATATAACACATGTAACTGTGACAGGGAAGGTGGCCCCTCTTAGCTCTGGGCCTCATAGCCGCTGCACCCCCTGCACCTATGGTAGCTACACCCCTGTATATTACACATGTAACTGTGACAGGGAAGGTGGCCCCTCTCAGCTCTGTGCCCCATAGCAGCTGCACTCCCTGCACCTATGGTAGCTACACCCTGTATATAACACATGTAACTATGACAGGGAAGGTGGCCCCTCTCAGCTCTGGGCCCCATAGCAGCTACACTCCCTGCACCTATGGTAGCTACACCCTGTATATAACACATGTAACTGTGACAGGGATGGTGGCCCCTCTCAGCTCTGGGCCCCATAGCCGCCACACCCCCTGCACCTATGGTAGCTATACCCCTGTATATAACACATGTAACTGTGACAGGGAAGGTGGCCCCTCTTAGCTCTGGGCCTCATAGCCGCTGCACCCCCTGCACCTATGGTAGCTACACCCCTGTATATTACACATGTAACTGTGACAGGGAAGGTGGCCCCTCTCAGCTCTGTGCCCCATAGCAGCTGCACTCCCTGCACCTATGGTAGCTACATCCCTGTATATACCACATGTGACAGGGAAGGTGGCGCCTCTCAGCTCTGGGCCCCATAGCAGCTACACTTCCTGCACATATGGTAGCTACACCCTGTATATAACACATGTAACTGTGACAGGGAAGGTGGCCCCTCTCAGCTCTGGGCACCATAGCAGCTGCACCCCCTGCACCTATGGTAGTTACACCCCTGTATATAACACATTACGGTCAGAGCAGTCAAACTTTGGAACTCTCTTCCTGGAGAGGTGGTGTTGGCAGATACAATAAATACGTTCAAAATAAGGTTGGACAAGCATTTATTGGATAAAAATATCCAGGGGTACTAATAAGAACCATATTCTGTCTTTTACAAGGGATAAGCTATTAAAACGTAGGTTGAACTAGATGGACGCAAGTCTTTATTCAGCCTTATCTACTATGTAACTATGTAACTATGTAACATGTAACTGTGACAGGGAAGGTGGCCCCTCTCAGCTCTGGGCCCCATAGCCGCTGCACCCCCTGCACTTATGGTAGCTACACCCCTGTAAATAACACATGTACTGTGACAGGGAAGGTGGCCCCTATCAGCTCTGGGCCCCATAGCAGATGTACTCACTGCACCTATGGTAGCTACCCCCTTGACTCGCAGTTTGACTAACAGGAAGCTGGTGTTTGCGGGGCGGTAACCAGACAGGCGTGCCCAAGTGTTTCCTGGGAGGGTCTGTGATGTCAATCCTGTCTCAGTTGCCTCAGACCTACTGATTTGCACAGATGGCAGTCTGTGCCAATCAGTTTTACAGTTCTTGGCCTTGCCATGTCCGCAGTTGCAAATGAGTCTAGGGCGTCTCTTTTCATTCCAGGGAAGCCACGTCACTTTCTCACATTAGCAGTTCCGTAGCCTAGAAAATCTTGATTGCATTTGCATACAGTCCTGAATTAGCGCTACTGTATATGCTGTACATGTGGTTTTCCAATTGTGCGCATTTTCCTGCTTATATCTAAGCACCTCTAAATGAGCCCCAGCAAGTAAATATGTTCTGTACATGGGGCGCACAATTGCAGAATTTGCTCTGCAGTGTTCCGTCTATTTTGTAGATAAATACAACTGTATTTGCAATAGCTATTGCCAAAGTTGGCGCCGCTCATTTGTGGTATATACGCCCGTATAATGGTTGGGATAATAAATAAGGCTTACTGACATATATATGCTGCTCAGATTGGACTATTGACAGGTTTCACGTTAATGACAGATCATCAAGGAAACAGAGTCTCCCTCCGGTTTGTACGCCTGGAAGAAGGGCCCGCATAGACGCAGTGTGCAGATCTGTGTTATAAATCCTGGGCCTCTAAATGAGTTACTGCGAGGATGTGGCAGGACTCCGCATGACAGTTATAAATCATATTATATAAAGGTCAGTATCTGGAACGTAAATTATATTAACGTTATAGATCCTTCATGAAGAGATTAACATCTAATTGTGGACTGTACATTGTGGCGTGGTGTCTATAAGGCAAACAGAACTCTAATCACTTCAACGGTCATTAAAGGTCCCATACATTAAGGGACAGTATCATCCAATTCACTTTCATTAGCAGCGGTGGATAGTAACCATTTCTCGGGTGTGGAGACAGCGGATCTGAAGAGCAGTGAGACTCAAAGTGCCCATAAACTTTTCCGATTTGGTATGATTTTGCCAGATTCAGATGGATCCGGCCCAAATTGGATGTATTTGACACCTCATCAGCTGCACATTGCGGGTGCTTTTTCGCACTCGCGACGTGTTGGTCCGATCCATGTGTGTGACAGCGGTGAACCGTCAGATGATGGATGTCAGATGACGGCGAAGATTCCCCCAAACATCGAGGTTCGCGGCAGGGAGCCCGTTGCATTTAGCCGTGAGCCTCACTGTTTTTGTGGCTGCACACACCGTTTCCACGTCGCTGTAAAAACCCAGTGAGGTGAAAACGGCGTGTGCAGGGGGGTCAGTTGAATACTGACCATGCGAGCTGTGACAGGGAGCAGTCGGCACTGCTCCCTGTCACAGCTCGCAAAAAGCATTGAATACACCCCAAAGAGATTACATAGTTACATAGTAGTTAAGGCTGAATAAAGACGTGCATCCATCAAGTGCAACCTTCGTTATGATAGTGCACGATCTGTTTGCTTCATCCCTTAATTGATTGAAATCTGATTTAATTATATACAGATTTTTATTGTTATTTGTACCCCTGGATGTTTGTGCCCAATAGATGATTGTCCAATTTCCTCCGAGACATCCATCAATTTCCTTGATATTTGCATCTCAGTGGAGAACGGGTCTCTTAAAACTTCACTGTTTGTTAAATCCACAGACCGTAGTTTGCTGTTATCTCCTGCTAGTTTCCATCCTCCCTCATTGGTCAAAGGTCTTCCATACTCCCAAATGCTGCGGGTGCGCAGAATTTGCATCGATGAGTTGGACCTGTTAGCCCAACTTGACATAATGATTGAAAATTTTTGCGAAAGAGGATATAGCCGCCAATTGCTGATACAAACCAGAGATAAAGTCTTGGCCATTCCCCGTTCCAAAACTCTAAAAAGAAAAACCAGGAAGCAAGCCACCAATACGATTTTCTGGCCCAATCGCTATAACACAGCTAACCATCTAGCTAAAAAAGCAGTTAAATCTTATTGGCCCATTATTTCTTCGGACAAGGAGCTTAAATGTTTAGCGAACAAGAAATGAATGACTAGCTACTCCAGGGGACGTAACTTGCGAGACCATTTGGTGCACAGTGACATCACTGGATTTGATAGAACTGTACCTACCACCTTCTTAACTTCTGCCAAACCTGGTTGTGTAAAATGCACTGGCTGTGTGACCTGCTGACAGGCACCAGCATTAAACATCCCTTCAGCAATAAAACGTTCACCATCAATTATCGCCTTACATGTTCAACTAGGTATGTAGTCTATGTATTAATTTGCCCATGTGCTAAATACTACATAGGCAAAACAGATTGTGAGCTCAAAACTCGTATGGCTCAGCACCGACTAGCATTACGTGCAGCCACGCTGAAGGGTACGAGCGACCAGCCCGTGGCCCATCATTATGCAGAAATGGGTCATTCACCCACTGCATTCAAGCATATGATCATCGATCATGTTCCCCCCGATGAAGCGGGTGGCAATAGATCTAAAATCCTTTTGCAAAGGGAGGCAAAATGGATCCATTTGTTGGATTCATTAAGCCCCCGTGGTTTGAACGAATCGTTAGGTCTGAGTTGTTTTTTTATAAAACATGCTTTAACCATCATTATAATATCTTTGCACTTTATTATGTTTAGCATGACTCTGCTCCGATTACATTGCACTGATTTACTTTAGTATTATATCATTATTTGTACGCTCATTGTATGCCACTGACGGTTTGTTTTCATTTGTTTCTATGGTGATAGACGCACTCTGGGTGACGTCATCTTAACAAGCCGGAACCTCAGTGTGGCAATGGGGCTGGCCGGCTTGGACGCATTTGGTGAAGGGATTAACTACACATAAATGGTGAGTGTTTTTTGCATTATTTGTTTGCCCTGACGAAAAAGAGATAAACTCTTTGAAACGTTGGCTTAGATCCAGCAACTATCAGAGTATCGTGTCTTTTTACCTGAGTGCCGCCGTGAATGATGCTATATCTTGGAGAGTACTCTCCTTAAATATCGGATGGCAACAGGGACATTTCTACTATATTGTTTAGAGAGTGCCGAATCACCCTGCTGTATGATTGTCCAATTTAATAGAATTTATTGTCTCTGCCAACACCACCTCTCCAGGAAGAGAATTCCACAATTTTTCTTCCCTGACCATAAAAAAGTGGGTACAAAATCTTCTTTCCTCCAGTCTAAACTCATGCCCACGTGTCCTTCCTCAAAGCAAAGAGTTCATTATAAAGGCCCCTGATATATTTATACATGTTAAGCATGTCTCCCTTTAAACGTCTCTTTTCTAGCGTAAACAATCCCAAATTGTCCAATCTGTCTTCATAATTCATTTTCTCGAACCCTTTTATTAGCTTTGTTGCTCTTCTTTGGACTTTTTCCAGTTCCGTGATGTATTTTTTGTAGTGAGGGGACCAGAATTGTACTTCATATTCTAGGTGCAGTCTGAGCAATGCTTTATAAAGCGGCATAATTACCTTTGCGTCCCTAGGGGGACAGAAACTTTTTTGGCAGTGGGGGCGCAAAATTTCTAGTTAAACCACAGCACAGATTGTTGTCTATTTGAACTCCTAAATCATTTACAATTCTGATTTACCCAATGCCACTCCATTTAGGTTATAACTAGCTCACAGATTATGTCTCCCACGATGCATAACCTCGCACTTATGCACATTGACCATCATTTTCCACTTTTTTGCCCACTCATCAAGTTTATTTAGATCACTCATCCATGCTTGTTCTAATTGCCCTGCTCAGTTTTGTGTCATCTGCAAAGATTGAGATATTACTAAGTATACCCACCCCAATATCATTAATGAATATATTAAATAAAATGGGCCCTAGCACCGACCCCTGTTGCACTCCACTTAGTGCAGGTATCATATTTTAAACTGCACCATTTACAACCACTCTCTGTTCTTTATTCTGCAGCAAGTTTCCTACCCATCTAAAAAATTTTACCCCAAGGCCCAGTTCCTCCAATTTTTTTATTAGTCTCTTATGTGATACAGCATCAAAAGCCTTGTCAATATCCAGGAAGACCACATCTACAGCATTTCCACTGTCTAAAATGTTGCTAACTTCCTCATAAAAGCTTATTAGATTGTTTGGCACGAGCGTTTTTGGTACTTGTGTAGTTTCACGGCGCCAGCATTGCGCCGTGCGTCTGAGTCCCCTTGCGTGGCTCGCTTCGCTCGCTACGCTCGCCACGCTATTTAAAATCAACTCCATGCCAACATGAATAGTGGAAGTATGAACTATCCATGTTGGCATGGAGTTAAGTTACTTTTTTTAACATAGTTTGTGGCGAGCGTAGAACCCGGAAGTAGCACGCCATGCTGGCGCCGTGAAACTACACAAGTACTGCGTTTTATTTACAAACCCATGTTGGATAATACTGATTACACTGTGCAGTGCCAAATGTTTTTGGATACCATCCCTTAATATTCCCTCGAATAGTTTACCCACTATTGATGTTAAGCTTACAGGTCTATAATATGCCGGGTCGTCCCTTTTTCCTTTTTTAAATAATGGTACTACTTCTGCTATTCTCCAGTCCTTCTGCACTTTACCGGATAAAAATAATTTCACGAAAAATTTAATACAGAGGGTTTGCTAATTCCTCCCTTAATTCCTCCCGTTTTCCCTTTAAGCTACTTTTATAGCGCTTTATCAAATTTTATTCAATTCTTTGTATTTAACAAACTACTCGTTATTTCCGTTAGCCTTACACATTTTAAATGCCCTTGTCTTATTGTTTAATGCTGTCCTTAAATTTTTGTCCAACCATGGTGTTGTTTTTTTTTCCTATTGATTTTAACCTTATTGACTTTGGGTATATATTTAGTCGTTAGTGTTTCAAGTGAATGTTTAGGAGTTTCCCACATATCCTCTGCATTTTTCTCCTCAAATAATGCTTCCCACTCGATTTCTTTTATAGAATCCCTGAATAAATCAAAGTTCACTTTCCTAAAATTCAGTATTTTAGACGGTTCCCGTATGTTGATGTTTACGAAATAAAAAATATTCCCTGAGAATCCTGTCATTTTAGCCCCACCCCCGCCTGAAAGATCCGCAAATAGCCGCATTTTGCCATGTGGGGGCGGGGCTCAGCGATATATCATAAAGCAAAGTTTGGAAACCCCCCTAGAAAAATCATCCTGCATTTGCCCCTAATAGTAGTGTTTGGGGCTGCTGGGTCGGATCAGGACTGCAAGGTAAGCATGAGATAATCATTATATATTGCTGCATTATTAATGAATAGGCATAATAGTTAGGGGTTCATTGATCAACAAGTGGGGTGATCAAACTGAAAGTGATTGATAAAGCGCGTTGCGTACGATAAATGGTTGTAAAGCCAATAAGCTCCTAATGGTCATGTGTTTGAAACATGACAGTTAAGATCTTATTGGCTGGAACACCATTTATCATACACAACGCGTTTTATCATTCACTACGAGTTTTATCACTCATTGATAAATGGACTAGAATGAGAATGTTCATTTTCATCTACGTTTGCAGAAATGAAGGACCTGAGTCAATTAGAATAATGCCCATGGTGTTTAAAATTGGTAGGTATGGCCTCGCCCTAATTTGGGTGTCTCCCATAAAGTGGGACCCTGCTGTGTTGCAGTATCAGACTGGAGAGGTTACCGGTAGGTTGGCGCTGGTTAGCTGCACAAGAAGAGCACATTGCGCCATCTATATATATTACCTTATGTGTTATTACACATTCATCACAGTCTTGTACAGAATGTAGAAGCCAATAATGGCCCCGGGAGTTGCTTATTATTATAATGGCTGCAATTCATGTAACAACTGTTTCAGAAAATAACGTATAAGTGCATCGCTCTCCCAATTGTCTGCACTGTGGATTACGCTCCAAATGTCAAACATGATTCTCAGACCCGACAGATGACCTTCTTCCATGTGATTGCAGGCAGGTCATGTAGTGTATGGCTGTTGCAGGTTCCCAGTGTACTTTGCAGGGCAACTCATGGCTTTATTTTTACTTTTGAACTAAGCCGGGGACGTCAGAGGAGCTGGGAGACAGTCAGAAGGAAAACATGGAAAATGCCTCTCATTCTATAAACATTGGGCCTAATTCAACAACACCTCGAAACGAGAGATGAATTCGTCCCCTCATGTGCAGGGTTATGGTATTTTAGATCTACAATGTCATATGGTCGACAGGGTCCAAAGGTTGACGGTCCAAAGGTCGACAATGAAAAGGTCGACAGTGAAAAGGACGACGGGGTCAAAGGTCTACAGTGCAAAAAGCGACATGGTCAAAAGGTCGGTATTCAAAAGGTTGACATGGAAAAGGTCAACATGAGTTTTTCATGGTTTTTTTCGTGTCTGTGTCGACATAGGTCGGCATGGACACCTTCTAAGTGTACCGCGCCCCCTCACATGACTCGCTTCGCTCGGGCTCGGTGCCTCGCTGCACTCGGCACACTATTATATTCTTCTTCCACGCCATAGTGGATGGTAGGGTATGAAATACTGTCTGTCGGCACATGTCAGCTCAAAATTTTGCAAAAAAAAAATTAATGTCAACCTTTTTCTTATAGACCTTTTCCATGTCAACCTTTTGACCATGTTGACACTTTGGCCCCGTCGACCTTTTGACTGTCGACCTTTCGAACCTGTCGACCTTTTCACTGTCGACTTTTGGACACTGTCGACCTAGAGTCCGTATACCCTTGCGCAGACTCCAGCAATGAACGGCTGAGTTACACATTCGCCAGGCCGCTTGTTGTGGAGAGGGAGGACCGATGGCAGAAACGGGGCTCGCCCATGGGAACGCAGGTGGGCCAATGTCTGCTGGGGGCGGGTGGCTGACGTCACAGGACATCACCGCCCCGCCCCATCTTCGACAGACAAGGAAATAGAAGTCAGTTTCAACTGACTTTTATTTCTGTAAGCAGGAGAAATCACTTGCTGGTCGCTGACCATCTAATGATTTTTCCTGATAGCGGAGGCATGGGAGGGGATGTATTAGTGAGGGTTAGTTAATGCATATTGAGATTAGTTAATGCATATGAGGTTAGTTAATCAAATAAAGTTAGTTATTGCGTATGAGGTTAGTTAATACGTATGAGGTTAGTTAATGCGTGTTGAGGTTAGTTAATGCGCACTGAAATATATTCATGCATATGAGGTTAGTTAATGTATATGAGGTTAGTTAATGCGTGTTGAGGTTAGTTAATGCACACTGAGGTTGATTCATGCATATGAGGTTAGTTAATGTATATGAGGTTAGTTAATGCATTTGAGGTTAGTTAATGCATATGAGGTTAGTTAATCAAATAAAGTTAGTTATTGCGTATGAGGTTAGTTAATGCGTATGAGGTTAGTTAATGCGTATGAGGTTAGTTAATGCGTGTTGAGGTTAGTTAGTGCGCACTGAAATATATTCATGCATATGAGGTTAGTTAATGTATATGAGGTTAGTTAATGCATGTTGAGGTTAGTTAATGCGCACTGAGGTTGATTCATGCATATGAGGTTAGTTAATGTATATGAGGTTAGTTAATGCATTTGAGGTTAGTTAAAGCATGTGCAGACCCCAGCAACGAGCGGCTTACGGCGAGTTACATACTTGTCAGGCTGTTAGGTGTGGAGAGGGAGGGCCGGCGGCGTAAATGGGTCTAGCCCATGGGAACCAAAAAATGGAAGAGCGAGTGGTTGTAATATAAGTCTTTTATTATGCTCACAGGAGATGGTACGAATGGCGGCAGTTGGTAGATCGCTATCACAGGCATAGGCGAATCTAGGGGGTGGTCCGGGGGTGCACAGGACCACCCATTAGCCCATTTTGTAGCTGAGGGATGGGGCTTTCCAACGAGCCCAGCCCTGTGTCTCTAGCCCCCTGGCAACCGGAGATACTGCCAGGCAAAGCTGGAACGTTTTCCCTATAGGATAACATGGAACCCGCTAATTCCGACCCCCACCAAGTTCAACGGCTGCCAGTTCCCCCTTCGGCATCACTGAAGCTCGAGGTTGATCTCAGTCGAACCCAAATCGCTGGGCCTTCAATCTGATACCAGGTTGGATCCATATGGGTTAATTGGTTCCAGGGATATTGAGGTTAAACCGTTTTTTTTTTTTTTCATTTCTTAAATGTAATTTCGTGACTGTTTATGTTCTTTGAGGACAGATTTCTCTGGAACCAAACAGCCCAGTTTCACGGGACCAAAATCATTCGAAGCCAACTCAAAAGTTCTTCAATATGATACTGGTCTCATGTAAATGGGTCATTTGGTTCCGAAGATAGAGCTGGTTGGTTAAAGTGGGGTAGGGAGAGGGGAGTGGTTGTCTCTCCCCCTCACACCAGAAAATGCAGGGACTAGGCTAGTGTATAAGGGGTCAGCCTGGGAATTTCCCTGCATGATCCTGAGACAATATACCCGGGTAAATCCCTGAACAAAACAAGGTATTGTGAACTGGCGCAACACAGGTAATTCAGCAGCCTGTGGATCCCCTGGAGACCATAAACCTCCTAAAAACGATACAGCACTATAAACACAAAAGTGGGGAACCACTGGCGCTATATCAATATGCAATATAAAGAGCTCAATGCTGTTTGGTGTCCTGGCCCCCTACTTCAGTGTGGGTCGGCAATCAATCAGTTTTCAAATGGCTGTTATTCCCGCATGCGGACAGACACTTACAGTACTTCAAATCCCTGCATTTTCTGTTGTGAAAGGGGTATTATTTCAACCTGCAGTGCTCTGAATACAGCCGGGCAGCCCCCTGCTCTCGGCCCAGCTGTCAATGACTGTCACCCCTGCAGCTTCCGCTCCAATTCTTCTCCCCGCTTTCACCTCAGCCCGCCCCCCCTTTAATCATGTGGTGCTGGCGCCCGGCGTGCTCCCCCGACGTCACGCACAACAACAGCACGCACAATATTTCAAATGTCCACTCGGCTAGAGGGGACACCAGGAGGGGAGTGGGAGCGTGCTCTGCGCTGCGCTCTGCTCCTCTCCCCATAGAAGCAGCTGCTCCGCTCTCCATCTCTCCCTGCAGCAGCAGCGAAGGCTCATATAAAAATTTACAGTAAGTGGCACTTTTGGTGGCATTGCTTAAGGGACGCTACAAGTGGTGGTATGTGGGGGCATTACGCATAATGTGTGGCTTAATGTGTAAGGGGCATGATGGTGTGCAGCATCATGTGGAAGGGGCATTATGTGTGCAGCATCATGTGTAAGAGGCATTATGTGTGCAGCATCATGTGTAAGGGCCGTTATGTGTGCAGCATCATGTGTAATGGGTACTATGGTGTGCGGCATCATGTGTAATGGGTACTATGGTGTGCGGCATCATGTGTAATGGGTACTATAGTGTGCGGCATCATGTGTAATGGGTACTATGGTGTGCGAATATGTAATGGGCATTATGGTTTGTTATATAGTATGTAATGGGCATCATGATGTGTGGCACAATGTGTAATGGGCATTATGGTGTGCGGCCTTATGTGTAATTGGCATTACGGTGTGTGGCTTTATGTGTAATGGGTATTACGGAGTTTGCTAAAATGTGTAATGGGCATTACTGTGTATGGTCTAAAGTGTGATGCCACGCCTCCTTCCCATGAGGCCACACCCCCTTTTTGCCGCGCGGCTATGCCACGCAAAGGTCCCCCTACTGTTGTGTCTAGATCTGGGACCACCCATTACCATAATTCTAGATTCACCTATGATCACAGGATAATGCAAACAGTAATCACATGCATGCTATTAGGAGTGATACTGCAGAGGGTAATATGGATGGTAAATAGCAATTGCGGCACAGCGTAGGAACACTGATGAAGTCCCGACAAGTATAAAAAGCAGAGCTGCAATATAGGTGCAGTGTGAATACACTGATGAAGTCCTGAATAATAAGCAGTAGACTCAGGAGGAGATAATCAACGTGTTTCTGACCACTGGAGAGTTAGAAGATACCGATGATGTAGTTATCGCTGGAGGAACACTGTTGATGTGGAGCAATCGCTGGTGGAACACTGATGGCATGGAGATATTGATGGCGGAACACCGATGGAGCTTGGGCTCGATGGCAGAACATCAATGAAGCAGAGTATTGATGGTGGTACACCGATGGAGGTGAGAATCCATTGGCGAAGCACCAACGGAGTTTGTGATCGACTGGGGAACACTGCTTGAGCTTGAGATCAATGCCCAAACACCGATGAAGCAGAGTATTGATGGAGGAACATAGATGGAGGTGAGTATGAATGGCGGGACACCGATGGAGCTTGGGATCAATGGAGGAACACCAATGAAGCAGACTATCGATGGCAGAACACCGATGGAGGTGAGAATCCATTGGCGAAGCACCGATGCAGTTTGTGATCAACTGGGGAACACTGATTGAGCTTGAGATCGATGGCCGAACACTGATGAAGCAGAGTATTAATGGAGGACATAGATGGAGGTGAGTATCGATGGCGGAACACCGATAGATCCAAACACACTGCAAGCTGGAACAAGCAGGACTGTAGCAGGAGCGGATCTCAGGAGCTGGAAACCTACAGTACATAGAATACAACCATACAGGGGGCGAGATTCTCTATCACAGAAATGCGGTAAAACCCCCGTTATCGGGGTTTTTACCGCATTTCTGTATTCTCTAACCTCCCTCCGCAGTGTCAGCGCTGCGGAGGGAATCGCCAGAAAAAGCTGGCGATCCCCTGCAGAAGCCTATGGGCTTCTTACCGCAGCGCTGTGTGAGGGATCCGTTACGGATCCCTCCCAGCATGCCCCGCGGCCGGAGCGTCGGTCTGCGCATGCGCAGACGGACTCCCGGGTCATAGACCCGGAAGTCCAGCAACGGCGCCGCATCGCAAGGGACAGCTCTTATCGCAAGAACTGTCCCTTGCGTTAATGACCACATATTTTAGAGAATATGCGGTCATTAGAAATGCGAATGCCGGCGATACTGGGCTGCGGATTTTAGAGAATCCCGCCCAGGGTGAGATAATCATAGCACTGTCGGTATGAAGATTTTTATGCATCATCCTTATAGTAGCCAGTGAGTGAGGATTGGCTAGACAGTCAGCAATGCAATCAGGCAAGACTGGAGGCCACTCTGGATAGGCTCAGGGACATCAGGTGACTGGGCTAAACATGACAGTACCCTTGTTTGGTTTAGAAGAGTAACTAGGCAGCCTAGTGAGTCTATGGAAGTTGAGACTCGATAGTCAGACATGAGATAGATGTGGGATGGCCGGCATGTCAGCGGCGTTCAGGTGACTGCAAGGACGCTGAACTGCGCACAGAACGCACACATCGCAGATGGTATACAGCCTTGGAACGCGGTGACAGCCTGACCAAACACTGTAAGAATGTCAGTTTTTTAACCCGGATCGTGACATATCAGCTTCAGACTATAGAGATAAACAGGTGGTCACTGGGATGGTCTCTGTGCTGAAAGGTGGTCACTTGAATGGTAACTGTATTGCGGAGTTGTCAATTTCAATGGATATTTTGAGGATCTCTCACAGAAACGTTGGCACTTAAAGGGTTAATAAATAAAAAACGTTTGCTTGCCAATTTTCACCCCTATTTTGACAAATCCCTTGGAAATCAAATGGTTAAAGCAGGGTTGCCTAACCTCCCGGAATGGAGGCTCCCAAAAATGAAGTCCTCCTCCCGGCCCCCCGGAAAGGAGGGCAACCCTCCCGCATTGCCCTGAAACCACCAGCGGACCGCCCCTCGGCCGGGGGGGGTCCGTGGGTCAAATGACGCGATCACCTCATTTTAGCCCTGCCCCCCCCCCCCCCCCGCAGTGCAATGCATAAAATACCGTCATTGCACGGTGGGGGCGGGGCTAAATGACGCAATCACTCTACCCACGCCCCCAAAACAGGTCAGCCCGGCTGTGGCTCCGCCCCAGCAACGCCCCAATTTGCTCCCGATTTCGGCCCCGCCCCCTTGTCATGCTGAGCTGGCTGCAGCAAGAAAGTCGGCAACCATGGAATACCTGCAGCACCCCCGCATGTCCCTGGCCACAGCGGTAAAATACCCCAATTCGTGGCTTTTCAGGGGGGGGGGTAGCTAAAGATGCAAATTGCATCATTTAGCCCCGCCCTTTTCTAAAGACCCTCGAATTGTGGGATTTGCAGTACTGGTGGGGGGGTTGATGACATCTACATCAGTCCCTGCCCCCGAAGTGCTGCTGCCAGTCTCCTCGGCTGTCTTCTTCTGGAGAGGAGACTTTAAAAGTAGGCAACCCTGGGTTAAAGGCATTGTAAAGCAGCTGCAGTTTTTTGCTATTGTGTGCAAATTACATCCTTAGCCAATTGGATGGCCCACTTCATCCCACCAAAAATAAATGCAATAAAAATGTACTCATCAACTCTTCTGTTTTCCTTATGTAGTTTAAATGACATTTCATACATTATTCTGCTTGAGCACGTATATCCTATCACATAACACTGCTCCCTTCCCTAATAAATCACTTGTATTTATTATCTTGTAGTGGTGATAAGTGCCAAACTCTCCAGCTTCCAGATTCATGAGCAGACAACAATGACTACATAATCCCCATTATCTCTCCCTGCATAATGACTTCTCGCTGAGATCTGGTTTATAAATACAAACTGCTGTTATTTTTAGCTTGTTGCCTGACAACCACATGACTCCAATGATTAAATGTCATTTAAACAACCTATTTTTCATTTGTTTTTTTTTATTACATGGGAATCCAATGAACCTCAACTATTATGGGAACCTACAATGGTATTTGGAAGCTTGCGATTCAGGCGGTGAAACTCGAAACATTATTTAGTGTCTGATTCAGAGTTAGAGCAGGAAAAGGATGCCACGGCCGGAGCAGCATCCCAGGGATGGCGGTCAGTATGGGGTGGGAGGACCGTCCCTGGTCACAATCTGCCACCCATAATAGTTGCCGCCACTAGGCCTGTGCCTCACGGACCTAGTGACAAGACGGGCCCTGGACACAACAATCTTTTTCAAAAGTAGGAAAGTAGTACTGGGGGAAATTTACTAAGATGTGTATTCTACTTCACATGTGATATGGGCAATATGGTGTAAATCATGACAGTTGGGGGCGTCACACTTTCATTTATTTGTACTGAGCTATAGGAGCACTTGAGTCAAAAAAGTATTCAATAAATCACGTGTGATAACGAGTATGGGCCTAATTCAGCTCGGATCGCTAATCTGAGCAGTTGCAGATGACTGAGTAGAGAGCCACCAACCGCACGGAGAGTAACTGCCCCAAATGTGCGAGTGAATTGCAGATGGATCACAGATCTCGATCCATTCGCAAATCCATACGCAATTCCCGAGACATCGAAGTGACTTTGCCTTCTGCGCAAAACTGAGCCAGAGACGTGAGAGACCTACCCAATAACGCCTGGGCCACGGCTGCGTTTTATCTGACATTCCCTGAAAACATCCGCTTTCCACCCAGAAACGCCGGCTTCCTGTTCCTTAAATTGCGAGTGGATTGCTTTTATGATCCAGGCACATTTTCCCTTGCGCATGTGCAGCGTGTACCGTGCGCATCTGCAGTCATTCGATAATCGCTCAATTTGCAAATTCTCTAATTAGTGATCAAAGCTGATTAGGCCCCATGTTTCTTGTATTAATTGAGTATTGGGGAACCTCATAGGATGCAGGTTCCGGGGCCCAGTCACTCTGAGCTACGATAAAAAAAAGTGTTTAAACTGTATAAAGTCCGAGGACAGGATCGGCAATACTATTGGATGATCGTTGGAGGTTGCCAATGGCGATTGTAATTTGGGGTTACATGAGAGAGTGACAGATCCATTGCTGGATTATGGGGGAGGGGGGCAATCATTCCGGGGCTCCCACACTGCTTCAAACAATGGCCACACTTAGGGCCTGATTCTTTATTTGTTAGGCAGGTACACTCGCAGCCTATTGAACAGGTCAGTGCCGCCCGCCGTGGCCTGCCGGTTATCTTTCAGTGGGTACCCTCCTCAGGCAACCCATGAGGTAGAACAGTGTACAACATTGCCATCCTAGTGGCAATTGTGGTCCTCCTCCTTGGCCTTGCTGCTTGGGTGGCACACAAAACCCTTGTTACACACAATGGGGTATTAAGCCTTAACAATAGATAAATGCAAGGGAGATAAGGGGCGGGATTCTCTGTCGCTTACCGCCGCGGCCAGGGTCCAGTCTCCTCCACGATGTGTGCTCAGGATATTCTCTATCAGTCGTCAGCGTCTCGGCGCGTCCTGCACTTCCGCATTCTTGTTTTTTTCTCTATGCACGCGCCTCCCCATAAGTTAACATTGGGGAGCCGCTCTGTGCATATTCTGTATGCCCCGCTGCGATACTTACTGCGGGTGTTTTATTCGCCACAAAGGTATGGCGAAGAGGTATTAAATGTATGTTGTTTATTGTCCTGGCATATGTGTTAGGTCTTTTAAATGTATGCCACAGTTATTTCATTGTTTTAATAAAGCATTATTTAATTCTTTATTGTTGTTTTGGTAATTTACTTGCATGTTTGGTCAAGAGGTCTGTGGGAGAATTAGGTAAACATTTCAACCAGCACCGTATGGTGACCCATATCACCCTATGGTGACCCTTTTCACAATAATAGGACGCCATAAACAGTAAACTTCCGAGGGAAAAACCTGCCTGGACACAAATCTGTAAGACGCGCGCTTCTAGCTGCACAGTGTCCGGAAGCAGGAAGGTGCCAGTGCACATGTCCGCTATGCACAGGTGATCGCACACGGGTCAGTTACCGCAAACAGATTGCGGTAACTGAATTAATACAGAATATGGCGAAGAGAGGAGCATTAACGGCACGAAGAAGTGACGGTCAGCTAGCGGTAAATACACAGATTCGCCGCGAGTGTACGAGAATCCCGCCCAAGGAGAGATAAACATCCAGCCAATCAGCTCCTTACTGACTTTTCTCAAACACAGCCTGTAACATGGCAGTTGGCAGGTGATTGGCTGGACGTTTATCTCTCTTTGGGGGAGATTCTCTAAACAAGAAATGCGGTAAAAACCCTGTTATCTGGGTTTTTACCGCATTTTGGGATGCTGTAAGCATCCCCCGCCGGGTTAACGCGGCGGGGGGCATCGCCAGAAAAATCTGGCGATGCCTCATAGAAGCCAATGGGCTTCTACCGCATCCCTCTGCCGACCCCCCGCCGCCCCGCATCGCCCCCTCCCTCCTCACCTGTGTCCGGGCAGCACAGCGCAGTGCTGCCCGGACCTGGGACCTCCTCCCTCCACTGATCCTCTTCCGGGTGCAGGGAGGAGGAGAGCCCGGCGCAGCAGCAGCAGCGCCGGGTGTGTGAGGGTGGGGGGAGCCGCCGGGACCTGCTGGGACCCGGCGACTCTCACCGCAAAGGACAGCTCTTAACGCAAGAGCTGTCCTTTGCCTTAATTATCGCATATGTTACAACATATGCGATAATTAAGTATGCGATGGGCGGCGAAGGGGGGCGGAGATTCTTAGAGAATCTCCCCCTTTATCACCCCTGGATTTATCTCTTGTTAAAGCTTAATGCATCTGCCCCAGTTCTTGTTACAGCCCCTTCCGCTGCAGCATCCTTATTTATGTCACTGGAACAGATTAAATAACTAATAGATGTAGAAGTCTCTCTGCTAGAATCTCTTCTAGGAACGAGAGAATTGATTAAACGCTTAATCCTTCAGGTGATAGATTGCCCCGCTAAGTATTGATGCGGTGACGGAGTTCAGTGATACTTCTGAGAGACCGTGACCTTCATGTGACCAAACACATTGCCAAGGTCACTCCTCTAGTGACTCAGGCCTCCCTCCAGTCACTTAGCACAGAGCCACATTACACTCGAGCCACAAGAGATTCTTATACAGACAGACACAGCAGGCAAACGATGCTGGGAGATGAAAAGTCATCTTATTCAGGGTGACAATGACTGTGTGACTCACAGACGCTATAACGGGTGCAGTGACGTCACCATGGAATAACAGTGTTTGGAATCCTGTTAACTAGAGGAATTTGTCATCACAAATGGTTCTTGTTGCAGTTTTCAAATATTAATATCAAGGATGAGCGGGCTCAGCTCCCAGAGAATGGACACCCCACCCCCCGAACTTACCTGATCCGAGGCCGGCTCAACAAGGGTTCGATCTTTCGCGGCATTTTCCACATCCAAGACAAGGCCGAATGTCATCATCCCGAATTATCACGAGATTTGTACTTTATATAAATCCCGGTGATTGTCGCCGTCTTCATTCTGCCGGTGTATTTCAGACAGCAGCACGCATGTGTCCGTGCTGTCTGCTACTAAGAGTCTGGGGGAAAACTATGGAGGACTACTAAGGGGCACTACTAAGGGCCCAGGGGCATTACTAAGGGGCTGCTGTGGGGGACAACTATGGGGCATTACTAAGGGGCAGCTGTGGGAGACTACTCTGTGTGGTGCTTTATTTAAAAAAAAAAATTTTTTACTGCAGGGGTGCTGCCCAGTGTGCCATTTCAGTCCAGGGGTGCTGTTGTGCCATATAGGTCCAGGGGTGCTGCCCAGTGTGCCATATTAGTCCAGGGGTGCTGTTGTGCCATATCTGTTGAGGGGTGCTGCCCAGTGTGCCAGTGGCGTAAGTTTGTTCCAGTTGCCCGGAGGCAAGATATATATTGGTCCCCCCCACACACACACACACACACACCCACATACGTTCACACATAACCTTATATAAAATATATATATTCTGTGCAGCATATAGATAGATCGATAGATAAATAGATGGAACATGTATATATATTTCAGAACTCAGCCACAAAAGCAATATCGTTGGCTTTTAAATAACTGATTTAAACTTCCAGGGGAGGTGCCCCTTTGGGAGCAGGAGCCCGGCGGCAGATGACTCCATTGCCTCCCAGAGTTCTGCCTCTGCAGTGTGCCATTTCAGTCCGTGGGTGCTGCTAAGTGTGCCATATCAGTCCAGGGGGTGCTTCCCAGTGTGCCATATCAGTCCAAGGGTGCTGCCAAGTGTACCATATCAGTCCAGGGTGGTGCCCAGTGTGCCATATCAGTCCAGGGGTGCTGCCCAGTGGGCCATAGCAGTCCAGGAGTGCTGCCCAGTGGGCCATAGCAGTCCAGGAGTGCTGCCCAGTGTGCCATTGCAGTCCAGGAGTGCTGCCCAGTGTGCCATTTCAGTCCAGGGATGCTGCTCAGTGTTACATATCAGTCCTGGGGTGCTTCCCAGTGTGCCATATCAGTCCAGGGGGGGTGCCCAGGGTGCCATATCAGTCCAGAGGTGCTGCCCAGTGTGCCATATCAGTCCAGGGGGGTGCCCAGTGTGCCATTTCAGTCCAGAGGTGCTGCCCAGTGTGCCATATCAGTCCAGGGGGGTGCCCAGTGAGCTATATCGGTCCAGGGGTGCTGCCCAGTGTGCCATATAGAATAGAATAGAATCAACTTTATTGGCCATGTATGCTTGCACACACTAGGAATTTTTTGTGGATTACAGTGCAGCATCAAGCAGGGATAAAAAGGGGGGGGGGGAGACGTTACATATATTACATAAAGACATTACAAGTATTTAATTTCTAGCTACGACTATGGTGGTCAGGTCGCCAAGTAGGGACACGTTGTTTGGCTGTTGATATTAGGATTGCATTCACTTTGATTGGATTGTTCAGGTGATGGACGGCTAACGGAAAGAAGCTTCTTGCGGTTCTGGATGTTTTGACGGGGATGGACCTGAACCGTCTATTACGGATGGTAGGATGTCAAACAGGTTGTGACCAGGATGCAGCTTGTCCTTTGCGATCTTCTCAGCGCGTTTCCTTACCCTGGATGAGAACAGGGGAAAGTCGGTCCCTATGATCCTTTCCGCAGTCTTCACTACCCTCTGCAGTTTTTGTTTGTCGTTCTCGCTTGCACCACCGTACCAGATTGTGATCGAGGAACATAAGACAGACTCCATGATGGCGGTGTAGAATACGCACAGCAGCTCCTGTGGGGTGTTGAATTTCCTGAGTTGCCTCTGGAAGAACAGGAGCTGTTGGGCCTTTTTGATGTTTGTGGTTATGTTCAATCCCCATCTTAGGTCGCTGGACATGGTTGACCCTAGGAATTTGAAGGATTAAACCCGCGACACCACTGCATTGGCTATTGTTAGCGGGACTAGTGCATTTGGTTTTTTCCTGTAGTCAACCATCATCTCAACTGTTTTGGTGGGGTTTAGATCGAGGTTGTTGCTGCTACACCGCTGTGTCAGCTTCTCCACTGCATGCCTGTACGCGGTCTCATCACCATCCTTGATTAGGCCGATGATAGTGGTGTCATCTGCGAATTTGATGATTTTCACTGACTGCTCAGCTGAGGTGCAGTCATTGGTGTAGAGAGTGAAGAGCAGAGGGGAGAGAACGCATCCTTGGGGGGCTCCAGTACTGATTGTTCGTGTGCTGGACGAGAAGGCGTCGGCTTTGACCACCTGTTCTCTTGTCGTTAGAAAGTCCACTATCCATGAGGAGTTTTGACTGCAGGATGCCGGGAACAATAGTATTAAATGCTGAGCTGAAGTCCACGAATAGGACTCTCGCATAGGTGCCTGGGTGGTCAAGGTGTTGTAAGATATGTTGCAGCCCAAGGTTGACCGCATCCTCTACACTTCTGTTCGCCCGGTAGGCGAACTGCATGGGGTCAAGGTGAGAGTTCGTCACTTCTCTCAGGTGCTTCAGTACTAGTCTTTCAAATGCTTTCATGGCCAATGAGGTTAGTGCAATTGGCCTGAAGTCATTTAGGTCCTTCGCGGGTGTTTTCTTAGGGACCGGGACGATGATAGAGCGTTTGAAGCAGGCAGGAACCTTGCACAAGTCCAGAGAGGAGTTGAATATCGTTGTGAAGATGGGGGCGAGCTGAGCTGCACAGGTCCTAAGGCTGGATGGCGACACACCAACCGGTCCTGCAGCCTTCTTAGGTTTTATTCTTTTGAGTACTGCTTCTACCTCGCCTTGGGTGCTGCCAAGTGTTCTATATTGGTCCAAAGGTGCTGCCCAGTGTGCTATATCAGTCCATGGCTGCTGCAAAGTGTGTGCCTTGGGCATGGTACCTCAGCACACTATTCTATTCTCCCTCCATGCCATAGTGGATGGTAGGGCATGAAATACCATCTGTCAGCACATGTTGAACTTTTGACTGTCAACTTTCCTAATTTTGACCTATTGCTTGTGTCCACCTTATTACCCTGTCGACCTAAAGCCTAAACTGACTGTTATCCTTGCTGGAGATGGCTGAATTCAGCCCGCAACGAGCGGGATCTGAATCACCCCCTTAATGCGCCCAAGATATATAATGATGCACAGACAAATCATGCATCTCACTATCTCCTTCCCTATTTGCTGTGTGTATTCAGCCCCATCCAGCAACGCCGCCTCTCCCCCCTGGAAGAGTCCCAGAAGGCTTTGCCTCAGAACGCCACTGATCACTCATCTAATCTCCAGGAATACGTTTGACTTCTAATTCCTCTCAAAGTCTCAGGTTCTTCAGGGCTGATTGTTTTCCAGAGCTATTAAAAGACCTGCTGACAATATGGACTTGCTCAGAACGGAATCAACATCGGCAGATATTTCCGACGGAGATTTAATACGCTTTCACTCAGCCCAAATTAAACCAAGCAAAAGAGATTCTGTGCTCTGCGTCAGTGCTATTTCCACTGACCTCTGCTGGGAGGTGCAGCAGATAATCCTTAAAGGGGAATTACACCTTCGGAGACTTGGGCCGGCGATATCATTAGACTCACCGCACCTGGACACAGCAGCAGAAATGAGCTGGTAAATACATGAATAAATTCATGGTAAATACATGAATCTAAAGAAACTAGTTTTGCTCACAGTCCTGTTGCCTCCCGTTCAGAATACTCGATTACCTCACAGCTCGCAGTATTGTTTTTGACCAATTTTGGCCAAAGGCTGCAGCGAGCTGACTGGTTACTAAGCGACGGAGCAGCGGCACAAACACACGGCAGTTTCTAGCATATTTTTGAAACACTGCCGCAGCATACTGGGGTACAATGCGCAGAACAGTCCAAGCAATATGTCCGATTCAGACCTGATCGCTGCTGAGCGAATTAGCAGCAGCCAGTAGACAGGTAGATGCTATAGTGAAATCTCACCTTGTGAGTTATTGTGCTCACTACTTCCTGTCAATCACTTTGCGAATGGCTAGCAAAGGAAAAAAAGTAGCAGGATTTCTTCGCTGGCAGGCCTCAAGCACCAGCATTCAGGTCTGAATCAGACCCACTAGATCTTAATAGTAAAGGTCAGGTTTCTATGCTGATTTTGCTGCAACTTCAGGTTCCTGGGCTCCACTGTGACACCCACGGTCAGCTGAGTCCAGATTCTCCAATCCTGACATTTACAGTGGTCAGCTGACTCTATCTGCCAATCATTGCAAGCCAAGGGGGATATAGGGAAGGCAATGACTAGTTACCAATGCTTTGGTCAGTCACTTCTGAGAGCTATGAGTCCTGGCTTCAGATATTTGTCTTGTTGCTGTATCCTGTATCCAATTTTCCAGAGTCTGCTAAGTGTTCCTGTTCCCTGAGTCTATCTCTGCAGTTGTGGAAATACTGCTTCAGTAAGCCCCAGCGGCGTAGCTACGTTTTGGGCGCCCCCCGCCGACCATTCAAACCCCCCCAATCCCCCGCAGCCTTACCTTTCGCGCTGGTCCCGGCAGCTCCGTTCTTCTGCTGAGGACCACCACAAAATGGCCGCCCCCATACAGCAGACAGTTTCTGTCTGCTGTATGGGGGCGGCCATTTTGTGGTGGTCCTCAGCAGAAGAACGGAGCCGCCGGGACCAGCGAAATAGGTAAGCCTGCGGGGGATTGGGGGGAGGTGTAACTATAGCACCGCAGCCCCCGGCGCCCCCATATGCACAGCGCCCCCCCCCCCCCCCCCCCGCGGTGCTATAGTTATGCCAATGGGTATTATATGTGTAAGCGGCACCGCTTCTGTGGGTATTATGTGTGTACGTGGCACCGCTTCTGTGGGTGTTATGTGAATAAGTGGCTCTAAAACTGTGGTCATTATGTGCATATACTGTAAGTAGCGCAACTACGTGAGCATTTTATGTGTAAGCGGCTCTACTACTGTGAGCAATATTTGTAAGCGGTGCTACTACTGTGGGCATTATGAGGTGGTTCAACACCGCTCGGTAAGCAATGTTCGCTTAATCCTGCCCCGCCGAACCCGCCTCCCCCACCCCCCACCCACCCCACGCCGAATCCACTCGGTACCATGCGAGGGCAAGTGTTCGGTAACATATCCCCTTGCATGCATCCGCTTGCAGGAGAAATCAATTATGAGCGTTAGGTGGAAGACAGGGCAGGAGACTGATGTCCTGTGATGTCAGCCGAGCACCCCAGGCATGCATCAGTCTGCCTGCTTTCCCTTTTTTCATTGGGAAGCCCATAAAACACTGGGCGTTTCCCATGTGCGAGCCCCGTTCCCGCCGCCATCCGCTCTTGTCCCCCCTCCCTGCAATGAACGGCCTGGTGAGTGTGTAACTCGCTAAAGCCGTTCATTTCTGGAGTCTGCACATACGCAAATATGTGCATGTGCAGACCCTCCACCATCGGAACGGGGCTGAATTCTCCCCGTTCCGAATGGTGTTGAATTATTCCCTATGTATGCAAGCAGCGCTACTACTGTGGACACTATGTGTGTAAGCGGCGCTACTACTGTGGCCATTATGTGTGTAAGCGGCGCTACTACTGTGGCCATTATGTGTGTAAGGGGCACTATTACTATGGGCATTATGCATGTAAGTGGCACTATTACTGTGGGCATCTTGTGTGTAAGAGGTGCTATTACTGTGGTCATTATGTGTGTAAGAGGCGCTATTACTGTGGGCATTATGTGTGTAAGTGGCGCTACTACTGTGGCCATTATGTGTGTAAGGGGCACTATTACTATGGGCATTATGCATGTAAGTGGCGCTATTACTGTGGGCATTATGTGTGTAAGAGGCGCTATTACTATGGGCATTATGCATGTAAGGGGCACTATTACTGTGGGCATTATGCATGTAAGTGGCACTATTACTGTGGGCATCTTGTGTGTAAGAGGTGCTATTACTGTGGTCATTATGTGTGTAAGGGGCACTATTACTATGGGCATTATGCATGTAAGTGGCACTATTACTGTGGGCATCTTGTGTGTAAGAGGTGCTATTACTGTGGTCATTATGTGTGTAAGAGGCGCTATTACTGTGGGCATTATGTGTGTAAGTGGCGCTACTACTGTGGCCATTATGTGTGTAAGGGGCACTATTACTACGGACATTATGTGTGTAAGTGGCACTATTACTGTGGGCATTATGTGTGTAAGAGGCGCTATTACTGTGGCATTGTGTTTGCAATCAGAGTTACTATTGTGGGTATTATTTGTATAGCAGCACTACTATTGTTAACATTAACATTATATATGTAAGCGGCACTGCTACTGTGGATATGTATTAGTAGCACTAATATGTGTTATGTGTTTAAGTGGTGCTACTATTGTGTCACCGCTGGTTCCAGCCCGATATTGTGTCACCATTGGTTCCAGCCCGATATTGTGTCACCGCTGGTTCCAGCCCTATATTGTGTCACCATTGGTTCCAGCCCGATATTGTAGCATCATCAGTTCCAGCCTAATATTTCTGTACCATTGGTTCCAGCCCAACAATTCCAGCCCAAATGGCAGCCGTCACCACAATACCATCTACTTGCATTTTTGTATAATGTCCATTTAAATGGACAGGGGATAATGGGGTTTTACCTTGTTTTTGCAGGAGCCCATTTGGATGCCCCATCTGGTTTGAGGGCCTCTAAGTCATATTTGGCCCATGACTCCCCTTAAGGTATCACCTTGACGTAAAGTCCAAAGGAGTCTAAAAATTCTTATTACTGGATAAAAGTGGAAGTAAGTATTCCCAATGCACTTTGACAATTGGATACGTTTCTGAAGATGTACTGTACTGATAAGCCTTGGGGAGTGATAAAGCAGAGAAATATAAAGTACCAGCCAGTCAGCACCTAACTTTCACATTACTGTGTTTGAAAAATGACAGTTAGGTGTACGTTCATAAACACCCCCCAGCCCCCCCCCCCCCCCCCCCCACCCCCCACAGAATCTCTGGCTCGCACAAGTGATGACGTCCCGGCTACTCGCGAATGGAACATCTCAGAGAATAAAGATTCCCTATTGCAACTAATTGTGGCGATAAGGAATGTTTCTTTTTGGGTACTGGATGCAAATGATATTTAATGGAGCAACTTGAAGAGAGATACAATTATGAGAGATAAAGTACCAGACAAACATATTCTGCCTTACATGATACACAATTTTATCTCTATCCAAGCTTTAATAACCCCCTCAAACTTTTATTATATCAATTACTGCACAGATTCTCAAACTCGGTCCTCAGGACCCCACACAGTGCATGTCTCACAGAATCACAAGTGAAATAATTAGCTCCACCTGTGGATCTTTTAAAATGTGTCAATGAGTAATGAGTGCACCTGTCGGGTGACCTGGAAAATGTCAACTGTGAACTGAGTTTCAGAACCCCTGAATTAGTGCATTTGGTACTTGTTTCCTAGCACGGCCACAAATCTTATGGATCGTGTACCTTTAGTTAAGGTACACGATCCATACGATGGACCCGATTTCCTTTGAAATCAGGTCCATTTGGCCGGCTAGGACAAAATATCGGGGGCATCGCGTCGGTCGGGACCGTTAACAATGGTCCCGACGCGACCGACGCGATGCCCGCGATTTCCCCATAGGCTTCAATGTTAAAAAATATTTTAACATTGAAATCGTGTCGGGAAAGGTAAAATATCGGGGGCATCGCGTCGGTCGGGACCATTAACATAGGACCCGACGCGATGCCCCCGATTTTTACATAGGCTTCAATGTTAAAAGATTTTTTAACATTGAAATCCTGAAAAAATGTGAAAAATGTGAAATGGGCCAATATGACCCATTTCACATTTTAGATGTCCCCGTCGTCACCCCACGATAGACGCCAACCCGAAGCGTGGCGAGCGCAGCGAGCCCGCGAGGGGCGGCGGTGCGCGTCCTCCGACCTTTTCATTCCCCTACTATCCACGTCGGCGTGGAGTTGAGAATAGAATAGTGTGGCGAGCGCAGCGAGCCACCGAGCCCGAAGCGTGGCGAGCGGACGCGGATACCTTCACAGTTATACGCGTCCCCTCGCGTGCTTCACAGGTGTCCGTGGCGACGCGGACACCTGTGAAGTCCGCGAAGGGACGCGTTTACCTGTGAAGGTATCCGCGTCCCCTCGCCACGCTTCGGGCTCTATCGTGGGGTGGGGTGTACGCCGTGACATTTGGGGGGGGTTGGGAATATTTTACATTGAATCCAATGTAAAATCGGGTCCCAGGGACCCGATTTACATTTCATTAAAAAAAAAAAATCGGGTCCAAAATCGGTCGGTCGCGTCGATCGCATCGCATGCGACCAAATCGCATGCGATGCGATCGACTCGATTTTTCCGACACGACCACCCCGATGTAAATCGGTGTGGCCGTGCTAGGAAACAATTTCCTTAAAAAATCTCACTATATAAACACTTTGATCTGTTATCTAACATTTGAAGACTCTTAAAACATGGTTATGGATGAGTGACAGTTTGTCAGTTTTCCAGCATTTCCAAGCAAATGGTCAACTGTCATTTGCTCTTATACATAACCATGTTTTTGCTCCAACCAGCCAGATCTGAACATAAATCTGCGTGTGTATGGCCACCTTTAAGGTGCAAGGGTCTGCAAAGGGGGTTTGTGAGTCAGCAGTGACTGTTGCAAATCTCTATGAAATGAGCGAAGAGACATATGTTCTAGAGCAGCATCTCCCTTTCTTCTAGCTCCTTTGACAGCTAGAGCCTGGCTGCCACTGCTTCCAATGTCACTGGAAGTTACGTCATCGCTGTTCAACTTCCCGTTCTTTCATTCCACCGCCTATAGATTATTTTCATGAAGCTTTGAAGTAAAAAGTCTGACCATTTTGAAATGCTGCTCATTGACTGAGCCGTTTTCTGAATATATAGTGGTTAAGTTGTGTTCTGCAAATACAGGTTCTTTAATCTGACATGTGCCGGTGGGGTGTCGATCACTGCCAGTCATATTGTCACCGGGTCACCTAGCACCTCTTGTATTAATCACTGGGCAGCAAGATCACAATATTTCTTCCATCTTCTGGAAACAAAACAAGAGAAATCCTTTTGAGTACAATAGCAGGACGTCTATATACTGTATATACTTGGTTAATGACTTATTCAGCTGAAAGGATTTACGCCATCATTTCTTGAGATAGCCCATAGGAGAGACGATGCCACAGCCACTGCAATCAATGTCACCGCGCTCAGGCACCAGAGAGTAGCTGCAAACAGCGAATGTAGCTGAGGGCTGTTGTGAATGGGGGAAATGACGTCTGGTTTATCATCAAGGTCTCCGCTGTAAATGAGATTGTGATAGTCCGGCAAGAGGCATGCTGGGATCTTATATGTACTTAGATTGTCACTGACTGATGGATATGTCTAGGCAAACATTATACATCTAGAGCAGAACTATCGTAGGATAGTAAGGCTCATGGGAAGTCTATTTTACCCCATAACCTGAACTTAATAATCACATGGGATTTCCATGTTGCCACTCAAGCAGGGGTTTAGCTCTCACTGGCACACTTAGGGGGGGTTTCCGAGTTCCCATAAACCCATCTCTGATTAACAGTTTTATTTAGATCAGTCTACTCTTGTCACTGGCCTAAGGTATTAAGGTGCCCATACACTTCCCGGGCAGCAGGATCGCATATGATACATTGCATGTGGTACTTCTGCATGCAATGTAATGCATGCAATCCCCTTTCCCCGCCACCAGGAGGATACATCATCTATAGAACTGCGCATCAGATCAGATGTCACACACATGCTAATTGGGCCGATTTTACATATTTCTCGGGCCCAAATCGCGTAGTTTATGGGGACTTTAAATCTTCTGTCTTGGGATAATGAGGAATGTACACACTACAGTGATGAAACAGAGGTGAATTTAAGGTGTCTGTATCGGGAATGGTAATGCATGCACGGAATTAACTGCATACATTCGCCCCTAGACAGAATTGTGCGGCTGTATACCCTATCAGAGGGCACTAACGTGAACATGAGATTGTGTAGGCTGCAGTTGCATCTGTAAACCAAGATTTCCTCACAATTTTCAACAAAGTCCACTGTACACAAGTATAAACTCATGTCGATCTTTTCCTGTGTCGTCTTTTTCAGTGGCGGTTTTACCTATGGGCTGTAGGACTACAGCTCCCCCAACCCCCCCCCCCCCCCCCCCCCCCAGGTAAAATCATCCACTGTGCTCTGCCCAAGTGAAGCCAGATGCACTTGCTTTACTGTAACTGGCAGTCAGTGACTTCCTATTGCAGTGAAGGCTAACCTTGACACTCCAGCTGTTGTTGAACTACACATCCCAGCATGCCCTGCATTAGTTTTAGCATGGCCAAATAGTAAAACTGTAGCAGGGCATGCTGGGATTTGTAGTTCAACCACAGTTGGAGTGTCAAGGTTAGCCATCACTGTCCTATTGGAAGTCTGACCTGCCAGTCACCCAGTGCAGTCCCATTGAGAGGTGTTCCCTCACTCCAGGGCTGCCTCTTTGACTTCTACGGGCTGCAGCCGAAGCAGCCCATAGAATCAGGGGTATGTGCAGTACCTAGGTCGGTAATACGCATGTGCCGGTCCCGGTGCCTGTCATCTGCAGTGTCCAGGCGCCGGGACCGTGATTTAACTTCAGTGAGCTGCTGCCAAAGCTTTATCACTCTCTACTTTATCACTCTCTAAGGCTTACTACATCTCTCCTACAGTAGGAAGTCTACCACTAAGTAACTACAGAAAAATCTTTATAATGGTGCCCATACACATGTGAGAGATTGCATGTCATTTCTATAAATCGCCGTGCCTGTCGGTGAAACGCTTGTCCTCCACCAGCCCGCCGCCAGCTCCGATACACCACCGCCCACCAGCCCTCTTCCAGAACCTGATGTGTCTTCGCGCAGGTGGCATGCAACATCGGGTGCTGGAAAAAAAGCACTTCAGATGCGATGGGATATCGCATCGCATCTGATCGCACAAGTGTATGGGCACCATAAGCAGCACCAGAAGTAGAGTTTTGTACCCTGATGATGATGATGATGATATTCCATGCTTCCTCTGCTTTAGTCAAAGTTTGTGTGTGTCTTTGTGTGTGTGTGTGTGTGTGTGCGGGGGGGGGGGGGTGAAGTGTGTGTGTGTGTGTGGGGGGTGATGGGGTGGTTTCAATAGAATATTTTGTTAATATCATTAAGAAGCTTGTTATGCAGTACAGAAAAATCAGAAGCATTTTATGCAATTTGGAGAATTCCAGAGACCCGATTCAGCATAAATTACGGAGAAATGTTGCTGATTGTATCCAGATTGCCTCATTTCTGCTCTTCTTTGGGCTGACCTTTAATAGAGACCCCATCGTACTTGATTAGAGCTTTGTCAGATGGAACGGCGTAAGCTACGTGCTCAATTCCTGTGCGTTATGTGCATCTTTTCTTCCACAGATGTTTCTCCAGGATCAGACCTGCTGAATGGAAAGTTCTGTGTCTCCACACCTTAAAATGGATCGCTGTGGAGGGAACCAAGCTAAAACGTTACAAGAACTTTCCATTAACCAAATTTTACAATCGCATCGCTATCATGCATGCGTGGCCTTTTGGCTAAGATTCTGAGAGGCAGCTCTGCTCCTTGTTTCTTGGACAGATAACAATCCTTCTCAGGGCTTTACCACCTAGCTGAGAAGTGCGAAGACTTAAGCCACCGAGACTGCGAGGAGAAAGGACTTTGCCTGAAGATAGAGAACATTGCAATGCACTGTAGCCACCTGGGAGGGTCAGACTTTTTGGCTCTGCCATCTTGAAGCCTTGCCCCGCTCCCGAGCCACCTTGGAGGGTCAGACTTGTTTGCTCTGTCCCCTGAAGCTTTCACCGCTCCCAAGCCACCTTTTGAGGGTTAGACTTTTTGCTCTGCCCTCTGAAGCTCTGCAACGCTCCCCAGCCTCCTTGGAGAGTTAGAGTTGCTTTGTTCTACCCTCTGATGCCGCGCATCGCTCTCTAGCTTCATTCGAGGGTTAGAATTGTGTTGCTCTGCCCTCTGAAGCCACCTCCTCCTCGCAACCTCCACCAATGAAGACCCTTTGTCCTGACTTCCTCTGCCCCAGAGAAGCAAGAATGATGGCCACATTTTCTTCAGCCCTGGTGCCAGCCTCCACTTTGGTCCCCCGCGCTGGGAAGAAGCCCGGGAAGGACAAGAACCCGGCCGAAGCCCAGACCGACCCAGCCGCCACCACCTCCACCGCCACTCCAGCAACAGCACCTGCGGTGCCCAGCCAGGACCGCTCCAAGTCTTCCCTGGCTCTGGAGCCTAGGATGAGGCAGACCGTAGTGATGAAGCTGAAGGAGGACTGCCCCATGAAGAAGACTTGCAACCTGTGTGGCTTAGTGGATTATATCTACAGGGACTGTCCCAGCAGAGCAAGATCCTAAGATCCTATGGCGCAGTAGTAACGGGTGTGGACTTGACCCCCCCCCCTCCCCAGGCGCCACCCCGGCTCGTACCAAAGAAACTGAATCCTCAAAAGCAAGGTGGTAAGAAACCTTTCCCCACCATTCCTAAACCTTCTCCCCTCCCTCCCTCTGTGACAGCAACCACCACCTCTTCTGTTCACACCACCACCCTCCCTCACCCTCCTGAACTGTGATCCAACGCACCCTTTCTCCCATCACTCCCTCTGTCTCTCTCCCTGTCCCTCTACTCTCAGAGGAAGAGTTTCCACCTCTTGCCCCTGCAGGAAATGTACAACCAAGAAGGATGAGGAAGGAGTTAGACAGCCCAGGAGTTGGACAGCCCAGCTGCTGACCCAGGATCTTCTAAGAAAGCTGCAGTGGAGTCAGTCGAGCCAGTCCAGGATCCTGTCTCAAAGAGGAGATGGAGGCCTACACAGAAGTGTATGAGGAGAACGCAGTACCTGAGCTCAACAGCCTGTGTGACATTGATGAAATGCTTGGCTGCATCCAGACACCCCAACAGGGAGATCCGGTTGCCGACCCAGAAGAAGCGCCTCCCGATGGGATTGGTATCGTAAACATACCTAACCCTACCTTTTTCTGTTAACAGATGGTAGCTTTTAATCTTTTTACCATTAATGTGAGGAGTATTAAGGATAAGTGTAAGAGACGTCCGTTTGTACTTTTCTTAACATTCAGAAATGAAATGTGTACATGTTGCAGGAATGCTCTCTCCCTTTCCCCAGGTCCTAAAGGCACCTGGCCCGGCAGTGGTCCCACGGCCCATCTTACTGGTAAGGTGGAGGTACGTGTAAGTCTGCAGGGGTATCCATTCTGATTAGGGGTAGCCACTTCACGTTAGATTCTGTTCAGGAGTTTGTCTGCGGCAGGTTACTTGTCATAGATGGCTCCTGGGCAGGTGAGCCTAACCGGCTAATCTGTGTGTATGCTCCACCAATTAATAATGAGCATTTGGAACTATTCCAGACCCTGCGGACCCAGCTCACCACCACTAGGGCTGTAGTGATGGCCCGATGCCCAACTGCCCTATCGAAGGGGATGGTCATAGCACCTGCAACTCTGCGAAGCTGGATGTCACATCCAACCTGCTCATGGAAATGGTGGCCGAAGCCTCACTGCGATGCTGTGGGCTCCATGGGGGGCTGGCTCCATGAATTTCACATGGAGCTGCCTCGATGGCTCCATGCGTTCCCGCATTGACTTTGTGTTCACCTCCCAAGCGGTGCAGCATGTAAGGCATTCTATGGGGGTGCCGGACAGTCGGGATCCCAACAGTCATTTACCCGATGTCGGGATCCCGACTGTCAAAACACTGACAGCCGGGTTCCTGATGGCCACCGGTCCACGACCCCCATAGAGGGAGAATAGAACAGGTGGCGAGCTTAGCGAGCCACAGTGCCCGCAAGGGATTTTGTTGCGCTCGCCATGCTGTCTGAGTCCGGCCAGTCGGGATCCCGATGTCAGGCTAATGACTGTCGGGATCCCGACTGTCGGACCCCTATACCACACCCATTCTATGGTTCCCTGCTTCTTATATCTGACCACAGGGCCATTCTCTTCCAAGGGGTTCTGGGCCATGTTTCATGGTTTTGGTTTCCATCTGGCCCAGGCTATTGGAAGTTGAACCATGCCCTGCTGAAAAGGGAGTAAGTACTGGCTGAGCTTAAGGAAGCCTACATCACATGGAAGAATGCTATTTTGCCCATATGTCTGACTGGTGGGAATATGCCAAATCTAACATCCGCAGTTTCTTTCCAGTCAAAGGGCGTATCCAGGCATGTGACTGTAGGAGGAACCTCAGAAAACTACAGCATGAGCTCCAGTCCCTGGTGGACCTCCAGTGGTGTGGCTGGGCTATGAAGGATAACCTGAACTAGACCAAAAAGAGCCTGAAAAGGCACTTTGAGGAGAAGTCCAGAAGCATCTTCTGTTCCAAGGTGGAGAATCTGGAAAAGGGTAAAAAGTATTCTTCATTTTTCAGGACACTGCACTCTGGCCACACGCCCCTGACCGAACTGTGAGACGAGAATGGCACCCCCAGACAGGGGAAGGAGGGCGTGATGAAAGTCGTCCACAACTACTACAGCGACCTGTACTCCTAAGACTACAGACAACGACGAGGCGGATAAGTTCCTGTCAGGTATCACTAACACCATTGATCCTGCAGGTAAATCAGCCATGGACGTTCCCTTTGGGTTGGAGGAGGTGCTCTCTACCGCTAAAGCAAGGCCTCAGAAACACGGTCCATTATGTAGAAGATCATAATGTGCGCACTGCCCTGATCAATCTTGATCAGGAAAAGGCCTTTGTCCGTGTCTCCCATGAGCTGATGGGTAAGGTACTGCATAAATTTGGTCTTGGTGAACTGGTCGATATGACTAAAGGTCAACATGGGTTACGTCCACAGGTCATTAGGTCGACACAAGCATTAGGTTGACATGGGGAAGGTCGACAATCTAGGCATTAGGTTGACAAAGCATTAGGTTGACATGGGGTTTTTTCACTTTATTTGTCCCGGATGTCGATACAGTTGACATGGACATTAAAAAAGTGCACCGCATCCGCTCACCATGCTTTGGGTATGGTGCCTCACTTTGCTTGCCACACAATTTTCTTCTCCCACCACGCCCTAGTGGATGGTAGGGCATGAAATACTGCCTGTCGGCAAGTCGGCTCAAAAACAGTGAAAAGTCCCATGTCAACCTTTTGACTGTCGACCTTGCCCATATCGACTTTATACTTGTGTCGACCTAATGATCTGTCGACCTAGACCCACGTCGACCTTTCAGAATGTTGACCTAATGGTGTCTCCCTTTTGGCAGTCTCAGTTTGCGCAACTCGAACGCAAACTTTAGACTATTTTTTTATTTTTTTTTAAAAGCTCAAATCTTAATTCAAAAACAATAAAACAAAAAATCATTCCGAGACATTTAATCAAAAATATTAAAATTGTGTTTAAACAAAAAAAAATTAATCAGCAATTTTACCACAGGGGAACCTTGATTACTAATTAGTTATCTGGAATTTAAATTTGAATTAGTGTCAGTTAATGATTCTGTGGTGCACAAGTTTGACTATTGGAAGTTTTCATCCTTTAGACTTTGGGCCTTATTCTGGTTCACTCAAATTCCTTCTCAAATGGACAAAACCATGTGCACTGCAGGTGGGGCAGATGTAACATGTGCAGAGAGAATTAGATTTGGGTGGGGTTTTTCTTCAAAGTGAGAGCTATATTGCAGTGTAGAAATAAAGCAGTCAGTATTTTCCCTGCACAGAAACAAAATCACTCACCCAAATCTAACTCTCTCTGCACATGTTACATCTGCCCCACCTGCAGTGCACATGGGCCCTTATTCTGATCGGTGCGGCCCGATCAGAAATATGCGGTGATGTCCGTCTTGGCGAATCCCCGCCTTCCATACGGATCGCCACCTCCGTCCGTACGCGGATATGTGGCGGTCCGCATGAATGTGGACGGGGATACGCCTCCTCCATGGTGGGAGCAGCCCCTGCATTCGATGGTCGCTGAACATCGAATGCAGGGCCGCACGCTCCACCAGGTCCCGCAACACAAGACCACACGGACACTTGTCCGTGTGAAATCTTGTATGGGGGCGGGCAGCTGACATCCGGCGATGTCAGATGCCCGCCCCGTACCCACGCGTCACGGCCTCATTACCATGCATACGCCCCGCGTTTGCATGGGAACGCCCATGAAACGCGGGGCGTATGCATAGGGTAATGAGGATAAGTAGCCCCTCACGCCCCTCTACGCCCCCTGTGCGGCGTATAAAGAATCCATGCGGCGAAATCGCCTGCACATGCGCAGAGTGACCTCTGCACATGCGCAGACGATAAACATCGGCGGCCCGTACGCAAGCGGGAATATCCGCACCGATCAGAATAAGGGCCATGGTTTTGTCCATTTGAGAAGGAATTTGCCTATAAGAGTGAACCAGAATAATGCCCTTTGTCCACATTCCACGCCCCCAGCTACTTGGGCCATCTATATGGACCAGGCTTTGGGGCCTAATTCATCTTGGCCCGCTAATTACAGAAAATCGCTATTAAGTGATTTTCATCAATCTGCACATGCGCACACATAGCAGCGCGCATATGCAACTTCTTAAAGTACCATCACATCAAGAAAGTGTGACAGCAGTCTAAGGGCCAATAAGAAGGCAGCGACAATGCGTCAATATGGCATTGTGAGGGCATGGCCTGTGCATCGCAGGCATGTCCAGACTGTTTGTAGTGCGCTGAAAAAGGCAAAAAATTGGAAGGCTGTGCACTAGAGCAGTCATGTCCAAACTATGGCCCTCCAGCTGTTGTGAAACTACATGTTACATCATGCCTTGCCACAGTTTTGCTATTACGGAATGCAAAAAATATGGCAAGGCATGCTGGGATGTGTAGTTTTACAACAGCTGGAGGGCCATAGTTTGGACATGCCTGCTCTAGACAGACCAATGTGTGTAAACACTTATTATAATGGTTCCTCTTAAAGCTGCAGTGAAATGTGGCTACCAACTCACATAAAAAATGGAAAACAGAGGAAAACAATGAACACTGTGCTATAAAGGAATTATCATTTTTAATAAAATTACTGTTTTATTGTATTGCATTTATAATTGATAAATTGATATCATTTATAAATGATCTTACCTCCCAACAGTCCCGATTTTAGCGGGACAGTCCCGATTATCAGGGCCTGTCCCGCTGTCCCACCCGCGGGCGGCAGTGTCCCGCGGTGTGGGGGGGCTGTTGGATGTCCCCCCCTGTCAGCTGCTAAGCAGCGGGGAATAAATGCTGTGCGCATGCGCACAGCGTCTATTCCCGCAGCCAGGGGGCTGGGGGCATGGCTAAAGGCTCACAGAGCCTCTGGGTCATGCCCCCATAGCGGCAAAATGGGGGCGTGGCCTCGCCTGAGAGCCACGAGTATAGGCCACGCCCCCGAATTAGGCCACACCCCAAAATTTTAGCGCGACTGCAGCGCGCAGCAGCAGCATCCCGCTTGCTGAGCAAGCAAAGTTGGGAGGTATGAATGATCATTCCATTATAGCGCAGTGTTCATTGTTTGTAGTGCGAGCCGTGACGTCACATGAAAAATTTGACAGGAAAGAAAGGCTGACACAGTGAAAAGGTCGACAAGGATATCATTGACACAGGTTTGTTTTTTATTGTCATTTTGTATGTTGAACCACGTTAAAGTTGAATAAGTGGGAACATGTAAACATGTGACACGTGAACTGCGAGGATGGCTTATTTTCGGCAAGGGAAAAAAAACATCCTTGTCGTTTAACCCCCTCGCCATATTAAATGTTTTGCCAGAATCCTTGCCGTCAGTGGATACCCTAAAATGGCGAGGTTCACCGCAAATGCAGCGAGTCCACTGCCTTCGTGGCGAGCCCCGCCATTTTGATGGCCACACTTGTCGCTTCACCTGTAAGGAACCAGCGCGGTGCAAAGGGCGAGTGAAGGGGTCAGGGGTCTTGCCCTGTGCAGCACAGGGCAAGTCCAAGCCGCTCTACAAAATATTGTCGGCACATCGCTATTGTGTGAGCCCCATCGCTGGTAGCCCCCTTGCTGTGAAGCCAGGAGCAGGCGGCCATGTTCGGGACCACAGTGGCTGCTTGTGACATCATTCAGCTGTTGCGCCCCCCCCCCCCCCCGCCCAGTCCAAACATGCCAACATTGTCTGCAGCTCCCCCAAAGTGCCCCGCCCTACCCTACGGTTGGTCACCGCCCATCATCGCACCATCGCTGCCCCCTGCCCCAGCGCTACTTACATTGCGGTCGCGATGTGACTGTAGTTTTAATGCTTGCTCATGTGCGCAGATTGCTGAACATCACGATCCAATCTGAGTACCGTATTGAATCAGGCCCAATATTCTGCAATGTTTGTAATCCGTTACTCTGTCACCAGAAACCGAGGCAATAAGATGTAAGATCAGGAGCAGGTGGCTCCAGAGGTGGGGCTGAAGCACAGTTCGAAATTCAAATAGGAGAGACACCAACGGCCAGTGATTCATATTTGAATGGCAGTTGGTGGCAGTGGGTGTGGCTCCCTTATTTGAATTATGAACTGTGCTGCAGCGCCCCCCTCCTAGGATCCTCCACTGCATGATACATTTTCCTCCCAGATAATAGTGAAGAGCATGGGCCTGTCACTCTCACAGCTGCATGTGTAGTAACAACCCAGCCAATGGTAATGGTGAAATGTTCATGTGCATACCTCCCAACAGTCCTTATTTTAGCGGGACAGTCCCGATTATTAGGGCCTGTCCCGCTGTCCCACCCGCGGGCGGCAGTGTCCCGCGGTGAGGGGGGGCTGTTGGGAGTCCCCCCTGTCAGCTGCTAAGCAGTGGGGAATAAACGCTGTGCGCATGCGCACAGCATCTATTTCCGCAGCCAGGGGGCTGGGGGCATGGCTAGAGGCTCACAGGGCCTCTGGGTCATGCCCCCATAGCGGCAAAATGGGGGCGTGACCTCGTGGGAGAGCTGTGAGTATAGGCCACGCCCCCGAAATTAGGCCACGCCCCCCGAAAATTTCGGCACGCATCACAAGTGTCCTGGGACGCCTGACCAGAAAGTTGGGAGGTATGCATGTGACGTCACTAAACCAAACAGTAGCAGCAAAAACCTATCCTCTATTTACTGACTCCGCTTATTGTCCATTCATACACTGTGCACGGCTCACCAGTCACTGCCTAAGTATATAGCCAGTCAAATGACTGCCTTTGGAACAGCCATCAGGTAACAGGCCTGTTAATGGATTTTAAAATGGCAGACGTAGCGCCTGTTACCGCCTAGCTGCGTTCGCCTCTGATTGATCTTTGTGTCAGCTTGTTTCCTGCAGTCTTGTATTACACCAAATGTCATCTCTAGCGAGTGTTTCCTTGTTACTAATCGCCGGCCCACTCTGAGGCGGGGATATTGGGCATTACATTGACAGGATGTTTGCTGCACAAAACATTGTTCAAACGGAAATAAATGTGTAACATCTAAAGTGTTGTAAGCGTGAGAGTTATTGTGCAAAATGCTTTATTTATGTCATTTAATATACTATAGGAAATCAGAGCTACTATTCAGTGGGGCTGAGGCTGGAGTTGTTGGAGAGGGCCTAGTGGGGCCTGGATCTACCACAGCCCCCTGCCCCTCCCTCCCTCTGCTCCTCCCTCCCCCCTGCTCCTCCCCCCTGCTCCTCCCTCTCCATTTGCCCTCTTTTACCTGTCAGTGGCAGCGCCAGCGGTGGTTCAGGGAGGGGCAGTGATGCAGAGTTTATATTGTAAAAAAAACGAAAAAAAAACTCTTACTTCCTCTTTAACCATACCTCCCAACTGTCACGATTACAGCGGGACAGTCCCGATTTTCGGGTCCTGTCCCGCTGTCCCACCCGCGGCAGGCATTGTCCCGCTGCGGGGGTGGCAGTTGGGAGACCCCCCAATCTAATAGAATAGACACTGTGCGCATGCACACAGCGTCTATTCTCATATGAAAATGAGGTTGTGGCTAATTAGCATAAGCCGCGCCCTCATTTGCATATGCCCCACCCCCTTTTTGGACGCTATGTAGTGTCCCTATTTCATCAGCACAGAAGTTGGGAGGTATGCTTTAACTAATACCCCATTTTACACCTGGGCAAAAACCCGGGTTTTTGCCTCGTGGACCTGGGTCAGCAGCAGTGTAAAAAGGGGCCAACCCGAGTCCATTTACATGAGAATCCCATCCAGGAGCTGACCAGGGTGGAACACTGGTAGGACCTAGGTAATGGGTGTTGTAAACAGTCCCAACCAGGGTTGGGACATCTGAGCAGCTGGGAGAGCCCGAGCATCGCAGGATAGGGCAGTCAAAAGCCGCTGCCCAATACGGGGGCCAGGGGGAGGCGCTGGCAGTGACAGGCGTGTGGCTGGGCAGTGCAGGGAGGGGAGAGGGGGGGATCAGGCTGAATCCTGCCAGTAAGAGAGGCAGCAGCAGCGCCCGAGACTCTGGCACCAGTGCTCCAGGGTACCAGAGGGATAGAGAGCGGCAGCAGATGCAGAGACTCTACCCCCGGCCCGTGTGCGCTGCTCTGATGTTCGGCTGCCACCATAGCCCTATACCGTACAGGCAGTAACAGGACCAAGTGCTTAGAGGAGGGTGGGTGATAATGGGTGGGCAATTCAACTCCCCCTGGGCAAAGAAGTCGCCTTGGCAACAGCAATGGGTACTTGTGTATTATCTGGGCGCCCGATTTTAACACTGCATGCCACTACTTAAGGCATACCTCTCAACTGTCCCGGTTACCAAGGGAACGTCCCGATATTCGCTATGTTGCATGCGATGCGATGCAATGAAAAAATCGGGCACCCAGATATTACACAAGTACCCAACAATGTATGGAATCCCTGGCATCCACAGGGAAAAGCAGGACTGATCCAGGTTCAGTGTAACACCTCTTTTCACACCAAAATCCCGGATCTGACACGGTATTTGGAACACGGTTCCAAGCCAGGTCTAACCCCACCATCACCACTCTCCACCGCCCCCCCCCCCCCCCCTATTTTAAGTGCCCCAGACACCTCCAAGGCTTACTGTAATTCTACCCTGCCTGCACCTCTCCTTCCCTCTCTCGTCCCTGCACCTCTCCTTCCCTCTCTTGCCCCTGCACCTCTCCTTCCCTCTGTCACCCCTGCACCTCTCCTTCACCCCTGCACCTCTTCTTCCCTCTCTCACCCCTGCATATCTCCTTCGCTCTGTCGCCATTGCACCTCTCTTTCCCACTCTCACCCCTGCATATCTTCTTCCCTCTCTCGTCCCTGGACCTCTCCTTCCCCCACTCACCCCTGCACCTCTCCTTCCCTCTGTCACCATTGCACCTCTCTTTCCCTCTCTCACCCCTGCATATCTTCTTCCCTCTCACCCCTGCTCCTCTTCTTCCCTCTCTTGTTCATGCACCTCTCCTTCCCTTCTTACCCCTGCACCTTTCCATCCCCCTCTCACCCGTGCACATCTCCTTCCCGCTCTTGCCCCTGCACCTCTCCTTCACTCTCTCACCCCTGCACATCTCCTTCCCTCTCTCCCCCTGCACCTCTCATTCCCTCTCTAGCCCCTGCGCCTCTCCTTTCCTCTTTTGCCCCTGCACCTCTCCTTCCCTCTCTCACCCCTGCACCTCTCCTTCCCTCTCTCACCCCTGCACCTCTCCTTCCCTCTCACCCCTGCTCCTCTTCTTCCCTCTTTCACCCCTGCGCCTCTCCTTTCCTCTCTTGCCCTTGCACCTCTCTTCGCTCTCACCCCTGCTCCTCTCCTTTGCTCTCTCCCCCCTGCTCCTCTCCTTCCTTCTCTCACCCGTGCACCTCTCATTCCCTCTCTCACCTGTGCACCTCTCCTTCCCTCTCACCCCTGCACCTCTCCTCCCCTCTCTCGCCCCTGCACCTCTCCTTCCCTCTCTCTCCCCTGCACCTCTCCTTCCCTCTCTCGCCCCTGCGCCTCTCCTTTCCTCTCTCGCCCCTGCGCCTCTCCTTTCCTCTCTCGCCCCTGCGCCTCTCCTTTCCTCTCTCGCCCCTGCGCCTCTCCTTTCCTCTCTCGCCCCTGCACCTCTCCTTCCCTCTCTCACCCCTGCTCCTCTCCTTCCCTCTCTCACCAAGCACCTCTCCTAATCTCTCTCACTTCTGCACCTCTCCTTCCCTCTCTCTCACTTCTGCACCTCTCACTCCCTTCTCTCTTTTGCTCCCTGTACCTTCCCTCTGACAGAGTGGTTGTGTGTCATGTTCTAATTCTGTACTGGGTGAGTGCTTGCCCAGTGCTCCAGGAGCTGTTGGGCAGCCCTTTAGGTGCATATACACCTAGCGATCCCCGCAGCCTCCGACATTGGCAGACGGGGGGATCCGGCAGGTGCCGGCATTGGCAAGTGCATAGCAGGATTTTAGCACAGGACAGGATCGCACATGTGTTCTACATGCCATATGCTTGCAAAGTAAATCGATAATCGACCAGCCTGCGAATTCACAGCCGTGTGATCAAGTATGAAAGCATGACGCACTGTATGAAAGATTGCATATATAAAGGCTTTGGTGACAATCTTGGACACAGCATGAACAGCAGTCATTAAAGGTATTAAACTGCAATCGTCTACATGCAAATCGATGTTACTGACAGGTAGGTGAGACAGAGTAATCATTATTTGATTAGTCACCCTTTGGTCATTATGCCCCTGTCTTACGGAATAATATCTATGGCTCTGAGAAAGGGAAAGGACCCTTTCATTGCAGCTTGATTCTGCTCAGGATGCTCCCATTGGAGATTATGGCATACAGTACTCAGCCTGCATAGCAATACATGGGACTGGTGAGGCCATTCCCCCAACTGAGAGACCCTGAAACTGCTTGGTATATGGTACACAGTTAAACTGGCCACACAGCTACAGACTGATTGTAATAAACTGGTAATTAATATATTTTACCAAAAGATTAAAAAGACAAATGTGACATCAACACTAGAACAACATCTACACTAGCAGTCACCCAGATGCACAGCCTCTTTCTCGTGGCTCTTCTGCTGCACATGTGACACTGCTCAATCACACCGGCGCGTTTTACTATTACTGACTTCATCAGGGAGCTGAGGCGTATCCATACTTTGCCTACAATAGTGGTGACACAGGACCACTGGGCTTTACTTTTTCAATCATTTTTGACAATGCCTTGATAATACATATTCTCTATGCACCGAGAGACTTTTAGTTAAACTCCGTTACCTAGTGGATTATCTTTTCCCTTTTTATTTACACAAATGGCCCAAATATTGACGATTGCTTTCTCTCTCTCTCTTGCGCTCTCTCTCTCTCTCTCTCTCGTGCCATATCTATATTTGTATATTTATTTTATATGAAATTGTTTATATATGTCTACCAGAATGATCAATTCCATTTTTACATGTTTCTAGCTCTCCCTTTGATTAATACCCCTTTCAGACATACAGGTTGAGTATCCCGTATCCGAATATCCGTTATCCGAATTATTCCGAAAACCATACATTCCAGAAAGTGAACAAAAATTTTTTTTTTTTTATAAAAGCACTACTGGGGACATGATATGTAACTGGCATTACTGGGGACAGCTGTAACAGCACTACTAAGGGAATGATATGTAACTGGCACTATATATGTACAAGACAATGATTGCTTGGCATTTAAATTCAGTGCCTGAGATTGTACACAAACTTTGTTTCAGGTTTTGAAACCTTGTTTTATGCACAAATAAAATGTATATTTGTGTTTATTTCATGTGTTTGATGTATATGTACAACATAAATGCAGGATACTTCAAGATACATCATTGAAATATTAAAATATTCCAAAATACGGAATAATCCGTTATCCAAAATTCTCCTGGTCCCAAGCATTTTGGATAAGGGATACTCAACCTGTACTAGCCAGGATTTCACTCCCAGGTACGATCCTGGGATTTTATGGACCCGGGTCAACTACAGGTGCTTAGGGTCCGGGAGTGAAATACCGGGTAGACCCTTTCAGACATATGCCAGGTTCCAGGTTGATGCGCATTCATGTGAAAAAACCCGTGATTTTTGCATATGTCTGAAAGTGAGGGTTGCATAGGCACGAATGCATATACATACAGTAAGAGTCTTTGGTTTTGTGATTGGTTAAAGTAATTAGAGCTGTTGCTAGGCAGATTAGTTTTCCACTGGAAGGGGGTCAGTGTTGTGTGCTTATGCATGTCATTATTGTCTGTGTCTTTATTTTAGTAATAAACTAGCTTAAATATGGTTTATTTAGAGGTTAGTCACAATAAAGCGATTGAAGTCTTAATCTGTTTTTTCCATATTATACTTTATATCTATAATTTCTATGCATATTAGCTAGGAGTGAAAGTCGATATATTTGAAATAGTATTTAGGCACCTATTGAATTATAGCGATTGACCTTTAACACTAGCTTACCTCTATATTACCCCTAGAAATAAATCACATGGACACATCTTACCACTAAAAATAGAGACACGGAAACCACTGCATAAGTTAAAAGGTCACAGGTAACTATTAACTGGTATGACCCTATTTGTAAAGGGATGGCTAGGAGGAGCATCTGGAGACCAACTCTGGTCAATGGGTGTTAATAATGGCGGTGACTAGAGCGCCCCAACTTATAACATGGGTGATGAGCACCCCATCTATCTAAAGGTATAACAGGGTTGCCTACCTGACCCTCTCCTTCAGGGAGAAAATGCTCTGCTCCTGGCCTGCCCTGGTAATGTAGGATTGCCATCACCTGTGGTGACACCTTTCTTATCAATGACCTAGCTCCCCACAGCCAGTGATGGCAATCATACATTACCAGGGAAGTCCAGGAACAGAGCATTTTCTCCCTGAAGGAGAGGGTCAGGTAGGCAACCCTGAGGTATAGACCGCACTGTGACAATCTCACCGTCCCTTCTATGGCATGGCAAGGACACTTCCAGGAAGTGACCAATGTCCCCCCGCGGAGGCAGGACTCACCAGCTGTCCTGGCAAAGGGGGGCAATACTGCACAGCGACCACCTGTACCACAACATGGCCGCTGCTCAGGAGCACCTTCCCACCAATTTAAAATAAATAATTTAGAAAAGCCAAATTAGGTAGGCTAGGTAGCAAATGAGAGAGCAAGGGATAGGGAGGGTGGGATTCCAGGACTCATGGGTAATCTACCTAGCAACAAAACTTTTTTTAACCAATCACAAAATTCAAAGCTCTAAAATGCACTCAAGTCTTTGCAGCCCTCGCTTAATCTTATGTATGGATTACATATTACACCATGTTTTACAGAAATGATTTCCATATTTCTATTAATCTATCACTGATTACAGTCTATGGTGGATATTTATCTAAAACATTCAGCTCCTAACTGCCATGTTACAGGCTGGGTTTGAAAAATGACAGGTAGGAGCCGACTGGCTGGTTGTTTATCACTCTCCACGCCCTCCAAAGGTACTACCGCAGAAAGCCGATTTCCTAAAATACTTGCGAGTTAAACTTGGTAGACAACATTTCAGCACATTTTATGTGGTCACCTTATTTTGCCACACCATATACCCCTTATACAAATCATGCAACACAATAGTAACCCCCTTATACTGTACTTGCCTCTTACACAAAATTTACACCAACTGAGCCAAAATTCACACTATGGCATACGGATTAAGGCGAAATTCACATTTTGCCACATGGATTGAGCCAAAATACACACTATACCAAACAGATTGAGCAATAAAGCACAATATGCTTCATAAACAGGGTCATTGCATTAAAAATTTACACCATAATGCCCATTACATGTTAAGCCACACACCATAATGTCCATTACATATCATGCCAAACACCATAATGCCTATTAAAAATGATGCTACAAGTGCTGCTTACCTACATGCTCATTGCCAGGGGTTCCATGCTCATTGCCAGGGGTTCCATGCTCGTTGCCATGTGGGATTAAATGCTCATTGTCAAGGGGGAATACATGCTCATGCCGCCGCCAGGCAGAAATGAAAGCCATTGACAGCAGGGCAGAGAGAAGGGGGCTGCCCGACTATATTCAGAGCACTGCAGGTCCCGACTATTTGAAAGAAAATGCAGGGATTGGCCCCTTTTACACCAGCCTAGTCACTACATTTTCTGGTGTGAGGGGGAGAGAAAACGACCCCCCCCCCTTTAAACAACCAGCTATATCTTCGGAACCAACTGACCCATTTACATGTAGGCTTCCAATGATTTTGATCCCGTGAAACTGGGCAGTTTGGTTCCAGAGAAATCTGTCCTCAAACAACATGAACAGCCATGAAATTACATATCAGAAATGAAAAAATTGGTCTACCCACAATATCTCTAGAACCAATTAACCCATATGGACCAGCCTGGTATCAGATTGAAGGCCCAGCGATTTGGGTTCGATTGAGATCAACCTCAAGCTTCTGTGATGCCAAAGGGGGAATTGGCAGCCGTTGGAACTGGGTGGGGGTCAGAATTAGCGGGTCCCATGTTATCCTATTCAGCTTTGCCTGCCAGTATCTCCGGTTTCCGGGGGGCTAGCGACGCGGGGCTGGGCTCGTTGGAAAACCCTGGCCCTCAGCTACAAAATGGAGAGTGGGCCTGGAGCTGTAGCTCCATCAGGCCCATTGTTAATCCGGCCCTGCATCTGGCCCTGGATCTCATTCTCCCACTTTCAGGCGGACAACCCCACCAATTAAAAGTGTTGATCTTTGAGTGGGAAAGCAGATTTCTCATGTAGAAATGTATCAAAGTTCCCAGTCAATCAGCAATTAGATTTATTTTGTAGAATGCGTTCAATGAATGATAGCTTGAAACTATGTTGCTATAGGCAACTTCTCCTTCTGTCCATTATCTCCCCCCAAAACTCTGCAAACAAACAGTGATAGGCGTCCTAAAATAAATATATTCACATCCATAATTAAAGTAATAAATTAGGCTAAACTACAATAATTAGTGTATTTGAAGGTAGTTAAAAGGGAATATGAGGGGAGTGATCCTTGCATGATGGAAGAGTGGACTGTTAATATTATCATCATCATCAATTTATGGTAGCCCAAAGCTTTGCAGCATCAAACATAGAGGATAAGAATCTAGACACAGTGTACTGTATAGAGGGGAAGGTGTCATGCGATCATGAAGCCACACCCCCAGACAGCCCACCTTGCCACACCCCCTATGCACCTGCCACGCTCCACAGGGAAGGGGGCAGCGAAGTAGGCAATTATTCTGTAACTTATGCTGGTTCTCTGCTTGAGAGCGGAGCTGAGTGTCTTATACTTACAACCAGAGTTGGGTTTGGTTTATTAGTTCAATAGTCTCTAGGTCAACCACAACAGGTCAACAGGATCAAGGTCAATGTGGAATAAAGGTTGGCATGGAAACGGTTGGCACATCAAAACATGAGTTTTTGGGGTGTCAATTTTTATCTTGTTACACATGGTCCCCAATTAGTGTACCACTAGTGGTAGTCCACGTGGATGGAAAAGTATGCCAAAAAATGAATTCCGATTACAGCACATGCAGTGTCAACCATTAAACTGTGTCAACTAATAGTTGTCGACGTTATACATGTCTACCTCAAGTCCCTCCCTTGTTCCCATCCATAGATACACTTAACAATTGCACAAAAGGGTAACACAAATACTATTGTAGGTTACGTGCAAGCTTGAGGATGTCTCCTTCAGCTGGGCATACACTACTGCGATTTCTTGCAGAAGTGTATAGCCAGCTGATCAACTGCGAGCCACCCGGGACCTTCCCTGGTGGGGGAATCACATGTGATCCATCACATGCGGTCCTTTAACATGTGATGGATCGCATGTGCAGGGGTTACAGTGAGGGGGAATGGGGTGGAACGGAGTTCCACCACCTCTAATGGTGAGTTGGAACATTTTAACCTCCACATTGGCCCTGCACAGTAATTCTCATAGAAAAGCATTCTAGCTCATAGGGGATGCCAAAAACCCTACCACTGGCCCTGTCTCTGTCTAATGGGGGTAGGGGAGGGGGGGGGGGGTAATTAGGTGGCATAGAGAAATTAGTTCCCCCACCTCCGCATGACCAGTTTAAGCCCTGCATGCGACCCCTGTTGCCCGCCACCGGGAGGGAGGTCAGACTTGCATGCCGGTCCAACCTCTTACTCAGGGATCGCACATCGGACCCTGAGGGGTCATCCCACTGACCCGATTTGGGCCGATTTCTCAACCCGTACTGTCGAGAACAGGTGAAATCGGCCCAAATCGAGTTAGTGTATTTAGATCAGAAAAGGTCTATGTTGTCCGTACCTACCATACCACAGTAAGATAATTAGAACACGTTGGAGTCATAGATAATCAGATTAAACCCTGAGAGCGCAATGGTAATTAGCCAGGAACACTTAATGATGATTGGGTCCTATCTGATGAAATGTCGCTGCTAAATCTCTCTGGCCTCCGAGAGGTAATTATGAATGAAAAGAAAAAGAAAATGAAGGACTAGACGTAAATGTAATTACAGATCAGCATGAAACATAATTATATATAAAAAAAAGAATATGGAAACATTTGTATTATAATAATAACAGTACTTTAGTAAAAGCGACCACGTCTGCGAATCGAATACATTTTCCAATCATGAATCACCCAAGGTCTAATCAATGTTTTTTTTTCACTTGATTTTATGACACATTTCTTTGCCGGTTCAGGTAGAAATGAGCAAAAAAAAAAAGGCTCATTGAAAAACGTTCGGAATCGTAGGGGAAAATGTGTTAAGATGGGTGTTCTATTAAAGATGTGATGTTGCCCATAGCAACCAATCAGAATCTATGAGGGAAATTTTGTATGCTCGGCCGAGTGGCTGTACGAATGGTTATGAATTGGGTTCGACAGCTATCGTCCATGATTTTGGCCTGAGAACTCGGCAAATTTAGCTGCAGAGTTTCTTCCGATGGTGAACTCATTCGTATTTGGCTGCCGAGTTTTAGGGATGGCCATCGACCATCGTTGATACAAAATCATCAATGGTTTATGGCTGATGTTGAATACTTTTTGCCATCGATGGGGGAGAACCAAATGGTTTCCTACATAGATGGCACAGCAAAACCGATGAATTTGCTTATTTTATTTTTTCAAAGTGCCCACAGGCCAATCACTGAAACATAATATATAAAACTATCGATGGTCACCCATTGAGTAGTTTTACACTATTGATGGCCAGTTGCACTTTTGCCATCGATGGCAAATGCAGCGATGTCCATCCCTACCGAGTTTACCTGTGATGCCTTCTTGGACCGAAGAGGATGCAATCTAAACTGGATCTAGGTGAGTATATATATTTTTTTTTATAGCTCCCTAATGGATTCTACTGGACAAGGGGACCGAACTATGTGGGAACATTGGGGAGTATATGTATGTATGTATGTATGTAAATAAACTTTTACTTTCTACAGTTTGTGTGAATTTATTTTAGTATTGGATTTGCTGTGGAACAACAAGTTCCAACGGGCCCTTTAATGTCCCGCATGCAGTGACTTGTGGTTCTTAAAGTACCTGCATGTGGGGGAGGCTTGCTAGGACTTACTGTTCCACAGCCAACCCCAAAATCATTATTTGTCTTTTTTTAACACTTTCACAACTATCAACCCGGCACCCACTTCCCAGGAGTACCGGAGATATCCCCAGGCTTCAGCCCTGTCCTTGGGTGGCCTGGGAGGGGACTCTTTATTGGAGGGGTCCCTACTCGCCCAGGGACTCCAGCCAAGTCTGCGTAGTTAGAGGATTAATGTTATGGCCATGGGACTTTACATAATAAGTGTTCCTTCGGCTGTGGCATTACCCTGCAGACTGCTGGAGCCCAGTGTTTCAGAAATATGGGGGACCTCTTCTCCAAGAGACCAGTGCTGGCTTTTTAAATAAAGGGGGAGCACTGGAAATTTTTTGCCTGAATTTCGGAAACCAGGATTGACTCAAAGAGCTCGGGGCTGGTTATACTCATTGGGGATGGGGGTCACCTGATGTTTTAATTTTTTTTATTTGGTACTTGTTTCCTAACACAGCACCCACAATATTAAGTTGTATGGCATCGCATCGCATGCCATATGCCCGCATGCGATGCAATGCGACTTTTAATTGTATAACCACCCTAATGGGTGCTTACAATGTTAATTGCACCCCCACGACACCCCCACTATCAACGCCAACCCGAAGCATGGCGAGCGCAGTGGTATGCGCCCTCCGACCTTTTCATATCCCCCACTATCCACTTAGGCGTGGAGTTGATTTTATATAGTGTGGCAAGCGCAGCGAGCCCGAAGTGTGGCGAGGGGACGCGTATTACTTTACACGTATTCCGCGTCCGCTCGCCACGCTTCGGGCTCGGTGGCTCACTGCGCTCGCCACACTGTCTAAAATCAACTCCACGCCGACGTGGATAGTAGAGGTATGAAAAAGTCGGAGGACGCGTACCGCCGCCCCTCACGGGCTCGCTGTGCTCGCCACACTTCGGGTTAGCGTTGATAGTACGGGTGGCGTGGGGGTGCTTTTAACATTGTAAGCACCCATAACGGTGCTTATACAATTAATTATCTTATAAGGGGCACATTTAACATTGAAAACACCCATTAGGGTGCTTATACAATTTTAAATCGTATACGATTGTATATGGCATACAATGCGATGGTATACAATTTAAAATTTAATATCGGCTGCCATCGCGTAACATCGCATACCATCGTATGCCTTATGGTATGCGATGCGATGGGCGCCGTGCTAGGAAACAAGTACCTTTATTTTTAATCGGTTCTTAATTTTACAAATAGAAGCGGATCTCACCGATCCGTGTGCTGCTTCTGTAAATACTAATGGAAACGGTGTCGTATTTTCAATTCATATTTTCAGCAAAATTTGCAGCTGAATGATCACAAATTTGCAGATCACATAGAACTCTATGGCCAAATGTGGCCAAATTCTATTAACGATTTATTCATTTATAAAATGAGCAACTTGGCCGAATTTGCCCGTTCGGAAATTTGCCGATGTGCGAATCCCGACCGTGAATAGGATCGAATGGGTACATTTTTATTTATTTAGCACCTTCTTCAATATAATAGATAGAATCTGAATGGTTGCTGTGGGCAACATCCCATCTTCAATAGACATGTGGGTCTTAGTAAATTTACCCCATGGCTGGGAATACAGACTGTAAGCTCCACTGGGGCAATTTTGGTGTGAGATCTAATAGTTCTCAATAAAGTGCTGCAGAATATGTATGCACTGTGGGGTCGATTCTTACAAGTCTGAATTTGATCTGTCCCCTATGGTGGGGTCTGAGCATGTGCATAATGCACGTGTGCAGGGCCTGGCTGCGAGCTCCTTCGGCAAACTTCTGTGGTTGTAAGATGCTCACAGCCTGATTGACAGGCGGGGGGCATGTTGGTTGCGCAAATCCTTGCAGCCATCGTGTGACTCCTGGATTATGCCATCGGATCGGCCATAACAACATCTTCCCGTCACCACTCCCAAACACTGCCCTCCTGCCACTTACTGTGGGACTAATACTTTGTTGCCACCTTCATTGTAATTCTCTCACTGCGCATAAGCACTCAGATGCATGCGCAGTGAGCGAATAGCGACCAATGAGCATACAATAGCAGCTTTGCTATCGCAGTAGAAGGAGACACTCTATGATCCTGTTCCGATGGTTAGCCATTGCTGGCTGTTTGCAAGATGATTGACAGCCAGAGGCGTTTGTAGGCGGCGCCCCAGCGTTTTCTGGAAGTGTCGCCTCAAAACGTAGGCGGGCCGTTGTGAGGGAGGGGCGGCTGACGTCAGCAGATAATAGGTCCCTGATACCTGCAGCATTTGGGCCGAATGAAGAAATTAAGCCATAAAACGTGTATACTTTTATTTTAACAGACTTTCAGAGCCCGGCGTAACGACTACATTTAAGCCTCCATTTATACTGTACATTTTCATTTTATGGTACATGTGGGTTTTATCAGGGAAGCGGAATACATCATCGTAGCTGATGGAGACTTAGCGGATTGTGTAACCCCATATAACCACATGTTTCCAGTTATTCTATACATTATTAGTCCTGCCAGGGAATTTTGTGTTCTCCGTCTTCGTTAAATGCATTTTTTCCTGATTCATGTTCTTGCTCAGGGAAATTGATGCCTGGGTCCAGCAATGGCACAATCGGGATTATTACACGTTACATTGTTGACGCCGGTTTTTATAACAGGCTGGTGACCTTTGTATTGTGTTTGTTCCCTTTTAGGGTATTGCAGAGGAGATCGCCTTGTACGAGCCTGTCTTACTGGGACGTTTGGGGAATTAATTAGAGGGGCTCTTAGTGTTTGTTTGTCTGCTGTTTATGGAAACCTCCTGTCTGTTGTGATCGCACAGGGGATCACTAGTAATGTTTTATAATCTCCTGTGTAGATTGCGGAGCTTTATGTATAACAATCGCGGTGAAAGCCGGCGGTCCTGACCTCCAACACCTGTTCTGCAGCTAATCCGACGGCACTTCACTCAGGGCCGCGTGATAAACATTTCAGGGTGTTCCTAAATGTGCCTGGTATGTTTGGCGTTGACATTCATTATTTCACATGGGCGACATGTCGACTGGACAGACTGCCCACAAACGGTCCCTTGTGGTCTAGTGTGTCACATGGCGACATCCACATGCTGACATATGGGTATATTCAATGCCCTGACGGCGAGCAGTATCGATAGTCGCCATCATATCTCGCCGTCAGAATTCAACCCACCCCCCCATCACTCGCCATTTCCACCTCCCTTGTCCCCTGAGGCGAGGTGGTAACGGCGCATGTGCCCATTAAAACTGCGATGCTCACCACAAAATGCGATGGTCCCGCTGCATTTGTGGCAAACCTGCCCGTTTAAGGGAATCGGATTTCCCCAAAATGATGAATACGGCGAGAAGCCTTGACGGCGAGGATGGCTTGTTTTCAGTGATCCTCGCCGAAAACATGCCATCCTCGCTGCACAAACCCGATTGCTGGCGACATTATCATTGTCGACATGGTAACTGTTCATTATAGGAGTAAATCCAACAATCTTGTATAACTTTCAATGGAAAGGATCAGGGGTGTTTACAGGTGTAAGAACCCCCCCTTCTAGAGCAGGCGTACTTATTCCAATAAGTAGATCCTGCACAAGCAATGATGCAATATTGCCAGCTGTGTATAGTTACTTACTCATCGTGCATGGAGGCGTGGCCAGTGGAAAGATGCGCTGTGCGGGGGTGTGGTGACAAGATCAGTGTGCCGCGATCATAGTGACACAATTGCCTTAAGCCTTTGAGTGCCAACAGCTCTATGAGAGAAATGCGAAATATCGCCTAAAAACACCAGCGTCGCTCACATTTGTTATATAAATTGAAGTAAAAAATGATGTGTACATAATCATTCTCCTTTCTATATAAGGTAAACATTACAGGTCATTATAAGGAATACAAATGTTTGCTTGCCAAATTTCACACCAATTTTGACAAAAAAAAAACATGGTTCTCAAAGGGTTAGAACAAGGATTGTTTAGCGGGGGTGGGGCTACGATCGGTTCCCACTTGGTCTAGCCAATTGTGCTCAAAAGTTGGCGGCCTATAGAAGCGGTGTGGAGGGTCCGTGAAGTCCAGAAAGATTTGCCCACCTTTCCAGGTGGTTTGGGTGGGCCTCACCATTTTCAGGAGCCTCCCAGCCATTCCTGGAGGGTATACAAGTAAGCAGTGATATCGAATGTGAAGATTTTACTTCCATGTTCCATTTGCGAATGATTAAGATATTTAATGCGGTCCTTATACGTGTATCCTGCTTGTACCTAATAGTAGTGGGTGCTCACGAAAATGGGTGTTTCTAGGTATATTGCGCAATAATTTGTAGAGCTTATGGCAGTACCGATGGTGTAATGGTTAGGATTACTCCCTCACAGCACAAGGCATGTTACATCTGCCCCCCTGCAGTGCAGCATGGTTTAACTAATGCCTGGTACACACCAGGACGACTAGGGCCCGATCCCCTCAATCTAGATCCAATTCCGACCAATTGGATGTAGATTGTAGGTAGATTGGGCCCTTTTTTCCCTGTTCTGGTCCAATCCCGATCCGATGCGCGGCCCCGCGGGTCGGTCGGTCGTTATTCAGATCCTACCTGCTGCAGGTAGGATCTTAAAAATGACCATACAGCCGGGTGCGGGTCGCCATCGGATCGGACCCGCTCATGGTGCACATCGTGAGCGGGTCGTGCCCCCCCGCGTCACCGTGAGCGGGTTGGACGAGACAATGACGACCCGCTCACGATGTGCATCGTGAGCGGGTCGTCGTGGTGTGTACCCTACATCAGGCGCAGGTTTACTGTGCTCCTAGGTCTGCTCTGTGTTGCGAACACTCACCCTGTCCTAGAGGTCTGGCCAGACTGCAGATGGAAGCAGACGGATTATTAACAAGAAAACAAACAGTGAAATTCCATCTAGACTCTATACACTGAGCGGATCAAAGTAACAACACATGACACAAACTGTGACTGAGACTTTATATCAGACAGTGATGTTATAAAACCAAATAAATAATTCCTGTTATTGTGTCTATGACTGGATAGTGACATGACGGGACGCAGTTTCCCAGCCGTACAAAGATAACTTTTATCTTTCATGGAACAAATAAGACGCGTAGCCATTTACTAATCTACAACTCAATGTTCAAACAAAAAAACTTCAAATAAAAAGAAAGACATTTTAAAGGGTATAATTATAACTTGTAATTAAAAAATAGGTTTCACTTTTTTTTTACTTTTGAAACAATTTTTTTTTTTCAAAATAATGATCAAAAACTTACATTTAAAAGACAATAAACTGCTGAACTCAATTCCACCCTTTTTTTTCCCCAAAAAGTTTTTGCCTGTTGCAAAACTTTAAAAAAATACACGGGAACTTCTGTCCACTTTGTAACTAGCACTGGTTCTATGGACCTGATTTAGACCTGGTTCATAGATTCGCAACCCGGCGATTAGCTAAACAGCCCAGGGGCCAGGCCTGCTGGGACAGGGCAGGCGAAGGGGAAATGTTATGCTTATAACAACTCCTCCTGCCAGCTGGGACAGAAATGCAGGTTTAAACATGTCTGCATTAATTGTTCCGGGAACCACCCAGCCTCCAGCTGCTTTCGGGGCGGCCGCCCCGGCAGAGGGGCGGGCGCAGGTTCCTTCTCCAAGGCGGGTCCCTCCGGGAACCCTCGATAGGGCTCATACCCCGGTTAGGGTCAAGGCGATGGCCGGCTGGCTTAGCCGATACCCGGATAGGGCGACTGCAGAGTTTTTGTTTCAGGGTTTTAGTCAGGGGTTCCAGTTGCCAGTTCAGGGCGTAGTTAGAGGGGCTCCTTCAGAAACCTGCAGTCTGCTCGTTCACTCCCTGAAGTGTTGAGGGAAAAAGTGGACAAAGAGTTACAGTTGGGGCGTATGGCCGGCCCCTTTGATCAGCCCCCAGTAGATGGCTTGGTTATCTCCCCGGTAGGAGTCGTGCCCAAGAAGGTCCCTGGCAAATTCCGCCTAATTCAACATCTGTCTTACCCTGCGGGTTTCTCTGTCAATGACGCCATCCCGGAGGCATGCTGTTCAGTGGCTTATCAGTCATTTGACGATGCTCTGGCTATGGTTAGGTCATACGGTGCAGGGGCCCTTATGGCTAAGATTGATGTTGAATCCGCGTTCCGGCTGCTTCCATTACACCCCAATGCTTTCAGGTTAATGGGCTTTCGCATAGGAGAGGAGTATTTCATCGACAAATGCTTGCCGATGGGGTGCTCGGTATCCTGTGCCTTTTTTGAGAGGTTCAGTACCTTTTTGCATTGGTGTGTGGAGCAGTCGTCAGGGGAGAGCGGGATCGCTCATTACCTTGACGACTTTCTGTGTGTTGGTCCGGGGTCCACACGTTGTGCGGCCATCTTGGATAGCTTCCGTTCTCTTTTCCATCAATTCGGGGTTCCGATTGCGGAGGAGAAAACGGAGGGCCCTGTCACGTGTCTCTCCTTTCTGGGGATCCAGATCGACTCCATGCGGGGGCTTTGCTCGCTACCGTGGGATAAGGTCATGAAGCTTGGGGAGGCCATAGACGTTTGTCGCCGAGCCAAAAAAGTTCAATTGCGTCAGGCTCAGTCTTTGCTGGGGCAGCTGAATTTCGCTTGTAAAGTTATCCTTATGGGCAGGTTGTTTTGTAGAAAGTTGGAACGTGCCACTGCTGGGGTGGCCAGAGCGCATCACCTAGTCCGCCTGTCGAGCGAGATCAGGCGAGACCTGGAGGTTTGGGCTGCATTCCTCCAGCATTTCAATGGTGTGCGGATCTGGTTGGCCCTGGTAGTGGACAACCTTCAGTTACAGCTGTTCACTGATGCCGCAGGTTCCACTGGCTTTGGTTGTTTTTTAGCGGGTAGCTGGTGTGTTGCTCCTTGGCCCCCTGGTTGGTTTGAGTCAGGCCTGACGCGAGACTTGCTGCTGTTGGAGTTGTTCCCCATTATGGTCTCCATGGAGATCTGGGGACCTCGCCTGGCGAACAGGAGTCTGCTTTTCTGGTGTGATAGTTTAGGGGCGGTTCACGCCATTAACAACCAGAGGGCCAAATCGCTTGTTGTGTTGCGCGTGTTGAGTCACCTGTTTCTCCAATGTTTGCGCTTCAACATATTGTTCAGGGCGCGACACGTGCCCGGGGTCGAGAACGAAGTGGCTGATGCCCTTTCTCGCTTCCAGTGGCAACGCTTTCAGGAACTGGCCCCCGATGCTGACTCTGCGGGGGTTCCCTGCCCCTCTTCTGTTTGGCAGGTGATCGGGCCGGAATGGAGGGGTTAGCCGAGTCCTCCCTGGTGCCTGCTACCCTTAGGACATATCGGCAGGCCTGGACCGAGTGGGAGGAGTTCTCTGGAGGGACCATGCGTGCAGGTAGGTGGGGGTACAAGCGCTTGTCGTCCTTCCTGTGGCATTTGTACAGCTCTGGAAGGTCCAGGGCAGTGGCGTCCCGCTATTTAGCAGGGATTTTCTTTTTCTGTAGGCTTAAGGGCTATCCTGACTACACAAAAAGTTTCTTAGTTACCAGAGCAATGAAGGGCTGGTCCCGTGTTTCCCCAGTCCCCCGGACGCCCGTCGTCCTATAGATGCTTCCATGCTCCCGGCCCTGATGGATGAGGTGGGTCGCTGCGCTGACTCAGTGTACGAGACCCTCTTATTCCGCCTGGCCTTTTCTTTGGCATTCTATGGGGCTTTCCGAGTATCTGAAATTGTGGTGCCGGCTAAGTCCAGGGAAGCGGTCCTTTTGTTGTCCGATGTGCGATTAGATTCTGGGACACTATGGGTACGGCTTAGGTGGTCCAAAACAGATCAGACGGCTAGGGGTAGATGGGTGTCATTAGCGCCCGTGAGTCCGGAGGGGGTCTGCCCGGTGGCTCTTGCCTCGCAGTATGAGTTGGTGTGGCCGCCCCGCGAGGGCTCTTGGCTCTTGCATTATGACGAGTCCCCGGTGTCTCTTTACCAGTTTCGCTGGATGTTGCGTCGCTGTTTGGCAGGAATGGGTCTCTTCCCTCGGGAGTTCGGTACCCATTCCTTTCGCATTGGGGCGGCCACATCTGCTGCTGTGGCTGGGCGATCTATTGGGGACATTAAGGCTTTAGGGAGGTGGCGCTCTGCTAGCTATAAGAAATATATTAGGCCTCACCTCCTGCCCTGAGCGCGCTGTGCTGTCTTGTTCGTTTTGTTTGGATGCTGAATGATCCTTTGTTACCCCTACCCTTGTCCTTCCTACTCTGGGATTAGCTACGCTCTGCTGTTGGGCCAGCGTCCGGAGTTCCGCATCCCCTTCCACGTATTGTTACCCTCAATTGTTTGTGACTCTTCCCTCTTGTATCCTGGTATGGCTTCAATTGTGATTGAAGCATGTCTCCGGCACCAATACGTGCCACAATCAGAATCTTACAAATTTTTTCTTTTTTGGCAGATTCTCTAGTCCAATAACATGTCCCTTCATATCAATACAACCTTACTAATGGCTTCTTTTTTCTTCTCCTTTTTATAGGTGTGGGGTATGATAGGTTAAAGGTGTGGGTAGTGGGTCACTCCTTTATCTATTGGGCTGCTAGGTTGATTGCCTCTGGGGAGGGGCCTGAGTTTCCTTGCTCTCAATCCATTAGGTGGTTGGGTGTTAGGGGAATGACTTGGGGCGCCCTGAAGTCATTCCTTATGCTGAATGTTCGCAGGTTCGGTGTGCCCGAAGTCCTGGTGCTTCATCTCGGTGGCAACGACCTTGGGAAAATGTCCCAATTGAGATTGTGGGCCCAGATCTTGAGTGATCTGGAGGCCATTTGTGCAGCCTGGCCACACTGTAGGTTAGTGTGGTCTTTTATTGTGCCTCGTATTTGTTGGAGAGAGGCCAGAGATGCTAAGGCGGTTGACGAGGCCAGACAGAAGCTTAATTCGGCTGTTGCCAGGTGGGTTTTAACGGCGGTGCTGTTATACCTCATACACGGATTAGGTTCAAGTGCCATCACCTGTTTAGGCCTGATGGGGTTCATTTAGTTCCAGAGGGGCTGTTTATGTTTCTGGAGGATCTGCTTCTGGTTGTTGCTAGGGTGTCTTAGGCTGGTGGCGGGGCTGTACCCTGGGATCAGGGTTCATGCCTTGGCGGAAAAGAACGGCAGGTTAATAGTTTCTTAGCCTTCATTACCCGTTTATGCAACGTATATAGATTATTTTCGGTGCGCTCGCCTATTCATTGACTTAGGCCTTTCGCTCGATCTCCCGCTCGGGGGCAGCGAGACCACCTGGCTGGGTGGTAGTCAATGTAGTAGGTCGAGTGGATACCGCTTGGTAGGGTAGTTTGTTTACGTATGCTGAGTTTGGGGGTGGAGTTTAGTTTAGTAGCCGTTCTTTCTTGGCCACCATTTATTTAAATTAGTTTAATCAAATAAAAAACTAGCTTAAATATTCAAATAATAAATCAGCTAACAATTTCTGCCAAACCTATGTCTCCGAGTCTTTATTTCAGGTTTTATGTTAAGATAAGTTAAGTTAAGGTTTAACATGCTAGAGGTACACACACATGAGGTGCTAGGATGTTTAAGTATTATATTGTTCCTTTAAATCCTTCCTGTGCATTGGTTAAATGAAACAAGTGATTAATTTCCATCTGCACAACACAGGGTTATTTATAGAGATGTACGGCGCTGTCGCTGATTGTACTTCTCACAGCCTATTGTTGAATATGCAAATAAACTAATTAATAAACATTTATTAAGCCGCCACATGACCTAATTACGCAGAGCATTGTTAAACTCACCATGAGATCTTCCTGGCCTTTTCTATCCCTGTAATCCGATGCTTGCAGTCTAGTCTGTACAATGGGAACAGTGATAATACTGGCTTACTGTACTTCTTTATGTGGTCTGGCGATGCTGTGTTCTGCCCCTGTATACAACATATGGATATAAATCTGTACATTCTAATGTCACAAAGTGATTGCAAACCCAATCAGCAGGCGGTCCGATGGCTGGGCGGGGTGGGCTGCTGACGTCACAAGACATCACAAGACTGTGTGAAATACAGGCCCATCCTTCTTTTGCATATGAGGATCATATCTTAGTCTTACATATGTTGCAGAGATCACCAGAAATATGGCAGCCTTCATTTCCGCAGAGATTTGCGCATGTGCAACATAGAAATCACCAGGAACATGGGGCAGGCGAAGGAAGTGGGCACGTGGAGGCTTCTCACGGGCCCTCTCATCTCTTAAAACACCTCCGTATAGTTACGGTGTGTTCATGTACCTGTGAACAGAGCCATGCCTGGACGAATGCTCAGATACACCTGTATCAATTGTGGTGGCACGAGGGCTGGAGCAGTTGTGATCAGAGTCGCCGTGCTAGCTCTCCACTCCACTTCTGATTGGCTAGTTGTGACGACAACTGAAGCTGATAGGTGCTTCGTTACTTTCATGCTTGTGATAATATTACGTATTCTGTGTGTATGTCTTAGCTTTGTTTTTGTTTTTTTTAGTCTGTTGAGGTGTGTGTGTGTGTGTGTGTTTGTGGGGAGGTCGCACCCTGCACAGTAGCGCTGCTCAGCAACTGATCTGGTGTTTCCTGGGCTAAAACACATATTTGTTAACATTTAAAAAGAAATATAAAAAGATCATCTGATAATCTGATCATTTTTGTGTGTCATTAATTACGACGTAAGAAAGTAACACAGAGAAAGGGAGGGTGTCGGAGTAGGGATGGCCATCGACCATAGATGATTCGAAATCATCGATGGTTCATGGCCGATGTCGATTACTTTTGCCATCGATGGGGGAGTACCAGATGGTTTCCCTCCATCGATGGAATAGCAAAACGATGTTTTGCTGGTTTTTTTTCCCCCAAAGTGCTGGGACACGGAGCATAGCTCCGCCCCCTACACCCGCGAAACCCCGCCCCAGAGGCCAATCAATCAAACACAATAGATGACCATCGATATGTAAAAATATCGATGGTCATCCATTGCATAGTTAAGCACTATCGATGGCCAGTTGCCGAATTGCCATCGATGGCAATGGCCATCCCTATGTCGGAGGTGGGATTTTTAAAGGAGATGGGATGGGTGTGTGGTGGACAAGATCATGTGACTGTAACCACGCCCCCCACACCTTACAATGTGTTTGAAAGCAGTGGGCATGGCTACAGGTGAATTGTGTCATAAGTAGCCTGGGCCACCCATGTTATTTGCTAATTGGGCAGCTGGGCAGAAAGTTCTCCCTATTTTCAGGAGCCTTCTGGGAGGGAAGGCAAGTATGATGTGTTTTATAAATCAATAAAAATGGACCTTTTGAAAAATTACCCTCTGCCCGCCTAAGTAACTGACCCAGGCCCCCCTGGTCCCCGGTAAACAGTACCCACTCTCCCATCTTTCAGCATCACTGGGTATTACTGCAGAATTGAATGAAATGGACCTTGCAATGTATATTCCTGAGTGCTGTACATATGGGTACATATGCTCCTTCCATAAATAATAATAATAATAATTATACAAATAATAGTAATAATAATAAATAAATTGTTGCAGGACATTAAAAGAAAGCAACAATGTATTACCAGGCCTGTACTTTACCACGGTATCCGGACTATTTGTCTACAACAAGAAGATAGACAGCCATTAGGTCGACATGATTAGTTCGACAACTCAATAGGTCAACATGCCTTTAGGTCGACAACCCAATGTTAACATTTTGACTGTCGACCTTGCCCATGTCCACCTAATGCATGTACATTTTTAGTAATAATTCTCCATATGCTTACTGGAAAATCTGTAAGATAAAATGTTGGAAATTAGGCTTAGACAGTTTTAATTATGTTACATTGTCTTATAAAGATGTTATTTTGGGAGTCAAACATAGAGCACAGGCCGCAGGGTGAGGGAGTGCATCAGTGTGATAGAGCTCAGGCCACAGGGTGAGTGAGTGCAGTGTGAGGGAGCGCATCAGTGTGATAGAGCGCAGGCCGCAGGGTAAGGGTGTGCAGTGTGAGGGAGCGCATCAGTGTGATAGAGCTCAGGCCGCAGTGTGAGGGAGTGCATCAGTGTGATAGAGTTCAGGCCGCAGGGTGAGCGCAGTGTGAGGGAGTGCATCAGTGTGATAGAGCTCAGGCCACAGGGTGAGGGAGTGCATCAGTGTGATAGAGCTCAGGCCACAGGGTGAGTGAGTGCAGTGTGAGGGAGCGCATCAGTGTGATAGAGCGCAGGCCGCAGGGTAAGGGTGTGCAGTGTGAGGGAGCGCATCAGTGTGATAGAGCTCAGGCCGCAGTGTGAGGGAGTGCATCAGTGTGATAGAGCTCAGGCCATAGGGTGAGCGCAGTGTGAGGGAGCGCATCAGTGTGATAGAGTTCAGGCCGCAGGGTAAGAGTGTGCAGGGTGAGGGAGCGCATCAGTGTGATAGAGCTCAGGCCACAGGGTGAGGGAGTGCATCAGTGTGATAGAGCTCAGGCCACAGGGTGAGTGAGTGCAGTGTGAGGGAGCGCATCAGTGTGATAGAGCGCAGGCCGCAGGGTAAGGGTGTGCAGTGTGAGGGAGCGCATCAGTGTGATAGAGCTCAGGCCACAGGGTGAGTGAGTGCAGTGTGAGGGAGCGCATCAGTGTGATAGAGAGCAGGCCGCAGGGTAAGGGTGTGCAGTGTGAGGGAGCGCATCAGTGTGATAGAGCTCAGGCCGCAGTGTGAGGGAGTGCATCAGTGTGATAGAGCTCAGGCCATAGGGTGAGCGCAGTGTGAGGGAGCGCATCAGTGTGATAGAGTTCAGGCCGCAGGGTAAGAGTGTGCAGGGTGAGGGAGCGCATCAGTGTGTTAGAGCGCAGGCCGCCGGATGAGGGAGTGCATCCAGTTTATGTTTTAGCATGAGAGGGGGATGATAGCATTTGATGGGGTGGGGAGCCTAGAGATAAAAGTGCATGGAGCCCCAAGATTTTTGTTGGCGGCCCTGGTAATAGGCTTCTGTACTGTTTTGCTATAAGAGTTTGGCTTGTTTGTGGGGTACAGACAGATTTCCCCATTTTCTCTGGCACAAACGCAGAAAATTCAGTTGCCCCTATGTCTGTTATATACTTTAAATTTACCAGGTCGGATGTGATGCCGCTCCAGTTTGGCGCCGTGTGAGATGGCGGCCAGACACAGACTTTTTTGTTAAAGGGGCAATCATTTACAAGGCCAAACCACACCTTTTAAGTGATTCCCCTTTAAAAAGTCTCTCACGGCGCCAAACTCGAGCGCCATTACATCTGACCCATCTTCTGTGTTCTAAAAGAGATATTATTGGTGCAGAATACACATACTTGCCAATAAATAATATAATTAGTATCAGAATTAATAAAATTCTTAGTTTTATGTTTGTTCTTGGTTCTTCCAAGTTCCTGGATTCTGCTCATAAAATGTTTACTAGTTAAACAAACATTCTAGCTACACTTGTATCAGCCCCGGGGCTTGGAGAGGAACCAAATTACTTCGTTATTTTCATTATTGCTGCTCGGAGAACTCGATACATCCCTACAAAGAAAATAATAAAAAATGAAGAGTTTAATTCTGATTCAGATGAAATTTACATAGTCATGCTGTAATCATGAGTGTAATGAGGAGGTGCCCACAGCCTAACCCTATCCCCCTAATTCTACCCCCCCCCCCCCCCCCGCCCGGATACCTGCATCTCCCCCGCGGCAGCATCATTTCCCACGATTTGTGGCTTTTCGTATCATTTAGCCCTATCCCCTCCTCGACCACACACAAATTGTGGGATTTGCAGTACTGGGGGGCAACCCTGGCCTAATTTATCACCCCTTTGCAGTCTAACCCTATCCTCCCTCAAAATTCCAACATTTCACATAGTGATAATTCAGATGTCAACATTGTGACCATGTTGACAGTTTGAACCCTGTCGACGTTCTGATGTCGGCAATGTGATATCGAACCTTATGAACATCTACATGTTTACCGTTGACCATTCGACTAGGAATGGCCATCGGTGCAGTCACCATCGATGCTTGCCATCCCGTCATAGTAAATTTACCCCAAGGGGACTAGGTACTAAGCCTTCGCAATGGACAGCTCTTATCACAAGAGATGTCCTTCGTGTTAATACTCACATATGTTAGTACTGCAAATGTGATTATTAACAATGCGGTAGCTGGCGAAGGGTGGCAATGTGGGCCAGCGGATGTTAGCGCATCCTCCTCAGTGTAATGTTCTCTGGGGATATTTTTATGAGTGTTCACCTGACATAAAACATTTTCCCGTTTCTGAAGTGCGATTGTTTCATTCTCCTCAGGCCATCTGCAGACCGCGGCGGTGCCTGAGCCCCCGAGGGTCACACAGCGTTTTCCAGGCACCGCTTATCTCCATCGTCCACAATGTGCTGAGCGAGAAATTTCATTTCATTTTCTCCTCAGAAAATGTCACTTTTCCTGTCAGCGGCGCACGTGCTGGACACTGAGGCCCAGAGGTGGGACTAGTACTGCAGGACCTGGGGACATATCTGCTGGTCTTACCTGAGGAAGGTGCAGCAGCACATAAGGGGTAACTGCAGTGTGCGCTGTATCTGCTCGGGCACAAATTATGAGGAGATATTGGCATTTTCTAAATGAACTGATATATTAATAAAAATCTAATTAAAAAAGGAAGCAAAGTGCATGATTGCTTATGTGCTTAGTACATACTACAGGTTGAGTATCCCCTATCCGAAATGCTCGGGACCACAAGCATTCTGGATAGGGGAATTTTTCGGTTTTTGGAATATATTTTTTTTAGGCATACTTACCTGTCCCCTGATGGTGTCCGGTGGTCCCTTGTCGTCCACGCAGTCCCCGGGCGTCCACAGCAGGCCTCCGGCATCTTCACTGGGTCTCCGGCGGTCCCAGGAATGCATTGCGCGAGTGTGCGCAATGCATTCCTGGGACCGCTGGAGACCCTGGAGAAGATGCCGGAGGCCTGCTGTGGACGCCCGGGGACTTGGTAAGTATGAAAAGAGGGGGGGTTAAAAAAAAATATTTGAATGATTCCAAAAACCACGGTTTTTGGAATAATTCGGATAAGAGATGTACGGATACAGGATACTCAACCTGTAGTCTACCATCCAGGGAGGAGACACCGCAGGGTTGAGGAGGAGTGGGGGGACACGACACCTGCCAAGTCACTCCGCAGGGGGGGGGGCGACACCTGCTCCAGCTTCCGCCCTTCAGTGGCCGGCGCCCTAGGCAAATGCCTAAATCTGCCTAGTGGTGGCGCCGGCCCTGGTTGAATGTCGACCTAATGTATGTTGATCCAAGGTCTGGATCCCAGATAGACAATGGTGGAAGGAAATATGACGGAAAATCAAAGGAACACAAATACCAAGTTAAATAGAATTCAAAAATTGACAAACACAAGATGTGGAGTATACCCAGCAGCAGGTATTACAGCTCTCCCACCGTCTCATGGTTCTGACTGCCCGCGTTACGGAGTTCCTGCGCAGAATGTTAATAGTCACACGCTGCAGAATATTCTTTGAACATAAAAATAACTTTGGCATTGGAACCGATCTGTGAAAAGTTCAAAGCGGGCGCAGTCTGGGGAAATGATTTGGGATCGGTGAGACCCTGTTATCTTCTGGTTACATTAACTGGAGTGTTAGGAGGACACTAGAGGGTTAATAGTCACCAGGACAAGATCACCTCCCTCACCAATGGCCATGCACCCCAATGGCCAATCACTTTAAGGATTGTGCTCTGCGTATGACAAATGTCGTTCCTTTTAATCCTTCCTGTATATTTGCCTCCTAGCGAGCTGGTAAGTGCCACGGGAAACCGAGGGGATGTGTTCATGTACACATCCCTGCCCGGCCAATCAGCCGAAAAATCATTAGACTATCGTTCAACATCAAATGATTTTTCTGCCGCTGACAAAAGTTACTCTGACTTTTATCTTGCTCGCTGATGTCAGCAGCCCACCCCTATCCGGAAACGCCAGGCCTCTGTTCCCAGAGGAATGCCCAGCATGAAACTCTGAACGTTCCCCTGATGGTTTTTTGGGTGGCAATGTTGACACCTGAACATGTGAAGCCACCATATTTTGGGCCTCTTTACCGTTCCCAATCGGAGTCCACGTGGATGTGAAAAAGTCTATAAGTTCACCATCTTTCATGCATGACACATTAAATAACTGAACACTTTAAACCCTCAACCACTAAAAGAAGACACGGACACAAGTGCTGGCGTTTCAAAGTAATGTCAAATTTATTGATTGGCAAGTTGACTATTAGATCTGACTATGAGTGGTGGCGGCACTAAAGAACGGTCAAGTGTAACATAACCGCACACACATACATAACAACCACTGGTGATCAACTCTCCATCTGGCAACCCACCGTGCAGGTGGTGTAACCCATCTCCCATACAGGACAATGGGTTTAATGACATATAACAATGTCAGGAGAAGCGCGCCCACTAGCTACTTAACTAATACATATAACAAGCGACCGTTCTTTACCGCCGCCCAACATAAAACACAGGGATGGGAGGGAGGGAAAACACACAAAGAGGGCGGGCTGTTACATCACTTCCTGCCTCCTTCTAACTGCCCGCTCCTCCCCTCCTGCACCCCATTGGCCAATGCTCCATCATCAGATCTCACAGTAAATTAACACTAGCTACGTAAAGTGTCAGCATCTCCAGAACCCTTCAGTGGTTTGTGTAACCTCTGTGCTTAGACAGCCATCAGTTGTCTAAATAATCAAAAAGATCATAAAAAACGTCATGTTGTCCTTTCCATGTGTCATAAGGTCGACATGAGATTTTCACTTTTTTTGCCCCGAATGTCAACATGGCTCACTGCGTTTAGCACACAATCATATTCTCCCTTCATGCCCTAGTGGATGTTGTGGCATGAAATCCCACATGTCGGCTCAAAAAAACATGAAAAACTCATGTCAACGTTTTCAATGTCGACGTAGCTATTGGTTTGTGTTGACCTTCCAACCCTGTCGACCTTGTGTCATGCATCAGTGGTCGACACAATGCATGTCTACCTAATGACCGTATACAATTCGAATACCATAAACAACGCGCCGGCATAAAACACATCAATTCCACCGTTTGCTGATTGCATCGTCCTGGCAGCGAGGAATAAATGTTTTTGCAGTGATAAAATAACAAGATATAAACAGGTTTATCTGTGCGCCGTGTGCTCCCTCCCCCTGGTGCACACAGAAGCACATCAGTCGCCTGACTGAGATAAGGGATGGGAGGAAGACGGAACATGTGCCAGAGACGTCCTTGGGATGATCTTGGGCGATTGCTCTAACCTATTGACATGCGCAGCCTGTATGCATTAAATCCCATTCTCATCAAAGCCCTGGCTGGCTGGGCCGGCTGCTGCTATCTGCAGGAGACGATGACATGGAACACGTCAGTGTACAGTGGCTGCGAGCACAAAAGCGCTAAGGGCTGATGTTCTTTAAATAGCTGAGATATCTGTCACATTCATACACGGGTGAGCAGAAATAGATCCCAGCCGCAGACAACATTGAAAACGCGGAGGAAAAATACGGCGAGATAAAATCTGAGACACAGTGAATCCCGACACTCGCAGTCGGGAGAGAAAAGAAATGGCTTTTATTTGTGTGATTAACCTGTTAGATGCGAGGGAGGTGTCACCGCGTGCTGCGAAATCGCTGGTTCTATCCGGAGATTCGCAGCTTGGCGATAAACGCGATAAAATCCAAAGCACGTTATTGACTTATAAGCAAGATTTTATTATTTTTTATAACTTTAAATCTCTGCTTTAAAAAAGTGGTTTTATACGAACAATGGTCCTGATTCACACAACAGCTACGCGCTACGGCTATGACACATCGCAGTAGGCACCTTGTGCAAATAGACAATTCCTGATGGCTTCCGCTGCTGTGTCTTCTGTTCATCCTCTGCGTGAATATCAGTCATTCCCTGGGTTACTCAGGAGACCCCAGAAGCGAATCATTCAGCACACCCTGAAAACCGGGTCCGGCAACGCTGACTGTCACCAGACCAAAACAACCCAGCTGCATTTCAATCCAGATGATAGATAAATAGAGGTGAAATGTAATAGGATGAGAGAAGCAGAAAGTGAGAGCTCTGGGGGCACATTTATCATTAATCGCATTTACTATGCGATCTAGGCAGAATATTACCGCCCAGGATCGCATTGTAAAATGCGATCATATCACCGGGATGTATCATCCCTGACAGTGCAGGGACAGGGCTCCGGAAGGAGCCGGTCCCTGCGAAGCGCTGACCCGGATGCCGGGGGGTCTGCGCATGCGCGATTATGCGTTGACCCCTCGGCGATCCTGCTGACCGCACTGCCGCCCGGGCAGTGCGATGTGTAGCCCATAGGCTACAAAGGGCTATCGCCATCCCAGAATGGCGATAGCCCAGGGATGTGAAGCCGGGCTGCCCAAAGTTGATACATCAGGCAGCTTCGCATCCCCCAAAGAAACCTATGAGGGATGCGGCCGGCGACGCTGCAGGGGGGGTCGCAGCAGGGATCGGAGTTGTGACTTACATTTGGGTTATTAATTTATTAAAAGTTTCTTATATAGCGCATACATATTCCGCAGTCCGCACTTGGTATTTAGACCAAGGCCCTTATTCTGGTCGGTGCGGAAATATCCGCGTGCGTTCGGGCCGCCGATGTTTTGTGTCTGCGCATGTGCAGAGGCGTCTCTGCGCATGTGCGAGCGGGGCGTACGGCCAAATCCCGCATGATATGTGAACACTCCGAACAGGGGGTGGAGAGGGGCGTGAAGGGCTATTTGGGCTCATTACAATATGCATACGCCCCGCGTTTCATGGGCGTTCCCATGCAAACGCTGGGCGTACGTCTGAGACCATCGAATGATGGGGGAGGTTCCCTTAGATGGAGGAGGCGTATTCCGTGAAAAATACACGTGCGGTCCGTTCGGCCAGCTTCTTACCACGTACGGACGGAGTTGGCGATCCGTATGGAAGGCGGGGTTTCGCACGCACAGTCCTGGCCGCATAATCGGATCCGGCCGCACCGATCAGAATAAGGGCCCAAGTGTGGACTGCTTCTAAGTTACTAGTCTGAGGTTTAACCTGTCCTCTGCCCACAATGTACCCCAAATACTTGGCCTCAACCATACCAATGGCACATTTCTCAGGGTTGGCAGTAAATCTGTGTGCCTGTAGCGACTTTAACATGGTCTCTACCTTTGGTAAATGTGATTTCCAGTCAGAGCTCAATAGAACAATGTTGTCTAAATATGCAGCTGCATATTCCCTGTGGGGCCACAGCAACTTTTTCATAGCTCTCTGGAAGGTTGCTGGGGCACCAAGTAAAACCAAAGGTACTTGTTTCCTAGCACGGCCACAATCGCGGGCATCGTGTACCTTAAAGTTAAGGTACACGATGCCCGCGATGGACCCGATTTCCTTTGAAATCAGGTCCATTTTGCTGGCAAAGGAAAAATCAAGGGCGTCGCGGCCATTAACATTGCCCCCGACGCGACCGACGCAATGCCCGCGATTTTGCCATAGGCTTCAATGTTAAAATAATTTTTAACATTGAAATCGGGAGCATCGCGTCGGTCTTGTGCCATTATAATGGCACAAGATGAGATGACTTGATTAAGTCCATCTCACATAGGAAACAATGTGAAATGGGCCAATATGACCCATTTCACATTGTACAGATGTAGCGGGATTCATCTTTGCAGGGGATGGCTATGGTGACGCCAGCCGCCACCCCCTGCCCCGCGCCATCTGTATGCCGGAAGGGGACGCGCGCGCACGAGGTGCTCGCGTCCCCTTCCGACGATGCTGCCCTCGGTCGCCCGGTGCCCACACCGGGCGACCGCACCCCGCGCAGTGCCCTCGGGTCCCCCCCAGCCTCCTCGAGCGGGAGGCGGACAGTATTGCGTCCGCCTCGCCGCCCGGATACTGAGACGCCAGATGGAGCGCCGTGTTGCTGGCGGATCGCCAGCAGCATGCTGCTGGCGATTCGCCAGCAACACTAAGGCCGGCTACATCTGTATATGGCCCCGTCGTTACCCCACGATTGACGCGAACCCGAAGCGTGGCGAGCGCAGCGAGCCCGCGAGGGGCGGCGGTGCGTGTCCTCCGACCTTTTCATTCCCCTACTATCCACACCGGCGTGGAGTTGAGAATATAAAGTGTGGCGAGCGCAGCGAGCCACCAAGCCCGAATCGTGGCGAGCGCAGCGAGCCCCGCGAGGGGACGCGTATACCTGTGAAGAAATACGCGTCCCCTCGCGGGGCTCGCTGCGTTCGCCACGCTTCGGGCTCGGTGGCTCGATGCGCTCGCCACACTTTATATTCTCAACTCCACGCCGACGTGGATAGTAGGGGAATGAAAAGGTCGGAGGACGCGCACCGCCGGCCCTCGCGGGCTCGCTGCGCTCGCCACGCTTCGGGTTCGCGTCAATCGTGGGGTGGCGTTCAGGGTGTCAAATTGGGGGTGTAGGGAATATTTTACATTGAATCTAATGTAAAATCGGGTCCCAGGGACCCTATTCTCATTTGATTCAATAAAAAAATCGGGTCGGTCGCGTCGGTCGCATCGCATGCGATGCGACCGACGCGATTTTTCCGACACAACCACCCCAATGGAAATCGGGGTGGCCGTGCTAGGAAACAAGTACCAAACCAAATGGCAGCACTTTGTACTGGAAATAGGCCTTTGGGGTGGAGAAGGGTATAGAAGACTGTTGTTGACTTTGCAGCTTTCGTCAAAGGAATTTGCCAATATCCTTTTGTCAAATCAAGAGTGGTAAGATACTGACTCTTGGCTACATTTTCCACCAACTCATCAACCCCAGGCATAGGGTACGAATCAAAGCGAGAGACTTGATTTACCTTATGGAAGTCATTGCAGAATCTTAAAGCACCTGAAGGCTTAGGTACTTAGACAATGGGACTATTCCACTCACTGGTTGATTCTTTTATGACCCTTAGGCATAGCATCTCCTCCACCTCTTGCTTTACCACTGCCCGCTTTGCCTCGGGTATGCAGAATGGCATCTGTTTGATGACTACCACCTCAGGAGGAGTCACAACATCATGTTTGCTGATCTTGGTACTGCGCCACTAAATTCTCTACTTCCTGTTCCTGACCAGGACTAAGTGTGACTTCAATGGGTACCTGGCATTCTGGAACCTTTTTTGCTACCAAAGGGGCTGCCTAGCACTTTCCTTCCAAAGTTTTAACAGGTTTATATGGTAGATCTTTACTTCCCTCCTTCCGCCCTGCTGTCGGACCTTGTAATTGACCAGTCCCATTGATCTTATAAGGAACCAGCCATTGAGCATACATTTTACTGTCTGTAGCGGACACATGCACTAGCACCTTGTCAACCAGTTAAAAGGACCAGTTGACGGCGGTGACGTCATAACAATTTTTTTGACGTTGTTGATCCCTTTCTATGTTTTAGTTCAGAAGTGGATCCCCGCATGCCGAAGGTGTGCACCCAAAATTTGGGGGCATGGTTTAGCGATCAGGAAGCATCGCTAAACCATGCCGGTGGTGTCCTGAACATCACGGGACACCACCGGCAAATGGGGCATGCACACATCGGAGATGCTTGCGCTCCCCATTCTCGGCAATGGACACGCAAGCGCGTGAGATGCTCACACGTCCACGTTCGTTGACCCGCCCTCCGCCAGCAGGTGCCAAATACTGATATCTGGTGTGCTGGTGGCAAAAGGGAGAGTGGTCCCACTTGTAACAGGAAGCCACATGTGCTTCTAATCCGCCAAACATTGATCACATCAGTTTAGGAAACCTGGACTGGATCTAATTTTCCTGCTGCTGCTCTAAAACCTGGATTCCACTGCCCACTTAATTGCCAAGCTCTCCTGCTCTACAGTTGAGTACTTGCGCTCTCTGTGTAGTAATTTACAGCTAAGATAGAGGATGGAATTCTCCACTCCATCTACCTCCTGGGAGAGGACCGCTCCTAATCCTGTCCCAGAGGCATCCGTCTGTAAAACAAACTTTTTTTTTTAAATCAGGAGATTGCAAGACAGGCTCGGTACACAAAGCTCGACTTAAATCCTGCCAAGCAGTTTCCACTGGTCTAGACCGTTATCTTGTCTGAAGACAATTCAGTTAGTGGAGCCGCTCTAGTGGCAATATCCTATATGAACCTGCGTTAATATCCCACCAGACCAAGAAAAGTCCTACAGGTAAGTTGTGAATTATATTTGGGTTTAGACCAAGTACAGACTGCTTCTACCTTACAAGGCTGAGGTTTAACCTGTCCTCTGCCAAAAATGTACCCCAAATACAATGGCATATTTCTCAGGGTTGGGGGTAAACTTGTTTGTCTGTAGACACTTTAATATAACAATGTCATCTATATATGTACCAAGTCTTAGGTACTAGGACAATGGGATTATACCACTCACTGGTGGATTCCTCTATAACCCCTAGGCATAGCATCTCTTCTACCTCCTGCTTTACCATTGCCCACTTCGACTTGGGTATGTGATAGGGCCTCTGTTTGATTACCACCCTGGGTGGAGTCACAACATCATGTTGGATGATCTGTGTCTTTCCCAGAATGGTAGAAAACACATCTTGGTACTGCGTCACTAAATCCTCCATTTTCGCAATCTGCCTTAGACGGCCGTACAATTGGGACACAAACTGAACACGTTAGGGCCTGATAGGGTTGTTGTTCCCACCCTTCTTTTAACAGATCCCTTTGGGGTACCTCTCTGACCGTGTACGTCAAATAAGGTAGATGCAAATCTCAGATTCGTTTTTCTTGAGACACTGCCATCATTTGTTTAAGGGTTTGATTTAACCTTTCTACCAGGCCATCTGTTTGCGGGTGGTACACTAAGGGGGTAATCCTGTATACCTTCAACAAACGATTTATTATAAGTTTGGAAACAAATGGGGTACCTTGGTCCATAAAGACCTCCTTCGGTATACCCAGGCAGGTATACAGGGTTAGTTACTCTCTGGCAATAGTGACAGATTTCATATTACGCAGGGGTATAGCTTCTGGGTATCAGTTGGCATAATCCACTACCTCTAGTATGCCCTCGATCAGATATTTCCACCGGTCCTATTAGATTCATACCAATTCTCTCAAAAGGCACGGAAATGATAGGGAGAGGTACCAGTGGAGCCCCGAACTCAGGACGTGGGGCTGTCCTCTGGCACACTGGGCATTTCTGACAATACCTCTTAACCGCGGCATAGATGCCCAGCCCCAAGAACCTTAACCTGGAGATTTTCTCCTCCCCTAAATGGCCACTCTAAAGATTTGTATGTGCCGTTCCCAATACCAGCTGCTTGAGTTTTTGGGGTTCTAGCAACTGATCTACTCTTTTCCCCCCTGTAAAGTACTGTAGTAATAGGATATAGCAAATATTTTTTACCACAAAATATTGCACACCCTCTGGTGTAAAAGCAACAACCACCCTACCATTAACCACTTTTACAGTCTGAAAGGCATATACCAGATTGTTATCATCACGTTGTTCTCACCCAAAGTCCTGCAATTATATTTTCTCACCAACACGGTTCCATTGGGCCTAAGTCTCTGTTTCCTAAGGTGGATCAGAGGCGGCAGTAGCTCTCCTAGACACCAAACTTTGGAAGTCTCTGGTCTCCGGCTTCTGAGATGCTTCAGCTCCTGACTGTTTGTTGGTGTCATGCCAAGTAACCAGAGCCTGCAGTAACAGGAAGTCACAGCCCACAATTAGCAGATAAGATGGTCTGAATAACCACCGTTATTTGGAAACCTTGTATTATCATGTTTAGGTGCACACATGGGCACTCCTCAACATCACCGTGTATACACAGCACTCTAACCGAAGGTAGGACCTGTTCAACCCCTTGCGGAAACATTTTGGCAGACACAATGGTGAGCTCACTGCCAGTGTCCACTATCTCCTAGATTTCCCAACCTTCCAGCTGTACCATGACATAGAACAGGGTGGAATCTGCTTGGGTCATATTTCCAGCAGCCAAGCTGATCACTGGCCGAGCCGCTTTCCCCGTGCTGCAAACCATCAGCTCTCCCTGTCTTGGGCAGTCTCGCCGTACATAACCAGGCTTGCCACATTTAAAGCACATAGTGGGAGGCGGGGCCTTTGGCTTAACTACTGGACCAGAGTTCTGGCCTTTGGTATTGGCATTAACCGTGACCTGGCTTTACTCAATTAGGCGCTGCTAAATCACCACTGCCAGCTCCTCAAATGTCAGTCGCATAGCCTGGTCAAGAGCGACTATTTCTAAAATTCGCCATGCAGAGTATTTATCCAGCTGCATTCAGGCCCTAGCCAGCCGGTCTAGTTTGGCCAGCTGAATCCTGGGAGGTTCAAAGCCCGCCAGCCACCAGTCATGAAATTTGGGCTTTGCTGGGGCTCGTCAATCCAATCCTGCCAGTATAGCCTTCAAAAGGCCAGGGTAGTAGCATGACTCAGCCACAGACATATCAACATACAGTAGGCTCTCGGTGCCTCTCCTGTTAAACCAGGGTTGCCGACATTTTTCTGTCTTCGGCTTCTCCCAGAGAGGAGACTTCCAGCTGCAGTTCTGGGAGCTGGGCTTGAGCATTACATCATTAAGCCCCGCCCCCAGGATGGAAAAAACCCCAATTCACCGGATCTCCGTGGAGGGGGCGGGGCTAAAATGACGCGATTGTGGACATTTTAGCTCCGCCCCCTCCTCAAAGACCCACGGATTGCCGCATTTAAATCCAAAGGTATGGGGGAAGACGCTGCAATCGGGGGGGGGGGGGGAGGAGCGGCGGGGGGGTCCCCCAGAATCCGGGAGGATTGCCCACCTTTCCGGGGGTGGCGCGAGGATCTCCCGATTTTCAGGATCCAACCTGTCAGACCATTCCTCCACAGGCTATCCCAAACATATGGCTGTGCGTTCAAATGTGCAAATATAAATATAGGTTTAATATAATTTGACAGACTCCCAAAACAGCTGACACCTGCCTGCTTTACTAGCCTTTTAACAAAAAACGGCAAACAATATTTTAATGGTATGGTGGCCCTTTAAGGCCTCTCACACAACCCCCCAATATCTCCAAGTTGCCCTGTTGTTCCAATACAGGCACAAACTGGGGAGGCTGAACAAGCCGACCAAACAATTAGACACACCCCAATTAGAACCTTTAACGGTTACCAGGCCAGAATGTATAACGCCCCCCCCCCACACACACACACACACACACACACACACACACATACATCCCACCCCCATTTTTGCCAGTATTGAATAAAGAGTTTTCTGCTGTGTGAAGATTCCAGCTGAGATGTGTCCCTGTTCAGGCGCCAAATGTGACAAGGAATCACAAGAAAATAGATGAAATCTGGGTGCTGTAGCAGGTAAACATCATGCCAGGTTCACAGCTTGGCAAGTAGGTGACATCATTGCAGGGTTTTCCACAGATTTCAGTCAGAGTACACTCCATTTTACCTTTTCAGCATTGGGAGCAATGACCTGCCCTGGACACACATTTAACAGGAAGCCACAGGTGCTGCTAATTAGCTAAACCACGATCACATCCGTTTATATATGTATTATATGTACTGGCTTGATCCCATGCAGATTGCCAGGGCTGAGTGCATTGGGTGCCCTGTGGCACCTAGGAATCAGCATAAAGGCCCATACACAGTCACACTGAGCGATTTTGAGCTGAAAGCAGCTCATTTTTCGTGTTTTGAGCTTCTTACAGCTCAAAACCACCCAGTGTGTATGCCCCAGCAATGAGCGCTGATGCACGCTCCCGTATGCTGGTATAACAGATGAGTGGACAGCTTTCTATAGCCCCCTGCTATGGAATGACGTTCACCCCGTGAAAATTGCTGGGCTAGATGAAAATCTCATAGGACGAGATGTACTAAAAAAAAAATGCGTTAAATGTTCGACGCTGCAAAACAGGGACTGCAGCCACCACTGCTGTCGACCTTGTGCCTGTCAACTTTTTTATGTCAATCTATATTTAATCTGCCTCCCCGCTGTCCCGGGAGAGTAGGCAAGTATGAGGTTTTTAAGTGTTGCCACTTATAATAATATAATAGCATTTCTATTTTAAGCAGTCAGCCATGTTTTCTCCCTTCTTCCATATACCTGCAGGGGCTCCGTCCAGTCATTTTTCAGCCCCAGTGTAATTCGGTTAGCACAGTTCTCCGACACCTGTTACTAGGCAACCCTGTGCCTGCTCTGGCGCGCTTATCTCGCCATTATTTCATTACACAATTTAGCATCTGCCATTTTGAGTGTAATTTGAAATGTCCTTGCCCAGGTCTGAAGTACTGATCCAACTAAAGTTCTCTCTATTTCTCAACTTAACATTACAATACATTTAAATAGGTTTTGGACGTCTAGGGGGTTATTTACTTTTCTAGTCTCCTTTCCGGGAGAAGCCTGGAGAGGAGACTTTCAGTAGCACTTCGTGGGAGGGGCTTGATTGCAACGTCATCAAGCCCCGCCCCCAAGACTGAAAATAACCCGATTCGCAGAGCTTCAAGGAGGGGGCGGGGCTAAAATCAAGTGATTATGATATTTTGCACCACCCCCTCCCCGGAGACCCGTAGATTGCAGTATTTAAACACGATCGGGGTGGGGGAGCGAGGGTCCCTCAGAATCCAGGTGGGGTGCCCACCTTTCCAGGAGGCCGAGGGGGGGACCCGACTTTCGGGAGCCTCCCGGCCATTCCGGGAGGGTAGGCAACCCTGCGGCCTGCACTATCTGGCAAATCTATATTGTGGTATTATTGCAGCAATACAGATTTTGGTAGCACCGTATTTAACAATCCCTGGGAAAATGTTGCACTTCGGTGAGGTGGGATACGGTCACTAGGACAACACAATGAAGGTTGACTTAAATTAAGTCGACTACAGTGGGAAGGTCAACAGTCAAAAAGTTGACATGATTTTTTCACGTTTTTTTTAGTCGACTTGTGCCCTAAGCATGCAAGGGGACACAGTACACTGATACGGTGTCTATGTCAACTTACGTCGAAATTTGGGACAAAAAAGTGAAAAACTCACGTCTTTTGACTGTTCATCCTTCCCATTGTCGACCTAATGCTTGTGTCGACACTCCGACCCTGTTGACCTTATCCATGTCTCCCTATTTCATGTGTCGACCTATGCCGTGTCTTTAGTGGTCGACTTTATGTATGTCGACCCAATGACGCATACCCATTTGAGGTCTGAGGTTTATTAATGCTATAGAGATGCTAAGGGGTCGGTCAGCAGCCCAGCAATGTTGACGGATCGCTGGAACATTCAAGATAAACTGAATTATTTTTGCAACCACCTTTCTGTAGTCATTTGCTCACAGAGATGAAGGGGGAGATTTTAAAGGGTGAGAGATTCAGAAAGTGAGAGATTTGGTAAGAAATCTCCAGTTTTTTAAAGCGGCAATCATTTACATTTCAAAATCAAACTGGTTTTGCAGTGTAAATGATTGCCGCTTTAAAAAACTGGAGATTTCTTACCAAATCTCTCACTTTCTGATTCTCTCATCCTATGAAATTTCCCCCCGTAATCCTTAGGGGTAAATTTACTAAAATGATCTATGGCCCATAGCAACCAAGCAGATTCTATCTATTAACTTCTCGAAGGTGCTAAATGAGAAGTGGAAGCTAACTGGTTGCTTATGAGATTGCTGACATCGGGCCATGCTTGCCCCGGAGAGACTTTCTACAGATTTTCTGGGGGTGGGGGCTTCCTGTCATTTAACCACACCCCCATTTGGGCAGGGGGGGTTAACCACACCCCCATTTGGGGAGGGGGTGGTACTAAATGACGCGATTTGCATCATTTTAGCCCTGCCCCATCTCCAAAGAGCTGTGAATGCCGGTATTTGACCGGCAGAGGGAGGGGGTGGGGGGCTGATGTGGGGGCATTTTAAAAAGTTTGTTTCCTTTTTATATGATAATGACAACTTCAAAGTGGGTTTAAGATTGCTGGTACCAGAGGTTTAATCTCTGGTGATATCCTCGGGTCCAATACTTAAATACCCTCCCGGGATGGCTGGGAGCGTCCAGAAAAATGTGGGTCTCTCTCCCAGCTCCCCTGAAGGGTGGACAAGCCTCCCACATTTAGGGCCTTATTCTAGTTCACTCTTTCTGACAAAATCCTTCTTAGATGGACAAAACCATGTGCACTGCAGGTGGGGCAGATTTAAATTGTGAAGAGAGAATTAGATTTGGGTGAGTTATTTTGTTTCTGTGCAGGGTAAATACTGGCTGCTTTATTTTTACACTGCAATATAGATGTCACGTTGAAGTAAAACCCCACCCAAATCTAATTCTCTCTGCACAAGTTACATCTGCCCCCCTGCAGTGCACATGGTTTTGTCCATCTAAGAAGGATTTTGTCAGAAAGAGTGAACTCGAATAAGGCCCTAAATGTGGGAGGCTTGTCCACCCTTCAGGGGAGCTGGGAGAGAGACCCACATTTTTCTGGACGCTCCCAGCCATCCCGGGAGGGTATTTAAGTATTGGACCCTTGATATCTCCAGGGATTAAACCTCTGGTACCAGCAATCTTAAGGCCCATACACACTAGAAGATTTTCATTTCAAAAGACTTTGCCAAAATCTCTGAAAGATATATCTTTTACCAAAATAGTGCGTACACACTGAGCTAGTTTCCCCAAAGAGCTAGAGATTTTCAGGAGGCGAAAGTCTTTGCTGAACATCTTTCATATAAAAGGTGATTTACATAATGGGCGGGTTTGAATTACAAGGATGGGAGCAGCGGCCATTTTATTCAGTGCATTCCTGTTATTGGTGCATGATTTAGAACTGATTGCTGGGCTGCATATATTCAGAGCCCAGCGTTCAGGTAAACTACACCTGCTCCACCCTGACCGGGCAAAATGCCACCCATGTGCATGGCAAAATTTAATTTGCAGCTGTGCACGTAGGGAGAAATCCATTCAAAATATACATTGGGGGTGCAGTGGCGGCGGTAAAATCATTGCTGGCCTGCAAAAAATGTAAGGCACGGCTTTGTGGGACAGGGGACTATGCACTCCATAATGCCCATTACACATATACCACATACCGTAATGCCCATTACACATTATGACACACACCGTAATGCCCATTACGCATATGCCACACACCATAATGCCCATTACATATAATGCCACATAAGTGTCGTTTACCTACATGCTCATTGCTAGGGTTTTCATGCACGGTGCCAGGGGTAACATGCACGGTGCCAGGGGTAACATGCATGATGCCAGGGGTAACATGCTATGTGCACTGAATCCTTACGCTCACCTTGCCCCGCTGTCTGTCCCTGCCTGCATCAGTAAAGGAGATCGCCGGGCAGAGCGGTGGGGAAATCCGACTGTCTCAGAGCAGGTCCATCTGTCCGCGACTCGCAGCCAATCAGGCGAGTTGCAAGCAGGCGTGTCATTCCAAATAGCCTCACAGCGGATGGTTGGACCTGCTCTGAGACAGCCGGGTTTACCACCACTCTGCCGGCTGTCTCCTTTAACGATGCAGGCAGGTACAGACAGTGGGGCAAAGTGAGCGGACGTTCCGCCTCCAAAATGGACTGACGGAACGCAGTTCTGCCCCGTTCTGGCTCAATTAAACTCATAGTGGGCAGTAATGCCAGTAATATATACATTGCTGGCATGTGCCAGCAATGTATATATTACTGGCTTACAGTTGTCATTGGTGCCCAGTGGTGCCAGTAATATATAGATTGCTGGCATGTGCCAGCAATCTATATATTACTGGCTTACAGTTGTCATTGGTGCCCAGTGGTGCCAGTAATATATAGATTGCTGGCATGTGCCAGCAATCTATATAATACTGGCTTACAGTTGTCATTGGTGCCCAGTGGTGCCAGTAATATATAGATTGCTGGCATGTGCCAGCAATCTATATATTACTGGTTTACAGTTGTCATTGGTGCCCAGTGGTGCCAGTAATATATAGATTGCTGGCATGTGCCAGCAATCTATATATTACTGGCTTACAGTTGTCATTGGTGCCCAGTGGTGCCAGTAATATATAGATTGCTGGCATGTGCCAGCAATCTATATATTACTGGCTTATAAATGTCATTGGTGCCCAGTGGTGCCTAACATATACATTGCTGGCACATGCCAGCAATGTATATATTATTGGCTTAAAAGAGAAAACATTGGTGGCACCTGTGGGCGGCCGGGACCGGGCGGCAGAGCATAGACAGACCCGTGTGGACATAGCACGGGTGAACAGTGGAGTGGAGCGGGGCGGGGCGGACCAGCGCGGCAGCAGGCAGGGTGAGACGGGGGAGCAGGGCTCTTCACCAGCCAGCCGCCGCAGCAGCCAGCCGGACGAGTGAGCGGGGCAGCGAGGACAAGTCCAGGAGGGTGAGTATGACAGGCGAGGGGCGAGGGGGCGGGGGGAGGGCGGCGGGGCGTACCGCCGGGCTGAAAGTGGTTAATCACTTTCAGCCCTGCAGCGTACACACACAGCGATGATGGATGGAAAACCATCCATCATCGCTGGATCTGCTGGTAAAACCAGCAGATGAAAGACCTTCCTAGCGATGATGCGGGAGCGCGCATCATCGCTAGTCGGGGGTCGCTGTCCCATACACACTAATCGATTTTCAGCTGAAAATCGGTCAAAACGCCTGTTTTGACCGATTTTTAGGTGAAAATCGTCAAGTGTGTATGGGCCTTTAAACCCACTTTGAAGTTGTCATTATCACATAAAAAGGAAACAAACTATTTAAAATGCATCTTCTAAAAAGGGAGTCATTTACTTAGATGCTGCACGGAAACCACAAACTTTACCTAGAGCTAATGTTTGTCTGACAGAGGAAACCACTGTCAGGCATCTGGAAAATAACACTGCAGAATATAGCAACGTGCAACTGAGTTCACATAGCGTCAGCAGCTGCTCCGGGTTGCAACATGTCATTGCAGGAGACTGTAAATGCACACAATCCCCTATTAAACTTCTTGCCAGCGTTGCGGTATTTGATGGGTTTGTGTGTGCGTCAGGGGGTACCGCAGACCCAGCAGTGAAGGCGTTAAAAAACTAGCAGGCTTTATTAAACTCTCTGCAAAGAAAACAAACACAGAATTTCCAAATAACGTATTTGAGAAAAGAAATGAAAACTTCACAGAGCAATCACAATGATGTTACGAGAAAGTTCCTTTAGAGCAGGCATGTCCAAATTGTGGCCCTCCAGCTGTGGAGAAACTACACATCCCAGAATGCCTTGCCATAATTTTAGCATTCCCTACTATCAAAACGGTGGCAAGGCATGATGGGACTTGTTGTTTCTCAACAGCCGGAGGGCCATAGTTTGGACATGCCTGCTTTAGAGTAACAACATAGGTCTGAAGTCCAATATTTAAAGGATTGAAGTCTGAATGAAAAACAATGAAAAGATGGGAATATTGAAAAAAGATGATCCGGGTGAAAAACTGGAAAATTGTGGTTTGGATGGAGATGTGGAGGAGGAGCCGAAGAAGAGTCTCTATGATGGGTTTAGTGTGTGCACACTAAGCACCCCCCAAAATTATGAAAATGGGGGTTGCCGCAATGGACCACGCCCCCTCCATCAAAAGACATGCCCCCACATACAGTGGCCCTGCGCTATATTCGGAACAAATGATCGATGATCCTAATAGGATGGACAACCAGTCTGTGCTGACTGCATCTGTGTTTTTTTTTTTTTAAACATCCCATCACCTTACATGTCCTTCTCCAGCTTGTGTCGCTTTAACATATAAACATTTCCTTAATATAATACCTGAAATAATGACTCGGAGACTTAGGTTTGGCAGAACTTGTTAACTGATTTATTTTTGTAGATTTTGATTATTTATTTTTATTATTTTATTAATTTATTAATTAATGGTGGCCAAGAAAGAACGGCTACTAACTAAACTCCACCCAACTACCCACGTAACAGGCCTAACTCATAACAAGCGGTATCCAACTCAACCTCGCCCCCTTTACTACCCACCCCTCCGGGTGAGGTCGCTGACCCCGACACGGGTGTTACAGCAACAGGCCTAAATCAATGAGAGGTGAGTGCACCGAAAACAAGCCATGTACGTAAACTCAATAACTGATATCTAACTAATTTATTCAAAAACTGCCGTTCTTTCCCGCCAAAGCGGGGTACCAAAGGAACCCCGCACCGCCACCATCTAGACTACTGACTCAATACCTATCAACAGATCCTCCAAGAACATAAAGATTCCCTCATCTACCAGATGAACCCCATCAGGCCGGAAAAGGTGTTTATGCCCAAACCTGATCCTATCATGAGCAACCACTGCCCCTCCGGAAGCTACCACCCATCGGGCTATAGCCGCATTAAGCTTCTTCCTGGATTCATCAATTGCCTTAGGATTATTAACCCCCCTCCAACATTGCCGGGGAACAATAAATGACCACACGATGGTGCATGTGGGCCAGGCCGATCTAATGGCAGCCAGATCTTCTAAAATCCAGTTGCGCAGCTCTAACTGAGGTATTTTCCCTAGATCATTGCCTCCCAAGTGAAGCACTAGCACCGATGGTAAACCGTACTTGCGTGCGTAATGCAACAGTGAATTCCTAAGGGCCCCCCAGGACATACCCCGTACCCCTAACCACCTAATTAATCCGATGGCGGCAGAGGGGGGACCCTTACCTGTGCTAGCTAGTCTAGCAGCCCAATAGACGAATGAATGACCGACTACCCACACCTGGAGTCTATCCATCCCCAGACCTAAGGGAAGAGATGCAAGAGAAATGAAATGGGGGTTAGAATGGACTGTTAAATTGGGAGCACCTTTACATATTTATGAGGATCTGCCAAAAAGAAAAAAACAAATTTGGTATGACTATTCGAGGCACATTCAAACAGTGCCTAAGACATGCTCCAATCACGATTGGAGCCATACCAGGACACAAAAGGAAAGAGACAAACAGGGGGAAGGGCCGGGTCTTGGAAAGGAAAGGGATGAAAGGTGTACTCGGCCGGAGAAAAAACGACTAGACCTGCTGAGGGACTTTTAATTAGACTATAGCCAAATTAATAAGCACCAAATTCAGTCCGTCAGATCAGACAAAAAGCGGGAAAACTCCGGACGCTGGCCCAATAGCAGAGCGTAGTTAAGCCCCGAGTAGGGAGGACATAGGGAAGGGTAAACAAATGACCATCCATCAACACGACAGTCACAAACAGACAACTCAGCAACACTTATGACAGCAGATGTGGCCTAATATATTTCTTGTAGCTCGCTGAGCGCCATCTCCCTAGGGATTTTATGTCCTCAACCGACCAGCCGGCCTCAGCTGCCGCAGTAGCGGCACCTATTCTAAAGGAATGTGTCCCGAAATCTCGCGGTGACAGGCCCAATCGAGACAGGCATCGTCCCAGCATCCATCGGAACTGATACAATGTCAGAGGCGAACCATCATAGTGCAGGAGCCAGGATCGCCCTGAGGAAGGTCTCACCTGCATATACAATGTGCCCAATGACACAGGGCACACAGACTCAGGGACGACAGGGCCCATGGAGGACCACCTACCTCTGGCCGACTGGTCTGTCTTGGACCTTCTAATCCTAAACCATAATGCCCCCCGCTCTAAGCGTATGTCGGACAGAAGGAGGGTCGCGTCCCTAGTCTTCGAGGTGGCAACTAGCTCGGATACCCTAAAAGCGCCGTGGTAAGCCATGGAAAAAGCTAGCCTAAACAGGAGCGCCTCGAACGCAGAGCTAGCGCAATGCCCCACCTTCTCCAGGAGATCACGAAGAAGAGGGGCATTAATTGGCCGGCGACAGTCTGGAGGGGCTGGCACCTTCCGTGCCCAGCCCTTCATGGCCTTAGTGACTAGAAAACCCTTAGTAAAATCCGGCCGCCCTTTTACCCTAGCAAAGAAAGATATGCCCGCCAAGTACCGAGCCGCCACTGCCCTAGATTTTCCTGAGCTATATAAAAACCAAATGAAAGATAGCAACCGCTGCTGACCCCGCCTACCTGGCTGCGCGCCCCCTCCAGAAAACGATTCCCATTCTGCCCATGCCTGCCGATAGCTTCGCAGAGTACTGGGTGCCAATGAGGACTCCGCTAGCCCCTCCAGTCGGGCTCGATCACCTGCCAAACGTAAGAGGGGCAGGGTGTGCCCAACAAATCAGCGTGAGGAGCAAGATCGCGGAAACGCTGCCATTGAAAACGCGAAAGCGCGTCAGCTATCTCGTTATCAACGCCGGGAACATGCTGGGCTCTAAACATAATGTTGTGACGCAGACATTGGAGGGAAAGCTGCGCCAGGATTCTTAACACTAACAGGGATTTGGCCTTCTGGTGATTAATGGCGTGAACAGCGCTGAAATTGTCGCACCAGAAGAGCAGGCTCCTGTTCGCTAGGCGCGGTCCCCAGATCTCCATGGCAACCATTATGGGGAAAAGTTCTAGCAGCAGCAGGTCCCGGGTGAGGCCCTCGCCGGACCACCCCCGAGGCCAAATCTCTGCGCACCAATGCCCATCCAAGAAACAGCCAAAGCCAGCCGCTCCGGCTGCATCTGTGTACAACTGAAGCTCTGAGTTTACCACGGTCGGGGCCAGCCAAATCCGCACCCCGTTGAAATCTTCTAAGAACGAGGCCCATACCTTCAAGTCCCGCCGAATTTCGGCAGACAAGCGGACTAAATGGTGCGGTTTGCTCACCCCGGCCGTGGCCCTCTCGAGCTTCCTGCAAAAAAGCCTGCCCATGGGGATGACCTTGCATGCGAAGTTGAGCTGCCCCAAAACTGACTGCGCCTGCCTCAGAGGGATCTTAGACCTACTCTCGCAATGTAAAATGGCCTCGCTGAGCCTGGCTACCTTGTCGGCCGGCAGGCTACAGCATCCCTTTTCAGTATCTATCAAGATACCAAGAAATGACAGACAAGTACAGGGGCCCTCGGTCTTGTCCTCTGCGATGGGGACCCCAAAATGCCTGAAAATCGATTGAATCCTAACCAAAGTGCGGGCGCAGTGATCGGAGCCGGCCGGCCCGATGCACAGAAAGTCATCCAAGTAATGGGCGAGGCCGCCCCCCTCGGATGAACTCTCAACACACCAGTGCAGAAAGGTACTGAACTTCTCGAAAAATGCACAAGAAACGGAGCACCCCATCGGCAAGCATCTGTCGATGAAATACTCCTCTCCTATGCGGAAGCCCATGTACCTAAATGAACTGGGGTGCAGGGGAAGAAGCCTAAAAGCCGACTCAACATCTATCTTAGCCATGAGTGCCCCCTGTCCAAACGACCGCACCATTGCCAGGGCATCGTCAAATGACTGGTAAGTCACCGAACAATATTCCTCTGGGATGGCGTCGTTGACAGAAAAACCCGCTGGGTAAGACAGATGCTGTATAAGGCGATACTTCCCCGGGGCCTTTTTAGGGACCACACCGACTGGGGAAATAACCAGGTTATCTAAAGGGGGGTGTGAAAAGGGGCCTACCATGCGCCCTAACTGAATCTCCTTATCCACTTTTTCCCTCAAAACTTCTGGGAGTGAACGAGCGGATTGGAGGTTACGATATGACCCGCCCTTAACTTCCTTTTTAACTGGCAAAACAAAACCTGCTTTAAAACCTTCGAACAGAAACAAGGCAGCTTCCCTATCCGGGTAGCGCTGTAACCAATCGGCCATGGCATCCACGTTCACAGGCGAACGCGCCTTACCTAGGATTCCCGCCTGCCGCTGCTCTGGGTGTAGCGGCCGCCGCCCCTCTATTGGGGCGGGGGCCCCGAAAGCAGTTGGAGGCTGGGTGGTTTCCCGAACAGTTGATGCATATGTGTCGAAAACGACAGCGTTTGGCCCATCTGACAGGAGGAGTTATTAAATGCAAAGCATTTTCCCTTTGATGTGCCTACTGCTGCGGGCCTATTTGTTGCGACGAAACGGCGCGCCGGAAGGGTCTCCTGCGTCGGTCGCTGCGAGGCTGGGGAGGCCGCGGCGGGCGCCGGGGTTGCGGAGGCAGCCTCCACTGCCCCCGACCCCATGCGCGTGAGCCCCATCCATTTTTCTACGTCCTTGCACCCTAGGTCAAGTATGAATAAACAGTCCTGCTTGCGCCGGAACTGTTCATCATACGTTCGCCAGGCCGTGCCCCCGTATGTACGCTGCATTTCGTGTACCATATGTATATACCTAATCACGTTCATGTGTTCGTCTGGCCGATCCTCCAAGTAACAGGCTGCGAACACACAAAACCCCGCCAGCCAGTTGTCATAAGACCTATAGGCCTCGGAGCCAATGCCGCCCTTGTCTTTGGCTGCTTTGAACGCTTTCTTAGAGTCCTCAGTCAGACTGAACACGTCAACGTAATCACCCCTCTCAATTTTCTTTCTGCAACTCTCCCGCAAACCTCTGCACACTGCCGTATAATCGCAGTGCACCACTGCGGGCAAATTCCTTCTCTTCCTCTCTCTACGGGATATGGCGGATAGCTTCCTGCGCTTAGACTGCTGCGCCCTCTTCCCTGCCTCCTTCTTGGCGTATCGAGCTGCACGCTTGCGCGCCCTAGCTGAGCTCCCCACATCAGACCCACCCGCTGAGGAGGAAGAATGGTTGCTCCCAGACCCGCTAGAGGAGGTGCCCTGCGCAGACCCTACGTCATCCTCAAACGAGGCCTCACCTGAGGAGTTTGGCTGTGCAGCCCACGTGTCGTCGTCATCCGCGTCATCACTGGTGTTGACGGCGTCAGCCTCTTCTTCCAAGGGTAAGTTGTCAAGGTAGGGTTCAGGGGACCTATGCCTTGGCCTACCAGGCCTCCTGCGTCCCGCGGCACGCTGCGCCTGGCTAGATGTAGAGTGCCGGCCCTCTATGGCCGCTACCGCCGACCCCACTTCCCTGACGGCCTGCATAAACTGGGAGCAGCCTGGTAAGGGCTCTGCCCGTGGCCTTGCTCCCCTACCCCTCCTAACCCTGGGTTCCCTATTCCCGGAGGAGAGGCTATCGGCCAGGGGACCCAGGGCGCTGGCCAGGGAGGTGAGGGCAGAGGACAACATGGCTGGATCAAAAGCAGCGGCAGGGGATGCCCGCGTGCGGCCCCTACCTGGGCCCTCCACAGAGCCCGAGCGACCGGCACGGCCTGCATCCCCCCGCCACCATGCCGCGACCCCCCGTCATTCTCCAGCTCTCTCCTGCTCATCCCAGCCCGGCCACCCCGCAGCGTCCCACTGTCCTCATCAGCCTCATCCTCTAGCCGCTCAGCGTGACCGGATGAGTCACGCTGCCTAACACTTTGCCGCCTCTGGCTGGCAGCAGCGTGACTCCCGTTTGAGTCTCTATCGTCAGACCTTTCTGACGGAGCATGCCTCCCCCCCCGCTGCGGCCTGCCGCGGTGTGTGCGTGCGCCGGAAGCCCTGCTCGGCGCTGGGGACAGCGATGCTGTCCGCCCAGCGTCCTCGCCGGCTCCGACCGCGCCACCAAACCTCTGTTACCCGCGTGACGCGCCGGACCTGGAGCCCCGGCCGGCGCGTCGCGATGACGCGGTCCCCCCACGCTGCGCCCGGCCAGCCCGTCCCCCAGCAGGCCGCGACGAAGCCCGCGCACCCGGATCAGGCGCAATGCCTCTACCGGTGCGCGTCACTCCCCGCGACCCGCGACGAGCAGCGGGCGGCGCCGGAGGCTGCGGGGAAAGGGGGGCAGCATCGCCAGCATCGCCGCCATCATCCCCTGAGAAACGAGCAGGGCGGCGGGCAGAGCGCCGGGCCTTGAAACTGCGGCTGAAGAGGCCATGCCAGCGTTTAGAAATAAGGTACCTGACTCCGCTAGACCTGACACGCTGGGAGCTCAGAAACCCACGACCTATCCCTTGAAATTCTGCAGGAAGAAGAGGAAGCCTCCTCCCCTTCCTGCTCCTATGATCCTTCTTCCTCTGGCCAAACCTCCCCTTCCCATAGGGTCCCCGAGTCACATGCCCTCTGACACGCAGCTGAGGGATGTTTAACCCTCTACATGCCTATGCCGGCACTCCGTTATTCTTACATTTTTTTTCGAAAATTGTTGATTAAAAACTTATTTAAATAAGAGCTATTTAACCCATTATTCAATACAATTCTATTACCATATTTGCTAATAATAATAATCATACAGAATTGTATTACTATTTACATAATTTGATCATTTAAATCCTATCAACAATTTTGGAGAAATTTTTTGGGGACAAATATATTAGCCAAATAAGTGGTTAAAGAACAGGATGGAAGTCACTTCAGCAGGAACTCTCTATAGCAGTGGTTCTCAACCTCGGACCCCCCCCCCAACAGCGCACGTTTTCCAGGTTTCCTCACAAAATCACAGGTGAAATAATCAGCTCCACCTGTGATCTTTTAAAATGTGTCAGTGAGTAATGAGTGCAGCTGTGTATCTGCTGAGTGACCAGTAAAATGTGCACTGTTGGGGGGGGGGTCCGAAGTTGAGAACCACTGCTCTATGGCTTCATGTGATGGGATGGAACCTGTACTTGGGAATTAATTCATCGCTTTAATTTGTTTCAAATTTAAACATACTGGGTGAGACGCGGCAACGTTTAAAATGCAGGCAATCTTCCTTGTCACAGTTACATGCGCTATATACATTTTTCACTTCACAAAGGCAGGCGTTCCTTTGCCTGCTAGGACGCCCGCTGAATTTGCTGAAATCCTTGCCGTCACCGAGTGACTCCCGGGTTACGCGACAGCTGTGAGGATAAATCATTAGATGGTAAGTAACATTGAATGATTTCTCATCTGCGTGGGCACTTGCCAGCGTATGACTACCCTTACACATCCGTTCTTATCCCTTATCCCAGCACAATGGCAGGTAAGGTGGGGGTGGGAGGGTGTATTCGGTGGGGCGGCGTCAACCTGGGTTCCAAACGCACGCAGCCCAGCGATCAGTCCTGAATCGGGCCCCAAGTCTGCACAGGTGTCCTCGCCACCCGCCCAGATGAACAAAAGCCTCTGTGCTCGGCGCACAGAGCCGCGATGGAATCACCGACAGGTACTATATTGATTTAGAGGCTTTTAAATGATCTCGAGGACGAGTAATCTTCTGCTCACCCAGGAACAATGTGACTTCAGAATTCTATGTGCCACAGCTGCTCTCTCAATAGCGACTCGCTGTCATGAACAAAGTCATTTGTTTAGATTTAACCATGAAGTAGCAACGTAAGGCGGCTGTGTGTTCCTCTAACGGGCTCCCCAATAACAGGATGAGCGCCTTAGACTTTGTTATATGATAACAGGTTTACCGACCTTCTCTGTATAGTTCTGTTGATCTGCGGCCTAGAACGAGGAACTTTTATCGACTGATAAAACAGCAGATAGGAGACGCGGAAAGTCTTATGGCCGTCCGTGGCTGACTGTATATTATTATTAGTCCATCTTGTGGTTTCTGCTTTCTGTTGTTACAATTTCCTCATTTACCATTTTCATAGTGTGACACGGAATCACATACACTGGGTAAGAAGAAGTCTTGGTCTTTATTTTGTAGCAGGTAAACAGCATACCAGGTAAACAGTATAGGCAAGCATTGCAGCATACCAGGTAAACAGTATAGGCAAGCACGGTTACAGCATTGCAGCATACAGGTATCACAGCATAGTACAAACTCTGCTAGCTAGCGACCAGCCCGGGTTATTGTCTGGTGTGAAAGGAACTTACCCGGGCAGCAGGTGGCGGGGTCCGGGCAGCGGGAGTATGGGCAGTGGGTTCCAGACTGCCGGGATCCAGGCAGCGGTGGCTGGGCACTTGTAGCGCTATTTGCCAGGCAGCGGGGCGGGAAGCGCTGAATTTGAAACCATATTGAAAAGACTGGCCGGACACTGATTGGGGGTGGGATGTACTAAGGGGACGGCAACCGTCGAATGATGTGGGTGTTACCCCGCAGGCTGCGAATGGATGTTTATGTAAAACAACCATTTACAGCCATTGTGAACGTAAGTGCCTTGCGAATGGTGGGCCGGCGTACCACCATTCGCCAGGTGGGATCTGGTTGACTTGCAAGGGTGCGAATTCGCATGCGAACCAACCAGAATAACCCCCACTGTGTAGAAATCAGTTCTGTACGTTGCTGAACACAGACTTAAAGGCAAACAAGAGCAATGGGAGTATTGTTATAATGTTCCGCAGACTTCTCACTGGCACATGACAGGTCCCATAACATTGTAAATGAGGTCAAGAGTGAAAGGAAAAAATGTCTCCCAAATTAAACATATGCAGGGACTTTGGACTGTGTCCAGTAATGTAAACCACACGGGGCGGTGGGAGCAGCATTCTTAGAATATCAGCTATCCAACATGTAGCATTCCCCGCACCTCATCGGCCTCTGCTCAATGGATCTTCAGGGAAAGGAAACTGCAGACTGTTTGCTTAAATTATCCTGGCTCATCCTCAAATCATAATCTATCTTTATACAAGGACACGTTTGTCAACGTACTTTTTTAAACTGTGGGGGGGGGTTTCTGTCCTTGCACAGCTAAAATTAATTTTATTCCGAATTTAAGATGAAATCTTTACCGTCTAGTTTCTCACTCTTTGATACATTAATATTTTTAAAAGCACTAAATGCATGTAATACAATTCCTTGTCATTTAGTTCCGCACCCAGGATGTGATGAGGATTTGGGGTATGCTGGGAGAGTATCGCCTAAGATTGAGTTCTTGCACTGGCTCAGCAATGTTTTCCTGGAAAATATTTATCAGTGTTGGCAGCAATCCCCCCCCCCCCCCCCGTGTATCCCAGTTTTCCCAGGACTGTCTGATTTTCCACTAGAAATGTGTAACACACAGCTCCTATGTTCCCATGATACAGACCCCCGGTGCGTCCCAATGATCAGGAGAAATGAGGTGAGGTTATGTGACGGGGTCGCTCCTCTTCCCACACTTAATGTGGGAAATGTTTAAGCTAAATGTCCATCACTCTAGGGCAGTGCCAGATTAAGCCTTCGGGGGGCCCGGGGCACTTTAGACAGGGGGGCCCCCTTGCACTTGTCATTACTGGCTGCAAACTGCATGGGAGAATATTACACTGTCAAAACACAGAGTAAAGTCAGTATAAACTTGGTCCATGGTTCTCTGCAGCAGATATATAGATATAGATATATATACATACATACATACCTACTGTACATACCACATGAAAAGCCTGTGTTTGTCCCTCTGCACCTTACTGTGTAGGAGACCTCACAGTCCCAGTGCTGCCTCTGATTAAAAACCCTCCCATGACTAGGGTGCTGCTGCTGTTCTCCATGGGCCTGAGAAGCATGTAATGAGCTCCACCAATCAGAGCTCAGCACAAATGTCTCAGCCTCTGCCCTCTGGTGCAAAGTGTCATGGGACTTAGTCAACTCCCAGTGATGTACTGCACACTTGTGCAATCAGTGTGCCTTGGCTCCCGATGCTCAGCACCATTAATCATTGGCAGATTGGCATTGGCAGATAGGTGAAGCTGCAGCACTATCCCACTACCATGCACAAAACCTTTAGCTAAAAAAAATTATTATATATTTTTTAAATACATGCCAACCACAGGGGGCCCCTAGCTAGAGGGGGGCCCAGGGGTACTGACCCCTTGTGCCCCCATTATAATCCGGCCCTGCTCTAGGGTGTCCATGGAAAAGTCTCATCTGTTAGTCTAGTGAGGTCTGAGGCTCCCATCCCTGTTAGGCTGTTGTGTCCTGAGTACCAGAGCAAAGGAGACCAAGCCATCAACTCCAGACAGACTCCAGAAGGCCACAGCGCATCACAGAGGAGTACAGTATGATCAAAGGCCTGAAATCTGGTCTCAAACTTCCTGGGGTTGACGATGGCTTGGATAGACCACAACAGATCATGGAAACAATGCTCTGGAAATAGATCTAAACAGATCCAAAGATCTATCTATTGCTATAGAACTAGAGGAGCTTATAATCAACAAGTTTACTCATATGCAACAATTATAAAAACTCATTGCGTTTAATAATAAATGGTGCGCCAGCCAGTCAGCCCCCAACTGGCATTTTTCAAACACGTGGCATTTGGAGGCTGATTGTCTGGAGCACCCGGTGGCATAACAATGCGGGGAGCCGGTGCCGTGTCTGCAGATTCAGTGTTGTCTGGCTGTGCACATGGAATCTGCTGAAAGTGGCTCTCCAAAAATGGCCGCTGCCTAGAAGGAGAATGATAGAGATCCTACTGGACCTCTAGCGTCTGCCAGGTAAGAGGAGCACGTATAGTGTTACCAAGAAGCACCGGATTCCGCAAATGCTTGCAAGCATGTATTCCCTGGCAATTAGCATTAAATAGCTGGAAATGAGCATGTAACCCCTGGCAACAAGCATGTAACCCCGGACAGCGAGCCAGAAACCCCTGGCAATGAGCATGAAACCCCTGGCAATGAGCACGTAACTGCTGGCAATGAGCACAAAGCCACTGGCAACCAGCATGTAACCCCTAGCAACAAGCATGTTACCCTTGGCAACAAGAAAGAAACGGTACTCTTTACCTAGAAGGGCGCCCGTCGTGGTGATCGCGGGTACATTTATGTCTGGCCGCGACGCGACCGACGCGATGCCCGCGATTTCCCATTGAAACCCATGTTAAACATGGAAATCGCGTCGGTCGCGTCGCGGCCGGCCATAAATGTACCCGCGATGCCCGCGACGCGATGCACCCGATTTCCCATAGGAATCAATGTTAAATGGCCCGACCGACGCGATTTTACTGTTAAATGCCTCAATGGACCTGATGTGGCCATAGGAATCAATGTTAAATGGGCTACAGAGCCCAAATAGGCACAATTAACCCTTAAATGTCCCCCCAAATTTTTAACGCCACCCCACGATCCACGCCAACCCGAAGCGTGGCGAGCGCAGCGAGCCCGCGAGGGGCGGCGGTACGCGTCCTCCGACCTTTTCATGCCCTACTATCCACGTCGGCGTGGAGTTGAGAATAGAATAGTGTGGCGAGCGCAGTGAGCCACCGAGCCCGAAGCGTGGCGAGCGCAGCGAGCCCCGCGAGGGGACGCGGATACCTTCACAGGTAAACGCGTCCCCTCGCGGGCTTCACAGGTGTCCGTGGCCACGCGGACACCTGTGAAGTCCGCGAAGGGACGCGTTTACCTGTGAAGGTATCCGCGTCCCCTCGCGGGGCTCGCTGCGCTCGCCGCGCTTCGGGCTCGGTGGCTCGCTGCGCTCGCCACACTATTCTATTCTCAACTCCACGCCGACGTGGATAGTAGGGCATGAAAAGGTCGGAGGACGCGTACCGCCGCCCCTCGCGGGCTCGCTGCGCTCGCCACGCTTCGGGTTGGCGTGGATCGTGGGGTGGCGTTAAAAATTTGGGGGGACATTTAAGGGTTAATTGTGCCTATTTGGGCTCTGTAGCCCATTTAACATTGATTCCTATGGCCAAATCGCGGGCATTGAGGCATTTTACATGAAAATCGCGGTCAATCAGCCTTTTTAACATTGTTCCCTATGGGAAAATCGCGGTCATCGCGGGCAGCAGATTTTTATGTACCCGCGATTTACCCGCGATAACCGCGATTTTTACCCCCGACGCCCGCGATTCCAATCGCTGGCGCCCTTCTAGGTAAAGAGTACCAAAGAAACCCCTGGCAATGAGCATGAAACCTCTGGAGACAAGCATGTAACTCCTAGCAATGAGCATAAAACCCCCTTGCAATAAAAATGTAACCCTTTGTACTAAGAAAGAAACACCTGGCATCGAGCATGAAACACCTGGCAATGAGCATGTAACCTCTGGCAACAAGTAAGAAACCTCTGGCATTGAGCATGTAGCCCTGGTAATAATCATGTTTACCCTAGCAATGAGCAAGAAACCCATGGCAACGAGTGTAAAACCCCTGGCAACCAACATGTAACCACTGGCAGCAAGCATGTAGGTAGAAAAAGTCTAAATAATGTATGGGGGAATGTCAGAATCTTTATCGGTGGGGGTGGGGCACAATATTTCCAGCTACGCCACTAGAGCACCTTTTATCATAAACAATGAGTTTTAAAACTAGTTGCAAATGGTGAAAATTGTTGATAAAACAGCCCCTATATATCATGGGCTGAGGGGAAGGTTATGCGGATTACAGTGGGGTGTGTGGCACAGGCGGGTGGGTTGCCCATTCTATAGGCCCTGTTATCAGCCTGCTCAGTCATAGCCTACTGCATACTTGACTACCCTCCAGGCAAGGTGGGCAAGTCTCCCGCATGCCCCCCATGTACTGGCCGTGCTTGCTGGAAGCTGTCACAATAGAGGAAGGACAGAACAATACAGCGGCTGCTTTCGCTTTACTTACTTATTTTTAAACATGACTTAACTTCCTTCAGTGACTTTGCGTGACCGGGAGAATTAGGCAACCAGTCCATGGTCACAAGCTGTGATGGCACGGAAGGGGGGGAAGGAGCTTCCTTTGTGCCAGCGTCAAGCTGTGATTGTGCCAGCAGCGCGGCTGTCTGGGCAGCCTGATGCCAGAGATTGGGGAGAGAACATTACTCGGCTTATCTGTAATTTATTCTGATGTGACCAACACACCAAGTGCAGCTGCAGCTTAGGAACAACTGTTGCTGCTGACACCCTTCCCGTCAACTGCTGGGTGGGGGCCGACACAAACACATTCTCCTTAGTTTAGGAATATTTACAAGAGGCTGATTTCAGACGCTTGGAAGCAATTATTGATTGGAATTTAGCAATATTGTAAAAGCGGCAACAAAACAGTCTCAGGTGCTCTGTACTGTATTTACTAAAGGAAATATATATATATAGAGTAGTAAGGACAAACAGCGGCACTCACAGGATTTTCCAAAATATTTGTATTCAAACGTGACCAAAAAACCAACGTTTCGGGGACTAGCCCCTTTGTGTAGGTACACCTTGACAAAGGGGCTAGTCCCCGAAACATTGGTTTTTTGGTCACGTTTGAATACAAATATTTTGGAAAATCCTGTGAGTGCCGCTGTTTGTCCTTACTACTCTACATCTCTGATCCTGAGGGCACCAAGGTAGCTGCATCACTAAGTTGGAGTGCCGGGCCGTACACAATTACCTATATATATATATATATATATATATATATATATATATATATATATATATATATATAGCCAGCATGAATTCACGATTCTAGCGATCAAATGACTGCGCATGCATTCCATATGCATCATGCATTCGTGCGGGGAAATAGTGACTACGGATCGTAACAGCAATCCCCTCGCAGTTTGACTGACAGGAAGCCGGCGTTTGGGGGTGGAAACCTGCCATTTTCTGGGTGTGTCCAAAAAAAATTGAAGGTGTGACCAGGGGTTTTTGGGGAGGGTCTGTGATGTTGGCGTTAACCGCTTCCTTACTGTCAAAATTGCAGATTAGTGGCAGCCTTAGACCTCCTCACCCGTATGTATAAGTGGCGCTGTGTACCTCCAGCATTGGGATAAGGTCTCCATGACAACACTGGGTCTTCCTCTCACCAGCTTCTGCAGCCCTTCCACACCTATGCCACCGGACATCATCTTCTGCAGGCAGCTCTAAAGGTGCCCATACACTAGTAAGATTTATCTTCAGATCTGGCTGGTTGGAACAAAAACATGGTTGTGGATGAGTGACAGTTTGTCAGTTTTCCAGCATTTTCAAGCAAATGGTCAACTGTCATTTGCTCTCATCCATAACCATGTTTTTGTTCCAACCAGACAGATCTGAAGATAAATCTGCATGTGTATGGCCACCTTTAGTCTCCCACACAGCAGAACAGGTCCAGTGGCATCAGAGAGGAGGGGGAGGAGTAAGGCTGGATCAGCCGGACCACCTCCTCCTTCAGTATGCATTGTAAACCATCAGCGGTGAGGGGGGAGGGGACACAGGATGGCGCTGGGGACACTGCTGGTGTGGCACTAATTAAAAGGGAAAAAAGGACCATGGGGGCCCCTAAAGACCTGGGCCCCATAGCAGTTGTGTAATACCCCGGCATTGCAAGAGTTAATACCATTTAGTTTTATCATGCATAGCTAGGGCTATTTCCTGTGCACTGATTGGGAAACGTTTGGAGATCAGGCAGTGATCACATGCAAGCCTCCTGCAGAGGGGGAAGACAGGAAGTGTAAAGGCCCCCATACATTAGTCCGACTTGTCCTAAGGACAAGTCGGACCTGATTCCCCCCTGCAGCTCCCCGGGAGGGGGACACACGATTTGGCACTTGATGTGCCAAGTTTTGCAAATGATACATCGCATGCGATGTATCATTTGCAACTCCAGGGGAGCTGCAATGTGAAGGAAGCAGGGGGCAGGGGGACATTGAGGCGGCTGGGGGGACGGACGCTGCGGGGGACACAGCTGCGGCAATTACTTACAGCTGAGCCGGGCAGGGGGAGCCGGGAGCTGTCTGTACCGAAGGGAAAAAAAAGCCCATACAATGAATGGGCAGCCTGTGATTGGCTGCTGAGCGCTCTCTCAGCCAATTGCTGACTGGCTGAGAGAGCGCTCAGCAGCCAATCACAGGCTGCCCATTCATTGTATGGGCTTTTTTTTCCCCTTCCGTACTGACAGCTCCCGCCAGCTCACCCTGCCCGGCTCTATGCCGCCTGTGTCCCCCGCAGCGTCCCCAGCCCCCCCTGCTCCCTCTACCGCCGCGCCGCCACACTAGGTCCCAAGTCGGGTGGTCGGACGTGCAGCAGGTCCGACCACCCGACGCAGATCCGATGCGCACGGGACCGCGCATCGGATCTGAGGGGACATCAAAACTAGCCGATTTTGGTCCGATTTCGGCCAGATCCGACTGATCTGGCTGAAATCTGACCAAAATCGGCTAGTGTATGGGGGCCTTAAGTCAGAAAGTAGCAGATTCAGGACAAATTAGGAGGAAAAGCTAGGAGAAGGATGCATCTTGGCTGGGACCATGGAATGGCTAGCTGTCATTTCCATGATCCCCAGCTTTGGAAACAGCAGTCATGAGTTGCACCCCTTCTATGGAGAGAGCAGCAGCACATGTGGGTGCTTTTCTGCAGAGTAACATGAGGAGAATGCAGCCTCAGTGAGAGCCCCTCACAGCACATGTGGGAAGTGCTGCCAGTCCCAGCAAGGCACCTGACAGAGAGAGAGAGAGAGAGAGATCGCAGTGTGAGAGCAGTAGTCCAGTGAGAGGGTGATCAATATACAAGGGAAAAAAGGGGGCGTACACTGCGTTAAAATCTGGTAGACAATTGTTTCAATATTCAACAAAGACGTGGAACTATGGTGCCATTAATATTCAGATTTGAAAAAAAATACAAAATATATATATAATAAAAAGCAATCAAAAACATAATATATTCAATCAAGGCAATATTCTAAAAAATAATAAAAAAATATTTTGAAAAGCTGCTGCTGTAAAAGTTGAATTTGGTAGGGAATGTGAGTAAATTTATATGGTACCGTATCAGTCTTCGGTGTAGGTAGGAGTCCGTTCCTATAATTGCCCGCTTAGGCGGTGTCCTGAATGGGTCCCCTTGGCAGGGAATCTCAGGTTTTCATAACCTGCTTGCTCTGTTGCTCTTTGTGGGATTCCTGCGCATTTGGGGGATAGCTCTCCTCGGCCATATTGTATATGGGAGCCACTGGTTGGGTTAGCAAAGACTCCCTTCTGTCCTTTGGGAGGAGCAATGTACAGTAGATATGGCTGTGCAGGTATAGAAAATGTAGGGCTGGTCCGGTCTCCAAGGTAGCTACCGCTGTATTGGTATAGGTAGTATTAGGCAGCAATACTCCCTCTCCTCCACCAACGCGTTTCGCCTGTGCAATGGCTTTTTCAAGGTGTATGATTATTCAGGGGACCCTCTGGTACCTGTGCCTTGCCCATGACCAGCCGGGGGAAAGTAAGTGTGATGCACTATACACAGTGACTTCAGTTATGCCATACCTAGTGCCGGTGGGGTTTTACAGTTGCATCCCCTGCAAACAACCAGTACGATCCACATTATGGGCCACTATGCTCAGGGAATGGGGGCGGTCCCAGACAGACACCATTGTGGGATACACCTGAGCCTTTCCAGGAGGCCGGGAGCAGCATCCATCTAAATATGCAAATCGTATCAGTTTAGCTCCGTCCCCTCCTCAAAGACTCGCAAATTGCGGGATTTGCAGTGCTGGGGGTGGGACTTGATGATGTCTACATCGCCCCCCCCCCCCAACCCAGAAGTGCTGCTGACAGTCTCCTCTACGGGATGCAGTTAAAATTCCGGCGGTCGGGATCCCGGCGTTCAGAATCCCGACGCCGGAATCCCGACCGCCGAAATCCCGACACTTTCTCCCTCCGTGGGTGTCCACGACACCACGTCCCCTCCTTGTCGAGATTTCGGTGGTTGGGATTCCGGCGTCGGGATTTTGAACGCCGGGATACCGACCGCCGGGATTTCATACTGAATCCTCCTCTACAGGCTTCTCACGGGGCCAGGTGTATCAAGCTTCAAAAATGATAAAGTAGAGAGTGATAAACATCAGCTCCTGACTATCATTATTCAAACTCAGCCTGTAACATGGCAGGTAGGAGTTGATTGGCTGGCTGTTTATCACCTGCACCTTGCACAGAATATCCTTGCAGCCTGTTACCTTTCACCAGACTAATTATCTTCTCATGTATATAATGCAGCTGAACATAGGGAAAACATTGAAATGGAAACTAGTTACAGTATCTATTTATACATGTATAAAGTAGGTGAAGGTGGTTACAGGAGCGACGCTGGGACCAGGCGTACAGCCCTTTGCAGAATATGCATACACTTCCTCTGTGGCTGACCCCACTTCCTGCAGTGCTGACACCACCCTCCCCTCATTTCCACCAGTCCTCCATTGCAGCCTTGCAAAATGTCAAGTTCTTTTACAGAAACAGCCCGTTCAGCGTCTGACTCTGCACAGAGCGGCTAACGTCAGTGCCGAAACACACACACAAAATATGCCTAGCGTTCTGCAAAGTGGCTACAGGAAGTCTGAGGTAAAGTAAGAAGAAGGATGTACTGTATAAAACACACTGAGACCAAAGTAGGCTTTTACTAAAGCTATGAATGACTGATTTCGGCCTCGTCCCTGATGGTGAGGGTCTGCGCAGATGCGGTAATGTACCATACTTTCCGGCTGCCCTTTCCGGGAGAAGGCAGACAGCTCGGGGGGGGGGGGGGGGGGGAAGGCTGTGGGGAGTGAAAAGGGGTGGGGCGGGTGGCTACTTGTTTGTGGGCGTGGCCACAGCACGCGTGCCGTTTTAGCCACACCCACTGCCGTGCAACGCTCGGGTGGCGGGGATGCGTTTGGCAGGGCTGAGACCTGCTCGCTAGACAGTGAATACCTGCTCACTAGAGAGCGAATATATGCAGCCTAACAAGGTCTGAATAGGGCACTAACGGCACAGTGCGCATCATAGACACTGTCGCCACCTGAGCATGGGGCATCCATGAGAAATCAGCGTGGTAACACCATAGCCCCCATCTGTGCATAGGGCATGACATCAAGCTCCTTTTACACTGGGCCCAACATTTCCCTTCCCATAATACCAAAAATGAATAAATGAGTATATAAATCAGACATATTTAAAAAAATTAGCAACATGTTGCGGGACCACAGGCCTCATACATCCCAACAGCGGGACCACAGCCCTCATACATCCCAACAGCGGGACCACAGGCCTCATACATCCCAACAGCGGGACCACAGGCCTCATACATCCCAACAGCGGGACCACAGCCCTCATACATCCCAACAGCAGGACAACAGCCCTCATACATCCCAACAGCGGGACCACAGCCCTCATACATCCCAACAGCGGGACAACAGCCCTCATACATCCCAACAGCGGTACCACAGCCCTCATACATCCCAACAGCAGGACCACAGGCCTCATACATCCCAACAGCGGGACCACAGCCCTCATACATCCCAACAGCGGGACAACAGCCCTCATACATCCCAACAGCGGTACCACAGCCCTCATACATCCCAACAGCGGGAGCACAGCCCTCTTACATCCCAACAGCGGGACCACAGCCCTCATACATCCCAACAGCGGTACCACAGACCTCATACATCCCAACAGCGGGACCACAGCCCTCATACATCCCAACAGCGGTACCACAGACCTCATACATCCCAACAGCGGGACCACAGGCCGCATACAGCCCAACAGCGGGACCACAGCCCTCATACATCCCAACAGCGGGACCACAGCCCTCATACAGCCCAACAGCGGGACCACAGGCCTCATACATCCCAACAGCGGGACCACAGCCCTCAAACATCCCAACAGCGGGACCACAGCCCTCATACATCCCAACAGCGGGACCACAGACCTCATACATCCCAACAGCGGGACCACAGCCCTCATACATCCCAACAGCGGGACCACAGGCCTCATACATCCCAACAGCGGGACCACAGGCCGCATACAGCCCAACAGCGGGACCACAGGCCTCATACATCCCAACAGCGGGACCACAGGCCTCATACATCCCAACAGTGGGACCACAGGCCTCATACATCCCAACAGCGGGAGCACAGCCCTCATACATCCCAACAGCGGGACCACAGCCCTCATACATCCCAACAGCGGGACCACAGCCCTCATACATCCCAGCAGCGGGACAACAGCCCTCATACAGCCCAACAGCGGGAGCACAGCCCTCATACATCCCAACAGCGGGACCACAGCCCTCATACATCCCAACAGCGGTACCACAGCCCTCATACATCCCAACAGCGGGAGCACAGCCCTCATACATCCCAACAGCGGGACCACAGCCCTCATACATCCCAACACCGGGACCACAGGCCTCATACATCCCAACAGCGGGACCACAGGCCGCATACAGCCCAACAGCGGGACCACAGCCCTCATACATCCCAACAGCGGGACCACAGCCCTCATACAGCCCAACAGCGGGACCACAGGCCTCATACATCCCAACAGCGGGACCACAGCCCTCAAACATCCCAACAGCGGGACCACAGCCCTCATACATCCCAACAGCGGGACCACAGACCTCATACATCCCAACAGCGGGACCACAGCCCTCATACATCCCAACAGCGGGACCACAGGCCTCATACATCCCAACAGCGGGACCACAGGCCGCATACAGCCCAACAGCGGGACCACAGGCCTCATACATCCCAACAGCGGGACCACAGGCCTCATACATCCCAACAGCGGGACCACAGGCCTCATACATCCCAACAGCGGGACCACAGGCCTCATACATCCCAACAGCGGGAGCACAGCCCTCATACATCCCAACAGCGGGACCACAGCCCTCATACATCCCAACAGCGGGACCACAGCCCTCATACATCCCAGCAGCGGGACAACAGCCCTCATACAGCCCAACAGCGGGAGCACAGCCCTCATACATCCCAACAGCGGGACCACAGCCCTCATACAGCCCAACAGCGGGACCACAGCCCTCATACATCCCAACAGCGGGACCACAGGCCTCATACATCCCAACAGCGGGACCACAGCCCTCATACATCCCAACAGCGGGACCACAGCCCTCATACAGCCCAACAGCGGGACCACAGGCCTCATACATCCCAACAGCGGGACAACAGCCGGTACTTATGTAATATCTGGGCTCCCGTTTTTCTTATGAGACCGGGGGGTAGGGGGTCAGGAAGTCTGGCACTGACTGAATCTGGCTTCAATACTTTTATCTGCCTGAAATGAATCCTTATATCATTGTTTAAGATGGATGAGAACCACAATAGCTGACTGTTGTGGAAATAATTCATGGTGCCATAAACATAACCGGCAACCTTGGAGCAGAATACATAGTGCAGTGTTTATCAAGTGTCTTGAATAGCAACATATTTTCCCCTCATTCCTTATAAGCAGGAAGTGCTTGTGTTGTATTCACTTTCTTATGGCAACTGTTCATTTCATCCGTCAGTGTCCTATGCTCCTTGTCGCTATATGGAGTGGTGGTGGGGGGAGTCCTCTCCTCTCTGTCGTGGCTGAAATCTAATTTCCACCAGGATCAGGCCGGCATCTCTATAACAACTGACAGCGGATAAGAATAACATGCCTTTCCTGCAAAGGATATTTCTGTTAACCACAATGAGGAAGGTGCAAGTTCCCCCTGCACTTTCTTTCCATAGACTCATCCTTTGTTCAGACTTATACTTGGGTCAACCATTGTAACTGTGTCATTTGTTGCCGTAGCGATGCCGTGCTCCGCAGAAGTAATCTCTTTGTGCAAGCACTGTAAATAGGTAAACATTTAGATTTCCACTACCTTGCACTGTTTGTGTTCATCTACACTTGTGTAGTCACGTCGAGCTAATAAACTTGATGACTGCTGCAGCTTGAGCAGCACTTGCTGAAGTGCGTGCAGGTGACACAGGGCCGGATTCTCTAAGCTTCAAAAGTGATAAATTGAGAGTGATAAACAGCCAGCCAATCGGCACCTGTCTGACATTTTTCAAACACAGTCTGTGGCATGGCAGGTAGGAGCTGATTGGCTGGTTGTTTATCACTCTCCATTTTATCACTTTTGCAGCTTAGAGAATCTGGCCCACAGTCACAAGGGCATTAGACTGTCAACCAGTCGCCACCACAAGCGTAAGTAGTATCGCCACTTGTGCCATCCCTGCTCTATGAGATCCACCAGAAGCAGGTTCCTCTTCCTTTGCGCAGAACTCAGAGTGCACTCCCACAGCGCTGCAGTGACACGCCCACAATACAGGGAGATTCCTCACATCGTTGCTGCACAAAACGCCCACTTTCATGGAAAGACATATCCATACCTCCCAACTTCTGTGTTGGGGAAATAGGGACACTCGCGCGAGCGCCCGAAAAGGGGGCGGGCATATGCAAATGAGGGCGAGGCTTACGCTAATTAGCCGCAACCTCATTTTCATACGAGAATAGACGCTGTGCGCATGCGCACAGCGTCTATTCTATTAGATTGGGGGGTCTCCCAACTGCCACCCCCCGCAGCGGGACAATGCCTGCCGCGGGTGGGACAGCGGGACAGGACCCGAAAATCGGGACTGTCCCGCTGTAATCGTGACAGTTGGGAGGTATGCATATCTGGCCAAGTTCCCTCTGATCTAGAATAGGACAGACATATGCATCAGTTCAAATCTGTGCACTGCATGCAAAAACTTGCCATTTGTACAGTATCTGTGCACAGGCAGCCAGATTCAGCGTCTCACATCTGGGCATGCACAGGACCCTGTGTACGCAACAATGGTTGCAGTGCCCTCTGAGCCACAACATGACTGTGGCTCAGAGGGGGCTGAATGATGTTTTCCAGTGTGTGCAGTCTTTGCGTAGCCAAGGACTTACTCGGCGGTAAATCATTAAGTCGACACAAGCATTAGGTTGACACTTTTTTTTGTCCCGGATTTCGACACAGTCGACATAGACACTGAAACTTAGGATATTACAGAATGTAATAGTGTGGCTTGCCGTTCTGCGCTCGCCACACTATTACATTGTACCACCACGCCCTAGTGGATGGTAGGGCATAAAGACCGCCTGTCGCACATGTCGGCTAAAAGAAAAAGTGAAAAAACCCATGTCGACCTTTTGACTGTCGACCTAATTCTTGTGTCGTCATAATGACCTGCCGACCTAACACATGTCGACCTTCAGTCATGTTGACCTTCATGCATGTCGACTTAGTGGTGTTGACCTAATGCTTGTCGACCTAGTGACCGTATCCCTTTTGCTGGTAAATGTTTGAACGTTCCGTCTGTAATTTGTATACATATACAAGGAGGATCCCCCAGGACGCGCGTATCACCGGTCCAGAACCTGGGATATGAGAATAAGCTCTCCCCAGCAGAGTGTCAGATACTTCAGGGTTCGGCGGCTGGTCTGTAATATAATCACGGTATAATTGCACAGTCAATGCTGAGAAATGCTGCGGACATTATATTTTCTGCTGCTCTATGTACTAACTTTATATAGCAGAGAAGGATGCTGGTGGGGAGCAGCTGTCACCCTACTGATACAGCTCTTCCTCCAAAAGACACAAGGTAACTTGCGTACGGTCCTCAGCACGGTCCCCCAGACTTGGTGTGCTGTCCCTTGTGAGAATTGTGACATGATCAGTGTCAACGTAATGACCATGTCACCATTGTATGTCGACCTATTGAATTTTGACCGGCAACATGATTATGTGGCCTTCATTGCTTGCACTCATACATTGGGGGTTGCACCGTGAAGCATACCTCCCAACATTAACCTCTTGAAGATCGGGACGCTTCCTGAAAAGGGGCATGGCCTATGCTGAAGGGGGCGGGACCTCACAAAGATACTGAGGCCATGCCCCCATTTTACATCACTACGGGGCGTGGCCAGCACTATGTAAGCTGCTGGCCATGTCCCCAGCCCCTCTGTCTTACTGAATAGATGCTGCGCACATGCTCACAGCGTTTATTCCATGCTGCTCTGCTGATCAGAGGTTGACACAAGCAATAGGTCGACATGGAAAAAGGTCAACATGAGTTTTTTTTTAACCGGCCCTCCCAGTGAGCAAAGAGGGAGAATATAATAGTGTCCATGTTCACCTATGTCAACACAGACGCTAAAAAAAAAAAAAAACCTCACGTCAACCCCTTTCCATGTCGACCCTGTGTGTGTCTTCCTTTTTACCATGTCAACCTAATGTGCGTTGACCTTTTTTCATGTGTCGACCTTATACCTGATAGCCTACTGATCCACACCCAAGAGCCGCTTGATGACTGCGGCTACATAAGGCCCATCTGCCCCAGCAAGGAGACTGCGGCCCCAGGGCCCAGTAACTGTATCACTCCATTATATAAGCAAATAATGACGTTCCCCTAGGAATGTGTGCCATGCAGACAATGGGGGTCAGTGGAGCATTACAATGACAGCACAAACAGCCTAGTACAACTTGGTTACACAGGTATGTATAACGGTGTCAGCAAACACAGGTAATTGTCTGCATGAGCGGCCGTTGGCTTATACTGATCCTCCAGCTTCTGCCGCCTTTGTCTCCTTTGTGGCCAAACACGGGGCTGGTCTGTCTGAGTCACTGGACTGGGGCCCAGTATGATGTTGCACAGACCAGCTTGCTTATCTCCAGCGGTCACATATAGGGCACATCTTTGTGGAGTCCTTTAGGCCTGTTGCTGATTCGGATTAAAATCAGATGCATATGCACCCAGTTTCCAAGCATGGGATAAGGAATCGATCCCCCATGCGTTGCGCAGTACGCATTTCACCATGTGCCCCATACGGTATCACCATCCACCTATACCAGGTGCCAAGTAATTTAAGGCAGCACGGATGGTGTAATGGTTAGCATTACTGCCTCACAGCGCTGAGGTCGTGGGTTCGATCCCCACCATGGCTCTAACTGTGTGGAGTTTGTATATTCTCCCCGTACTTGCGTGGGTTTCCTCCGGGTACTCCGGTTTCCTCCCACAGTCCAAAAATATACTGGTAGGCTAATTGGCTCCCAACAAAATTAACCCTCGAATGTCTGTGTGTGCGTGTGCATGTGGTAGGGAATATAGATTGTAATCTCCACTGGGGCAGGGACTGATGTGAATGTTCAAAATGATCTCTGTAAAGCGTTGCGTAATATGTATGCGCTATAAAAGAAACAAATACTTGTTATCAGTGGTGACTCCTGCCTCTGCAGAGGAGGGGGCTGCACAGAGCCGGACTTAGGCATAGGCACACTAGGCAATTGCCTAGGGCATTTGGAATGCCTAGGGGCATCAGCAGCTTCTGCTGATTAAAATGATATGCAGCATGCCTATATTCTGTGTGTGAGTGAGGCTGTATCTGCATATGAAATAGTGTATTCATGGAAATCACTGTAACATAGCATTCAGTATGCAGGTACAGCCACAGTCGCACACAGAATATAGATGCCGCATATCATTTTAATCTTTGGAAGCTCCTTGTGTGCATTAATAATGTGCAAAATATGTGTAAGGGGCATTATGTGTGTCATTGTGTGTATGAAGGGCATTAATAAAGGTTGGCATAATGTGTAAGGGGCATTATGGTTATAAGGCTATTAATAATGTGTCATGTGTAAGGGGCAATACTGTGTGGTATTATCAGGGGTGCCGAGAGAAAGGGGTAGGGGGTACAAATTACCTAGGCCAAAGTCTGAAGGAAGGGCCCAGTGGGGGCCCCGGGCCCCCTCCCTTTAAGTGACAGCAGCAGCTGCAGCTCTTCTCCTCTGCCCAGCACACACTGCTTTGTGCTGGGTTGCAGTGTGGCCATGGAGGTGCTTAAAATACATTATTTTCTCAGGATTTTTTTCTAAGGGTATAATGTGAATAATAATGTACATAAGGTAAAGTGGTACTACTGTGTGATGTAACGTGAATAAGGGACACCATCGCATGATATAATGTGAATAAATTTGCACTACTGTGTGGCATAATTTTAATTGGGGGTACTATTGTGTGGCCATGTCCCAGCAAGAACACACCCCTGTTTGGGCTGCGCACCGAATGTATGCACTGTTTCTATTTAAAATATTGCGGGTAGGAGCACCAAAATGATGACTGCTATGATGAGGGTTGATCGTGCTGGGAAAGGGGAGCAGGGTCAGATGCGGAACTAGTGGTGGTGCTAGGGGGCACCAGCCAAAATCTTGCCTAGGGCATCATTTAGGCTAGGGCCGGCTCTGGGGCTGCAGCAGGGCCCTTCACCCTCCACTGCCCCCATGCTCCTGGTCCCAGTCCCCGCTGCTGCCGCTCCCGACTGCTGGTCTTGGTCCCTGCCATGGGGCTGGCGCATGCGCAGTATCATCCTTGCACTGCGCGTGCACAGAACCCATTTTTTTATGGGTTGCCGCTCAGCAGCCCATTAGAGGCGTCCCGGAGGGGGGGAACACCTCCCAATGGGACTGCCTTGGGTGACTGGCAGGTCGGACTTCCAATGGGAAGTCACTGCCAATCACAGTGAAGCCAGAGCAGTCCCTGCAGCCCATAGGTAAAAACCGCCACTGCTTGTTATATTCCTAGAAGCTGTAATAAAAAATACACTACCAAGACAGACCATGAAATTAATATTTATTTAATTTTATTTATAATGGTTAAAGTTGCATCTATACCTAGGAACACATGCTGGGGTTAAAAATAGGGAATCGGTACATCTGTCAGACCAGACTTAGATCTACAGTAATTAGGTCGACCCCGGAAGGTCGACTGGGCCCAAGGTCGACAGGGTTAAAGGTCGACATGGGTCAAGGTCGACATGACTTAAGGTCGACATGGGCCAAGGTCGGCATGGGTTTAGGTCAACAGTCATTAGGTTGACATGAGTTTTTCACTGTTTTTTGACCCGAATGTCGACACAGTCGACATGGACACAGTTGGAGTTGAACCGCAGCCCCTCGCATCGCTCGCTTTGCTCGCGATGCTTTGGGCATGGTGCCTCGCTATGCTCGGCACACTATTTTAATCTCCCACTATGCCCTAGTGGATGGTAGGGCATGAAATACCGCCTGTCGGCACATGTCGGCTCAAAAAACAGTGAAAAACTCATATAGACCTAATGACTGTCGACCTAAACCCATGTCGACATTGGCCCATGTCGACCTTAAGTCATGTCGACATTGACCCATGTCGACCTTTAACCCTGTCGACCTTTGGGTCAGTCGACCTTCCGGGGTTGACCTAATGACTGTCGACCTAAGTGTGGTCTGACAGATGACCGTTTCTTAAAAATAGTACCTCGTGCCTCGTGGTATCACTAGTGGCTAGTGCACCCTAATCAAATGTACTGTGAGAGGTAAATCTGTGCGCCCCCAAAAACAGCAAGACTTGAATTTCTCTGCTGGGCGCCATCGAGTGGCAGCTGGCGCACAAAACACTTGAATTCCCCCCATAGAGGTGAGAAGCATCGTTAACCTTTTATTGTATATGAGAGCTGTTCGTCGTTTCCTATATGCATTGATCAGGCTGACGTCAGATCTGTGCATCCAGCTTTCTATAATAGACGTCTCTCCTGCGGTCTAAATTTAGCCCCTAGAAATGACATTTTCGGCGTACAGCGTCGCAGCCAGAACACCCAGAGATACATTGTATCACATTTTATGGTTCTTTGCCCAAGCCAATAGAATGGGAGGAATAATGTGCGGACATACTGTGAGCAGAGGGACAATGGATGAAGAGGAGATCAGACGTTCCTTTGCTATCTGTGTCCCTTCTAAATGTCAATGAATTCATTCGTTTATTTACACCGGCAGAATGAGATTGTTCAGGTGGATCAGTTCCCCTATTGTATTCATGTTAATGCTGGGTGCAAACAGAGGTGACCGGGGTGTGACGAGTTCTGTGCCCAATCTACCCACATGGAGCTAATCAGAGATGTTATTGGCATTACAGTTAATTGCGGCTCAGGAAACGTTGGTGTACATGCCCAGGTGTAGGATAGGACAGGTACGCCTGTAGCCCATGGCCCCTGTTCGACTACATCTGGATAATGCAAGTGTCCATCTGTCTACACGGCTATCTGGGGTAGGTGTATGAAGTAGTGATAAGGGAGGAGAAGTGATAAAGTTCCTGGTACTTTATCACCGGCCAATCAGCTCCTGACTGTTAAGTTAGATGCTGGGTTTAAAATGGCACAGTTAGGAGCTGATTGGACGGTGATAAAGTACCAAACACTTTATCACATCTCCTCCCTTATCACTGCTTCATACATCTACCCCTGTGTTCCTTATCATTGTTTTTATACAGCTTTCATTATTAATACAGACACATCCCTACCCCCAGGCTGGGGGCAAAGGGTTCACCTGACACAGGTACCCCATCTCCTTCTGCATGCCACAAACAAGTCGCAAGGTGGGACTGCTCTGTGTGTCTGTACAGTATTTGCTACGTTGCCAATCAGAAATGCTCATTTCACAGACAAGGAGAATGCATAGAGGGAACCATCTGTTTGCGTATGCTCTGACGAGGTGCAGGTGCATGGTGCATTCAGGGCTACAATTGCTCTCTTTCATGCATGCGCAGTCTGCCGATAGTCACAGGATGCGCCCACTATTGGACTAGTATCTACTAGAGATGAGCAGCGGGCACTTTTTCGGGTTTTGGATCTCGATCTCCCTTCGTGTTTTGGATCTGGATTTTTTTGGAAAAATGCTAAAAATTTCTAAAATAACAGAATTTGGGCCTGTTTTTGCCCCTAAAGTGTTATTAACCTCAATAACATTAGTTTCCACTCATTTCTAGTAAATTTTGATCACTTCACAGCTCACAAAATTGTTTTCATTTACTGTAGTTGGCCCAATTTCCCCTGTATGAGTTTCCTGCGCAGCCGCCGGTCTGTGCAGAGACTGACTTCTAACCTGCGGCAAGTGTTTATCTGTTCTGATCAGTTTAAAATCTAATAAGACCCCTATCTGTCGTGATCAGGTTGATGAACTCTGGAAACATTACCAGTTGCTCGTCACACTAGACACTGGATAATATTTATGTCACACTGGCTGGACACAGGATATATATGTAGTCACTGTAAACACAGGATAAATGTCCCACTGGACACACTGGATATGTCGACACAATGGACACTGTGGATATATGTCGCTCGTCACACTAGACACTGGATAATATTTATGTCACACTGGCTGGACACAGGATATATATGTAGTCACTGTAAACACAGAATAAATGTCCCACTGGACACACTGGATATGTCGACACAATGGACACTGTGGATATATGTCGCTCGTCACACTAGACACTGGATAATATTTATGTGACACTGGCTGGACACAGGATAATTGTCGTCACAGTAAACACTGGATAAATGTCCCACTGGACACACTGGATATGTTGACACAATGGACACTGTGGATATATGTCGCTCGTCACACTAGACACTGGATAATATTTATGTCACACTGGCTGGACACAGGATATATATGTAGTCACTGTAAACACAGGATAAATGTCCCACTGGACACACTGGATATGTCGACGCAATGGACACTGTGGATATATGTCGCTCGTCACACTAGACACTGGATAATATTTATGTCACACTGGCTGGACACAGGATATATATGTAGTCACTGTAAACACAGGATAAATGTCCCACTGGACACACTGGATATGTCGACACAATGGACACTGTGGATATATATCGCTCGTCACACAAGACACTGGATAATATTTATGTCACACTGGCTGGACACAGGATATATATGTAGTCACTGTAAACACAGGATAAATGTCCCACTGGACACACTGGATATGTCGACACAATGGACACTGTAGATATATGTCGCTCGTCACACTAGACACTGGATAATATTTATGTCACACTGGCTGGACACAGGATAATTGTCATCACAGTAAACACTGGATAAATGTCCCACTGGATACACTGGATATGTCGACACAATGGACACTGTGGATATATGTCACTCGTCACACTAGACACTGGATAATATTTATGTCACACTGGCTGGACACAGGATAATTGTCATCACAGTAAACACTGGATAAATGTCCCACTGGACACACTGGATATGTCGACACAATGGACACTGTGGATATATGTCGCTCGTCACACTAGACACTGGATAATATTTATGTCACACTGGCTGGACACAGGATATATATGTAGTCACTGTAAACACAGGATAAATGTCCCACTGGACACACTGGATATGTCGACGCAATGGACACTGTGGATATATGTCGCTCGTCACACTAGACACTGGATAATATTTATGTCACACTGGCTGGACACAGCATATATATGTAGTCACTGTAAACACAGGATAAATGTCCCACTGGACACACTGGATATGTCGACACAATGGACACTGTGGATATATGTCGCTCGTCACACTAGACACTGGATAATATTTATGTCACACTGGCTGGACACAGGATATATATGCAGTCACTGTAAACACAGGATAAATGTCCCACTGGACACACTGGATATGTCGACACAATGGACACTGTGGATATATGTCGCTCGTCACACTAGACACTGGATAATATTTATGTCACACTGGCTGGACACAGGATATATATGTTGTCACTGTAAACACTGGATAAATGTCACACTACTGTCACACTAGACACTGGATATATATGTCGACACAGGATATATATGTTGTCACACTAGACACAGCCAGTTGCATTAATCTGCAGACTCAGAGCTCAGGGGTATAAATCACAACTGTCACACTAGTTACAAGTTGCCTAATAGCTGGCTCTATAAATCTGTCAACTACACAGGGCTTATCAGTTATTATCACCACAAAGTAGCTTGTTCACTACTACAGGCCAGGGGTCAGGGCTATAAATCTTGTCACTGAGTCTCAACAAGTGCACGGAGCACAGGTCAGTCAGGGCACAGGACAGTGAGGACACAAGTCAGTGAGGGCACAGGTCAGTGAGGGCATGGACCACAGCACAGCAAAGCACAGAAAGCACCGCACAGCAGCACGAAGCACGTGTCAAGGAGTACAGCACAGGAGCTTCCCCTGCACTATGTCCCCTCTCCAAGACTGGAGTAAAGATGGCGGAGCGCGCGTGCGTCTTTTATAAGATCCCGCTCCTGCGAGAATCCGACAGCGCAATGATGACGTTCGGCCTCGTTATTGGTCCGGAATTCAGGCGGGAACTCCCGAGCCGACTCGGATCCTGACCCGGGTCCTGATATTCGGATCTGTCGGATCTCGGTGATCCGGACCCGCTCATCTCTAGTATCTACACAACGCATTCCACTTCTGATCCATTTACAGAATTGTGCAGACTTTGCAAATGATAAGTCCATGCCCAGACCTGCAATACTGTTTACTATGGACTATCAGAAGGAGGATCTCTGATCAAATAAGGGTACCCCTGAGAAAGGACTGCATATATCCCAACATCTCCATATACCTCCCAACATCTCCATATACCTCCCAACATCTCCATATACCTCCCAACATCTCTGCACACCTCCCAACAACTCTGCACACCTCCCAACATCTCCATATACCTCCCAACATCTCTGCACACCTCCCAACATCTCTGCATAGCTCCCAACATCTCCATATACCTCCCAACATCTCTGCATTCCTCACAACATCTCCATATACCTCCCAACATCTCTGCATATATCCCAACATCTCCATATACCTCCCAACATCTCCATATACCTCCCAACATCTCTGCACACCTCCCAACAAATCTGCACACCTCCCAACATCTCTGCACACCTCCCAACATCTCTGCACACCTCCCAACATCTCTGCACAACTCCCAACATCTCCATATACCTCCCAACATCCCTGCACACCTCCCAAAATCTCTGCATACCTCCCAACATCTCCATATACCTCCCAACATCTCTGCACACTAACATCTCCATATACCTCCCAACATCTCTGCATTCCTCCCAACATCTCCATATACCTCCCAACATCTCCATATACCTCCCAACATCTCCATATACCTCCCATCATCTCCATATACCTCCCAACATCTCTGCATACCTCCCAACATCTCCATATACCACCCAACATCTACATATACCCCCCAACATCTCTGCATACCTCCAACATTTGGGAGCAAGAAATCAGAACACCGCCACATGCACATTTGCCTGAAAACAAACGTAGCCTCTCTTTTTTGGGAAGGTGAATCATATTTAAATTGGTGAAAGCTCTTTCTCTATTTTGTTTTTTGCATTAAGATTTGTGTGGGTACTTGTGTAGTTTCACGGCACCAGCATGTTCTACGCTCGTCAAACTATCTAAAATAAAGTAACTTAACTCCATGCCAACGTGGATAGTTAATACCCCCACTATCCACGTTGGCATGGAGTTGATTTTAGATAGTGTGGCGAGCGTAGCGAGCCACCGAGACCGCAGCATGGGTGAGTGCAGCGAGCCCCGTGAAACTACACAAGTACGTTTGTGTGCACTAATAATACAAAGTTTTAGAAGTGGTTATTTTGGTTGCCATTGGAAATACGGTCTCAGCAGGTAAATGGCGCACAATATGGACCTTACGCGTCCTATTTGTCGAATAATGGAAAAATGGGGAGTGTAAACGCTTATGCGCAATAGCTACCCTAAGGAACCACTTTAAGTGGTGTGTATCACCAAAGCACACAAATTAATACAATACCGCACCTGAAAACACCAATATGGTCCCCGGCTCTGACAAGAGATCTTATTAGAGATTTACCCAAAACAGAAAAAGATAAAATAATACAATAGTGTAATATTGTTTGACAGTCACCTGTTAAATCATTTAATGTGATGGGTTCTGATGGTCCCGTACCGTTAAGATATGTCTACTTTATAAGTAGACTCCAAACGTATATGATGGAGCGGTCACGTCACTGGTTGAACCCCAAATTATTCTTCCTGATCATAAATGTCTCCAAAAAGACAGAGATTCCACAATGGTGTAATACCATTTAGCTTTTGGATATAACACAGAGGGATATATGATTAATATCAAGACCCGTACAGGTGTCTACCTGTATAGGAGACAAAATTTAATGGTACTTTAATGGGTATCATTCATATATCCCTCTGTGTCATAGCTGCTTACCCTCCTGTATTCTACAGGAGACTCCCTGAAATAACAGCAATCTCCCTCTCTCCCTCATTAGTCTAGCAATCTCCCTCAATTCACCTAGACACTGTGACATTTTGGGGGGAAAAGGAATGAGAGACAGATACATTTACATTGAATCATCAGCACCATTTCCCAGCACTTTACCAAGTATAGTAGCTCTTACTAACTGCTTTGTGGATCATCTACATTGGATATAAGTCATTTTACAAGATTCCTCTCAGATGTAGCAGTACACACCTGTATACGGCATCCATTCACCTCCCGAACGACGGCTGGGGGGGGGTGCACGGGGGCTGGGGGTAGCCCAGCAGCTTACCTTGGTGCTGGGCTGCCCCCAGCACGGCGATCGGTGCATCCGGTGGGGACCACCACGGTCCCGGCACTTGGAGATGATTTCATCTCCAAGCGCCGCCACCGTCTACACGGCGGGTGGGCACCGCAGTGCAAATGGAGTAAATCCCGGATCCTTCTTCCAAATACCGGGTCGGACCTGGGATTTTTGGTGTAAAAGGGGTATAATTTGGATTTCAAAGTATCGTTTTTGCATAATGACTGTTGTTCATTCAACAAAATAAAATATTTGAAATGTGATCTTTCTCCCCTTCTCTGGGGCTTAATACGTAATATATAATATACATGCACGCGTCAGCTGCTTGGAAAAAATGTTTGCGGTAAAAAAAAAAACATAAATAAAGCTTAGCACAAAACGGTATCAATCATAATCAAATTAATAACAGGCGGGCAGTGGTCCAGACCACATGATCTGCCTGGCAAACCCTTCTTTGTGAGAAGAGCGGAATTTTCTAGCAGGGTGTAAACCAAGGGGATTAGCATCTAATCTTTAAATCTTGAGATCAGAGAGAAATGCAGGAACAGACGCCTTTTGTTCCCAACACAGAGCACATTGTTTTTCAGTGTTGGGCTAAATGACAGCGCATTTTCGCGCGGAAGCAGTTTGGATTATGACACACACACACACACTGCGGGTAATGGGTAATTGCATCAAACAGACTTTTGAATAAAAGCCTGACAAAAGCACAAATAATTAAGAATGCATTCACCAGTCTACATGGAAGGTCCCCAAACCCGTTACAGAAAGACAGAACATCTGACTTTTCAGATTTGAAAATGAGAAAGTGAATGATTGGCCTCTGGTTTGTTTTATTGCTGGCATCGTTCATTTTAAATTTGGCAGGGTAATCAATTACATCAGGGTTGTCTACTTTCTGGCTGCCCCCTCCGGGAGAGGGCAGCCAGTTCAGTGAGGCAGAGGGGGGCGGGCCGCTGATGTGGCGGGAAAGGGTCGGGACATGGGCGGGGCCGCTGATGTGGCGGGAAAGGGGTGGGACGGCCGGCGGATCATCCTGAGTGGTGGTGTGGTCAGCACTTTCGCATCCTTGTGGCATCCCTGTGGCCACGCCCCGCTGTGCAATGCCGGTATTTCAGGCATTGCACAGCGGGGGCGGGGCTACAAAGACGCAATTCACATCATATGCTCCCACGTACACCCCTGGTGAGGGGGGGAGGTGTCACAGGAGACTAGCCACATTCCGGAAGGGTTGCCCCCTTTTCTCGGGGGCCGGGAGGGGAACCTGATTTCTGGGACCCTGACGGCATTTCCGTGAGGGTAGGCAACCCTGAGTTACACATTACAGACCTATTGTGGTATAAATATAACTGATTTAACATACAGTAGGAGTAGAGATGGATGCAGGACACACAGTAGCTATGTCTTGGTCAAGACACGCCTACAAAACTGTGGATGACACACCGCAGTTTTGCAAAATGGCTCTCGTCGCCGCCCCTGCTCCGCCCCCAAACAGTCACATCATGTCAGTCATGCTGGGCCTTGAAGCACTTTGAGTGACCACACAGGATCCACTCTGCACTTATACAGTCCAGCCGCCATAGGAGTAGTACACAAACAGTTTAGCTGCTACTCTGAATGTGGTCCCTAATCTAGTAAACCAACCTGCACAACAAAGGGGGCCTGATTCAGATTTGGTCGCTGGATTTCTCAGCTAAAAACAAATTCTGGGAAACCGACACCAGTATCCAGAATTTGTTTGGTGAAATTCAACATTTCCACTTGTGCACTTGTATAAAAGCAGTGGCCTAACTATAGTCCCGCAGCCCCTGTGGTGGGGGCTGCGGGGCTATAGTTACTTGCTGCCATCCACTTCTGTCGGGTCCCGGGTCCCAGCTCCTGCCCCCCCTCCAGAAAAGTTAACACCCTCCTTACCCTGTTGCCACCACCTCTAACCTGGACACGCAGATCTGTCAGGTCCCCGGCTCTCCCGGCTCTAGCTGCTAATAAAAAGTGACACTCGGAAAATGGCTGCCCCCATACAGCAGACCGTTTTTAAGGTTAGAGGAGGCCACCGCCTCCTCTAGAATCCTCAAAAACTGTCAGCCATTTTCCGAGTGTCACTTTTTATTAGCAGCCGGAGCCATCAAGCCCATCATTTCACATTACCAAGCCTTCATTATTTACATTCTTCATATGACATGGAAAAGTCGGTACTGCTTTCCTAGCACGGCGCCCGTCTCATTGATTGTATGCCTTAAGTTTAAGGTACTTAAGGCATACAATCAACGCAATGGACCCAATTTTTTAATCTCATGGATCTTATGCATCCATAAGATGCATGAGATCCATGAGATCCATGAGATAAAAAATCGTGAGCCTCCAATAACCATTGTTAACGCCACCAGCACGATCAACGCCAACCCGAATCTCATGCATCTTATGCCGCACAAACACATAAGATGCATGAGATGCTTGAGATATCAGCCCCACACATACAATCTAGATCGTGGGCGCCGTGCTAGGAAAGCAGTACCGAAAAGTCATTGGGGAGCCTGTGCATTATTCATAACTGCATACGAGGCAGAACTCAATGATAATAAAAGTCATCTGCTGAAAATATTTTGCTATGTAATGCTGCACTGGACATGTGACACTAATTATACGGATGTGGGACGGATATTAGACAGCACTTACATAGACAGCCATTACATCGACACCATTAGTTCGACAGCTCAATAGGTCGACATGGTTTTAGGTCGACATACCATTAGGTCGACATGTCATTAGGTCGACAGCTCATTAGGTCAACAGCTCATTAGGTCGACAGCTCATTAGGTCGACATGTTTTTAGGTCGACACTGCCATTAGGTCGACAGTGTCTATGTCGACAGTCAAAAGGTCGACATTGGTTTTTTCACTGTTTTTTGGCCGAAATGTCGACACAGTCGCCATGGACACAGTTTGAAGTGAACCGCAGCCCCTCGCTTCGCTCGCTATGCTTCGGGCACGGTGCCTCGCTGCGCTCGGCACACTATTTTATTCTCCCACCACGCCCTAGTTGATAGTAGGGCATGAAATACCGCCTGTCGGCACATGTCGGCTCAAAAAAACAGTGAAAAAAACATGTCGACCTTTTGACTGTCGACATAGACACTGTCGACCTAATGGCAGTGTCGACCTAAAAACATGTCGACCTAATGAGCTGTTGACCTAATGAGCTGTCGACCTAATGAGCTGTCGACCTAATGACATGTCGACCTAATGGTATGTCGACCTAAAACCATGTCGACCTATTGAGCTGTCGAACTAATGGTGTCGATGTAATGGCTGTCTATGTAAGTGCTGTCTAACAATAGTCCGGATACCAATTATACACAAGAAAAATAAACAAAACAAAAATTAACTGGTAACCAGATGCCGGTTCTTGGTTGTGCTAGAGCAGCGGTTCTCAAGTTGTGGGTCCAGCATCAGGTCACGACTCCATGTTGCTGACCATCAGGCTGATGACTTTTCTAATCTCAGTGATTCAATGAGTCTGAAAAATCTGTTGAGTTGTCTGTTATGTTAGACTCCTCCCATCACTCTGTGTCTCCACAATGCTGCCATGTATGTGCTGTCTGCTGACTACACGTGTGATGTGATGGGTTATGGTATATCAGACTCCTCCCATCACTCTGTGCCTCCACAATGCTGCCATGTATGTGCTGTCTGCTGACTACACATGTGATGTGATGGGTTATGGTATATCAGACTCCTCCCATCACTCTGTGCCTCCACAATGCTGCCATGTATGTGCTGTCTGCTGACTACACATGTGATGTGATGGGTTATGGTATATCAGACTCCTCCCATCACTCTGTGCCTCCACAATGCTGCCATGTATGTGCTGTCTGCTGACCACACATGTGATGTGATGACCTTCTGCAGTAACTTGCTGGGGTCCTGTAATTATTTTTATTGTATGATGGGGTTCCAGATCAAAATAGTGTGAGGACCCCTGTGCTAGAGGATACAGATGATGGGATCTCTGGGTACAGGGAACTGGCTGGGTGAGGTTGTTATCTATCCTATCTATCTATCTATCTATCTATCTATCTATCTATCTATCTAGATATATATATATATATCTATATCTATATAGATATAGATATATATATATATATATATATATATATATATATATATATATATATATATAGATATATATATATATATTCGTATTAATGTGCTATCAATACGAATACGAATTGCCGTATTTTCGGGATAGTAAATGTCAAAAATAAGTGTATTTCTAAATACAAATACACCTATTTTTGACAAATTTCTTATTGTCAAACAACTGTGTTTTCTCTTTTGAAATCATAATGACAACAGAAAATACCCAAATGATCCTGATCAAAAGTTTACATAACCCAGTTCTTAATACCATGTATTGCCCCTTTAACATCAATGACAGTTTGTAGTCTTTTGTAGTAGTTGTGGATGAGGCTTTTTATTTTCTCCGATGGTTAAGCTGCCCATTCTTCTTGGCAAAAAGCCCCTAGTTCAGGGTTGCCGACTTTTAGAATCTCCTATCCGGGAGAAGCCCGGAGAGGAGACTTTCAGCAGCCGCTCAGGGGGCAGGGCTTGAGCGTGTCATCATTAAGCCCCACCCCCAGGATGGAAAATAGCCAAATTCACAGATCTCTGTGGAGGGGGCAGGGCTAAAATCACACGCTTGTGACATTTTAGCTCCGTCTCCTCGGATTGCGGCATTTAAACGCCGAGGTCGGGGGAAGATGGCCGAGATCGGGGGGCACAGTGGGGGTCCCCCTGAATCCGGGAGGGTTTTATCTTGCCATCAATTTTGACCAAGTTTCCAGTGCCTTTGTAGCTCACACATCCAGGGCTGCCAAGAGAAATCCTGGGCCCCGGTACAACAACTTCCCAGGGCCCCCCTGGAGGGGGTGTGACCACAGCACATTAGGGGCATGTTTAGCACATGAGAATATAGAAAATTTTATAAATTTTACATACATACACACAGTGGTAGGAGGGGGAAATTTTAAATGATGGTATGGTAAAGTGAAGTTTGTAGCTCCGCAAAAGAGGACGTGGCCACTCAAAAGGGGCATGTCCTTAGATGTAGTGTTCCACACTATATACCCTTTATACACATTATACAACACAATAGTAGACCTTAGAATGAGTAAAAAGTCACATTATGCCACACAGTATGAAGCAAAATTCACAATATGCCGCATGGAATGAGACAAAATGTACGTCATGCCACAGAGAATGAGCCAGAATTCACGTTATGCCACACAGCATGAGCGAAAATTCACGTTATGCCACTCAGAATGATTTAAAAAAAATCACATTGTGCCACACAGTATGAGCCAAAATTCAGCATATCGGCGACACAGGTAAAATGCAATGCGACAGAGAGAGTGCAGTGGCCATTTGTTGGCCTAAACACTTACTCCCGGGCCTTCTGATGCAGCGGCGGTGGGAGGAGGCAGGAGAGCCGGCAGCAGACGGGGTCCGTGGATTCAGCCGCAGCATGCAGGAGCCAGGCCGCCTAGTGGGGCTGTGGCGGCAGCAGGAAGGAGGAGGCCCAGCTCCAGGCCTACTAGCACCCTAAGCAGGAAAATGTTGAAACCACACACACACACACACACACCCATGTGAACGCACACTCTTGAAAAATTTAAATTGGGCATTGGTTGCAATAGCGGGCAAAGGAGAAGCAGTAGGTGATGCCAGGGAATGGGTGATGGGCAGGCAGTGGGTAACAGGTAGATGCAGTGGGGAATATGGTGGCAGGAGAGAGTGAGACAGAGAGGCAGTGGGTAATATATTTCAGTGGCCCTGGGATGGATAGGAAGGGGACAGAGAGTTGATGGTGGGGGGTACACTGGGCTGAATGAGGGGGTACACTGGGCTGAATGAGGGGGCACATTATGACTGGAGTAGCTGAGGGGGTAATGAGGGTCATTTAGAAGAGGGACGTGGGTTAGTTGGGAGAGGGAAGAAAGGAGACACGGCTGGGAGAGTCAGTGAGATGGTGGGGAACACTGAGCTGGATGAGGATCTCTGTGAATAGTGGCCACTGTGGAGGAATAGAAGGGAACAGTAACTGGTGGGAGGAGGGAACACTTGACTGCATTAGGAGGGGTGGATCACTGTGTAACTGGCAGGCTGGGTTCTATGTATGAGGGCAGTGATATGAGTAGCTAGAGAAGGGGCAGACACTGGGACTGGAGCACTAACCTTCATCATATCCCCCGCTGCATGTTCTTTGCGCTGCCAGTCCGATGCAGGGATCTGTTCCCCGGCAGCAGGTTGCCTGGCTGCCCTCTACACTTTATTGCTGGTCCTGGATGTGGCTTCCTTCCGGCAGAGGCACCTTCGTCCCCTCCCCTTCCCCTGTCTCCGCACACTGCTGCTGCGGCTCCTGGCAGATGCAAAACAGAGGGGGGGGTTGCAGGTGCACTATGCAATCATTACTGCTAACATATATTCCTTTTATAATTCATTTCTGAGGATGTTAGCATACATTTGGCCAAATATATCTACCTGCTCACCACGTTAAGGTCTCCTCAATAGAGCAGGTCCCTAGCACTATGGGGTTCATGCCTGGGGTGCAGGGCACCCCCAAGACAGCCCAGCAAAACCACCCCAGGGCATCACATAAATAAAATATAGCTGTGAAGTGTAATGGAGTGTAAAGTGTCATAGAATGTACGTTATGTGTAAGCAACTAATAGTGATAAAGGGTGTGTCAAAAAAAAGAGAAAAAAAAAAAATTGTGAAAAAATGTGAAAGAATACATATAAAAAAAGAGAGGACATACATAGAAAAATGATATGTTTATATGAGACTGTGTGTAAAGTAGTGATGCCCTGGAGTGGTCCAGCCAGACAAGCTCAAGGGGACCCCGCACCCAGACAACAACCCCAAGAAAACTGACATTTATAGATTACTAGGTGATTCATCGCGCCCTACGGGCGCTCTTCACACCGTCGTAAGGGGCTGCGCCCCCTTAACCCGTGAGGCCCTTTTTGTAGGGGAGGGTGTGGGTGTACTGCAGGATAGAGAGGGGCGGGTGCGGTGTTGCCGCACGTGGATGCGGGGGTTCTGTGGGTAGTGGAGGGGTAGGGGCGGTGTTGTTACAGGTGGGGGTGCGGTGGGTGGGTGAGGGTCGGGTGCAAGGGTGCTTGGGGGTGGTGTGGGTGGGGGAGTGGAGGTGCGGGATACTCTGTGTGTGGTGGAATAGCAGGTGCGGGGGCGTGCTGTGGGTGTGGGAGCGGGGGTGGTGTGTATGGGGAGGAATGGATGCATGGGTACTGCATGTGGGGGATGCGGTGTTGGTGCAGCTGGGTAGGGGGGTACTGCAGGTTGAGGAGGACTTGCTTCGGGGTGCCATGGGTGTGAGCTTTAGTACCACAGGTGGGGGTTATTGGCAGGTGTGGGCTTGCAGCAGGTGGGGGAGAGTGTTTGTTATTGGTGCGTGAGGGGGGGTGTGGGTGTGGTGCGAGTAGTAGAGTTGCAGGAGCCGAGGTGGGCCCTGTGTGTGGTCAAGTTTTGGTTTGGTGCTTTTGGAGATGGAGGGGTGGGTGCGATGGTGGTTTAGTTGGGTGGGGGATGGTTGTGTGTGGGTTGGGGAAGGGCGTAGGAGTGGGGGTTGTGTGGTGTGCGTTGGTGACAGTCAAGGTGTGGGTGTGATGTCGAACGGGGTGAGTCTGGTGGGGTGTGGGTGGTGCATGGGCAGGCCTGAGTATGCCGCGTGTGGTAGAGGGGGCGTGTGGGGTTGTTGTGTGTGGGGTAGTGTGCTTGGTGGTATTGTGGGTGGGGTAGTGGCACATGGGTGGATACTGTGCATACTGTGGCTGCCCCCCTGTATCTCTGACACTTGTCACGGCATTGTCAGCCAGGAGTCTGCGCTCCTCCACTGCAGCATCAGCTGTGACGGGCGGGCTGGGAGAGGGTTGATGCAGGCAGGTGGCATCAGCATAACCAGCGCAGCGGCAATAGCGGTGGTGGCGGCCATGGGTAGGCCGGACACTGTGCTGCTTATCCTCCTCCTCCGCAGTCACCGCCGGGCAGGGAGAGAGCAGAGAGACCCGGTCACGCAGCAGGACACGGCTGAGGGAGGGCGCAGCAGTGCGCACAATGGGGACACTTGGGCAGCTGTAGCCAGTGGGCCGGACATGATGGAGGCAGCTCTGACTGTTGTTGCTATAGTGGTTGAAAGATAGCTTTGAGGCTATGGGTACACATGTAAGTAGGTGAGGGGCAGTGCGGTGAGTGGGTTTGGGGGAGGTAGGTGGGTCAGCGCATATGGGCGCATGTTCCGAAAGTGAGGCTCCGTCCATTGCACGGACAAGATCCTTTAGGAGCCGTGTCCCTGCGTCCAGCAGGTTATACATTGTTGCAGAATGTGTGCATTTTACAATGCAATTCGAGGCGTAGCAGGCGGGGCCTATGGTCATTCTGGGATGGGGATAGGCAATTGTAGGCTCTGGGTACACATGGCAGTGGGCGAGGGGCAGTGCGGTGAGGGTGTTTTGTGGAAGTGGTGTGGCTCACAGCGTAACGGTGCATTCACACACCTCCATGCTCCGTATATAGCAAGGAGAGGCTCCTTTAGGAGCCCTGTCCATGCGGGTATGCATAGGTGCGCCAAATTTTTTGTTTACAAAGCAATTGTGGGCGCTAATGGGAGCGGGGGTGGTGGTGTTGTGGGGTGGGGGGTATGTTGTATTATGGATGTTGGTTGCTGTGTTGTAAGTGTAGGTAGGTGTAAAGTGCATGGGTTGGTGTTATAGTGGTGGCAAGAAAGTGTGTGTGTGTGTGTGTGTACATGAAGGGGTGTTACAATTGTGTGTCGACAGTACCTTTTATCCGTTGTTGTTATAGTGCTGGGTTGGTGTCGGCAGACATGGTGCTTAGAGGGGAGTGGCCTGTTGGTGTCCACAGCGGGCAATGGTGGCGTGCTGAGGCGGGCTGTGGTGGCAGGCATCGGGCAGAGTAGTTTTGCGGCAGGAGGGGGTGTCAGTCAGCGGGTGCAGGCGGCAGGTGGTGGCAGGCATCAGCCACATTCGTTGTGGGTCCGGATGGTGTGGCAGGCAGCGTCCGCAGGCTAGCGGGGGTGGCAGGCTGCGGGCGCAGGCAGGCAGGGGTGTGAGGCAGCGTGTGCAGGCTCAAAGCGGCATTGCGGGGCTAAGCACAGAGTTTGTGGAGCAGAAGGCAGCCGGCGCACGTCTGTCACGGCACAGTCTGTGTCCCGCGAGACTTGTGATGACGCGAGGCTGCCCTGAGCGCCGGAGCCGGAGCAGACTGTCCGGGAGCGTATCAGGCTGAATTTGCCTAATGTATCATTTGCCTAAGCCTAATGTGTGTCATATCGAGTCTGGGAGCGTGATGTTGTTTTGCAGGGGTTAAGTGTGTGGCGTATAGGGTTTTTTCTCATATATATTTGGCTATTTGGCGTGTGTCTATAAGGCTGGGTCACTGGGTGGTGTGTGACCCCGCCCAGCGTTATAGACACACTCTGGGGATGAGTGACAGATGTAGCCAAATATATAAGAGATTAGGACTTACTTGGAATTATGCCTTCATCACAGTTGTGCAGTCATTGCTAGTCCCTGCTTAAAAACATTTGAGGGTGGTGGGGGAGGGTGCTAATCTAGGCAGAAGCAATCTCAGGCTTCAGGTGTGTACGGATACACAATATAGACTATGGAAAGAGGGGGGCCCTAGACTGCACACCCTGTAATGAGAGGTGCTACCTTGCTGAGATTTTTAGATGCAAAACAGAGGGGGGGGGTTGCAGGTGCACTATGCAATCATTACTGCTAACATATATTCCTTTTATAATTCATTTCTGAGGATGTTAGCATACATTTGGCCAAATATATCTACCTGCTCACCACGTTAAGGTCTCCTCAATAGAGCAGGTCCCTAGCACTATGGGGTTCATGCCTGGGGTGCAGGGCACCCCCAAGACAGCCCAGCAAAACCACCCCAGGGCATCACATAAATAAAATATAGCTGTGAAGTGTAATGGAGTGTAAAGTGTCATAGAATGTACGTTATGTGTAAGCAACTAATAGTGATAAAGGGTGTGTCAAAAAAAAGAGAAAAAAAAAAAAATTGTGAAAAAATGTGAAAGAATACATATAAAAAAAGAGAGGACATACATAGAAAAATGATATGTTTATATGAGACTGTGTGTGAAGTAGTGATGCCCTGGAGTGGTCCAGCCAGACAAGCTCAAGGGGACCCCGCACCCAGACAACAACCCCAAGAAAACTGACATTTATAGATTATTAGGACTTACTTGGAATTATGCCTTCATCACAGTTGTGCAGTCATTGCTAGTCCCTGCTTAAAAACATTTGAGGGTGGTGGGGGAGGGTGCTAATCTAGGCAGAAGCAATCTCAGGCTTCAGGTGTGTACGGATACACAATATAGACTATGGAAAGAGGGGGGCCCTAGACTGCACACCCTGTAATGAGAGGTGCTACCTTGCTGAGATTTTTAGATGCAAAACAGAGGGGGGGGTTGCAGGTGCACTATGCAATCATTACTGCTAACATATATTCCTTTTATAATTCATTTCTGAGGATGTTAGCATACATTTGGCCAAATATATCTACCTGCTCACCACGTTAAGGTCTCCTCAATAGAGCAGGTCCCTAGCACTATGGGGTTCATGCCTGGGGTGCAGGGCACCCCCAAGACAGCCCAGCAAAACCACCCCAGGGCATCACATAAATAAAATATAGCTGTGAAGTGTAATGGAGTGTAAAGTGTCATAGAATGTACGTTATGTGTAAGCAACTAATAGTGATAAAGGGTGTGTCAAAAAAAAGAGAAAAAAAAAATTGTGAAAAAATGTGAAAGAATACATATAAAAAAAGAGAGGACATACATAGAAAAATGATATGTTTATATGAGACTGTGTGTAAAGTAGTGATGCCCTGGAGTGGTCCAGCCAGACAAGCTCAAGGGGACCCCGCACCCAGACAACAACCCCAAGAAAACTGACATTTATAGATTATTAGGACTTACTTGGAATTATGCCTTCATCACAGTTGTGCAGTCATTGCTAGTCCCTGCTTAAAAACATTTGAGGGTGGTGGGGGAGGGTGCTAATCTAGGCAGAAGCAATCTCAGGCTTCAGGTGTGTACGGATACACAATATAGACTATGGAAAGAGGGGGGCCCTAGACTGCACACCCTGTAATGAGAGGTGCTACCTTGCTGAGATTTTTAGATGCAAAACAGAGGGGGGGGTTGCAGGTGCACTATGCAATCATTACTGCTAACATATATTCCTTTTATAATTCATTTCTGAGGATGTTAGCATACATTTGGCCAAATATATCTACCTGCTCACCACGTTAAGGTCTCCTCAATAGAGCAGGTCCCTAGCACTATGGGGTTCATGCCTGGGGTGCAGGGCACCCCCAAGACAGCCCAGCAAAACCACCCCAGGGCATCACATAAATAAAATATAGCTGTGAAGTGTAATGGAGTGTAAAGTGTCATAGAATGTACGTTATGTGTAAGCAACTAATAGTGATAAAGGGTGTGTCAAAAAAAAGAGAAAAAAAAAATTGTGAAAAAATGTGAAAGAATACATATAAAAAAAGAGAGGACATACATAGAAAAATGATATGTTTATATGAGACTGTGTGTAAAGTAGTGATGCCCTGGAGTGGTCCAGCCAGACAAGCTCAAGGGGACCCCGCACCCAGACAACAACCCCAAGAAAACTGACATTTATAGATTATTAGGACTTACTTGGAATTATGCCTTCATCACAGTTGTGCAGTCATTGCTAGTCCCTGCTTAAAAACATTTGAGGGTGGTGGGGGAGGGTGCTAATCTAGGCAGAAGCAATCTCAGGCTTCAGGTGTGTACGGATACACAATATAGACTATGGAAAGAGGGGGGCCCTAGACTGCACACCCTGTAATGAGAGGTGCTACCTTGCTGAGATTTTTAGATGCAAAACAGAGGGGGGGGTTGCAGGTGCACTATGCAATCATTACTGCTAACATATATTCCTTTTATAATTCATTTCTGAGGATGTTAGCATACATTTGGCCAAATATATCTACCTGCTCACCACGTTAAGGTCTCCTCAATAGAGCAGGTCCCTAGCACTATGGGGTTCATGCCTGGGGTGCAGGGCACCCCCAAGACAGCCCAGCAAAACCACCCCAGGGCATCACATAAATAAAATATAGCTGTGAAGTGTAATGGAGTGTAAAGTGTCATAGAATGTACGTTATGTGTAAGCAACTAATAGTGATAAAGGGTGTGTCAAAAAAAAAGAGAAAAAAAAAATTGTGAAAAAATGTGAAAGAATACATATAAAAAAAGAGAGGACATACATAGAAAAATGATATGTTTATATGAGACTGTGTGTAAAGTAGTGATGCCCTGGAGTGGTCCAGCCAGACAAGCTCAAGGGGACCCCGCACCCAGACAACAACCCCAAGAAAACTGACATTTATAGATTATTAGGACTTACTTGGAATTATGCCTTCATCACAGTTGTGCAGTCATTGCTAGTCCCTGTTTAAAAACATTTGAGGGTGGTGGGGGAGGGTGCTAATCTAGGCAGAAGCAATCTCAGGCTTCAGGTGTGTACGGATACACAATATAGACTATGGAAAGAGGGGGGCCCTAGACTGCACACCCTGTAATGAGAGGTGCTACCTTGCTGAGATTTTTAGATGCAAAACAGAGGGGGGGGTTGCAGGTGCACTATGCAATCATTACTGCTAACATATATTCCTTTTATAATTCATTTCTGAGGATGTTAGCATACATTTGGCCAAATATATCTACCTGCTCACCACGTTAAGGTCTCCTCAATAGAGCAGGTCCCTAGCACTATGGGGTTCATGCCTGGGGTGCAGGGCACCCCCAAGACAGCCCAGCCTCCCGGTCCCAGCACTGCCCTAGTACGGCGTCGGCTGGGCTCCCAGCAGCTGAGGCAGCTCCAAAGGTGCGTGCCATCAGCTGACCCTGCTGCATATTCTGCGAGAGGAGACACCGGACCCGCGGCGGTGCGGCAGTGGAGGGGAGAGGAGGGAACCAGCAGCAGTGTCCATAGAGCTGCCCGACCCCTCCTCACACACCTCCTGCCGACAACTCGCCCGGACGACCTGACAGACCCGGCGCCTGGCAAAAAGAAAAGCCAATTACATTAAAAAAAAAGAAAAAAGTGTGTGTCCGGACCCGGGCCCCCCTGACAGACCTGGGCCCAGGTAAACTCTACCCGCTCCCCCCCCCCCCCCCCCCTCTCGGCGGCTCTGCACACATCCCCAAAACATCAGCGATCCACCTCTTTGTTTCACAATAGGAATGGTATACCTTTCATCATGGACCTTGTTGACTCCTCTCCAAATGTAACGTTTATGGTTGTAGCCAAAAAGTTACATTTTGGTCTTATCACTCCAAATTACTTTGTTCCAGAACTTTTGAGGCTTGTCTCTGTGCTGTTTGGAGTATTGTAAACGGGATGCTTTGTGGCATTTGTGTAGTAATGGCTTTCTTCTGGCGACTCGACCATGCAGCCCATCCTTATTGTGCATCTTGAAACAACCACACCACTTTTTTTCAGAGTCCTGTATTTCAGCTGAAGTTATTTGTGGATTTTTCTTTGCATTCCGAACAATTTTCCTGGCAGTTGTGGCTGAAATTTTTGTTGGTCTACCTGACCGTGATTTGGTTTCCACAGAATCCCTCATTTTCCACTTCTTAATTAGTGTTTGAACACTGCTGATTGGCATTCAATTGCTTGGATATCTTTTTTATATCCCTTTCCTGTTTTATACAGTTATACCTTTTCCTGCAGATCCTTTGACAATTCTTTTGCTTTCCACATGACTCCAGAATCCAGACACTTGCAGCACTGGATGAAAGATGCAAGGGTCTTTCAGGAGACTAGTGACTCACTGACCTTTTAAACACACACACTGATTACAAGCAAACAGATCACAGGTGAGGATGGTTACCTTTAGTAGCCATTCAAACCTGTTTGTGTCAACTTGTGTGCATGTTATGAGGCCAAAATCTCCAGGGTATGTAAACTTTTGATCAGGGTCATTTGGGTAGTTTCTGTTGTCGTTATGATTTAAAAAGAGTAACACAGTGTTTGACAATAAATGGCTTCACCCAGCCACTAACCATGAGTGAAAGAAAAGTTTGTGAGTTATCATTCATATTCTCTGACAAATGGCCAGAAAATCACAAATTCTGCTAGGGTATGTAAACTTATGAGCACAACTGTATATATCTATGGATAACTACTCCTCACCTCGATGAGGTGAAGGACCGCCATTGACCACTAGAGGCCACTCGAACAACCAAATTACTCAGAAAGTGAAAGCAATGTTTGCAGGGACACACATCTTTTTTAAACGTGCTGGCTATGGAGAGAGGGAGCTGTGAAGACAGAGATTGGAGGTAGGAGCAGATAGGGACTGGGGGTGTGGTGGAGTGTTTATGGGCTAAAAACTGTCACAGCTCAAAGTAAAAGTACATGGCAGAATCCAGCATTTTGATGGGCTTCTAACTAGTTTCAAATATTTAACTATTTTTAAACAGAAAGAGCATATTACTTACCCTCTCGGAATAGCCTGGGAGGGTCCTGAAAATTGTGCCCCCCTCCAGGCCCACTGGAAGGGTAGGCAAGCCTCCCGCATTCCTGGACAGGCGCAACAGCCCCACCCCTCCCCCTCCAGTAAAATACCAGCATTCCCAGCTCTTCAGGGAGGGGATGGGGCTAAAAATGATGGAACACGTGCCATTTAGCGAAGACACAAAAAGTAGGCATGTATAAGAAAGGGACTTGGGCACGTAGAGATTTGTTTTTTTTTTTCATATATAATCTTTATTTTTCTTCCAAATAAAAATGACATGATTGCATATATACAAAAAAAAATTTCATACATCAAGGAAAATTACAATAATTTAACATGTATACATACAAATACATCATTTACCCCTCCCACCCTACCACCCTGACCCCCCCCTGGGAAGCTAAGTATAATTTATCACGTAATAGAATATTCCGTTATATTTACTATATGACCATATAATGGTGTTACTTGAAGAGAATTTTTTTTTTTTTTTTTTTTTTTTTTTTTTTAACACTTTAACACTTTAATTGGTAGCACAGTCTAATCACTTTCATGACCGATTACAAACATTACTATAGCTTTGCCATTGGTTATTTGTACGTTTCCCGCTTTAGACCTGACTGTGAGCCATATTTTCCTAAATTTATATCAAACCATATTTATCATTCTTAAGTTATGTGACATTGTGCATGTGAATATAGAATCATATTTAATATTAATTTCATTCATGAATGAGCCTTTCCCACCTTACCCACAGTAAAGTACCCTGTGCTTTATCAGCTTCCTCTGTGTTTACCTATTTGGAATAGTTTAAGGCATATTTATATATAAACAGTCATGTGCGTGCGTCCTGTGTTAGAAAATTCTTATTTGTCTAGCTATATATTTATATGTGGGAAAATAACAATTATCCTTCATTCATAAATTTCAATAAAGTGTCTTGTGCCATATTTCTTATCTTCATATAGTTGCTTTCTATCGTGACTTTTCTATTATTAACATAGTGCGTATATCTACATTATGTAACATCATTAGGAAAAAGCTCTATCCAGCGATGCCAGATTCTGTAGTATTTGGGTAAAGTATTTCTATTCATATATAGATATTTTTCGTGTTTTATTGTGTAATTCACTAAGGCTTTCCAACTCATCAGGTTTGGTCCTTCTTTGGCCATCCAATTCCTGGCAATTATTACTTTTGCTAATGAGCAAGTATTGTTTATATATTGACGGTCCCCTGATGCAAGCTGTGTCGATTCTGTCATATTTAGGAGACAACCTTTTATACTTAAGACCGATCTAGGAAGCCCTGAGGCGACCAGCGTTTGAATCACTCCCTCCCAGAATAATAAAACAGTTTGGCATTGCCATAGGAGATGAATAAAGGTTCCCTCCTCTTTTTTGCATTTAGGACAAATAGCTGATATTTGGGCATTAAACTTTACTAGTCGAGTTGCTGTTAGATATGCTCTATGTATAATATAAAATTGAACTTGTTGTACCCTTATGGCACCAGTAGCCTGTGATACTGAGGCAAGTGCGTGTCGCCACTCCTCCTGCGTTATCAAACCCGTATCTTGCACCCACTTCTCCTTCAACTTATCCATATTTTCTTTCTCCATGTCCCTATTTATATATTTATATATTTTACTGACAATTTTATCCCCCTGGCCGCTGTAATTATGATTTTAATCGGAGACACAGCCAACGTCGGGTGAGACCCGTTAAACTGAGTGCCCAATGCCGCTTTGATCTGAATATATCTATATAAGTATGTTTTTGGTAACTTAAATTCTAACATCAATTCTGCGAACGTTTTAATTCGCCTGGGTTATAAAGTTGGCCAATAGAGCAAATTCCATATTTATTCCATACCTCTTTAATTTGAAGTGCTGTTAACTCCTTGAAGGTATATGAGTCATCTAATGGGTGTGTTGGATCTATGGTTTGTAAATCTATTATTTTTTTGACCTCATTACAGATCTTAATGGCCTGTTTCAAGATAGGAGGATCTTGTAGGTGTATACCTGGCATCAGAATTCTGCTACTAGGATAGTGACATGGCGCAGCCATTGCCACTATCGCCCTTGCCATATCACTATCACTGTCTTCCAGAAACCAGGATCTTAGATGCTGCAACTGTGCGGCTATATAATAAAAGCGAAAATTTGGTAGGCCTACTCCTCCCTCTGTTTTATTCATCATTAGTTTAGTTAGTTTAACCTTTGGACGAGTATTGTGCCAAATAAATGAGGACATTTTACTATTAAGCTTTCTAAATATGTCTTTTGGGAGAAAAATTGGAGATTGTTGAATGATATATAGCAGCTGTGGGAGCAGCACCATTTTAATTAAATTTATACGTCCCATGGCTAACAGGGGTAATTTGCTCCAGGACTTCAATTTTTTATCTATATAATTCAGCATTGGAAGAATGTTTATCTGAATAAAATCTTCAGTATTACGGGTAATTTGAATCCCCAAATATTTAAATTTTGTTGCCCAAACCATTGTCAAGGGAGGAGCTAGTGTCTGAACCGGAGCTGGGCCTAAATATAGAATATGTGATTTCCCCCAGTTAATTTTAAAACTAGAGAGACTCCCAAACACTGCGATTGTATCAAATACCAGCGGAAGAGAAATCCGGTAGTCATACAGATAGATTAATAGATCGTCTGCATACAGTGACACGACATCCATGTCCTGTAGCAGGCGTATTCCACGGATCTTATTATGGGTTCTCAGCATATGTGCCAGGGGTTCAATAGCTAAGGCAAACAACAGGGGGGAAAGGGGACACCCCTGTCGTGTGCCTCTAAAAAGCTCAAATGCTGATGATGTCCAACCGTTTAGAGATACCCTAGCAGTTGGGTGGTTGTATAGGAGCTGTATCCATTTAATATAATTATTTCCTAATCCGACGCTTTTTAGAGTGGCCCATAAATAGGACCATTCCACCACGTCGAACGCCTTAGTGGCGTCCAAGGATACCACTGCTGGTTGGCTTCCCACTTCCGGTGGAAGTTGTAAGTGCGTAAATAATTTGCGTAAATTTGCAGTTGTAGAACGGCCTGGCATAAAACCCGCCTGGTTTGGATGAACTATTCTGTGAATGTACTTTCTCAGTCTGACAGCCAGGACCTTAGCCAAGATCTTGGCCTCATTAGACAGTAATGATATTGGCCTGTAGGACTCTATATTGCTAGGATCTTTCCCTGGCTTTAAAATAACCACTATTTTTGCTTCCAACATTGTTTTGGGAAGTTCCCCATCCTCAAAACACCGAGAAAGAGTAGCATGAAATAAGGGAGCAATTATATCTATATGTTCCTTGAACACTTCAGCTGGAATTCCATCTAGTCCAGGAGATTTATTTCCCGGCAGCTCTTTTATTGCCTGTCGGACTTCCTCCAAATCAATTGGTCTATCAAGTTCCTGGCTGTCAGAGTGAGAAAGTTGTGGAAGTTCGAGTCTATCTAAGTGTGTTTTTAGCTCCTGTAAAGTTTTATTAGATTCCGAGGAATAAAGTTCCTTGAAGTAGTTGCAGAACAACTCCCCAATCTGTGGTGTGTCGGCTATTGGCTGTCCCTGTGGATCTTTGATAGGACCAACGCATGATGGGGGAGACTCAACTCTAGCCAGATATGCCAGATATCTGCCTGCTTTATCGGCTGATTGATAGGCCTTACATGATTGCTGAAACATCAACTTTGTATTATCATCATGCACTGCCGACAACCATATGCGTTGTGATTCCTGCCACTTTTGTTTATCAGTATCCATTTTAGTTGTTACATATATCAATTCCAACTCCAAACACTTCGCTTCCATCTCCTGTATTTTTAACTTGTTTTCTTTACACTTTCCTGCTATGTGTTTTTTGTATACTCCCCTCATATAAGCCTTGAATGTATCCCATTCTATGGCAGCACCAACTGAACCTCTGTTAATTTCCCAGAATTCCTGCCATTGGGTAGTTATATTATTATCCAGTCCTAAATACTGCAACCATGCGGGATTTAGTTTCCAAAACCCCTGTCCTCTGTCTATTGCGGTCAAAAAATCCACCACAATTGGTGAATGGTCGGAGATACCCCGTGGTTTATATTCTATGTTCTGGACAGCTGTTACTAAGGAGCGTGATACCAGTGTTAGATCTATTCTTGAGAAGGATTGATATGTAGCAGAGAAGCAAGAATATTGACGGGTAGAAGGATTTTTAATCCGCCAGGGATCCACCCAGCCAACATCGCTTATAAAGTTTGCAAAGGGGGAATTTCCAGCTGAGCTGTTTGCTGGGCTTTTCCATCTGTCCAGTTCAGGGTTTAACAAGTTGTTTAAAATCCCCTGTACAGATTACAGGGACAGAGGGATTGCCCACCACAAATGCCACTGCTTTAATAAGTATGTCATATGAAAAAGGCGGGGGTATGTATACTGCTAATAGTAGTAAAGGCTTCGAGTTAATTGTACAGTCCAGAAAGACATATCTGCCCCCCTGGTCTATCTCTACCCTGTTTTTAATAAAGGTGAGTGATCTCCTAATCAAAATTGAAACCCCCCTGGATGAGGTCGTGAATGGCGCATGAAAGGCCCAGCCAACCCAGCGGTGCTTAAGGGCCTTAAGTTTCTCGCCCACTAAGTGGGTTTCAAGTAAACAGGCAATATCTGTTCCATAAGTTCGGAGCTGGTTCATTACCAATGAACGTTTGATCTTATTGTTTAAGCCCCTTATGTTCCAAGTTAACAGTTTAACCATTTTTAGCCCTTTTTAAATGTTCCGACAGTTCAAGCCTTATAACAACATTATACCATTGCCACCAATACGTGTATCTGAAGTCTGTCTCCAAGAACATATCCATATTATCAAGTAAATACATGCTTCCCATTGTGTCCCTATCCCCCCCTCCCAACCCCGCCCCCCTCCCTGTATACCCAATCCCTTTAGGCATACCTATTCAGACCACCCCCCACCCCAAAAAGAGAAAAAAAAAAAAAAAAAAAAAAAAAAAAAGAAGAAGAAAAAGAAACTCTAGGTGCGAAGGGCTGGAAAAAAAAAATTTAGGAGCCACCCCTGGGCAGGAGAGACTCTCCAGCAGAAATATAGTATCAATTGAAAAAACGAGAATTTATATTATACTACACATGTATCAATTATTTAGTTCCTGGGAACTTAGCGTCAAGCCAGTAGGCAGCATCCTTTGGAGTGGAGAACATATGCACTGTATCATTTTCAACGACTCGTAGTTTCGATGGGAACATCATGGAGTAACTTAATTCGGCAGTCCGCAGTCTTTTTTTAATTTCACCAAATTTAGCCCCTATCTCTCTGGACCTCCAGAGCATAATCGGGGTACACAGCAATTTTATTCCCATTGTAGACCAGGGGGATATTTTTGCGAGTTAAACGTAAAATGGTGTCTCTGTCTCTATAGTTCAACAATTTAACAATAAAGGTACGCGGAGTAGCCCCTGGGGGAGGGGGTCTAAACGGGACCCGATGGGCCCTTTCAATAGCAAATTGGGGTGAAAGGGCACTTTCCCCTATGGTATCAATCAACCATTTCTCCGTGAATTTTATAGGATCTTGCCCCTCCGTGTTCTCCGGCAGGCCCACGAATCTTAAATTACTGCGTCTCATCCTCCCTTCCATCTCAGTAATTTTCCCTTTTAATTCTGAGGTCTGTTGGAGTGTGCTTGTTAATTTCTTAAAGCCATTGGGTATTTGTGTCTTCTAATGCTGAGATGCGTTGTTCTGCATTATCCATTCTTTCAGAGACAATTTTAAATTCAGATTTAATAAGATGGATTTCAGACTGAAGATCTGTTATTTGCCCGGACAGTCTTGTCTCTGAATTAGTAATTGCATCAAGCACTTGCTGCAATGTGGGGTCTGTGCTCTTTTCTGGAGTTTTACTTA